>NW_027611658.1:1200000-1800000 GCF_964261635.1 Lissotriton helveticus | reverse complement strand
GGGCTGCAGCCTATCTTTTGCCACCCCTGGCTGGTTCTTAAATTGACACAACTGGCTGATCACTCAGCTGGGGTAAGGTGGTGTACACACCCCTTGCTTAGATATAGTATACCTATGTCTAAACCTATATCTGGACACATGTAAACCTGTGAGCCACTCCTATGGAAGGCCTCATCAATCCTGGAGGCAGAGTGCGTGGTTTTATGTGAGATGGAGCTCTAGCATGAGCTGAGCCTGTCTGCAGCTGTCGGGAACAACTCCCTAAGCTGTTTCAGGATAATGCCATACCATATACTCTTAAGTGCCTTATAATCCTCGCGGTTAAATAGCAACTTTGGTTTGGCTTTATCAAAACATGTCGTGTAAGGTGTCATACGATTTGGAATACCATCCCCTCGCCAGTTCTGGCGACGGGGATGGCATTCCACCCCTCTAGAGGGGTAAGACATGTTACTTCACTTAAATGCGGTTAATTTCTCCAAAGACCTTAAGATCCACAAAATGGATGCCTCTGCCACAGACAAATGTCTGGACCCCTGCAGTTGACCGAAACTCAACCAAATGGGTCCTGGACAAAGGGTTTCCTGTCACAGGAGGGTGTCACCGCCCTCCAGACAGGAGATAGTGGATTGTAGCAGGGAGGTTTGAAAGAAACCAGACACTGCTTGGGGCGCACAAGGCTGCCCCTTGCATAATCCGGCCAAACTGGTTCTGGGGCACTCCAGCCCTCGTGCCAGGGCGGCCTGGATCAAAGGAAGGGGGTGTATCCACCCACTTCCTGGGTCCCACCCATAGGAGGGGACCTAGCAGGTAATCACGCCCCCCAGATTCGAATAAGAGTGGGAGCAGTGCCAATGCACATCAGATTTCCTGGAAGAAACATTTGAAACGAAATTCTGGACCCTTCGCCCTCCATCTCAACGTGGAAGCCCGAAGAATCTCCCTTGTGGTCAAGGAGTGACCACCCTGCAGCAGCAGGCACCATGCAGCCCTCGACGTCTACTTAGTTGCAGTTCCCGCCGGAACTCGAGCGACTGAGATTGACGAGATCAAGCCTGCCTGCCTTCTAACAGCCCGATCCACAGTCCCTGCAAAGCTGAGACCCGTGGAGGCGACCGGAAGCGTGGGGCACGCCATCTTGAATTGACCACGAGACGCTGACCGTGCAGCCCACGAGTGATCCTCGAAGCTGTGCACCGGGGTTTGAGAAGCCCCCACCCTGAGCTGCTCCTGAGCCGAAGTTCAGCCCTCCACACTCGACGAGTGCTGCGTGGGGCCCTTTGGCTCTATTTGGCTCAACGCGTTGGCCCGGTCACTTGCCAGCTGGCTAGTGGTCCCTGTGCCGACGAAACGACTAAGAAGACTCATGAATCTGGTTGCTCCAGATCCACACCAGCTCCCCTGAAAAGGAGCCCCGACTCTGACCTTCCTGGTCCGAGTGAGAAGCAATCTTCTGATCCCGCGTGGATCGCTCTTGCCAAGGCTTGTTTGCTCCAAACTTGAAGCCGACTGCACCGACGGTGAGAGCCTGCGTGGGACAGATCGTGACCTGCTCCTGGACGTCGCAGATGCCCCAGAGCCCACGTGACAGCGGAGAGAAGCTCCTCGACGACCACCTGATTGCGCCCGACATTGCCTGGTTCCGTCCTGGTTCCACCCTGGTCACTGCTGAGTGACCCAGACTCTGTCCCCTCTGCTTTCAGGTACTCTTCGACTTGAGTCCACCCTTGGACTCCACCGGACACTTCATCTTTAACCCGCCTGCAGCCCTTTCAGCTCCAAGCACCAAGAGCCTGCGTGTCAGAACCCGACGCCACTTCGACCCTGTGCACCCACTTCCTGTGGGTGAGGTAACTTTGCTCCGCCGGTGTTCCCACACTGGTGCACACCTCTAGGGTCTGTGTGTTAAGTTTTGTTCCTCTAGGTTCAGCGGAAGTGTCCTTTAACTTTAACTTTACAACTTTTACGCACCATTGGTTAACATTGGTGCGTGCGTGCGCTTCCCGCACCTCTCCCGAATCCCGAGGGCCATTCCCGACTTCAGCATTGCTTGTCCTGACTGCTCCCAGCGATTCCCTAGGCCCTAGGCCTAACCACTGCTCGAGTGGCCTCTCTTATACCACTTGTTTAGTATATGGTTTGAGTGGCCCCCTGCCCTCATCCATAATTGTGCAACTTTGTATGTTTAAACAGTGCTTTTGATTTAACGCTTGTGCCCCTTTATTCATAAAGAATACTGGGGATTGTTTTTAGTAATAAACACATATATTTTTATAATATATACTTGTGTGGTGTCCTTTCATTTGATATTACAGGATTGTATGTGGTAAAACAGCTCGCTTAACACGACATCTTAAGTTAAGCCTTTAGGCTGCTTAGTCCATGCTACCCCTAGGATAGCTTGTCTAATAAGGTTGACTTACAACCAGACACCATAAGGGATTGTTTGGTCAGGTAGTAGGTGGTTCCAGAATTGGAAACATCCCCTACCAGGCCAACTTCTCACATTGGTGAGCAGCGGTGCGGATTTGAGCTTGCTGTTGTTTTACCATTGCAATCTTTGTGTCAAATTGAAAGATCACATCAAGTACCTCTAGGTACATATAAAATCAAAAGCTTAGCATATTAAGTTCTACTGAACTAAGTAGTTGTAGGTTGAAGGGATTAGCACACCCTGACTACAACTCACTAGTAAGGTACAGTAGGAAAACACTTAGTGTAGGTAGGTGCATCACTTACACCACACTAGAGTCATGTCTGACACAGGAAAAGCCTCAGGGTCTGCTCCTGTGACAGTTGACCTTACCCAGGCAACTTCCAGCTATGACAAACTAACCCGAAGGGACTTGATTGCCTTGTGCAAATCAAGAGGGTTAAAAAGGGGCAGAAGTCCCACCTGCCAAATCCTGATAGACATCCTAGAACAGGATGATTTAGAGAAGGTGAATGGAATTCCCTTACAGTCAGGAAGTGGAGAGAAACCCCCTGTAACTGACACCCCTCAGGAGGAAGATGGAGAGGAGGGGGAGGAGGACTCAGATGTTGAGGACACCGAAGATCAGGATCAGAGGGGTAGCCAGGTCCTAGTTGCCAGGCTTAACCAGGCCAACTTAGACCTACTGGGAAATGGAGAGGGCCAGCACCTCCCCAGATCCCACAGTCTTATTCTCCCAGGCAACAGAAGAGTGAGATCTCCCTCAGGGGACTCTCATATTTCTAGTGCCTCCAGAGAATCTGAGAGAGGTATGACTGCCTCTCAAAAGACTGAGCATAGGGCCAGAATGAAAGCTGTCAGACTCCAAATAGAGAGGGAGGAGGTAGCCCTGGCTCAAGCTAAACTTACCTTGGCTCAAGCTAGATTTACCTTGGCAAGAGAGCAGAAATTAAGTGGCTTAGATGCCACTGGTGGCAGCAATTTTCCAAGAGAAAAAGACAGGGGCTATGACAATAGAAACCTGACAAAAATTGTGCCCCCCTTTAAAGAAGGGGATGACATCCACAAATGGATGACTGCTCTGGAGAGAGCCTGCATGGTACAGCAGGTTCCTCAAGATCAGTGGGCTGCAATTTTATGGTACTCCTTTTCTGAGAAAGGGAGGGACAGGCTCCTCACAGTTAGACCTGAGGATGACAAAAACGACTCTGTTTTGAAGAGTGCTCTTATTGAAGGGTTTGGCCTAACCACTGAGCAATACAGGTTGTTGTTCAGAGACACCCAAAAAGCACAGACTCAAGACTGGACTGATTTCGTTGAGTGTGCCACTAAGGCTTTGGAGGGTTGGTTGCAGGGAAGTAAAGTTTCAGACTATACAGGATTGTACAATCTTATAATGAGAGATCAGATCCTTAATAACTGTACAAACCAGCTGTTGCATCAATACCTTATTGACTCTGATCTGACCTCTCCCCAAGAATTGGGAAAGAAGGCGGACAAATGGGTCAGAACAAGGATTAAGCAGAAACCCCAGAACCAAGGTGGTGACCAGAAGAAAACAGACCGGAAGGGTGGTAATCAGAAAGATAAAGAAAAAGACCAGAAGTCTTCAGGCCCCCAAACTAATAGTAAGGAGGGTGGTTCCCAAAATGGAAACAAGAAGAAGAAGAACAAAGGTCCAAAGACACCTTGGTGTAATACCTGCAAATCAGTTTCACACTGGGGCAGTGAATGCACCAAGGCAAATCCAGTCCCCACCACTCCAGCTCCTAAAGCAACTGCAACCCCAAGTACAGTAAGCAGTGGTGGAACACAGTCCAAGGGTGTAGCTGGGTTGACCCTGGGTATTGAAGTAGGATCTGGCCTAGTCAGAATCCCTACACAGGCAGTTCTCCTGTATGATGTGGACATTGAGTTGCCCACTGCAGTAAGCCCCAGTAACCTGGGCAAATACAGATAGACTCCCTTAATTAATGAGAAACTGGCTCAAGCTTACAGGGACACATGTGCCAGTGTCACAATGGTGACACCTGACTTTGTGGACCCTGGACAGATTGTACTAGGTGAGAGCTACCTAGTAACCAATGCAAGCAACTCCACTACTTCCCATAGTGTGGCAGTTGTGAACTTCTCCTGGGGAGGGGTTGATGGCCTAAAGAAGGTTGTGGTGAGTGCAGACCTACCAGTAGACTGTCTGTTAGGAAATGACCTTGAAAGCTCAGCATGGTCAGAAGTGGAGTACAGGACTCCTGCAGAAATGCTAGGGATTTCAGAGCATGTCCTTGCCATGACAAGGGTTTAGGCTAAGAAGTGCCTTCCTGAACCAGTGGTGGATCTTGAAACAATAGACCAGCCACAACCCAAGAGAAGGAGCAAGAGAGGAAAGGCTCAGCCTTCCACCTTGCCCCAGGTTGAGGATCAGGTTTCAGAGGAAACTGATTCTGCAGTCCAAGAGGAGACTGTCTCTGAGGAGCTTGAACCTGACCAGGTTGAGTTTCTGGGGACAGGGGGACCCTCAAGGGCAGACCTGAGGCAGGCTCAATTAGATTGCCCTTCCCTTGAACCCCTCAGACAGCAGGCTGCTGCTGAGGCTGCTGGGGATGCCCAAGGTACCCATACTGTGTATTGGGATGATGGACTCCTTTACTCAGAGGCTAGAGCCCCCAAGCCTGGCATGACCAGGAGGTTGGTTATACCTCTGCAGTTTAGGGGGTTCCTCCTTACCTTGGCCCATGATATTCCCCTTGCAGGACACTTAGGCCAGAACAAGACGTGGGACAGGCTTGTTTCACACTTTCACTGGCCTCACATGTCAGAGGATGTCAAGGAGTTTTGTCGCTCCTGTGTCACTTGCCAAGCCAGTGGTAAGTCAGGTGGCACAACAAAGGCCCCCCTAATACCACTACCTGTGGTGGGAGTTCCCTTTGAAAGAGTTGGAATTGATATTGTGGGTCCAATGGACCCCCAAACAGCATCTGGGAACAGATTCATACTGGTGGTAGTGGATCATGCCACCAGGTATCCAGAGGCTATTCCCCTAAGGACCACCACAGCCCCTGTGGTGGCAAAGGCCCTCATTGCAGTTTTCTCAAGAGTGGGCTTTCCTAAGGAGGTACTATCAGATAGAGGCACGAATTTTATGTCTAGCTATCTGAAAGCAATGTGGAAGGAATGTGGAGTAAACTATAAGTTTACCACCCCATATCATCCACAATGCAATGGGCTTGTGGAGAGATTTAACAAGACCCTAAAAGGCATGATAAAAGGATTACCAGAGAAGCTCAGGCGGAAATGGGACATTCTTTTACCCTGCCTGCTCTTTGCTTACAGAGAGGTCCCACAGAAGGGGGTTGGCTACAGCCCTTTTGAACTTGTTGAACCTGTTTACAGACATGACAATAAGGCTTTTTCTCTGTTGAAGAAGTGTCTTGGGACCCACCCCCATTCTTGGAGTTTTGGGGCCCTGTGGAAGTCTTTTCTTTATTTTTATCCCCACCCTTATCTTGAGGCTTGGTAGACTCCTTCTTCTGGTTACTGTCCTGATTCTTATGCCTAATCCTGGTTCTGACCCACTTGTCTGCCTTCTTTCCCAATTCTTGGGGAGAGGTCAGATCAGAGTCCACCAGGTGCTGGTGTAAGAGCTGGTTCTGACAATTACTTAGGATCTGCTCCCTCATAATCAAATTATACAATCCTGTAAAGTCATGTTCTTTGCTGCCATGTAGCCAACCCTCCAGAGCCTTAGTTGCACAATCAACAAAATCAGTCCAGTCCTGAGTCTGTGTCTTCTGGGTGTCTCTGAACTTCAACCTGTACTGTTCAGTGGTTAAGCCAAACCCATCTATTAGGACACTCTTCAGGACTGTGAGAAGTTGGCCTGATAGGTGATGTTTCCAATTCTGGAACCACCGGTTATCAGACCAAACAATCCCTTATGGTGTCTGGTTGCAAGTCAACCTTATTAGACAAGCTATCCTAGGGGTAGCATGGACTAAGCAGCCTAAAGGCTTAACTTAAGAGGTCGTGTTAAGCGAGCTGTTTTACCACATACAATCCTGTAATATCAAATGAAAGGACACCACACAAGTATATATTATAAAAATATATGTATTTATTACTAAAAACAATCCCCAGTATTCTTTATGAATAAAGGGGCACAAGCGTTAAATCAAAAGCACAGTTTAAACATACAAAGTTGACAATTATGGATGAGGGCGGGGGGCCACTCAAACCATATACTAAACAAGTGGTATAAGAGATACCAATCGAACAGTGGTTAGGCCTAGGGCCTAGGGAATCGCTGGGAGCAGTCGGGACAAGCAGTGCTGAAGTCGGGAAAAGCCCGCGGGATTCGGGTGCAGTGCGGAAAGCGCACGCATGCACCAATGTTAACCAATGGTGCGTAAAAGTTGTAGAGTTAAAGTTTAAGGACACTTCCGCTGAACCTAGAGGAACAAAACTTAAGACACAGACCCTAGAGATGTGTACCAGTGTGGGAACACCGGCGGAGCAAAGTTACCTCACCCACAGGAAGCGGGTGCACAGGGTCGAAGTTGAGTCGGGTTTCGTCACGCAGGCTCTTGGTGCTTGAAGCTGAAAGGGCTGCAGGCGGGGTGAAAGAGAAGTGTCCGGTGGAGTCCAAGGGTGGACTCGAGTCGAAAAGTACCTGAAAGCAGAGGGGACAGAGTCTGGGTCACTCAGCAGTGACCAGGGTGGAACCGGGACGGAACCAGGCAATGTCGGGCGCAATCAGGTGGTCGTCGAGGAGCTTCTCTCCGCTGTCACGTGGGCTCTGGGGCATCTGCGACGTCCAGGAGCGGGTCACGATCTGTCCTACAAGGGCTCTCACCGTCGGCGCAGTCGGCTTCAAGTTTGGAGCAAACAACACTTGGCAAGAGCAATCCACGCGGAACCGGGAGATTGCTTCTCACTCGAACCAGGAGGGTCAGAGTGGGGGCTCCTTTTCAGGGGAGCTGGTGCAGATCTGGAGCAACCAGAGTTGCAGGTCGAATTTCAAAGTTCGTCGGTACAGGGGCCACTAGCCGGCTGGCAAGTGACCGGGCCAACGTGTTGAGCCAAATGGAGCAGAAGGGCCCCACGCAGCACTCGTCGAGTGTGGAGGGCTGAACTTCGGTGCAAGAGTGGCTCAGGGTTGGGGCTTCTCAAACCCCGGTGTACAGCTTCGAGGGTCACTCGTGGGCTGCACGGTCAGCGTCTTGTGGTCAATTCAAGATGGCATGCCCCACGCTTCTGGTCGCCTCCACGGGTCTCAGCTCTGCAGGGACTGTGGATCGGGCTGTTGGAAGGCAGGCAAGCTTGATCTCGTCGATCTCTGTCGCTTGAGTTCCGGCAGGAACTGCGACAAAGCAGACGTCGATGGCTGGATGGTGCCTGTTTGCACAGGGTGGTCACTCCTTGACCACAAGGGAGATTCTTCAGTCTTCTACGTTGAGTAGGATGTCGAAGGGTCCAGAGTTTCGTTTCTTATGTTTCATCAGGAAATCTGAAGTGCATTGGCACTGCTCCCAGTCTTATACTAATTTTGGGGGCTGGATTACCTGCTAGGTCCCCTCCTATGGGTGGGACCCAGGAAGTGGGTGGATACACCCCCTTCCTTTGATCCAGGCCGCACTGGCATGAGGGCTGGAGTGCCCCAGAACCGGTTTGGCCTGATTATACAAGGGGCAGCCTTGTGCGCCCCAGGCAGTGTCTGGTTTCTTTCAGACCTCCCTGCTACAATCCACTATCTCCTGTCTGGAGGGTGGTAACACCCCCCTGCGACAGGAAACCCTTTGTCCAGGCCCCATTTGGCTGAGTTTCGGTCAGCTTCAGGGGGTCAGACTCTTGTCTGTGGCAGAGGCATCCATTTTGTGGATCTAAGGTCCTTTTAGAAATTAACCGCATTTAAGTAAAGTAACATGTCTTACCCCTCTAGAGGGGTGGAATGCTATCCCCATCGCCAGAACTGGCGAGGGGATAGTATTCCAAATCGTATTACACCTTACACGACATGTTTTGATAAAGCCAAACCAGAGTTGCTATATAACCGCAAGGATTATAATGCACTTAAGAGTATATGGTATGGCATTATCCTGAAACAGCTTAGGGAGTTGTTCCCGACAGCTGCAGACAGGCTCAGCTCATGCTAGAGCTCCATCTCACATTAAACCACGCACTCTGCCTCCAGGATTGATGAGGCCTTCCATAGGAGTGGCTCACAGGTTTATATGTGTCCAGATATAGGTTTAGATATAGGTATACTATATCTAAGTAAGGGGTGATTACACCACCTTACCCCAGCTGAGTGATCAGCCAGTTGTGTCAATTTAAGAACCAGCCAGGGGTGGCAAAATATATGCTGCAGCCCCTGGTAGGCCTTGGTGGCCCCTATGCCCTGGGCACCTATAGTGCATTATACAGGGGCTGACAAGGAGTCCATTTCCAATTGTGGTATGTACCTAGGGTACATGGAATCCATTTTACAGAGAGAG
This sequence comes from Lissotriton helveticus, assembly GCF_964261635.1. Lineage (NCBI taxonomy): Eukaryota > Metazoa > Chordata > Amphibia > Caudata > Salamandridae > Lissotriton > Lissotriton helveticus. The sequence continues at coordinate 1,791,075 of NW_027611658.1, read as the reverse complement.
CAGATGGCCTGGGGCCCTGATTAGCAGGGAACCAGGTCAACTAAGTCAAAAAACCAGCTAAACACAGGCAAAAAATCTGGGGTAACCATAGTCAGGTAGCCACCTTCCTACAAGGACTTTGTAATTGTTTGCATCCTCATGTCTAACAGTGAGGAGCTTATCTCTCCCTTTCTCTGAAAAGGAGTACCATAAGATTGCTGCCCACTGTTCCTCAGGAACCTGCTGTACCATGCAGGCTCTCTCAAGAGCAGTTATCCACTTGTGGATGTCATCCCCTTCCTTGTAGGGGGGCACAATCTTTGTCAGGTTTCTACTATCATAGGACCTGGGTTTCTCTTTAGGAATATTGCTGCCACCAGTGGCATCTAAGCCACACAATTTTTGCTCTCTTGCCAAGGCAAGTCTAGCTTGAGCCAATGCTACCTCCTCCCTCTCTATTTGGAGTTTGACAGCCCTCATTCTGGACCTATGCTCTATCTTCTGAGAGGCAGTCATACCTCTCTGAGATTCTCTTGAGGCACTAGAAATATGAGAGTCCCCTGAGGGAGTTCTCACTCTTCTGTTGCCTGGGAGAATGATATGGTGGGATCTGGGGAGGTGCTGGCCCTCTCCATTTCCCAGTAGGTCTAAGTTGGCCTGGTTAAGCCTGGCAACTAGGACCTGGCTACCCCTCTGATCCTGATCTTCTGGGTCCTCTACATCTGAGTCCTCCTCCTCTTCTTCCTCCTCTTCTCCTTCCTCTGGAGGGGTATCAGTTACAGGGGGGTTCACTCCATCTCCTGACTCTAAGGGAACTTCATTCGCCTTCTCTAAGTCATCCTGTTCTAGAATGGCTATCAGGATAGGACATGTGGGACTTCTGCCCCTTTTTAACCCTCTTGATATGCACAAGGCAATCAAGTCCTTTCGGGTTAATTTGTCATAGCTGGAAGTTGCCTTGGTAAGGTCAACTGTCACAGGAGCAGACCCTGAGGCTTTTCCTGTGTCAGACATGACTACTAGTGAGGTGTAAGTGGTGCACTTACCTACACTAAGTGTTTTCCTACTGTACCTTGCTAGTGAGTTGTAGTCAGGGTGTGCTAATCCCTTTAATCTACAACTACTAAGTTCAGTAGAACTTAAATATGCTAAGCTTTTGATTTATATGTACCTTGAGGTACTTGATGTGATCTTTCAATTTGATAAAAGATTGCAATGGTAAAACAACAGCAAGCTCAAATCCCACCGCTGCCACCAATGTGAGAAGTTGGCCTGATAGGTGATGTTTCCAATTCTGGAACCACCGGTTATCAGACCAAACAATCCCTTATGGTGTCTGGTTGTAAGTCAACCTTGTTAGACAAGCTATCCTAGGGGTAGCAAGCATGGACTAAGCAGCCTAAAGGCTTAACTTAAGAGGTCGTGTTAAGCGAGCTGTTTTACCACATACAATCCTGTAATATCAAATGAAAGGACACCACACAAGTATATATTATAAAAATATATGTATTTATTACTAAAAACAATCCCCAGTATTCTTTATGAATAAAGGGGCACAAGCGTTAAATCAAAAGCACAGTTTAAACATACAAAGTTGACAATTATGGATGAGGGCGGGGGGCCACTCAAACCATATACTAAACAAGTGGTATAAGAGATACCAATCGAACAGTGGTTAGGCCTAGGGCCTAGGGAATCGCTGGGAGCAGTCAGGACAAGCAGTGCTGAAGTCGGGAAAAGCCCGCGGGATTCGGGTGCTGTGCGGAAAGCGCACGCATGCACCAATGTTAACCAATGGTGCGTAAAAGTTGTAGAGTTAAAGTTTAAGGACACTTCCGCTGAACCTAGAGGAACAAAACTTAAGACACAGACCCTAGAGATGTGTACCAGTGTGGGAACACCGGCGGAGCAAAGTTACCTCACCCACAGGAAGCGGGTGCACAGGGTCGAAGTTGAGTCGGGTTTCGTCACGCAGGCTCTTGGTGCTTGAAGCTGAAAGGGCTGCAGGCGGGGTGAAAGAGAAGTGTCCGGTGGAGTCCAAGGGTGGACTCGAGTCGAAAAGTACCTGAAAGCAGAGGGGACAGAGTCTGGGTCACTCAGCAGTGACCAGGGTGGAACCAGGACGGAACCAGGCAATGTCGGGCGCAATCAGGTGGTCGTCGAGGAGCTTCTCTCCGCTGTCACGTGGGCTCTGGGGCATCTGCGACGTCCAGGAGCGGGTCACGATCTGTCCCACGAGGGCTCTCACCGTCGGCGCAGTCGGCTTCAAGTTTGGAGCAAACAACACTTGGCAAGAGCAATCCACGCGGAACCGGGAGATTGCTTCTCACTCGAACCAGGAGGGTCAGAGTGGGGGCTCCTTTTCAGGGGAGCTGGTGCAGATCTGGAGCAACCAGAGTTGCAGGTCGAATTTCAAAGTTCGTCGGTACAGGGGCCACTAGCCGGCTGGCAAGTGACCGGGCCAACGTGTTGAGCCAAATGGAGCAGAAGGGCCCCACGCAGCACTCGTCGAGTGTGGAGGGCTGAACTTCGGTGCAAGAGTGGCTCAGGGTTGGGGCTTCTCAAACCCCGGTGTACAGCTTCGAGGGTCACTCGTGGGCTGCACGGTCAGCGTCTTGTGGTCAATTCAAGATGGCATGCCCCACGCTTCTGGTCGCCTCCACGGGTCTCAGCTCTGCAGGGACTGTGGATCGGGCTGTTGGAAGGCAGGCAAGCTTGATCTCGTCGATCTCTGTCGCTTGAGTTCCGGCAGGAACTGCGACAAAGCAGACGTCGATGGCTGGATGGTGCCTGTTTGCACAGGGTGGTCACTCCTTGACTACAAGGGAGATTCTTCAGTCTTCTACGTTGAGTAGGATGTTGAAGGGTCCAGAGTTTCGTTTCTTATGTTTCATCAGGAAATCTGAAGTGCATTGGCACTGCTCCCAGTCTTATACTAATTTTGGGGGCTGGATTACCTGCTAGGTCCCCTCCTATGGGTGGGACCCAGGAAGTGGGTGGATACACCCCCTTCCTTTGATCCAGGCCGCCCTGGCATGAGGGCTGGAGTGCCCCAGAACCGGTTTGGCCTGATTATACAAGGGGCAGCCTTGTGCGCCCCAGGCAGTGTCTGGTTTCTTTCAGACCTCCCTGCTACAATCCACTATCTCCTGTCTGGAGGGTGGTAACACCCCCCTGCGACAGGAAACCCTTTGTCCAGGCCCCATTTGGCTGAGTTTCGGTCAGCTTCAGGGGGTCAGACTCTTGTCTGTGGCAGAGGCATCCATTTTGTGGATCTAAGGTCCTTTTAGAAATTAACCGCATTTAAGTAAAGTAACATGTCTTACCCCTCTAGAGGGGTGGAATGCTATCCCCATCGCCAGAACTGGCGAGGGGATAGTATTCCAAATCGTATTACACCTTACACGACATGTTTTGATAAAGCCAAACCAGAGTTGCTATATAACCGCAAGGATTATAATGCACTTAAGAGTATATGGTATGGCATTATCCTGAAACAGCTTAGGGAGTTGTTCCCGACAGCTGCAGACAGGCTCAGCTCATGCTAGAGCTCCATCTCACATTAAACCACGCACTCTGCCTCCAGGATTGATGAGGCCTTCCATAGGAGTGGCTCACAGGTTTATATGTGTCCAGATATAGGTTTAGATATAGGTATACTATATCTAAGTAAGGGGTGATTACACCACCTTACCCCAGCTGAGTGATCAGCCAGTTGTGTCAATTTAAGAACCAGCCAGGGGTGGCAAAATATATGCTGCAGCCCCTGGTAGGCCTTGGTGGCCCCTATGCCCTGGGCACCTATAGTGCATTATACAGGGGCTGACAAGGAGTCCATTTCCAATTGTGGTATGTACCTAGGGTACATGGAATCCATTTTACAGAGAGAGCAGATGGCCTGGGGCCCTGATTAGCAGGGAACCAGGTCAACTAAGTCAAAAAACCAGCTAAACACAGGCAAAAAATCTGGGGTAACCATAGTCAGGTAGCCACCTTCCTACAAGGACTTTGTAATTGTTTGCATCCTCATGTCTAACAGTGAGGAGCTTATCTCTCCCTTTCTCTGAAAAGGAGTACCATAAGATTGCTGCCCACTGTTCCTCAGGAACCTGCTGTACCATGCAGGCTCTCTCAAGAGCAGTTATCCACTTGTGGATGTCATCCCCTTCCTTGTAGGGGGGCACAATCTTTGTCAGGTTTCTACTATCATAGGACCTGGGTTTCTCTTTAGGAATATTGCTGCCACCAGTGGCATCTAAGCCACACAATTTTTGCTCTCTTGCCAAGGCAAGTCTAGCTTGAGCCAATGCTACCTCCTCCCTCTCTATTTGGAGTTTGACAGCCCTCATTCTGGACCTATGCTCTATCTTCTGAGAGGCAGTCATACCTCTCTGAGATTCTCTTGAGGCACTAGAAATATGAGAGTCCCCTGAGGGAGATCTCACTCTTCTGTTGCCTGGGAGAATGATATGGTGGGATCTGGGGAGGTGCTGGCCCTCTCCATTTCCCAGTAGGTCTAAGTTGGCCTGGTTAAGCCTGGCAACTAGGACCTGGCTACCCCTCTGATCCTGATCTTCTGGGTCCTCTACATCTGAGTCCTCCTCCTCCTCTTCTTCCTCCTCTTCTCCTTCCTCTGGAGGGGTATCAGTTACAGGGGGGTTCACTCCATCTCCTGACTCTAAGGGAACTTCATTCGCCTTCTCTAAGTCATCCTGTTCTAGAATGGCTATCAGGATAGGACATGTGGGACTTCTGCCCCTTTTTAACCCTCTTGATATGCACAAGGCAATCAAGTCCTTTCGGGTTAATTTGTCATAGCTGGAAGTTGCCTTGGTAAGGTCAACTGTCACAGGAGCAGACCCTGAGGCTTTTCCTGTGTCAGACATGACTATTAGTGAGGTGTAAGTGGTGCACTTACCTACACTAAGTGTTTTCCTACTGTACCTTGCTACTGAGTTGTAGTCAGGGTGTGCTAATCCCTTTAATCTACAACTACTAAGTTCAGTAGAACTTAAATATGCTAAGCTTTTGATTTATATGTACCTTGAGGTACTTGATGTGATCTTTCAATTTGATAAAAGATTGCAATGGTAAAACAACAGCAAGCTCAAATCCCACCGCTGCCACCAATGTGAGAAGTTGGCCTGATAGGTGATGTTTCCAATTCTGGAACCACCGGTTATCAGACCAAACAATCCCTTATGGTGTCTGGTTGTAAGTCAACCTTGTTAGACAAGCTATCCTAGGGGTAGCAAGCATGGACTAAGCAGCCTAAAGGCTTAACTTAAGAGGTCGTGTTAAGCGAGCTGTTTTACCACATACAATCCTGTAATATCAAATGAAAGGACACCACACAAGTATATATTATAAAAATATATGTATTTATTACTAAAAACAATCCCCAGTATTCTTTATGAATAAAGGGGCACAAGCGTTAAATCAAAAGCACAGTTTAAACATACAAAGTTGCACAATTATGGATGAGGGCGGGGGGCCACTCTAACCATATACTAAACAAGTGGTATAAGAGATACCAATCGAACAGTGGTTAGGCCTAGGGCCTAGGGAATCGCTGGGAGCAGTCGAGACAAGCAATGCTGAAGTCGGGAGAGGCCCACGGGATTCGGGAGCAGTGCGGAAAGCGCACGCGTGCACCAATGTTAACCAATGGTGCGTAAAAGTTGTAAAGTTAAAGTTTAAGGACACTTCCGCTGAACCTAGAGGAACAAAACTTAAGACACAGACCCTAGAGATGTGTACCAGTGTGGGAACACTGGCGGAGCAAAGTTACCTCACCCACAGGAAGCGGGTGCACAGGGTCGAAGTTGAGTCGGGTTTCGTCACGCAGGCTCTTGGTGCTTGGAGCTGAAAGGGCTGCAGGCGGGGTGAAAGAGAAGTGTCCGGTGGAGTCCAAGGGTGGACTCGAGTCAAAAAGTACCTGAAAGCAGAGGGGACAGAGTCTGGGTCACTCAGCAGTGACCAGGGTGGAACCAGGACGGAACCAGGCAATGTCGGGCGCAATCAGGTGGTCGTCGAGGAGCTTCTCTCCGCTGTCACGTGGGCTCTGGGGCATCTGCGACGTCCAGGAGCGGGTCACGATCTGTCCCACAAGGGCTCTCACCGTCGGCGCAGTCGGCTTCAAGTTTGGAGCAAACAACACTTGGCAAGAGCAATCCATGCGGAACCGGGAGATTGCTTCTCACTCGAACCAGGAGGGTCAGAGTGGGGGCTCCTTTTCAGGGGAGCTGGTGCAGATCTGGAGCAACCAGATTTGCAGGTCGAATTTCAAAGTTCGTTGGTACAGGGGCCACTAGCCGGCTGGCAAGTGACCGGGCCAACGCGTTGAGCCAAATGGAGCAGAAGGGCCCCACGCAGCACTCGTCGAGTGTGGAGGGCTGAACTTCAGTGCAAGAGTGGCTCAGGGTTGGGGCTTCTCAAACCCCGGTGTACAGCTTCGAGGGTCACTCACGGGCTGCACGGTCAGCGTCTCGTGGTCAATTAAAGATGGCGTGCCCCACGCTTCCGGTCGCCTCCACGGGTCTCTGCTCTGCAGGGACTGTGGATCGGGCTGTTGGAAGGCAGGCAAGCTTGATCTCGTCGATCTCTGTCGCTCGGGTTCCGGCGGGAACTGCGACAAAGCAGATGTCGATGGCTGGATGGTGCCTGTTTGCACAGGGTGGTCACTCCTTGACCACAAGGGAGATTCTTCAGTCTTCTACGTTGAGTAGGATGTCGAAGGGTCCAGAGTTTCGTTTCTTATGTTTCATCAGGAAATCTAAAGTGCATTGGCACTGCTCCCAGTCTTATACTAATTTGGGGGGCTGGATTACCTGCTAGGTCCCCTCCTATGGGTGGGACCCAGGAAGTGGGTGGATACACCCCCTTCCTTTGATCCAGGCCGCCCTGGCACGAGGGCTGGAGTGCCCCAGAACTGGTTTGACCGGATTATGCAAGGGGCAGCCTTGTGCGCCCCAAGCAGTGTCTGGTTTCTTTCAAACCTCCCTGCTACAATCCACTATCTCCTGTCTGGAGGGTGGTAACACCCCCCTGCGACAGGAAACCCTTTGTCCAGGCCCCATTTGGCTGAGTTTCGGTCAGCTGCAGGGGGTCAGACTCTTGTCTGTGGCAGAGGCATCCATTTTGTGGATCTAAGGTCCTTTTAGAAATTAACCGCATTTAAGTAAAGTAACATGTCTTACCCCTCTAGAGGGGTGGAATGCTATCCCCGTCGCCAGAACACCTTACAAAACATTTTTTGATAAAGCCAAACCAGAGTTGCTATATAACCGCGAGGATTATAAGGCACTTAAGAGTATATGGTATGGCATTATCCTGAAACAGCTTAGGGAGTTGTTCCCGACAGCTGCAGACAGGCTCAGCTCATGCTAGAGCTCCATCTCACATTAAACCACGCACTCTGCCTCCAGGATTGATGAGGCCTTCCATAGGAGTGGCTCACAGGTTTATATGTGTCCAGATATAGGTTTAGATATAGGTATACTATATCTAAGTAAGGGGTGATTACACCACCTTACCCCAGCTGAGTGATCAGCCAGTTGTGTAAATTTAAGAACCAGCCAGGGGTGGCAAAAGATATGCTGCAGCCCCTGGTAGGCCTTGGTGGCTCCTATGCCCTGGGCACCTATAGTGCATTATACAGGGGCTGACAAGGAGTCCATTTTCAATTGTGGTATGTACCTAGGGTACATGGAATCCATTTTACAGAGAGAGCAGATGGCCTGGGGCCCTGATTAGCAGGGAACCAGGTCAACTAAGTCAAAAAACCAGCTAAACACAGGCAACAAATCTGGGGTAACCATAGTCAGGTAGCCACCTTCCTACAGTGTCTAGTGGGGAAGTACCACTTCTAGACATGGCTGTACGTGTGCTGTTATGTTATGTTATGTTGTTATGTTAAGTAGCTTTTATATAGCGTACGGCTACATCCAGCAATTTGGCCGCAACAGGGTCGTCCGCCGTGTCAAGGTGGAAGTTGAAATCACCGGCCACAACACAATGCTGTGTGGTCAGCGCCAGCTCAGAGACGGCTGTCTGCAGATCCTCCAAAAAGGAACCCACCGGGCCTGGTGGTCTATAAACCAACAACCCCTTCAAGGCCTGACCTGGGGACAGTCTGAGCGTGAAGGCGAGCGACTCGGCATTCCCAATGGAGTTCAGGGGAAGCACCGAGCAGGAGACGCTCTTTTTCACCACAACCGCCACTCCCCCTCCCCTGCCCTTAACTCTGTCCTGCCGGAAGATATTGTACGCAGGAGGAATGGCTGAGAAGACGTCCGGATTGGAAGCCTCTCCCAGCCAAGTTTCGGTCAGTAGCAAGCACAGGGGATTTTCCCTGACCAGAAGATCGTAAATGTGCAGGGCGTGGCGCCCTACCGACCTCGTGTTCAGCAGCAGGCAAAGATGCTTCACGCCAGCTGTTGCCGGGTGAGGAACCGTAGCACAAATCCAGGAAGGCGTCCAACCACAGCCCGGACAGCGTCGTTTGCCCCTAAACCGCCCCGGGAAAATGGAGCGGCAAGAGCTAGAATGGCCCCGCATGTCCCGCAATGACGCAGAGGAATAGCAAATCATCTCAGCCAGAGTATTGCCGGACCGGGGTCCCCCGCCGCCCCGACGCCTCCGGGACGCTGACGGGCGCAGACGGGCAGGACTCCGGCACGACTCAGGCTAAGCGAGGGCGTCCACCTGCGCGTCACGCTGCGCGTGAGGGAGCGACTTTAAGTAGGCGCTCCAATCAAGCCTGAGCGTGCGAGTCCGCTCCAAGAGGGCGGCCGCCGCTGGCTGAAGTAGCCCAAACAAAGATGGCGCCCAAAATGACCCCCAGGACCCGGACCCACCAAAGTGGTGGTGCTTGGCAGGCCGAAAATGCCGTTTTTAAGGTGCAGGTAAGGGGAGAAGGGGGCGCTGGCAGCAAGCAGGCAGGCTAAAATCAGGGAAGAATGAAACAGAAAAACGAACCCAAATGTAAAACAGGATGTTTTAAAAAGTACTCGGCGCTAGTAGCAGCGCGAGCGCGGCGAAGTGGTAGATGGTCTAACCAGCACCATGCTAGAGCCTGCCTTAAGTAGGCGCTCCAATCAAGCCTGAGCGTGCGAGTCCGCTCCAAGATGGCGGCCGCCGCTGGCTGAAGTAGCCCAAACAAAGATGGCGCCCAAAATGACCCCCAGGACCCGGACCCACCAAAGTGGTGGTGCTTGGCAGGCAGAAAATGCCGTTTTTAAGGTGCAGGTAAGGGGAGAAGGGGGCGCTGGCAGCAAGCAGGCAGGCTAAAATCAGGGAAGAATGAAACAGAAAAACGAACCCAAATGCAAAACAGGAAGTTTTAAAAAGTACTCGGCGCTAGTAGCAGCGCGAGCGCGGCGAAGTGGTAGATGGTCTAACCAGCACCACGCTAGAGCCCGCCTTAAGTATGCGCTCCAATCAAGCCTGAGCGTGCGAGTCCGCTCCAAGATGGCGGCCGCCGCTGGCTGAAGTAGCCCAAACAAAGATGGCGCCCAAAATGACCCCCAGGACCCGGACCCACCAAAGTGGTGGTGCTTGGCAGGCAGAAAATGCCGTTTTTAAGGTGCAGGTAAGGGGAGAAGGGGGCGCTGGCAGCAAGCAGGCAGGCTAAAATCAGGGAAGAATGAAACAGAAAAACGAACCCAAATGCAAAACAGGAAGTTTTAAAAAGTACTCGGCGCTAGTAGCAGCGCGAGCGCGGCGAAGTGGTAGATGGTCTAACCAGCACCACGCTAGAGCCCGCCTTCAGTAGGCGCTCCAATCAAGCCTGAGCGTGCGAGTCCGCTCCAAGATGGCGGCCGCCGCTGGCTGAAGTAGCCCAAACAAAGATGGCGCCCAAAATGACCCCCAGGACCCGGACCCACCAAAGTGGTGGTGCTTGGCAGGCAGAAAATGCCGTTTTTAAGGTGCAGGTAAGGGGAGAAGGGGGCGCTGGCAGCAAGCAGGCAGGCTAAAATCAGGGAAGAATGAAACAGAAAAACGAACCCAAATGCAAAACAGGAAGTTTTAAAAAGTACTCGGCGCTAGTAGCAGCGCTAGTAGCAGCGCCAGCGCGGCGAAGTGGTAGATGGCTGTGAGGGTGCTGGTGTGTGATTGGCTGGAGTTGGCTGGGATACCAGGATCCAGGATGTCTGGATGGGTCTGCCCAGTGGTGAGTGCTCAGATCAGCATGCTGATGTGAGGGGAGGGCTGCACCTGGTTCCTGATGGGGCTGGGCTTTCCCCACACAATGCTGGCCCCGCCCCCTGTGGTGCGACTAACGACCCTAGCCCTGCCAGTGAATAGAGTGAGGTGATGAGCACATCAAGGGTGCTCCAAAACCAGCTGTGACTGTTTTCTCCCCCACCCTGCACCTACAGACAAAGGAATGTGGTGCCTAAAAATGGGGCTGTGTCGCCACACAAACTGTTCTCTGCCAGGATCCTGCCTGAGGGGGCTGCTGCTGTTGCTGGGGCCAGGAAGACCGCCACTTGGATTATCTCCCTGCCTGGAGACCCAGTGAGCTGGCTCTGGGCCCAGCCTTGCCCCCTGCCTGCTTTAAGGAACTTTGCTGTGCCCCTAGCGCTTGGGAGCGCTGTGCCTGCACCCCTAGCGCTGAGAGCGCTGCGAATCATCTTTGAGCGCTGGGAGCGCTTTACTTTCCCTTTTCGTGGCTGCCCACGCCACTTTTTGCCGATTTGACAGTCCCCTGGCAGGTGCCCACCCTGCCAAGGACCTTGTGCTTTACCCTGTCACGAGCGCTTTGGGAGCGCTTTATTGAGCTTAAGGCCGGTGCCCACCCGGCATTGCCCTGTGAAGTTTTCCCCGTCGCCGCCCGGCCATACAGGAAGTCAGGCAGGCCGTGACCTCATTCCCCAGGCCGCGCTCTGATTGGCTGCCAGCCCGGGACAGGATGGAGGGAGCCGGAAGCTACCGGGAGCCGACCCTGGGATCCGGTGCACTCACCCAGGAGAGAGAGAAGCCTTCTGTCCAGCAGCGGGGCAACCGTGGTGTGGGGAGAGCCCCGCAGCTGCCGAGGAAGAGAAGGAGCCTGGAGACCCTGGGAGCGCCCACCAGAAACCGGGTAAGTGGGGCTCGGTGTTCCCGTCTAGGGAGGAGGGCGTCGGGGCACATTGCCGGCGCCCGCCCTCCCCTCCAGTACCAGGGCTTTGTTGTCAAAGAGCCTGAGAGGCCCCGGGGGGACCTCCCTGCAGATTTGAGCCCCGGGCGGGCTCCTACGTTACTGGGACATTTCTTCAGGGCCGCGAGAGGCTCTGGGTGGCATCATTTCCTTTCGAGTCCCCCGAAGAGGGACTCCAACGCCCAGAGCCATTTGTTCTCTTGAGTCCCGGAGGGACTCCAACGGCCGTATTTTGTGTATGAGCCTGAAAGGCTCAAGGGGGCATTTTGATTTACTGAGAGCCCACGAGGGGCTCAGGCGCCACAACTATCTTTGAGAGCCCAGAGATTCTCAGGGGCCATTTGTTTATTCAGAGCCCAGCGAGGCTCCAAAAAGGGGACAGTCATTTCTACAGAGCCTGTGACACTCAGTAACACCAGCAAGTAGCAAACACAGTAAAACATTTTGGCCTGTATCTTTCCGCCGTCTTTGTAAGCCTGTGACACTGTGAGTTTCAGGAATTCCACAAGCAGCACTATAGGTGGACTCACTACTAGTACATACATAGTCAGATAGTACTAAAAAATGCCTTTTTACTTTTTTCTCTTGTTTTGCAAAAGAAATTACTGGTACGTGAACTTGTGGTAGCCGCCATAATGGCAGCTCACTCAGCTTTAACCCAAGAAATACAGACACAGGCCATGATGATGCAGACTCGCAGTACTTTAAGCAGTACATGCAGGTGGGAATAGGAATGTCTTACTTTTCTATAGGGGTGGCACTGCCACTGGCCATACTTCATCCACTCAGCGTCTGCGCTACTACATCATACACCTCTGCTATCGACGAGGAGGATAAAGAAGATAACATCCAGGCTTACAAAGTACGTCTATGATTCTTCTTAATGTCTCAAATGTACCAAAATTTCTTTTTGTTAACAACCAACTTACACCCTTTTCATTATATTTTGGAAACCGCTGTATTCTTTCTTATGTTGAATTGCATTCAACAAAACCATTTTTTACAGTCATAAATAAATATTAAGACTCGCTCGTCCTTCGTTTCACTCTTCTTTAGCTTTTCGTTCTTCACATCCCTAAACTACATCTGATCTGATATGACTTGGCTTTAAAATAAAAATTGGCCAGCTGAGTTCAAGTGAAATAGAGGGGACCATTGGTTACCAGAGAAGTACAGCCACTAATGCTATTACAAGTCAAGGTTGACTGTCTTCTCCGTGATAGCCCAAAAAGTAGTTATAAATTAGTAAATGTTCTTGACAGTACAGTGTACTTATACTAGTGTACTGTGTACTACTGTACAGTACATCATACACTCCTTTACGAGCCTACTCAAAAAAAATATAATAAGTAAGTAGTATAATAACTTACCACCATCCGCCGCCGCTGAGCCTTCCCCCCCAGCTCCTCCTGTTGGCACCGCCGCATCCAGAGTGGACCCCTCCGCACTGCTGGCCCCAGCACGGATGGTCATCTGTGCCGCATCAGATGTTGTGACGTCTAGGAAAAACATGTCATATTTTCAGATGCCATACACAACCCCCTATTTTGTCTCGTAATGGAAGGAAATGTTACATAACACATTTTGTATTACTGGGATTGAAAAAATGTTACGGTTTTGGGGAGGGTGTTAACCTTTTAGATGCTTATTCCATTAAATGCTACACTTCTTCTTTTGACAACTGATTAATGCTTGCTTAACGTGCACCATTTTTCTCATTACAGAAAGAAGATTCCATTGCCCTTCAGCCAGACGATTCACCAACTACTACTGAGTCACCACCAGCAGTACTTAAGTACTTTAAAGAAGGTGGGGGCTCACACACAGTTATTCTACTAATTTCCTGTGTCTGTTAGTGTTAACTATTTTTAAGTTTGAGTCATACTAATTTCATTCATGGGAATGTTGTTTAAAGTAAACTTTAACGTCATCTTCATCCATAAGAATACTACGCTATTAAAAATAAAGAAATAATGTTTTCATTTCTCAATTGAAAATAAAAATTAAAAACTAACAAACACTGTGTGGTTTTTGTTCACGAGTGAGTGAGCGGAATGGTTTGAACTACTGCACTTGGCAGTCATGTTTCAGTAACTCAGATAGGCCAGGACTCGGAGGTAGTCTCTCTTCTTCTGTTCTTCTGGGTCGTAAAATCATTGGTCAGACATTCTAGATAGTCGGTCAGGGGAATGGGGGTTCAACTTCTGTTCGGACTGAGGTATGTCGAAAGTCGAACTGCACCTATCATCAACAATGTCCTATTTATCTTGTTCATACTTCTTTGTGTGAAGAATAGTCCCTGAAACAGTAGCGGTATGGGATGTGCTCCTCTCTAATCAAAAAGGCAACTGCTACCTTTTACTTGGTGTAAACAATGACATTTTGTTGTTGGAAATTGTCAAAGCACTTACATTAAGAAGACTGGAATAGACAGCAAGGGCAACCCAGAGGACTGCACTCAGTGCCTAGAGCTATTGCTGTATCAGAGTTTTGTTTCACACCGTTTGCCGAATGGACAAGCTTAGCTACCTACACAGACCGACTCATAATTGTAAATAGTAGTAGCACAGAGAGTGATGGTAGAGGCAGGATAAGAATGTAGAAAGTAGTCCACATTAGAAGAAGATCAAAGACTATTTTGTAAAACATAGAATTATTAGGAACCAGTTTTGTAATGAATAGGAGCTGTAAAAGTTAGGGAAGTATAAGTATTAATATAACAATAGAACAACTTACTGGGGCCAGCAGAAGAGCCTGCAAGGGACTGCTCCTGTTCACCTTCTGCCACCGGAGTCTCTGTCGCCGTCGCCTTGCCCCTGGGAGGTCCTGGTGATCATGAAATAATGAAACACAACATGGATGATTGTTTTTTGGGAAATATTTGATTTCTTTGTACTCAATCTAAAATTATGTCAGGGAAACAAATTGCATCTGATCTGGTCAAGTCCCCCATTCACACCTTCATTCATACTACCGTGCTTCCCATTAGACTCACAGACATTCCGCACCCCGCTCCAGATAGGGGCGGTGCCAGAGTTCTTGGAGCGAAAGGCAAAATTCAATTTGCCTGCAAAGAGAACCCCAGGAATTGCTATTAAAAGTTGTTTACTGCAACTACACGGAACCTCATAAGGCCTTCCCACACCTTATAGATATAGGTATACTATATCTAAGTAAGGGGTGATTACACCACCTTACCCCAGCTGAGTGATCAGCCAGTTGTGTAAATTTAAGAACCAGCCAGGGGTGGCAAAAGATATGCTGCAGCCCCTGGTAGGCCTTGGTGGCTCCTATGCCCTGGGCACCTATAGTGCATTATACAGGGGCTGACAAGGAGTCCATTTTCAATTGTGGTATGTACCTAGGGTACATGGAATCCATTTTACAGAGAGAGCAGATGGCCTGGGGCCCTGATTAGCAGGGAACCAGGTCAACTAAGTCAAAAAACCAGCTAAACACAGGCAACAAATCTGGGGTAACCATAGTCAGGTAGCCACCTTCCTACAGTGTCTAGTGGGGAAGTACCACTTCTAGACATGGCTGTACGTGTGCTGTTATGTTATGTTATGTTGTTATGTTAAGTAGCTTTTATATAGCGTACGGCTACATCCAGCAATTTGGCCGCAACAGGGTCGTCCGCCGTGTCAAGGTGGAAGTTGAAATCACCGGCCACAACACAATGCTGTGTGGTCAGCGCCAGCTCAGAGACGGCTGTCTGCAGATCCTCCAAAAAGGAACCCACCGGGCCTGGTGGTCTATAAACCAACAACCCCTTCAAGGCCTGACCTGGGGACAGTCTGAGCGTGAAGGCGAGCGACTCGGCATTCCCAATGGAGTTCAGGGGAAGCACCGAGCAGGAGACGCTCTTTTTCACCACAACCGCCACTCCCCCTCCCCTGCCCTTAACTCTGTCCTGCCGGAAGATATTGTACGCAGGAGGAATGGCTGAGAAGACGTCCGGATTGGAAGCCTCTCCCAGCCAAGTTTCGGTCAGTAGCAAGCACAGGGGATTTTCCCTGACCAGAAGATCGTAAATGTGCAGGGCGTGGCGCCCTACCGACCTCGTGTTCAGCAGCAGGCAAAGATGCTTCACGCCAGCTGTTGCCGGGTGAGGAACCGTAGCACAAATCCAGGAAGGCGTCCAACCACAGCCCGGACAGCGTCGTTTGCCCCTAAACCGCCCCGGGAAAATGGAGCGGCAAGAGCTAGAATGGCCCCGCATGTCCCGCAATGACGCAGAGGAATAGCAAATCATCTCAGCCAGAGTATTGCCGGACCGGGGTCCCCCGCCGCCCCGACGCCTCCGGGACGCTGACGGGCGCAGACGGGCAGGACTCCGGCACGACTCAGGCTAAGCGAGGGCGTCCACCTGCGCGTCACGCTGCGCGTGAGGGAGCGACTTTAAGTAGGCGCTCCAATCAAGCCTGAGCGTGCGAGTCCGCTCCAAGAGGGCGGCCGCCGCTGGCTGAAGTAGCCCAAACAAAGATGGCGCCCAAAATGACCCCCAGGACCCGGACCCACCAAAGTGGTGGTGCTTGGCAGGCCGAAAATGCCGTTTTTAAGGTGCAGGTAAGGGGAGAAGGGGGCGCTGGCAGCAAGCAGGCAGGAAAAAATCAGGGAAGAATGAAACAGAAAAACGAACCCAAATGCAAAACAGGATGTTTTAAAAAGTACTCGGCGCTAGTAGCAGCGCGAGCGCGGCGAAGTGGTAGATGGTCTAACCAGCACCATGCTAGAGCCTGCCTTAAGTAGGCGCTCCAATCAAGCCTGAGCGTGCGAGTCCGCTCCAAGATGGCGGCCGCCGCTGGCTGAAGTAGCCCAAACAAAGATGGCGCCCAAAATGACCCCCAGGACCCGGACCCACCAAAGTGGTGGTGCTTGGCAGGCAGAAAATGCCGTTTTTAAGGTGCAGGTAAGGGGAGAAGGGGGCGCTGGCAGCAAGCAGGCAGGCTAAAATCAGGGAAGAATGAAACAGAAAAACGAACCCAAATGCAAAACAGGAAGTTTTAAAAAGTACTCGGCGCTAGTAGCAGCGCGAGCGCGGCGAAGTGGTAGATGGTCTAACCAGCACCACGCTAGAGCCCGCCTTAAGTATGCGCTCCAATCAAGCCTGAGCGTGCGAGTCCGCTCCAAGATGGCGGCCGCCGCTGGCTGAAGTAGCCCAAACAAAGATGGCGCCCAAAATGACCCCCAGGACCCGGACCCACCAAAGTGGTGGTGCTTGGCAGGCAGAAAATGCCGTTTTTAAGGTGCAGGTAAGGGGAGAAGGGGGCGCTGGCAGCAAGCAGGCAGGCTAAAATCAGGGAAGAATGAAACAGAAAAACGAACCCAAATGCAAAACAGGAAGTTTTAAAAAGTACTCGGCGCTAGTAGCAGCGCGAGCGCGGCGAAGTGGTAGATGGTCTAACCAGCACCACGCTAGAGCCCGCCTTCAGTAGGCGCTCCAATCAAGCCTGAGCGTGCGAGTCCGCTCCAAGATGGCGGCCGCCGCTGGCTGAAGTAGCCCAAACAAAGATGGCGCCCAAAATGACCCCCAGGACCCGGACCCACCAAAGTGGTGGTGCTTGGCAGGCAGAAAATGCCGTTTTTAAGGTGCAGGTAAGGGGAGAAGGGGGCGCTGGCAGCAAGCAGGCAGGCTAAAATCAGGGAAGAATGAAACAGAAAAACGAACCCAAATGCAAAACAGGAAGTTTTAAAAAGTACTCGGCGCTAGTAGCAGCGCTAGTAGCAGCGCCAGCGCGGCGAAGTGGTAGATGGCTGTGAGGGTGCTGGTGTGTGATTGGCTGGAGTTGGCTGGGATACCAGGATCCAGGATGTCTGGATGGGTCTGCCCAGTGGTGAGTGCTCAGATCAGCATGCTGATGTGAGGGGAGGGCTGCACCTGGTTCCTGATGGGGCTGGGCTTTCCCCACACAATGCTGGCCCCGCCCCCTGTGGTGCGACTAACGACCCTAGCCCTGCCAGTGAATAGAGTGAGGTGATGAGCACATCAAGGGTGCTCCAAAACCAGCTGTGACTGTTTTCTCCCCCACCCTGCACCTACAGACAAAGGAATGTGGTGCCTAAAAATGGGGCTGTGTCGCCACACAAACTGTTCTCTGCCAGGATCCTGCCTGAGGGGGCTGCTGCTGTTGCTGGGGCCAGGAAGACCGCCACTTGGATTATCTCCCTGCCTGGAGACCCAGTGAGCTGGCTCTGGGCCCAGCCTTGCCCCCTGCCTGCTTTAAGGAACTTTGCTGTGCCCCTAGCGCTTGGGAGCGCTGTGCCTGCACCCCTAGCGCTGAGAGCGCTGCGAATCATCTTTGAGCGCTGGGAGCGCTTTACTTTCCCTTTTCGTGGCTGCCCACGCCACTTTTTGCCGATTTGACAGTCCCCTGGCAGGTGCCCACCCTGCCAAGGACCTTGTGCTTTACCCTGTCACGAGCGCTTTGGGAGCGCTTTATTGAGCTTAAGGCCGGTGCCCACCCGGCATTGCCCTGTGAAGTTTTCCCCGTCGCCGCCCGGCCATACAGGAAGTCAGGCAGGCCGTGACCTCATTCCCCAGGCCGCGCTCTGATTGGCTGCCAGCCCGGGACAGGATGGAGGGAGCCGGAAGCTACCGGGAGCCGACCCTGGGATCCGGTGCACTCACCCAGGAGAGAGAGAAGCCTTCTGTCCAGCAGCGGGGCAACCGTGGTGTGGGGAGAGCCCCGCAGCTGCCGAGGAAGAGAAGGAGCCTGGAGACCCTGGGAGCGCCCACCAGAAACCGGGTAAGTGGGGCTCGGTGTTCCCGTCTAGGGAGGAGGGCGTCGGGGCACATTGCCGGCGCCCGCCCTCCCCTCCAGTACCAGGGCTTTGTTGTCAAAGAGCCTGAGAGGCCCCGGGGGGACCTCCCTGCAGATTTGAGCCCCGGGCGGGCTCCTACGTTACTGGGACATTTCTTCAGGGCCGCGAGAGGCTCTGGGTGGCATCATTTCCTTTCGAGTCCCCCGAAGAGGGACTCCAACGCCCAGAGCCATTTGTTCTCTTGAGTCCCGGAGGGACTCCAACGGCCGTATTTTGTGTATGAGCCTGAAAGGCTCAAGGGGGCATTTTGATTTACTGAGAGCCCACGAGGGGCTCAGGCGCCACAACTATCTTTGAGAGCCCAGAGATTCTCAGGGGCCATTTGTTTATTCAGAGCCCAGCGAGGCTCCAAAAAGGGGACAGTCATTTCTACAGAGCCTGTGACACTCAGTAACACCAGCAAGTAGCAAACACAGTAAAACATTTTGGCCTGTATCTTTCCGCCGTCTTTGTAAGCCTGTGACACTGTGAGTTTCAGGAATTCCACAAGCAGCACTATAGGTGGACTCACTACTAGTACATACATAGTCAGATAGTACTAAAAAATGCCTTTTTACTTTTTTCTCTTGTTTTGCAAAAGAAATTACTGGTACGTGAACTTGTGGTAGCCGCCATAATGGCAGCTCACTCAGCTTTAACCCAAGAAATACAGACACAGGCCATGATGATGCAGACTCGCAGTACTTTAAGCAGTACATGCAGGTGGGAATAGGAATGTCTTACTTTTCTATAGGGGTGGCACTGCCACTGGCCATACTTCATCCACTCAGCGTCTGCGCTACTACATCATACACCTCTGCTATCGACGAGGAGGATAAAGAAGATAACATCCAGGCTTACAAAGTACGTCTATGATTCTTCTTAATGTCTCAAATGTACCAAAATTTCTTTTTGTTAACAACCAACTTACACCCTTTTCATTATATTTTGGAAACCGCTGTATTCTTTCTTATGTTGAATTGCATTCAACAAAACCATTTTTTACAGTCATAAATAAATATTAAGACTCGCTCGTCCTTCGTTTCACTCTTCTTTAGCTTTTCGTTCTTCACATCCCTAAACTACATCTGATCTGATATGACTTGGCTTTAAAATAAAAATTGGCCAGCTGAGTTCAAGTGAAATAGAGGGGACCATTGGTTACCAGAGAAGTACAGCCACTAATGCTATTACAAGTCAAGGTTGACTGTCTTCTCCGTGATAGCCCAAAAAGTAGTTATAAATTAGTAAATGTTCTTGACAGTACAGTGTACTTATACTAGTGTACTGTGTACTACTGTACAGTACATCATACACTCCTTTACGAGCCTACTCAAAAAAAATATAATAAGTAAGTAGTATAATAACTTACCACCATCCGCCGCCGCTGAGCCTTCCCCCCCAGCTCCTCCTGTTGGCACCGCCGCATCCAGAGTGGACCCCTCCGCACTGCTGGCCCCAGCACGGATGGTCATCTGTGCCGCATCAGATGTTGTGACGTCTAGGAAAAACATGTCATATTTTCAGATGCCATACACAACCCCCTATTTTGTCTCGTAATGGAAGGAAATGTTACATAACACATTTTGTATTACTGGGATTGAAAAAATGTTACGGTTTTGGGGAGGGTGTTAACCTTTTAGATGCTTATTCCATTAAATGCTACACTTCTTCTTTTGACAACTGATTAATGCTTGCTTAACGTGCACCATTTTTCTCATTACAGAAAGAAGATTCCATTGCCCTTCAGCCAGACGATTCACCAACTACTACTGAGTCACCACCAGCAGTACTTAAGTACTTTAAAGAAGGTGGGGGCTCACACACAGTTATTCTACTAATTTCCTGTGTCTGTTAGTGTTAACTATTTTTAAGTTTGAGTCATACTAATTTCATTCATGGGAATGTTGTTTAAAGTAAACTTTAACGTCATCTTCATCCATAAGAATACTACGCTATTAAAAATAAAGAAATAATGTTTTCATTTCTCAATTGAAAATAAAAATTAAAAACTAACAAACACTGTGTGGTTTTTGTTCACGAGTGAGTGAGCGGAATGGTTTGAACTACTGCACTTGGCAGTCATGTTTCAGTAACTCAGATAGGCCAGGACTCGGAGGTAGTCTCTCTTCTTCTGTTCTTCTGGGTCGTAAAATCATTGGTCAGACATTCTAGATAGTCGGTCAGGGGAATGGGGGTTCAACTTCTGTTCGGACTGAGGTATGTCGAAAGTCGAACTGCACCTATCATCAACAATGTCCTATTTATCTTGTTCATACTTCTTTGTGTGAAGAATAGTCCCTGAAACAGTAGCGGTATGGGATGTGCTCCTCTCAAATCAAAAAGGCAACTGCTACCTTTTACTTGGTGTAAACAATGACATTTTGTTGTTGGAAATTGTCAAAGCACTTACATTAAGAAGACTGGAATAGACAGCAAGGGCAACCCAGAGGACTGCACTCAGTGCCTAGAGCTATTGCTGTATCAGAGTTTTGTTTCACACCGTTTGCCGAATGGACAAGCTTAGCTACCTACACAGACCGACTCATAATTGTAAATAGTAGTAGCACAGAGAGTGATGGTAGAGGCAGGATAAGAATGTAGAAAGTAGTCCACATTAGAAGAAGATCAAAGACTATTTTGTAAAACATAGAATTATTAGGAACCAGTTTGTAATGAATAGGAGCTGTAAAAGTTAGGGAAGTATAAGTATTAATATAACAATAGAACAACTTACTGGGGCCAGCAGAAGAGCCTGCAAGGGACTGCTCCTGTTCACCTTCTGCCACCGGAGTCTCTGTCGCCGTCGCCTTGCCCCTGGGAGGTCCTGGTGATCATGAAATAATGAAACACAACATGGATGATTGTTTTTTGGGAAATATTTGATTTCTTTGTACTCAATCTAAAATTATGTCAGGGAAACAAATTGCATCTGATCTGGTCAAGTCCCCCATTCACACCTTCATTCATACTACCGTGCTTCCCATTAGACTCACAGACATTCCGCACCCCGCTCCAGATAGGGGCGGTGCCAGAGTTCTTGGAGCGAAAGGCAAAATTCAATTTGCCTGCAAAGAGAACCCCAGGAATTGCTATTAAAAGTTGTTTACTGCAACTACACGGAACCTCATAAGGCCTTCCCACACCTTATGGAAAGCTCCGTCCCCCCCACCTCAAAGTGCATCTCTCTGGTGGTCTGCGAGGTGCTGCCTGTTTTCTCCCACTGAACAACCAAACAACACATGGCAGAGGCCTTGAGAGGCAGAACTGCCGCGGCCATCCTGTGAGTCTGATGTTAGCTCAGTGCCCCCAAGTCCCCCATTCACACCTTCATTCATACTACCGTGCTTCCCATTAGACCCACAGACATTCCGCACCCAGCTCCAGATAGGGGCGGTGCCAAAGTTCCTGGCGCTCAAGGCAAAATTCAATTCACCTGCAAAGAGAACCCCAGGAATTGCTATTAAAAGCTGTTTACTGCAACGACAAGGAACCTCATAAGCCCTTACCACACCTTATGGAAGGCTCCGCCCCCACCTCAAAGTGCATCTCTCTGGCGGTCTGCGAGGTGCTGCCTGTTTTCTCCCACTGAACGACCAAACAACACATGGCAGAGGCCACGAGAAGCAAAACTGCCGCGGCCATCCTGTGAGTCTGATGTTAGCTCGGTGCCCCCAAGTCCCCCATTCACCCCTCTTTCACACCATTCATAGCCCAGTCCACAGACTGCACACACACTGCAGGCATCCCCGACTATGCCTCTATATATAGCAAAGAGGTGAATGATGTCATAAAGCCTGCGAGACCCAGGGGTGTGATGTAGTACATGATGTCACAAACCTGCCAGGGTCAGGGGTGTGGTGTAGGAGATGACATCACAACCGATTGATGGGAAATGCTGATAACACTCAAGGCTGCCTTTGGGGACCAGTGATACATTATGTTGGTAGATATAGGTCCATCTTTCGCATAACATCACGGAAGCAGAAGATTGAGCGAAGGAAGTCAGTTACAATAATCTTATTATTAAGGTTTCCTGTTTTCTCTTTATTGCATACATGTTAACAGAATCTGTAAAATCGATGGTGAGATGGGCCTAGTGTACTGCACAGGAATGCACAGCTTGTCATTCTGTTTCTTCCTATCTGCTCTGCCCATTTCACAGGTGTGATTCAGGTATTCAAATGGCAGGGTGGCATCTAAGGGTTAGAAGACACCTTACATCAGTCTTCTGCACAGACTAGCAGAGCCTGGCAACGGTCTTATGGCTGGGCTCTGAGTCTTCGTCTGTGTTAGCCTGTCTGCTGGCCTGGCCTCCCATAGACTCCTTCTTGTGTAACTACACACAGCTTCAAGAGCATTGCACACACACATGCATTCAATAGAAGGATAGTTCTGGATACCCTGGGGGGTCAAGGTGCCCAAGGAATATGTAGTCGTGGGATGTACTGTTTTCTACTCCCAAAATCAAGATACCACACAAAGCTGCTGGCTGCTTCAACCTTAAAAAAATGAATGTTTTGTGCAAGAGGCATTCCAAATGTAGAATTTGCATTCCATACATAGTTCGAACGTTCCAAATTAGAAGCGCTGTTCCAATCTACATTCTAAAGGAATTCTTTCAATTCCAAATTAGAACTCTCATTCCAAACTTAGAACATCCTTTACAAAATAGAACTGTCAATCTTAGAACTCAAATGTTATTTGAGCAAAAAGCCTGGACATTACATCATGCCTTCATTGTGACACCAAAAACACCTTCATTAACTCTATATATACCAAAGAGGTGAATGATGTCATAAAGCCTGCCAGACCCAGGGGTGTGATGTAGTACATGATGTCACAAACCTGCCAGGGTCAGGGGTGTGGTGTAGGAGATGACATCACAACCGATTGATGGGAAATGCTGATAACACTCAAGGCTGCCTTTGGGGACCAGTGATACATTATGTTGGTAGATATAGGTCCATCTTTCGCATAACATCACGGAAGCAGAAGATTGAGCGAAGGAAGTCAGTTACAATAATCGTATTATTAAGGTTTCCTGTTTTCTCTTTATTGCATACATGTTAACAGAATCTGTAAAGGCGATGGTGAGATGGGCCTAGTGTACTGCATAGGAATGCACAGCTTGTCATTCTGTTTCTTCCTATCTGCTCTGCCCATTTCACAGGTGTGATTCAGGTATTCAAATGGCAGGGTGGCATCTAAGGGTTAGAAGACACCTTACATCAGTCTTCTGCACAGACTAGCAGAGCCTGGCAACGGTCTTATGGCTGGGCTCTGAGTCTTCGTCTGTGTTAGCCTTTCTGCTGGCCTGGCCTCCCATAGACTCCTTCTTGTGTAACTACACACGGCTTCAAGAGCATTGCACACACACATCCATTCAATAGAAGGTAGTTCTGGGTACCCTGGGGGGTCATGGTGCCCAAGGAATATGTAGTCTTGGGATGTACTGTTTCCTACTCCCAAAATTAAGATATCACACATAGCTGCTGGCTGCTTCAACCTTAAAAAAACATGTATGTTTTGTGCAAGAGGCATTCCAAATGTAGAATTTGCATTCCATACATAGTTCGAACGTTCCAAATTAGAAGCGGTGTTCCAATCTACATTCTAAAGGAATTCTTTCAATTCTAAATTAGAACTCTCATTCCAAACTTAGAACATCCTTTACAAAATAGAACTGTCAATCTTAGAACTCAAATGTTATTTGAGCAAAAAGCCTTGACATTACATCATGCCTTCATTGTGACACCAAAAACACCTTCATTACAAGTTTGTAAATTCGATTTTGCGCAGAAACTGGAGTTTCTGATCTAAGGGGTGTTGCAAAAAGAGTAACAGTACTGCACTTTGTGGGTTTCTCATGGACACATTTGGTCAGGTAAAACCTTATGAAACTTGTCCATGGAAAACAGCTCTGTGCTTGGGAAAAACCCAACAAAATCTGGGCAGAAAGGTGGACATCAGCTATAATTCTCCCGTGCTGAGAGGTAATTGCCTAGCAGTGCAATATTCTGCAACGTTGAATGTTTAAACAATACAGTATCGTCGATTGAAGTTATGAAATTTCTGATGAGCTGGGCCTTCCTACGTGCTGTCTGGGCAAGACTGGTCTAGAGCCAGGCATGAGCACCAACATCATATTTAACCTTGACAGCCTCCATGCTCAATAATGGACCCCATAATATATCTCAGATTATATAAGAAGAGTGGCTAGGGCTCATTTCCAGCCTCCAGGTACATGTCTGACTCCTATTTGTGACATTTTGAGGTGTTTGGTGTCAAATTCTTTTTTTTCCATTATAGCTTCTAGATATCAGAGTCACATCAGATTTCTAGTTCTGGACCCAAGAAGACCATAGTATACCTCAGATGACATACCAAGAGTGTCTAAGACCCATTTCTGGCCTCCAGGGGTGACTTTTTGAAGTTTTTGGGTTTAAGGGGGCAAAGTGACTTTTTCCACCCAGCCCAATGTTCTCAAAATCGGGTACGATATCAGGTGTTTCCCTTGGCTGGTAGCGGAAAAAAAACTTTATATAATATCAAAGTTATATATATCACATGAAAGCATCAGAGCTGACCTTTCTAACAAGTGTATTCGTATCTTGCGCACTCAAACAGTGTCTCTGATATCCATTCTGAGCTATTTGGAAAATTAGCAAATCTTGTCAAAAAAATGTTTTGGACGATTTTTGCTAATTTTCAGTATCAACCCACCTGACTGTTTTTGGGTCCCTGTGGCCACCAGGACCCTATATTATATCTCAGGTGATATAGCAAGAGTGTCTAGGGCTCATTTCCAGCCTCCAGGTACATGTCTGAGTCCTATTTCAGACATTTTGAGGTGTTTGGTGTCAAATTCATTTTTTCCATTATAGGCCTTAGATATCAGAGTCACATCACATTTCTAGTTCTGGACCCAAGAACACCATAGTATACCTCAGATGACATACCAAGAGTGTCTAAGACCCGTTTCTGGCCTCCAGGGGTGACTTTTTGAAGTTTTTGGGTTTAAGGGGGCAAAGTCACTTTTTCCACCCGAGGTCGTGGAACTCGGAGCTGGGTAAAAGTTTAGCTTGAGTGCCCTCCCCATGGAGGTCAAAAATGTTATTGCATCAAAATCATTTAAAAACTATATAGGTGTAATTGTAGTGCCCTGAATTCTATATGGCTGCATTTGCACCGTTCTAGGTATTTACAAAATGAATTTCTAACACTTTTGAAGTCTCCATGAAGTGAAAAATGACCAAGTCCTAAAACTTCACTGGTGCATCAAAGTGGTCAAAAAAGGTCAACATTGGGTTAAAATTAACAAAACATAGTGCTGCAGTGGTCCAATAGCAGGCTAAAGACATAACGAATGACACAGAATGAACAGTTTTACTAAACACTTTGAAAATTCGATTTTCAATTTCAGGGGGACAAGGTCATGGAAGTCATGGAACTCCGAGCTGGGTAAAAGTTCAGCTAAAGGGCCCTCCCCATGGAGGTCAAAAATGTTATTACATCAAAATCTTTTAAAAACTATATAGGTGTAATTGCAGTGTCCTGAATGCTATGTAACTGCATTTGCACTGTTCTGTGTGCCTCCAAAATGAATTTCTAACACTTTTGAAGTCTCCATGAAGTGAAAAATGACGAAGTACAAAGACATCATTGGTGCATGAAAGTGTTTAAAAACGGTCACAAATGCATAAAAATGAAAAAAACAAAGTGCTACACTGGCCCAATAGCAAGCTAAACACACAATGAATGACCCAGAATGAATATATTTACAAATTACTTGGAAAATGCTATTTTAAATTTCAGGGGGACGAGGTCACAGAAGTCATGGAACTCCGAGCGGTGTAAAAGTTCAAACTTTCCACCCCTCATGGAGGTCAAAATTTTTAATCCATCAAAATCATTTAAAAACTATATAGGTGTGATTGGAGTGTCCTGATTGCTATATAGGTGCATTTGCACTGTCCTGTGTGCCTCCAAAGTGACTTTCTAACACTTTTGAAGTCTCCATGAAGCAAAAAGTGACTAAGTCCAAAGACCATTTGGAGCATCAAAGTGTTCAAAAACGGTCAAAAATGCATAAAAACGAAAAAAAACAAGTGCTACAGTGGCCCAATAGCATGCTAAACACACAATGAATGACACAGAATGAATAGTTGTACACATTACTTTGAAAATGCAATTTTAAATTTCAGGGGGACAAGGTCACGAAAGTCATGGAACTCCGAGCGGGGTAAAAGTTCAACCTTTCCCCCCTTAAGGAGGTCAACATTTTAATACATCAAAATCATTTAAAAACTATATAGGTGTGATTGCAGTGTCTTGGATACATCCCACATGAATTTTAAACACATTAGGAGCATCTCTGATCAAAATAACCATAAAAATCCCAAAGCTGCATCAGTGCTTCAAAGTGCTCCAAAACGGTCAAAAATGGACGAAAATGAAAAATATTCTCCATATCTGCGTTTTTATAACATTCCTTAGATAATGTATATCTTGAATTAGTTTTAAATCCTTTTATTAAAAAGTTTCTTTTCTATGCTGCACTGGTGCAACGCCTCAAGTCTGAGAAGCTGCACCAGTGCAGCCGAAGCAGCACTGGTGCAGCCGAAGCAGCACTGGTGCAACAAGAGTCAAGCTGGTAGCCTGACCTTTGACCAATCCGAGAAAAAAAAAGGTGTTTTTTTCCCTGGGCCCCTCCCCCAAACGAAAACACATTGACCTGAAGCCTAAGTGTATTCTGAGTCATAAAAAGTTTATTAGATGAAAAAATATTGTACAGGCACTTTTTTGCACAAAAAGTCACTTTTTGGCACTTTTTTGAGAGAAATAAAATAGTTCGCAGATTTTTTTTAAATCGACCGAATTAAAAAAAAATGCTCTTGTTGGATGGCTTTGGACATAAGGCCGCATAAACAAAAGGAATTTTTCAAATATCTGTTTTTCTCACTTTTTTATTGCTGTTTGAAATTTCTGACTTGACTTTTTGCATCATTGGTGATGCATGTGTTTAACATTGAGCTTGGGAAAATTGAAAAAAAATAGACTTTGGGGATTGTTTACTAGGGCAAGTGATACATCAAATTAAGACTCATATTAAACTGAACCTCAAGCTGAAAAAAAAAACAAAATAGCATTTACGATCACTTTTTTATAAGCGACTTTAACAATTGTTTTTTAGCTATATTAAAAAACAAGGTAACACCGTAAATTTTAGAAAAGAGATTTTTTCAAAGTAAAACATAGGTGTGACCTGCCTTCACATTAGGCTTCATAAACAAAAGAAAAAACATCTCTATGTGTTATATTCACTTTTTAATAACACATTTTCGTTTTAGGCACAAGCAAAAAGCAGCATTGGTGATGCATGTGTTTTTCAATGGGGTTTTTTAAAGTCTACCAAAATACGGTTTACCAATACATTTTCATTATTTTCTCTTTGGTATCTCATTATGCACATGTTAATAAACAGGTTCATGCATTATTAGCTAAATAGCATAAAAACACACTGAATTATTAACAATAATCTTTGAGATTCGGGTGACCAGATGGCCGGAAATCGAAAATCGCCTCGTATGGATTCAACTTCCATTTCGTGCACTTTCTATGTGGGCCACATGCATAAGAATTGGTACAATAATGCATACGAATCTTAGCTAGAATCTGCAATTAAGTCTTTAACTTATAATCTTCAAGAATTATAGGGCACATTCTGCTATGTATAATATCCTATCCATTTCAATGGGACGACCAGATGGCCGCAAATTGAAAATCGCGTCGTATGGAAAGAAAATTTAGCTTGAAACAACCTGGAAAGAAAGGAATGGGAAACGAAATCAGTAAGCCACTGATGAACACAAACTTTTAATTAACATAACAAGCAAGGAACAATAACGCTAGAAACAAGAACGGTAAACTGTAGAAAATGAAAGTCAACAGAACATTCCTCCCCCCCCCCCCCCCCACATTCTGGAACCTTCCAAAGTAGGGCAGGGTTACGGCTACGCCCAACTGGCGGCAACCCATATAAGGCGGGCCCTGCTGCCAACACTTGGTCAGGAAATCTTAACATATGGGGGAGCCGGAGGAGAGGCAGGGGCCAGCGGAGTCCAGCCGCAGCGGCCCTGGGTAGTTGCAGGTAGTCCCGCCACATGTCCACCCGGTCCGACCACCCATGGCCAGGGACCGACGGGGGGCCAACTGAGGCCGGCTGAAGCCGATAACCTAAGGAAGCCCGGTCCAGAGAAGAACGAGACACCTCTTCCTTTTCCCCTCCGTGACAGCCGCAGCAGCTCTGGGCGGCGGGATGTCCTGTCCATACCTCTGCAGAAATTTGTCCAAGTTGGGCTGGGAGGGAGAGGCGACGCGGACGAGCCTCTCCCACCTCCACGGATAGGAGGTCTCCCAGCCCCCGGCCCAACGCCGAACTCCCCCAGCCAGGCGGTGGTGCCATATTTTCGTAGCACCGAACATACCATGGTGGTGCCCCAGTACTTGCGCAGCACCGAACGTGCAACGGTGCCCATATTTTCGGAGCACCGAATATGCAATGACTGCACCGATACTTGCGCAGCACCGAACGTGCGCCGCAGGTGGCCATACCTCCGTAGCACTGGGCATGGGCCTTGTGGAGCACAGGGTGTGGAGAGACCATCGTGCATGCCCATGAAAGAGAACGGCCTAGAGTGCACCGGGAGAAGGAGACGGCGCGAACGAGTCTCCCTTGCCCCCCCCAGGCGGGGGCATCACAGCCGCACCCCAGCCGAATGTCCCGCTTCCACAACACAGAGTTCCACTCCCTATTTTGTCCTCAGAAAGGTCTCTTCCACTCTTGCAGACTCGATGAGAGGGGACTGCTGCAGGGCCTCAAAATGGCGTCTGGGTCCGCTGGAAGGCGGGTCTCGGCCGCTAGAGTAACTTTGAACAGCAATGTAACTCGGTCGCTTGCCCACCGGGACACGAGCCCCCACCTCCGACAACATCTCCACAGCCTTGAAGAGTCTGCAAAGGTACCCGGCGGAGCCCTCGGCCCCTGCAGGCTTCCGGTAAGGGACAACTGCCTTGATCGCCAACAAAATAAACATGACATTGCCACTCCTTCTGTTAGCATGAATTCTTGAACTGCCGAAAAGGACTCTGGTCCAACTGCCGGTTGTAGGAAACTTTTTCCTGATGCTACTTCCGGACTGACCCGGCCCCGCCCAAAATGGCGCCGGTATCAATAGGAACTTACGAACACCTCGTGGTGTTTCTTTTTGCTAAATAAAAAAAAACTTGATGTTCTGAGACATGTATATGATCCTTTGTACACTTGACAAGAAGAAAGGAGAGCTCACTCGATGAACATGTAAAAAGGAACCCGTTAAAAATGATGATTACAAATGTACAATGTATTATATTTTTTATATATATATAGCTGATGTATAACCTCGCTTATGACGCACGCACACGGTATGCATATAGGAAATCTGATTGCAACTAGTCTGACTATGCTTCTAAATTATGAAATAAATGCCCCCGAACCCCCCCAGCCAGTTGATAGACGTTTTAGTTTGCTACAAATGAATTGATAAAACTTTCTAATGTTTTTTATTGCTGCAAAACAACACCCCCCACTGTACGCACTTTAGCCATTGCCGTGTCCGGCCAAATATGACTGCACCCTCATAAATCCACGTACTATGATTTTGCAAAAATAAAGGTTTTCGAAATTATGAACGGGTATTGCATGCTTTATTTGAAATATGGGATCGGCGGGAGAGTTCTTTTCTGTGCACCCTACCCTGCTCTCTCTTTAAGATTATTAGAAGATGGTTGCCCAGCCCCGGAGGAAGGATCGGATCTACGACACGATACTCTGCCTTCAAGGTACGCGACTGACTCATGAACTCTCGCGTGGAGAAAAGACCTCGACTTCTGAGGATGGGTAAAACGAAACGGTATAAATAATGGAATGTAAAAGAAGGGTAAAATAAAACGATGTAAATGTTATAAAGTACGACGCTCAAAGGTATTAGGGAACAGAGCTGACCAAAGAACTGAAGAACCTTAGAACGTCACAGCATTGAAGGAGATTTAAGGATCCCGATAGTGAGATACATCTACTAACTAGATACCTCGCACTAGGTACCTCTGGTTTCCTTTTTACGTTTCCCTGCACACGACCTATAAGGACACACTGCCCCCCCCGACTCCAGAAACCATACCCCAGGGATTCTACCCCGAGGAGGAAAGACGAGTATGAGGTAAGTAAAGGACTCTCGAATCCATGTATTTGATATGCGCGAATGTTGTCCCCCTCCCTTCCCCTCTTTTCCCTCCCTCTACAGGTTACATCAGGGGCCGCAACCGAGGTATGGCGAAGATCTGAAGCCTTGCCCCGTCTGATACGCGAAGCGGACCAACGCTGCAAGGTGGCGCCTAAGCACGCCCACAAACTACTCACGTAGCAAACGAGCCCATAAATTTAGTATGATCTGATGAAAAATTATCACCCTTAACCCATGCTGCACGAATGAACCCATGTCACGTATGATTCGAAACTATGAGAGAATGTGTGTGTGTGACTGAAGCGTTGACTCAACTGGTCGAAGGACCAAGAATGCAAGAAAGTGCGACACAGTGGTACCCGTTTTCCTTTTTCTCAAAGCATGTCCCCTCTACCCTGTCTAATGCTCGTCCACCTCAAACTGCATGCTTTCAAGATTCTAACGCAGACCCGTAAATGTCCTTTGCTGTGTAATGCACTAAATAGCCTTTCTTAAATACACTGCCACTCTCCATGTCGCACGTGTACTATTTAGCCTGCTGTTGCACTCTCTCTCTCTCTCTCTCTCTCTCTCTCTCTCTCTCTCTCTCTCTCTCTCTCTCTCTCCTTCACACTCCCACTCTTCCGAGCGATTAGCTCCGAAATTGGCAGACTGCCACCCCTAGCGCACCACCCAATTGGCTCCAAATACCGCCAGTATTTGCACAAAACTTGTCTTTAACCACTTGGCTGCTATGCGTTTTCCCCCCCGGTGCTGGGATTGCCCATTTTCCATTATTCATGACGAGCTGGGCTCGTCATGAGCGTGCGAGGAGGCTACACCATGACGAGCCCAGCTCGTCATGAGCGTGGAAGGGGTTAATAAAATCACCATGAGACCGTGTCACTACCTCTCCTTTCTGCTAAATTGACGAAACCGAGAATTGGCCATAAGGGAAAGGACAGGTAAGACGACTGAGGTTCCCTAATCTGACCCGTAATGAGGGAACTACATGTCAGCGGCTCCTATTATGAGATAAAATGCCTCAGATGACGCGACCTTCCCCGTTCCGAATTGTCGCAATACCCAAACCGTAAAGGTAATCGAAACCTCCCCATCTTCCCAGGACGCACCCAGTATTGCGTTCAGTTGCCCCCGATAAGAGTTTTTAACTATCCTTCACCCCCCGATCGTAAGAGATGGGTCGACTTGCGACTAACGCAGGCCAGCTGTGGTCCCTAGAAATGATTTTTTCGATAGGCAAATTTCAGAGTTTGGAATTCGAGAAATGCCACTGAACGCTCACCAACTGAACTGTGGCCTTCTGCCGATAGTACCCTTATAACCCAAAGTAAGATGATGCCCCCCCATCACAGTTTTCTATGTCCCTAGTTATTTTCCCATGAGACCCCTGTCTTTTCTAATTTAGTAATCAGGCCGCGAGAGGCTGCATAGGAACCAGAATGATGTTTTACAAAGTTAAAGATTAGACCGAAGCGAAGAAAACCATTACAATGAACCTTGTCGAAAGCGAAAATGTTTAGTTAAAAGGCAGGATGCATTGATAAAATGAAAGATGTTTAGCCTATGTTCGTCCCTCAACGAGATACCTATTAGTACCATGTTGATAGCTCACAACACCCTTTTGTAAATATAAACCCCTAGAGAACGGTATAGCTTTGTCAGGCTTGTATTACGAAGGTGGGTCTCCATCAGATGAACTGTCGTGACTATAGTAAACAGTTGTGAAGGAAAGTCATAGTAAATCCAGCAGGCCCACCATCGATCATTTATATGTCAGTTGTGAACCCTAATATAACGGACGTTTCTATTGTCATTTACCTGGAGCTGGGAGAGAAATAGACTTGTGTGATTACCTTCCTCTGCCCATTCTCTAAAGACTGTCTTTTCAAACTCCTTCAAGGGTACAGCTGTCGGAGGAAAGAAGGACCGGATGTGGGAGCACGTGGCCTGACTACAGACTATGGAACGTCTGCGGCATGGGCCAAGGCGAGACCGCGACAGAACGGAGCTGCAGGACGAGGCACTATTTCCGACAAAACAAGAGGAGAGGGCTGACCTGATGCCCCTGTCCAATGTTCAAATGTGTGCCGAAAGGTCCCCGCTCCCTAAACTCGGTCATAAGCCCGCCTACCTGAAATCTCTCGTTCCCCTAGTTTGTTCCCGACCAGGCCATTGCTCCACCCCCCTTTTTCTCCGACCTACCCTATGGACTATTTGTACACTCTTCTTCCACCTGAACTTTTTGACTATCGACTCCGAAAGACACAGGGCGAAAAAGACCTTTTCGACCAGAAACGCGAGGAAAAGGTCGTGCCCTGCAACACGGGACCTAGAATAGAGCTGGACCCTTAGCTCCACCGCCGGTGCTCCACAGCGCCAACAAAGGACTGAGAACTCAGTAACTTCGAACATTGACACCCTCAATCATCGTTTCTGCTACGTCTCGTTTCTCTCCCAGCCACCATTGTATTGATTATGCTCCAACCAAATATATACGGAGCCTGTATATAATAACCTGTATGCAATGTACTGACTGCTCGCTACAGAATCATTTTTTGTATTACCTTACTATGACTTTCCTGCTAACAAGTTTATCAAAGTTTATCAATAGGCCCGCCTCCTAAAACTAGAGATCTTAAATGTAGTGTTTACGACTCCTTCACCTGGGGTCCTACTGCTTTTTCTTATGCCCACCATAATAGACTTGAATAGGAAATAGATCAGCAAGATGTCTTGAATATGTTAAAGGGAGGACTGTGGAAAATTAGTACGGTTTGGTAAACATTATCTGCGCCATCTTGCCTTTTCCCCTGATGCCACACTTTTGTCGTGCGCGCCCGCCATTTTTTTAGGTGCCTCGATCAGGGCCATCCCTTTTGCACGCCACTGGCCCCCAACATAGCCCTTCGCCCTCGCCAAGCCTGCACGCTGACCAACCCCCCCTCGCTCGCACATGCTTTGAGTCATAAACCCCTCTTCAGCGCAGTTCTGCCTCAAAGCCCCATCCTGTTCCCAGCGCGACCCCTCCCTTCATTCTTTTCATAGTCCCCGGCCCTTTGATACAAAAAAAACCCCTTTTCCTGTGCCCGTTTGTCTTCCTTGTTCCCAGGCCGACACCTAGCTCTGCCGATACTATTCCTTGCCCCTCCCCGTACAGTTGAAAGCTTCCCTCATCAAAGGACCTCCGAGTTGATCAGAGCCCCCACCCCACGAGATCCGATCGAACCCCCCACACTCCATGAATCGGCGGAATATCCAGCTGCGCGATAACCATCACCTGTTGTGACCGGGGTGGGGACTTCTACTGTAAATGTGTGTGGGAACGGGCCCGAAGGGGAGATTCCGGGAATGTCTTTCCGTACATCAAAGCATTGCCATGAATATGTAAACTGTAATAAAGCCACAAAAACCTGTATATAAGGGGCCAGGCCTCAGAAATAAGTTAGAGCACCTCATGACGATACCTGCTGTCTGATTTGTCGTGTTCTCCTCCGGAGAGAATAAACCTTGTTTCCTGCCTTCCAGTCTCCAGCGCCTGCCTCTTCATTGATTAATGTTTCGTGGGTTAAAGAGGCGATACCGCCGGGCAAATACCGATTGTCCCCGACCTTAGTTTCTACACTAGCACCATTGGTTTTGCAAATGCTTGCTTGATCTTGTTATTAGCTACTGTTGGTAAGAACTCCTGCAGCAAGCTAGAGCCTCAAAGGGCGGCATGAATCGAGGGATTTGTTATTTGTAGACGTGCAATGAAGTCTGTGCTGGCCAGCCTGTGGCATGTTTATGCAGACTCGAGGTGGCGCTTTTCCTATAGTCCCCACTTTGTTTCTGGAACTCAGAGTTTGTTGCTTCGGCCTGCATGGGGGGGCTCTCAGGGGGCACTGTGGATGGTAATCCCCACCCCAGGTGACCCCTAAATGTACATCATTCAAGGTGATCAGTAAAAGGCGATGTTGATGAGATGATGTCTGAAGGGTGTGATCGTAACCTTGGCTTCCCCACTTGACCACGATTGCATGAACCTGTGACACGAATGTCTCGTCCTGCACCTCTCGCTCTCTACCTGGCGAGCACCGGCAGCAGACTGAACCTCAACATCAAGAGTATCTGTTTGGGACCAGCCATGCCTAGAAGTGTCTCCCTTGCCTTATATTGTACTAGTCTCACTATTCAACATCTGGTGAAGTGAGACCACGAGAGCTGTCTCGTCTGCTACAATAATAACCTTTATGAAGTGCTACGCCGGCGTCTAGGCGCTGTTCATCGGGTGAGGTGCATGCTATGTGGAGGCCACGATCATGAAAGGCTTCTGCTGTGTCTTAAGAGGTTGGCGAGATGCTGCTTGCTTGCGCTGCCGCAGTCCACAGGTGACCGGTCACTTCGACATGTACAGTGGAGTTGTAGTCCGTGTGTGCTGTGCGGTGCATCCTGCTTTTTCCTTCCACACCGGCTGTTTTTGAGTGGAGTTGGAGTTGTAGTCCGTGTTTGCTGTGCGGTGCATCCTGCTTTTTCCTTCCACACCGGCTGTTTTTGAGTGGAGTGGGAGTTGTAGTCCATGTGTGCTGTGCGGTGCATCCTGCTTTTTCCTTTCACACTGGCTGTTTTTGAAAGGAGTGGGAGTTGTAGGCCGTGTGTGCTGTACGGTGCATCCTGCTTTTTCCTTCCCCACCGGCTGTTTTTGAGTGGAGTGGGAGTTGTAGGCCGTGTGTGCTGTGCGGTGCATCCTGCTTTTTCCTTCCCCACTGGCTGTTTTGAGTGGAGTGGGAGTTGTAGGCCGTGTGTGCTGTGCAGTGCATCCTGCTTTTTCCTTCCACACCGGCTCTTTTTGAGTGGATTGGGAGTTGTAGTCTGTGTGTATTGTACGGTGCATCCTGCTTTGTCCTTCCACACCCGCTGCTTTTCAGTGGAGTGGGAGTTGTAGTCCGTGTGTGCTGTGCAGTGCATCCTGCTTTTTCCTTCCACACCGGCTGTTTTTGAGTGGAGTGGGAGTTGTAGTCCGTGTGTGCTGTGCAGTGCATCCTGCTTTTTCCTTCCACACCGGCTGCTTTTGAGTAGAGGGGGAGTTGTAGTCCGTGTGTACTGTGCAGTGCATCCTGCTTTTTCCTTCCACACCGGCTGCTTTTGAGTGGAGTGGGAGTTGTAGTCCGTGTGTGCTGTGCGGTGCATCCTGCTTTTTCCTTCACACCGGCTGCTTTTGAGTGGAGTGGGAGTTGTAGTCCGTGTGTGCTGTGCGGTGCATCCTGCTTTTTCCTTCCACACCGGCTGTTTTTGAGTGGAGTGGGTGTTGAAGGCCTTGTAGCTACCTGCTGGTGTCCCTTCTATCCACCTGGCCCACCCCCTCCCATGCATACTGTTTGCACTACGCGCCTGCACCACTGAAATCCTTGCACTGCCCCTACCTGCCCGCCACTGCCAGGGCGTTGAGCTCTGGTGTCTGTTGAATGGCAGAAAGGCAAATTCCTCTTCTTGCCATTACATCTTCGCTGGATGGGGCTTGGAATAAAGCAGATCCTTCTCTGCACCCCTCTTCCAAGTCAGTCATCTATTAAACTTTACTCCTCCCAGAGCAGGGTCTGCTATCCACCCCTGCTAGGGGAGCTCCTGTTGCTCCGGGGTGGACCTTACAAAGCATGTTAACAAATTGCTGTATTTTGTGCATGCCTTCGGGTCCCTCACCTCTGTCCTGAGTAGACTCGGCCTTGGATGCTGTATCCTGTCCTTGCCGTTGGGTGGACAGAGTAGAGAATTTACCGTCTGTAGCCTGTCCCTGTAGAGGGTGCTTCACCGTCACGCCGGTGTGGCCCCGGTACAACTTTACTGGCTGTCTGTAGTTAGTGTATGACATGGGTTAGTGGAGTTGTTGTTTTTTCTTTACTCCTGGGTGGAGTAAACCGGAGCAATGAAATTCTGACATTCCCATTTCACTTATAATTGGTGATCATAACTAACTCACTCTCAATAACTCACTCGCTAACTCTCTCACTCTCACTAACTAAATCTCACTCACTCTCACTAACTCAATAACTCTCTCTCACTAACTAACTCACTCGCTAACTCTCTCACTCTCACTAACTCTCTCACTAATTTCATCACTCTTACTAACTCTCTCAATCTCTCACTAACTATCTCCCACTAATTAACTCACTAAATCTATCACTCTCAATAACAAAGTAAGTAACCTTCACTCTCCTGTTATTTATACCCACCCCTTTGTGGAAAAGTAAATTTTGCCATGTTGTATGTGCCTACGTGTTCCCTATGTTATGTTATATGTGCATGATCGATATGCATGTATTCCCCTATGATCGATTAAAGACGCAATTATAGTTGTGTCCATCTCTAGTATGCCAGTTTCCAGTTTTCGTGAATACAACGAATATCGGGCCTATGTAAAGCTACGTTGCCACGTTTTACAGTGTGCACGTTAATTCATTGAATTATCCCCGTTTCTAGGCCTCAAAAGGGCCCGGACTTAGATTCAGCGCCTGTTTTCTGAACCCTCTCCAAGGAGCGATACAGCCCCCACCTGTATCCCTGACTCTTAGCTTACTTTCATGCCTCGCAGTGCCCGGCTCGGCCTGGCTCTGCCTCCCAGTCTGCCAAGAATATGTTATGTTTCTAGTTATCAGTCCAGCCCTCCTTCTCTGCATTCCTAAGCTACTGAATCGCATCAATAGTTTCCGTCATGGTCTAGCCTTTATGTCTCCATGTAAGAGAAATACTGTATTAATATTTATAGAATATTCCCCGCACACGCACTACATGTAGAATTATGCATGCACCAGTCTTAATGTCTGTTAGCCTTTACTCTGATAACTTTTGGATTCTATCAACATGTACTCTAAACACCAGATACTAGATATGCCTGGGTACATGTCGCTCTGACACTCCAGACTTTAGTCTCCTCTTCTAGCGCAGAAGTCATAGCCCCCCAGTTCTCCCTGGTAACACGTCATTGTCAGTTTGCGCGCACCACTAGGTTAGAGGTCCCAGCTGCTCAGGTAGCCCCCTCCATGTTTCCGCCCCGTTTATGACATATTCTGTTACGTTTACATCACATGTCTGTGTATACGCCCTGTACACGCCTTCTTGTTACCTCATTTTGCCCTTATCTTTCACGACTGCTACAAACTCCGCCTACTGCTACGCCTACTGTATTGAATGCAATGTATTTTGTTTAACTATATATACTAATGTTCTGTTATTAAAAGTTATGCGCATCATTCCCAGATCCTGCCCCCGGCAGCTGTCGGGCCCTGCCATCCCATTCCCATGCAGGCTGTCCTGTTCCTGTCCTTTTATGCCTGATTAAAGCCTGTACACTCTAGCTACCTCGAATCTTGACTCTTATTTATTGAGCTATCTGTTTGTATGAGTATCCCGAAAAATAGAACCGGTAATTAATTATTTATTTACCACATAATGGCGCCCGAATAGGGACTTGCCCTTTCCCCACGCGCCGGAGAAGCCACGCAGGCCCCCTGATCCTCTGCAGCCGTGACGGAACCCTACCGTGCACGTGCAGATATTTCTGCTTCAAGTATCCCTCAGGCCCACGGAGGAGACGGAGGTTGCGGTCCAGCGTCCAGACGAGGTGGTGGAGGAACGCGGCGAGTCCCGACCAGAGCCCAAGCCGAGAGTCCAAGGTCCGAGGTATCCGGAGGCCCACCTGTAACTAAAGTCCGAGGTTCGTCCGTCCGTCGTCGTAGCAGTCCAGTCCAGTCCGAGGCCTTCCGTTCTTGCTGCCCGGTGAGTACCATTGCTGGGGTAGTATCTAGACAGGGTCAATTGATTTGCCTCTGGTCCGTGGGTTTGGGTACACAGATCCAACACGAAGTGTCCACTTAGGTGGATGCGGGTCCTGACGTGTCTCTTTATGGGACCGGTAAGTTTCGTACTGTTTTAGCAGTGCATCTAGTCATTCTAGTAAGTTTCTGTTCCAGTAAGTTCTGTTTTTGAGAAATTCATGTATTCTGTTTTCAGTATTTCAGGTAATATTCTGTCCAAAATGTTATTTCATGTGTTTTCAATGTCGTGGTATGAATGATTTGTTTTTCAGTTATTATTGTGTTTATCGTGTATTGTATTGTGTCCAGACTCCAGCCTAGTTATGCCTCTGTTCTCAAAGTTACGTCAGTTAAAAACTAGAAAAGGTCTGCTCGAGGAAGCAGTTCCTGTCCCGCCTAAGGACAGTCCAGGTCATTTTATGTATCAAAAGCATGGCATAAGTGCCATATTATATCTAGATTTATGGGTGGAGTACACCAAGGAATTAGAGGAAAAGTATAGATGGCCCGTATCAGGTACGTGGGATGCCGAGTGCATCATGCGAGTAGAAGAAGCATTATGGAAAAAGAAAGCCAGACAGTCCCAGACAGACGCTATCGAGTTATGGCGCAAAGAATCTCATAAAAGAACAGAAAAAGAAATCATAAAGTCTGAATTAAGTAGAGAATCCTCAGAAAGAGCCCAAGAAAGGGAATTAATTGAAGTAGGTGAACGAGTTAAAGCCGAACAGTCAGACAGACAGAGAAATGCCCTCATTAAGGGTATGTATCCTCTTCTTGCCGAGGGTTTGCCAAAAGCAACCCCGGAAGCACCATGTAATTTTCCGCCGCCATTAGTTCCGATTAAGCTACGTCACAAACCGACCGCAGCTGATATTTTTCTCTCGTCCTATTTGGACGACACAGTCCCAGAATATGCGAATCCTGCTCCGCCAGCTCCGGTAAATAATGTAATTCCTGTTCCTCCAGCCACCGGGGCACCTGTTACAGCACCTGTTACGGTACCCCCGGTCCAGTCCATAGTACAAGTTCCCGCTACATCGGTCACTCTGCCAGCACGAAGAGTATCAGTCGACGATTCCAGTTTAGGGGCCGCGGGAGGAGGTCCTCCGGGTACCCCGCCGCCACACAAACGTATAACGTTAGTCGAGTTACATGAACGTGCGTTACAGCGTACGCCCAAACATCAGTCCGTTGCAGATATCAGGCGAGCTCTCACCGAATGCCGTTATGATCCAGTCCCAGGCGATGATAATATGGTTATATATTCATTGCGCGCAAGACGGGTGACCGAGTATTTGGACACCCTACCGAATATGAAAGAAGATCTAGACAGAATATATCGTTTCATCCGTACAGGAGAAGATCCAGAAAGTATTGGCGAAATCATGTCTCTAAGGAAAGCTGAGACTCAGCTCATGCTATTAAAGTTTCTAATCAATTGTTTAATAAGGGAACAAGATTATCCAGACAAAGATCCAATCGAAATGAAAGTCCTGACAAAGTGGAGTGATCATATAGCCGAGGGAAGACACAAGACACTCAGTAGTATAGACAGTATGTACAAGAAAATTCGTAAGGGAATAATAAGGTTACACGAGAAACGCAAAACAGCACAAGTAAGCGAGAAAGAAGATAACTCTGATACTGAAGAAGTAGAAGACGAGAATACCGCCAGAATAGCGTATGTAGGTAAATCTAGATTTCCAGACCGACATTCACGCCTAGAACACAAGAAAGTCTTTCATCTTCCAGCACCAGAACAATATTCTCTAGAACAAGTATTTCAAGCTACCGATCACATTCTGAAATCACGAATCGGTTATAGTGAACTTAGTACCATGCATGAACAAGAACTAGCCCGATCAGCAGTCCGATGGATTACTGATTCTACCACTTTTCCAGACGAAATAGTGGCACAAATGTTTCTGAAACTGCCCCCAGCCGAGCAACGACTGGTGGGTATGTATATGATCCAGCACCTCATTACACTATATGAAGGACAACATTCTGATCCAGATCCGTTACATGATATTCTGAACGAGTTACTCCAGTATAAATGGAAAGGTTTAGGTACCGATTTAAGTAGTGTCATTCTAGAACAGCGCCACAAATATAGAACGTTTCTGAACCCGCATTTTGTTCACGTCTCACCTCCAGAAAGTAAACCATTTTACATAGATAGACAGCATCCGTTACGAGAAGTACACCCAGTTAGGACACCGGGTGGTGAAATGCAACGAGTATTTGTTTACACCCCTATCACATAGATGGAACTCTTAGAGATGAAGAAATTAATTCCCTGTCACGACAAAGATCCAGCAGGGTTCCATCGAGAATTAAAAGACATGCTCCGTATGGGAGAATACACGTATCCAGATATCATTAAAATGTTAAAGGTCCTGTTGCCCGCAGGGGTATATGAAAAACTCAAGGAAAAGGAATGGGAGGTGGGAGAGAAAAAGATTGATTGGACAGCTCTAGAAGCTGAAGATAAAATACGAGTACCAGGTACCGGTCTTGGGGACAAATGTAAAGAATTGCCCGAGTTATTGATACAAGTTTTGCCAAGGTTATTAGCCACGAAAAAGGAAGATTGGGATGCAATCTCAGCATGTAAACAGAAACAGGATGAAGATACTAGTGATTTTTATTCTAGATTTGAAAAATGTTTTATTATTAACAGTGGTTTGAAGACAGGTAGCGAGTCATACCCTCATCTTTTTGTTACTAAACTAGTCGAGAATTCAAGCCCACAAGTTAAAAATCAAGTTTTGAAAGTCGAAAGTACCTGGCAAGCTAGTACCCCGTCACAAATGTTACAGATGCTCCAGTATCACCAGAATAGAATCAGGGAAGAGCAAGAACACGAAAGGAGACGTATGAAAGACACGAAAATGAAAGTACTAGTTGCACAATCTGTTCCACAAGACAGTCAGAAGAGGGGTCCGAATCAAGCCAGTCATCCTGCAGCTCCCGTTAAAGGGACATGCAATTATTGTAAACAACCAGGTCATTTTATAAACGAGTGTGCAGTTCTGAAACACAACATAGCAACTGGTAAGACTAAAGAAAGACCACGTCCGCCTAGACAAGAACAAGTTTCACAGACTTCCCAGACACCACAGAATGCACAACAGACAGTTCCAGCACCGCAGCCTATTGCTGCAACACAGCATGTTACACAGCAGATGTACCAGTATGCCCAGACAGAGTATCCAGAATATCAACCGTATTCATGAAACAGCCTAGAGAGGGAGGTAGGCTTGCCTCTCATCGAGATACCTGTAGATCAAGAGGGTCCCTATGTACATAGTCAAGTATTGGGGAAAGACAGAAAGTTTTTGATTGATACAGGGGCAAGTAGGACTACTATCAGTCATGACGAGGTTCCAGGGGCTCCGCTCTCAGGCTCTAGAAATGTTTCCCTTGGATTTTCAGGAAAGCCTATTGTTAACGAGATTTCAAAGCCTGTTACTCTAGAAGTTGGTCCATTGTCCCGAACTACTGATTTGTTACTTACGAAGTCATGTCCAGAAAATGTGTTAGGCATTAAAACATTAAAAGAATTAGGTGCAGTTATTTGCTGCTCTCCAGAAGGAATATGATTGTTTTTAAGAGACTTTAAAGGTCATTATGTATTACGTGATTTTGATCCAAGATTGTCCAATGTTCCACAGCATTTATGGGCGCAAGGTCCAACTGATGTAGGTTTTATGCGAATCACACCCCATCGTGTGACCCTCAAGCAAGGTATAGTCTTGCCACGGATCAGACAGTACAGATTGCCACCTGAGGCTGTAGCAGCCTTATCCAAAATTATTGACGAGCTCATTGCTCAAGGAGTAGTCGTAGAAACTGACTCCAATGTATGTAATTATCCTATCATTCCAGTCATGAAACGTACTGATCCAAATGCACCTCCAGTATATCGATTAGTGATTGACCTTCGAGAACTTAATAAATGTATCATACCCCAGTATCCAGTAGTCCCAGATATTTCATCTCTATTGACAGCTATTGATTCTGAAGCTACATTTTTTACTGTTATAGACCTCAAGAATGCATTTTTCAGTGTCCCGATTCATCCAGACAGCCAGTACCTTTTCGGTTTTTGTTTAAATGGAAGGAGCTATAAATTCACACGAGCTCCTCAAGGTTTCACAGAAAGCCCTAGTATTTACAGTCAAGCACTTAAAAGACAACTAGACAATATTCACATGCCAACTGACACTGCCCTGCTCCAGTATGTAGATGATCTACTGATCACAGCCCGTTCTGAACGTGACTGCGAGCGAGCGTCACTTACAGTTCTGTATTTCCTAGCCGAGATGGGGCACAAGGTGTCCCCTTCGAAGCTTCAATTCTGTGTCCAGCAAGTGATCTACTTAGGCCACTTACTGTCCAAGTGGGGTAGGCAGTTGACACCAGACCGTATCCAGTTAATAGCGAGTCTTCCACAGCCCAAGACACAGAAGGAGGTACGTGCTTTTATTGGCCTCACTTCTTATTGCAGACAATGGATTCCTCAGTATGCATTTCTAGCAAAGCCACTGATACAGTTAACGACACAGGAGGCAGCCATATCGACTGTCCTCCCTTGGACATCTGAACATACACTTAGTTTTAATGAGTTAAAGAAAGCTTTATGCCAAGCACCTGTTCTAGCTACACCGAACTACAGTAAGCCTTTTACACTTTTTGTCACAGAACGTGATGGTACTGCATTATCTGTTCTCACACAAGATCAAGCCGGACAGTACAAGCCTTGTGCTTTTTTTTCGAGCACATTAGATCCAGTAGCCCAGACTTTGCCTGCGTGCCTCAAGTCAGTTGCAGCCACAGCTCTAGCAATCAGACAAAGTGATTCCATAGTATTAGGACACTCCCTGACAGTACAAGTTCCACACTCCGTGGAAGTTCTTTTAAACCGAACACAGACTCAGCACTTGACCATTGCACGTTTAACAGGTTATGAACTGACACTGTTCCAGCCACACATAGAAATCAGACGCTGCAACGTTC
The DNA here is from genome assembly GCF_964261635.1 of Lissotriton helveticus. NCBI lineage: Eukaryota > Metazoa > Chordata > Amphibia > Caudata > Salamandridae > Lissotriton > Lissotriton helveticus. Next base: position 1,748,050 of record NW_027611658.1, on the reverse strand, counting down.
TAAATCCTGCTACTCTGTTACCGTCAGTTACTTAAAATCCTGCCACACATGACTGTGTGGAAGTCATTAACACTATGACTAAGCCAAGACAAGACCTGACAGACATTGCATTACCTGATCCCGACCTGACACTTTATGTGGATGGTTCATGTATGAGAACGAGTACAGGAGAACTAGTAGCCGCGTATGCAGTGACTACTGACACTGAAGTTATTGAAACACACCGTATTGACACACTGTCTGCTCAAGCAGCAGAGCTAGTTGCTCTGACCCAAGCCTGCATACGTGCCAAGAACCTGAAAGTAAACATATATACAGATTCACGTTACGCATTCGGAGTTGTACACGACTTCGGAGTGCTCTGGCAGGAGAGAGGTTTCATGACTTCTCATGGAACCAAGATTCAGCATGGTCTCCTCATTCAAGCTCTGTTAGATGCAATACATTTACCGACAGCTATCGCTATCATGAAGTGCAAGGCACATACAAAAGTTACTGACATCATTTCCCAAGGTAATGATCTAGCAGACCGAACAGCCAAGCTTACAGCTCAGACACCAGACATTCCAGTTAACAAGACACAGACATCCACTCCAGAACAGATTACTTGTATGACAGTTAAGTACCCTACACAAGATGTCATAGACATACAGTTACATGCTACTCCTGAAGAAATCAAGAAATGGTCCGAACAAGGAGGGGTCCAGACAGATCAGGGATGGTTGACGAAGGGAAAAGCCACATGGTTTCTCCCCGACTCTATGGTTCAAGTCATTATCAATACCGCACATAGTCCAGCACACCTAGGAGAAAAAGCCATGTTAGACAGTATTCAGAACCTTTGGTTTAACAAGCACTTACGAGCTGCAGCCAAGCAGAAAGTCCGTACTTGTATGATATGTTGTCAATTCAATCCAGGTAAAAGTGTCCCGGTGGAACAAGGTGGATTCCAACCTCCTGACCACCCTTTCGAAGTCCTCCAGATGGATTATATTCAGATGGAGCGATGTCGAGGTTTCAAGTATGTCCTTGTAGTTGTATGCGCTTTGTCCAGGTGGACAGAAGCATATCCAGTTCCAGATTACACAGCAGCGACCACTGCCAAGCAGTTGGTTCGTGAATTCTTCCCCCGTTATGGACTCCCTAGGGTCGTGTATTCTGATAACGGCCAGCCATTCTCATCCGAGTTAATGAAACATGTTTCCCTCTTGTTAGGGTACCAGTGGAAGTTCCATTGTGTGCGCCATCCTGAAGCAGCCGGTCTCGTAGAGAGACATAATCAGACCCTGAAAATCCGTATTGCCAAGACATGTAAAGAGAAAGGTGTAGACTGGCTAGTTGCCCTGCCAGTTGCTTTATTCTTTATGCGAATGGTCGCACACTCCAGATCAGGTCTGTCCCCTTATGAGGTCGTATTCGGCCGCCCCCCAAACATGTGGGGTACACCTAGACCCCGCAGTATTACAGATGTTTCCAGTAATATGTTGACAGATTACCTAGCTTCCTTGATGTCTGCCCTACACTCTTGTCGTTCACAGGTTGCCGCTACATTCCCAGACAATACTGAAGTGAAACCGCATGAGGTCATTCCAGGCGACCTCGTCCTTGTAAGGAATTTTGATCGTTCAAGTCCGCTGGAGCCTCGTTGGAAGGAGCCACGACTTGTCCTTCTGACCACCCGTACGGCCGTGAAGTTGGAGGGCCGCAAGGGTTGGGTCCATCTGTCCCATATCAAGAAGTTCCATGGAGTCCGGAAAAAGACATTTTTAAAGGACATTTCTAAAGACTGTCTGAAAGACTGCCTGAAACCAGACATTGATCTGAATCCTGAACTGAAAGTTCCTCTGTTAGAGAAAACTCCGCAACAGGAGTATAAGTTAAAGCTCCGGTCTAGTAAAATAAGTCAGCCAGTTTAATTGTCTAAGTCCCTCTCGGGTGAAACGGTTAGACAGGTATCTGACATGTATGAGATAGACCCCCATAGTGAGAGAGTTAGTCAAAACTCTATCCGATGTATCGTTTTTCTAAGTTTTCTATTGTTTCTAAGTTTGATGGTTACCTGCACAAGTTATGCATTGCATTTATGTTTTCCAATTTCTCATGTAAATAAGTTTTCTAATGCTACAGTAGAGCACACATTTAGTGATCTGCCTCCTCACGAGTTATCCTATCGTCTTGCTATGAGAAATAACACATTTGTAAGAATGTTGCACTATTCACACCAGACCAGCAATGCTACTAATTGTTGGGTGTGTGGTCGACTCCCCCCTTTCCAGACACCGAAGGGAGTTCTGCCACTCTTTCCTTATCCATTTTCACATAATGGTTCGTGTGGAGCATGGTCCATGTTAACGTCATCTTCAAATGATGTGTCCCTTCTGAATAGAACATGTTTTCCAGACAAGCAAGGTCTCCCCCATAGAACAGGGTTAGATCTAGAAAATGAAGTTTACAATTTAGGTAATTATTCTTCGAATTTTATGGTCCTGAATGTTCAGTCTGATACTACTCCAGACTTACCTGCTATTTCAGTACTACCAGTCAAAGGCGAATTATGTGTCCGAAAGAATGGTTCCGCACATGTAGGACATAGTGATTGTACTACTACTGTCGAGTATAGTGACAGTGGGAAATCTATTTTCAAAGCTTCACGTCATTCTTATTTTGTTTGTGGTCAGACCGCATATGTTCGTCTGCCCCTCGATTGGGATGGAACATGTTATATTGCCTTCCTACTGCCACCAGTTTTTCTAGCCCCATCTGATTATCACAGAAACACACATCTAGTACACGTCAGAAATAGACGGGAGATTGAGTCCCCAATTGTCGATCAAACTGAAACTGCTCTAGAACAGTATACAGATTTCAATAGAGGTTTCTTTTTCTTTATAGGACCTGTCCAGAATAGTAAGTCAATCCGTAGGTTAACCAGAACCCTTGAAGCAGTAGTGAATGAGACTACTTCTGCTCTAGGTAACTTAACCGAAGAGCAATCTGCTATGAGATTTGTCGTGCTCCAAAATCGTCTCGTTCTTGACGTCATACTGGCCGATAGAGGAGGAGCATGTAGAGTCATCGGATCTAGTTGCTGCATTTTCATTCCTAATAACGCGCCGTCTGTTTATTCAGCTATAACCAGACTTCATAAAAGTGCCCATCAGTTACACCAGAATCCAGGCTCCTGGACATGGTCCGGTTGGCTCTGGAGTATCATATCTGCCTGGGGATGGAAAGTATTGTCATTCCTAGGTATTGCAGTAATGATCATATTCAGTTGCTGCCTCTGTATACAATGTGGCCCTGCGATTTGCGGTATTTGTGCTACCTCTTGTATTCCTAGTCCTAAGTCCCGTTCCAGGACAATTCGAGACGAGCAAATGATGCTGTATGAAATGATAGATGGTATCATGAATATAGATGTTTCCTGATGGAAACGTAGGGCACAAGGAGGGAATGTGGAAAAGTAAATTTTGCCATGTTGTATGTGCCTACGTGTTCCCTATGTTATGTTATATGTGCATGATCGATATGCATGTATTCCCCTATGATCGATTAAAGACGCAATTATAGTTGTGTCCATCTCTAGTATGCCAGTTTCCAGTTTTCGTGAATACAACGAATATCGGGCCTATGTAAAGCTACGTTGCCACGTTTTACAGTGTGCACGTTAATTCATTGAATTATCCCCGTTTCTAGGCCTCAAAAGGGCCCGGACTTAGATTCAGCTCCTGTTTTCTGAACCCTCTCCAAGGAGCGATACAGCCCCCACCTGTATCCCTGACTCTTAGCTTACTTTCATGCCTCGCAGTGCCCGGCTCGGCCTGGCTCTGCCTCCCAGTCTGCCAAGAATATGTTATGTTTCTAGTTATCAGTCCAGCCCTCCTTCTCTGCATTCCTAAGCTACTGAATCGCATCAATAGTTTCCGTCATGGTCTAGCCTTTATGTCTCCATGTAAGAGAAATACTGTATTAATATTTATAGAATATTCCCCGCACACGCACTACATGTAGAATTATGCATGCACCAGTCTTAATGTCTGTTAGCCTTTACTCTGATAACTTTTGGATTCTATCAACATGTACTCTAAACACCAGATACTAGATATGCCTGGGTACATGTCGCTCTGACACTCCAGACTTTAGTCTCCTCTTCTAGCGCAGAAGTCATAGCCCCCCAGTTCTCCCTGGTAACACGTCATTGTCAGTTTGCGCGCACCACTAGGTTAGAGGTCCCAGCTGCTCAGGTAGCCCCCTCCATGTTTCCGCCCCGTTTATGACATATTCTGTTACGTTTACATCACATGTCTGTGTATACGCCCTGTACACGCCTTCTTGTTACCTCATTTTGCCCTTATCTTTCGCGACTGCTACAAACTCCGCCTACTGCTACGCCTACTGTATTGAATGCAATGTATTTTGTTTAACTATATATACTAATGTTCTGTTATTAAAAGTTATGCGCATCATTCCCAGATCCTGCCCCCGGCAGCTGTCGGGCCCTGCCATCCCATTCCCATGCAGGCTGTCCTGTTCCTGTCCTTTTATGCCTGATTAAAGCCTGTACACTCTAGCTACCTCGAATCTTGACTCTTATTTATTGAGCTATCTGTTTGTATGAGTATCCCGAAAAATAGAACCGGTAATTAATTATTTATTTACCACACCTTTAACAATAAACACCATAAAAAGGCAACGATTAGAACAGGCAGATACAAGGTGCCAGCATTCAAACATAAAAAAACACAAATCATTACTTCTAATTAATAGTTTTTTATCATCGTCATTTTGTTGTACATTATACATCATAAGTAACAAAAATGCTTCTCACACTTCTTTATTATAACATTTCAGCATACTGCAGACTTCTGCACAACACAGCTTAAAAACAAACACAAACTCAATATCTCTGCCTTAACACTTATTAGTTCCCAAAGGCAAGACCTATTGGCTATGCCAATGCTTGTTTTGTTTATTTCAGCAGGATTACTTTTTGTCACTATTAAATTAGCTTCACACATTCCCTTTATTGCTGGATTTTGAGACCCTTCACCAGGGCTCAAGTCCTAAAAAAAGAAGTGGGGGGACTCATCCGAAAAAGAGGTGCTACAGAGTATGTGACTACGGGCCAGCGATGCAGTAACACTGGCAGTAAAAACTGCTTGCAGTTTGATACCAGTGTTGATTTATATCATCTTGTTTACATACTAATAGGTTAGTTCACAAAATGCTAATTTGGAGTAGGTCCCAATCCTGCCTACCTCATTAATATTTATGAGATTAGTTTCACATTGTGACGCACTCTGACTGGCCACAATCATGGGGCTGGTGGCCTGTGCAAGATTCTTCCTACTTGCTGAAATAAAGCTTGAATTCCGCGGACAGGAGATGTGCACGTGTACGGACAGGAGATGTGCACTCTGTACGCATGCACATCTCCTGTTCCCTCCCCCTGTCGGCTCCACGGAGCCAGCTTGTTCATTTTTGCAATTGTGCAACAATCTTGCTGTAGCATGGACTGAAACAAAAAAATATGTTTGCTCCATTTCATTATTACACAAAAAGCAAAACGATGCTAATGTATTTCACAAGCCAAGTGGAGTTTGCTACCACCAGCAGTAACTGTTCCAGCACGAAGTGTTCTGCACACCACAGACTTTCAGAAATGGGGGCCTAAGTTTTTAAAGGGAAGACTTCTTTACAAAACACGCACAGGTCAAACCTTCAAAGGGACAATACGATGAAGGGAATGATATTATTAATTCCAGTTTCTTGCCTTTGCTTAGACTGCATTCCAGGTCATTGTTTTTCACACACTATGCCATTCCAGACAGAGACCACACATATGCAAAGCAGTCTTGCCAAACACATGTTAGAGGCTAGAATGTTTGACAAAATAATATGTTCAATGAACCTGTCCAGAAGCGACTAAAGCAGAGAGAATATCTAAGATTTTATTTGGGGGCATTGGTGATTAAACTGGTCAGCAGATGTAACTGATCACCGGAAGTCAAGGATGTAAAAATATATTAATATATTTTTTGGGATTTTAGACATCTTGCCAACGGATATAATGGAATTCAATCCAAACTTTTGTAAAATATGTTCCTGTGTTGCATGGTCTAAGTCTTCCTCAAAAGCAAACATACAAGTTTATACTTTGCGAAGTCTAACGTCATTAAACCTGCAAGCTTTAATGACATAAGGAAAGATGGAAGCTTCCTCTTCAGGCAGAGAGACTGTGAAACACAGGGACAGTACTGCACACGTGGGATTTCGGATAAGGGGTAGGGAAAGGGTTGCATGATACTCCCTCCATCAGAACTCCTCACCTGATTGAATAAGACATTATTTGTGAACGAGTCAATTAACGCAATCAATTGTAATATTTTATAAACTTGCACTGTGTATGTATAATTTGCTTTTGAATGTCTGTGGTTGAAGTCTTAGAAAAAAACAGTGTTCAAGTTTGTCACTTTATCAGCTGAGGGCACAGCTACGCAGTCCCCGTCTTTTGTGATATAGACATATTAATACAAAATAATAAGGAACGCGTAATGTTTCACACAGTCGTGTTGTGTTTTAGTCTTAGCGATCCTCGCTCAAAAGGGTATGTGGTAATCTGGATGAGAAGGCTGACTTCAAAGAAGTTGTTTTATTATTCAAAGATGCTCCTGGCAAGTACTGTTCTCGAAGATCTTAAAATTGGTCTGGCCAAAGGTTTCAGCTCACTTGACTCCACGAGAAGGCAAGTACTTGGGGTCTCATTTATAAGGCTATGCCTCACTTTTACGCCACCGATGCGTCACTTTTTGTGACGCACCAGTGGCATAAAAAATGTGCCTTGTTGAGTCATATTTACAAAGAGACGCATCTAGGTAGAATCGTCTCTTTGTAAACCCCTGCGCCACATTATACCTGCGCCAGGTATATGTATGCAAGGGTGGTGTATTGACGCAAGGAAGGGTCGTAAAAGTGACGCAGTGAAATTATGAGATTTCACTGCGTCACTTTTAGGACACCGTTGCGTCAAATTCTTGAGCCTGCCTCACAGCAGGCGTAAGACTGACGCAGGCCCTTTCACATGGGGTTTGCCCCATGTGAAAGGACGCATTGCTGGTGTTGCGTCACTTTTGTGACACACTCTAGCAATGCTTCACTTTTGCGCTTACAGATACGTCAGAAATACTGACGTATCTGTAACTCCTTGCGACATGATGCATCATACATTAAATATGACGCATCAGGAATGTCGCAAGGAGTGCGCACTGAAAAGTGACGCATCGCTGCTTTCACGCAGCGTTGCGTCATTTCTCATAAATGAGGCCCCTGCAATGGAACTCAGAATGTACGCAAGACAACAGCAGTATTTCATAGACCCTAAACCTTATCTGCAGATGAACGGGACCCCTCACTGAGTGGTACTGTTCATCTGCAGATAAGGTTTAGGGTCTATGCAACATCCATTGGGCTCACGGGGCTTCAGCCCCCCCCGTCGTGTCTGTCAGCCCGGGCAGAGACAGCTTCGGGGGCTGGTGACCATCTCGTTGCAGCCGCACCCGAGGACTTAACAGGTCTTTAAAAGACCATTTACTTGTAAATGAGGCTTTTGTTGTGTTTTCGCCCCTTCTTTCAGTCACTCTGTCTATGGTTGGAAGAATTAGCCCCCCCCCTGAAATGTAGCTCTAGTTGCCTGCCTGCCGCTCAGTATCAAGAATATAATTAGGGCTCCTGGTTTATGGTTTTGATATTTTTTAAAGGTAGTAAAAACGAGGTTTGACCAATCCGAGAAAAAAAAGGTGTTTTTTTCCCTGGGCCCCTCCCCCAAACGAAAACACATTGACCTGAAGCCTAAGTGTATTCTGAGTCATAAAAAGTTTATTAGATGAAAAAATATTGTACGGGCACTTTTTTGCACAAAAAGTCACTTTTTGGCACTTTTTTGAGAGAAATAAAATAGTTCGCAGATTTTTTTTAAATCGACCGAATTAAAAAAAAATGCTCTTGTTGGATGGCTTTGGACATAAGCCGCAGTCCAGGGATGACTTCTGGCCTCCTGGGATGACTTTTTGAAGTTTTGGGGTTTAAGGGGGCATAGTCACTTCTTCCATCCAGGCTACGTTGCTCAAAATCGGGTACGATGTCAGGTTCTTCCCTTGGCTGGAAGCTGAAAAAACAACTTCAGATAATAGCAAAGGTAGATAGATCAAATGAAAGCATCAGATCTGAGCTTTCTAACAAGTATATTTAGGTCATGGGTACTCACGAAGTGACTGTGATATCCATTCTGAGCTATTTGTTAAATTAGCAAATCTTGTCAAAAAAACTTTTTTGGACGATTTTTGCTTATTTTCGGTATCAACCCTCATGACTGTTTTCGGGTCCCTGTAGCCACCAGGACCCCATAATATATCTCAGATGATATAACAAGAGTGGCTAGGGCTCATTTCCAGCCTCCAGGTACATGTCTGACTCCTATTTTTGACATTTCGAGGTGTTTGGGTTCAAACTCATTTTTTCCATTATAGGCCATATAGCTCAGAGTCACATCACATTGAGCTCAGAGTCACATCAAATTTCTAGTTCTGGACCTAAGGACCCCTTAGTATACCTCAGATGACATACCAGGAGTGTCTAAGACCCATTTCTGGCCTCCAGGGATGACTTTTTGAAGTTTTGGGGTTTAAGGGGGCAAAGTCACTTCTTCCATCCAGCCTAAGGTGCTCAAAATCGGGTACAATGTCAGGTTTTTCCCATGGCTGGAAGCTGAAAAAAAAACTTCAGATAATAGCAAAGGTAGATAGATCAAATGAAAGCATCAGATCTGAGCTTTCTAACAAGTATATTTAGGTCCTGGGTACTCACAAAGTGACTGTGATATCCATTCTGAGCTATTTGGAAAATTAGCAAATCTTGTCAAAAAAACTTTTTTTGACGATTTTTGCTAATTTTCGGTATCAACCCTCATGACTGTTTTCAGGTCCCTGTAGCCACCAGGACCCCATAATATATCTCAGATTATATAACAAGAGTGGCTAGGGCTCATTTCCAGCCTCCAGGTACATGTCTGACTCCTATTTGTGACATTTTGAGGTGTTTGGTGTCAAATTCATTTTTTTCCATTATAGCTCCTAGATATCAGAGTCACATCAGATTTCTAGTTCTGGACCCAAGAACACCATAGTATACCTCAGATGACATACCAAGAGTGTCTAAGACCCATTTCTGGCCTCCAGGGGTGACTTTTTGAAGTTTTTGGGTTTAAGGGGGCAAAGTCACTTTTTCCACCCGAGGTCGTGGAACTCGGAGCTAGGTAAAAGTTTAGCTTGAGTGCCCTCCCCATGGAGGTCAAAAATGTTATTGCATCAAAATCATTTAAAAACTATATAGGTGTAATTGTTGTGCCCTGAATGCTATATGGCTGCATTTGCACCGTTCTAGGTATTTACAAAATGAATTTCTAACACTTTTGAAGTCACCATAAAGTGAAAAATGACTAAGTCCAAAAACTTCACTGGTGCATCAAAGTGGTCAAAAAAGGTCAACATTGGGTTAAAATTAACAAAACATAGTGCTGCAGTGGTCCAATAGCAGGCTAAAGACATAATGAATGACACAGAATGAACAGTTTTACTAAACACTTTGAAAATTCGATTTTCAATTTCAGGGGGACAAGGTCATGGAACTCCGAGCTGGGTAAAAGTTCAGCTTAAGGGCCCTCCCCATGGAGGTCAAAAATGTTATTACATCAAAATATTTTAAAAACTATATAGGTGTAATTGCAGTCTCCTGAATGCTATGTAACTGCATTTGCACTGTTCTGTGTGCCTCCAAAATGAATTTCTAACACTTTTGAAATCTCCATGAAGCAAAAAGTCCAAAGACCATTTGGAGCATCAAAGTGTTCAAAAACTGTCAAAAATGCATAAAAACGAAAAAAAACAAGTGCTACAGTGGCCCAATAGCATGCTAAACACACAATGAATGACACAGAATGAATAGTTGTACACATTACTTTGAAAATGCAATTTTAAATTTCAGGGGGACAAGGTCACGAAAGTCATGGAACTCCGAGCGGGGTAAAAGTTCAACCTTTCCCCCCTTATGGAGGTCAAAATTTTAATACATCAAAATCATTTAAAAACTATATAGGTGTGATGGCAGTGTCTTGGATACATCCCACATGAATTTTAAACACATTAGGAGCATCTCTGATCAAAATAACCATAAAAATCCCAAAGCTGCATCAGTGCTTCAAAGTGCTCCAAAACGGTCAAAAATGGACGAAAATGAAAAATATTCTCCATATCTGAGTTTTTATAACATTCCTTAGATAATGTATATCTTGAATTAGTTTTAAATCCTTTTATTAAAAAGTTTCTTTTCTATGCTGCACTGGTGCAACGCCTCAAGTCTGAGAAGCTGCACCAGTGCAGCCGAAGCAGCACTGGTGCAGCCGAAGCCCGAGGGCCATTCCCGACTTCAGCATTGCTTGTCCTGACTGCTCCCAGCGATTCCCTAGGCCCTAGGCCTAACCACTGCTCGAGTGGCATCTCTTATACCACTTGTTTAGTATATGGTTTGAGTGGCCACCCGCCCTCATCCATAATTGTGCAACTTGTATGTTTAAACAGTGCTTTTGATTTAACGCTTGTGCCCCTTTATTCATAAAGAATACTGGGGATTGTCTTTAGTAATAAACACATATATTTTTATAATACATACTTGTGTGGTGTCCTTTCATTTGATATTACAGGATTGTATGTGGTAAAACAGCTCGCTTAACACGACCTCTTAAGTTAAGCCTTTAGGCTGCTTAGTCCATGCTACCCCTAGGATAGCTTGTCTAATAAGGTTGACTTACAACCAGACACCATAAGGGATTGTTTGGTCTGATAATAGGTGGTTCCAGAATTGGAAACATCACCTATCAGGCCAACTTCTCACATTAGGCCTTCCATAGGAGTGGCTCACAGGTTGATATGTGTCCAGATATAGGTTTAGATATAGGTATACTATATCTAAGTAAGGGGTGGTTACACCACCTTACCCCAGCTGAGTGATCAGCCAGTTGTGTCAATTTAAGAACCAGCCAGGGGTGGCAAAAGATATGCTGCAGCCCCTGGTAGGCCTTGGTGGCTCCTATGCCCTTGGCACCTATAGTGCATTATACAGGGGCTGACAAGGAGTCCATTTCCAATTGTGGTATGTACCTAGGGTACATGGAATCCATTTTACAGAGAGAGCAGATGGCCTGGGGCCCTGATTAGCAGGGAACCAGGTCAACTAAGTCAAAAAACCAGCTAAACACAGGCAAAAAATCTGGGGTAACCATAGTCAGGTAGCCACCTTCCTACAGTCCCCCAGGCTGTGCTTGGTCCCCCAGGCTGTGCTTGGTCCCCCTGGTTGCTCTTGGTCCCCCAGGCTGTGCTTGGTCCCCCAGGCTGTGCTTGGTCCCCCTGGTTGCTCTTGGTCCCCCTGGCTGTGCTTGGTACCCCTGACTGTGCTTGGTCCCCCAGGCTGCTTGGTCCCCCAGGCTGTGCTTGGTCCCCCTGGTTGCTCTTGGTCCCCAAGCTGTGCTTGGTCCCCCAGGCTGTGCTTGCTCCCCCTGGTTGCTCTTGGTCCCCCAGGCTGTGTTTGGTCCCCCAGGCTGTGCTTGGTCCCCCAGGCTGTGCTTGGTCCCCCTGGTTGCTCTTGGTCCCCCAGGCTGTGCTTGGTCCCCCAGGCTGTGCTTGGTCCACCTGGTTGCTCTTGGTCCCCCAGGCTGTGCTTGGTACCCCTGGCTGTGCTTGGTCCCCCTGGTTGCTCTTGGTCCCCCAGGCTGTGCTTGGTCCCCCAGGCTGTGCTTGGTCCCCCTGGATGCTCTTGGTCCCCCTGGCTATGCTTGGTCTCCCTGGTTCCTCTTGGTCCCCCTGGCTGTGCTTGGTCCCCCAGGCTGTGCTTGGTCTCCCTGGTTGCTCTTGGTCCCCCTGGCTGTGCTTGGTACACCTGGCTGTGCTTGGTCCCCAGGCTGTGCTTGGTCCCCCAGGCTGTGCTTGGTCCCCCTGGTTGCTCTTGGTCCCCCAGGCTGTGCTTGGTCCCCCTGGTGCTCTTGGTCCCCCTGGCTGTGCTTGGTCCCCCTGGTTGCTCTTGGTCCCCCTGGCTGTGCTTGGTCCCCCTGGTTGCTCTTGGTCCCCCAGGCTGTGCTTGGTCCCCCAGGCTGTGCTTGGTCCCCCTGGTTGCTCTTGGTCCCCCAGGCTGTGCTTGGTCCCTGTAGGAGAGTAGGGTCTGCTATCCTATGGTCACCCCAAATTTTTGCTTTTTGCTTCACTGGTTTTCGACTACTGAGGCTGTGGGCCTGCTGATCAGACCCCCAGCCTGCTGTTCTCTCACTAAATTAATGACACATGTGCTATAGGCACATACCAATTGGAAATGGACTCCTTGTCAGCCCCTGTAGAATGCACTATAGGTGCACCGGGCACAGGAGCCACTAAGGCCTACCAGGGGCTGCAGCATATCTTTTGCCACCCCTGGCTGGTTCTTAAATTGACACAACTGGCTGATCACTCAGCTGGGGTAAGGTGGTGTACACACCCCTTGCTTAGATATAGTATACCTATGTCTAAACCTATATCTGGACACATGTAAACCTGTGAGCCACTCCTATAGACAGGCCTCACCAATCCTGGAGGCTGGGTGCTTGGTTTTTATGTGAGATGGAGCTCTAGCATGAGCTGAGCCTGTCTGCAGCCGTCAGGAACAAATCCCTAAGCTGTTTCAGGATAATGCCATACCATATACTATTAAGTGCCTTATAATCCTCGCGGTTATTTAGCAACTCTGGTTTGGCTTTATCAAAACATGTCGTGTAAGGTGTCATACGCTTTGGAATACCATCCCCTCGCCAGTTCTGGCGACGGGGATGGCATTCCACCCCTCTAGAGGGATAAGACATGTTACTTCACTTTAATGCGGTTGATTTCTCCAAAGGCCTTAAGATCCACAAAATGGATGCCTCTGCCACAGACAAATGTCTGGACCCCTGGAGCTGACCGAAACCCAGTCAAGGGGGTCCTGGACAAAGGGTTTCCTGTCACAGGAGGGTGTCACCGCCCTCCAGACAGGAGATAGTGTATTGTAGCAGGGAGGTTTGAAAGAAACCAGACACTGCCTGGGGCGCACAAGGCTGCCCCTTGCATAATCCGGCCAAACCGGTTCTGGGGCACTCCAGCCCTCGTGCCAGGGCGGCCTGGATCAAAGGAAGGGGGTGTATCCACCCACTTCCTGGGTCCCACCCATAGGAGGGGACCTAGCAGGTAATCACGCCCACCAGATTCGAATAAGAGTGGGAGCAGTGCCAATGCACATCAGATTTCCTGGAAGAAACATTTGAAACGATATTCTGGACCCTTCGCCCTCCATCTCAACGTGGAAGCCCGAAGAATCTCCCTTGTGGTCAAGGAGTGACCACCCTGCAGCAGCAGGCACCATCCAGCCCTCGACGTCTACTTAGTTGCAGTTCCCGCCGGAACTCGAGCGACTGAGATCGACGAGATCAAGCCTGCCCAGCTTCTAACAGCCCGATCCACAGTCCCTGCAAAGCTGAGACCCGTGGAGGCGACTGGAAGCGTGGGGCACGCCATCTTGAAGTGACCACGAGACGCTGACCGTGCAGCCCACGAGTGACCCTCGAAGCTGTACACCGGGGTTTGAGAAGCCCCCACCCTGAGCTACTCCTGAGCCGAAGTTCAGCCCTCCACACTCGACGAGTGCTGCGTGGGGCCCTTTGGCACGATTTGGCTCAACGCGTTGGCCCGGTCACTTGCCAGCTGGCTTGTGGTCCCTGTGCCGACGAACTACAAAAGAAGACTCGTGATTCTGGTTGCTCCAGATCCACACCAGCTCCCCTGAAAGGGAGCCCCGACTCTGACCTTCCTGGTCCGAGTGAGACGCCATCTTCCAATCCCGCGTGGATTGCTCTTACCAAGGCTTGTTTGCTCCAAACCGGAAGCCGACTGCACCGACGGTGAGAGCCTGCGTGGGACAGATCGTGACCTGCTCCTGGACGTCGCAGATGCCCCAGAGCCCACGTGACAGCGAAGAGAAGCGCCTCGACGACCACCTGATTGCGCTCGACATTGCCTGGTTCCGTCCTGGTTCCACCCTGGTCACTGCTGAGTGACCCAGACTCTGTCCCCTCTGCTTTCAGGTACTCTACAACTTGAGTCCACCCTTGGACTCCACCGGACACTTCGTCTTCACCCTGCCTGCAGCCCTTTCAGCTTCAAGCACCAAGAGCCTGCGTGTCAAAACCCGACGCCACTTCGACCCTGTGCACCCACTTCCTGTGGGTGAGGTAACTTTGCTCCGCCGGTGTTCCCACACTGGTGCACACCTCTAGGGTCTGTGTGTTAAGTTTTGTTCCTCTAGGTTCAGCGGAAGTGTCCTTAAACTTTAACTATTTGACTTTTACGCACCATTGGTTAACATTGGTGCATGCGTGCGCTTTCCGCACATCTCCCGAATCCCGAGGGCCATTCCCGACTTCAGCATTGCTTGTCCTGACTGCTCCCAGCGATTCCCTAGGCCCTAGGCCTAACCACTGTTCGAGTGGCCTCTCTTATACCACTTGTTTAGTATATGGTTTGAGTGGCCCCCTGCCCTCATCCATAATTGTGCAACTTTGTATGTTTAAACAGTGCTTTTGATTTAACGCTTGTGCCCCTTTATTCATAAAGAATACTGGGGATTGTTTTTAGTAATAAACACATATATTTTTATAATATATACTTGTGTGGTGTCCTTTCATTTGGTATTACAGGATTGTATGTGGTAAAACAGCTCGCTTAACACGACCTCTTAAGTTAAGCCTTTAGGCTGCTTAGTCCATGCTACCCCTAGGATAGCTTGTCTAATAAGGTTGACTTACAACCAGACACCATAAGGGATTGTTTGGTCAGGTAGTAGGTGGTTCCAGAATTGGAAACATCCCCTACCAGGCCAACTTCTCACATTGGTGGCAGCGGTGGGATTTGAGCTTGCTGTTGTTTTACCATTGCAATCTTTATATCAAATTGAAAGATCACATCAAGTACCTCTAGGTACATATAAAATCAAAAGCTTAGCATATTAAGTTCTACTGAACTTAGTAGTTGTAGGTTGAAGGGAGTAGCACACCCCTGACTACAACTCACTAGCAAGGTCCAGTAGGAAAACACTTAGTGTAGGTAAGTGCACCACTTACACCTCACTAGTAACCATGTCTGACACAGGAAAGGCCTCAGGGTCTAGTCCTGTGACAGTTGACCCTACCCAGGCAACTTCTGGATATGACAAACTAACCCGCAGAGACTTGATTGTCTTGTGCAAAGCAAGAGGGTTAAAAAGGGGCAGAAGCCCCACCTGCCTAATCCTGATAGAACTCCTAGAACAGGATGACTTAGAGAAGGCAAAAGCAGCTTCCCTAGATACAGGAACTGGAGGGAACCCCCCTGCAGTTGATCCCCCTGAAGAGGAGGATGATGATGACTTGGATGAGGACTCAGAGGTTGAGGACTTAGAAGTACAGGATCAGGGTAGCCAGGTTCCAGTTGGTAGGCTTAGCCAGGCCAACTTGGACCTACTGGGGAATGGAGAGGGCCAGCACCTCCCCAGAACCCAACATGTGATTCTCCCAGGCAACAGAAGAGTGAGATCTCCCTCAGGGGACTCTCATCTTTCTAGTGCCTCCAGAGAATCAGAGAGAGGCATGAGTGCTTCTCAGAAAGCTGAGCATAGGGCTAGAATGAGGGCTGTCAGACTCCAGATAGAGAGAGAGGAGGTAGCCCTGAGTCAAGCTAAGCTTACCTTAGCTCAAGCTAAACTTGCCTTGGCAAGAGAGCAGAAATTAAGTGGCTTAGATGTCACTGGTGGCAGCAATTTTCCAAGAGAAAAAGACAGGGCCTATGATAATAGAAACCTGACCAAAATTGTGCCCCCCTTTAAAGAAGGGGATGACATCCACAAATGGATGACTGCTCTTGAGAGAGCCTGCATGGTACAGCAGGTTCCTGAGAATCAGTGGGCTGCAATTTTGTGGTACTCCTTTTCTGAGAAAGGGAGAGACAGGCTCCTCACAGTTAGACCTGAGGATGCCAAAAACTACTCTGTTTTGAAGAGTGCTCTCATTGAAGGGTATGGCCTAACCACTGAGCAATACAGGTTGTTGTTCAGAGACACCCAGAAAGCACAGACTCAAGACTGGACTGATTTTGTGGAGTGTGCCACTAAGGCTTTGGAGGGTTGGTTACAGGGAAGTAAAGTTTCAGACTATACAGGATTGTACAATCTTATGATGAGAGAACAGATCCTTAATAACTGTACAAACCAGCTGTTGCATCAATACCTTATTGACTCTGATCTGACCTCTCCCCAAGAATTGGGAAAGAAGGCAGACAAATGGGTCAGAACAAGGATTAAGCAGAAACCCCAGAACCAAGGTGGTGACCAGAAGAAAACAGACCAGAAGGGTGGTAATCAGAATCAGAAAGATAAAGAAAAAGACCAGAAGTCTTCAGGCCCCCAAACTAATAGTAAGGAGGGTGGTTCCCAAAATGGTAACAAGAAGAAGAAGAACAAAGGTCCAAAGACACCTTGGTGTAATACCTGCAAATCAGTTTCACACTGGGGCAGTGAGTGCACCAAGGCAAATCCAGTTCCCACCACTACAGCTCCTAAAGCAACTGCAACCCCAAGTACAGTAAGCAGTGGTGGAACACAGTCCAAGGGTGTAGCTGGGTTGACCCTGGGTATTGAAGTAGGATCTGGCCTAGTCAGAGTCCCTACACAGGCAGTTCTCCTGTATGATGTGGACATTGAGTTGCCCACTGCAGTAAGCCCCACTAACCTGGGCAAATACAGGCAGACTCCCTTAATAAATGAGAAACTGGCTCAAGCTTACAGGGACACATGTGCTAGTGTCACCATGGTGACCCCTGGCTTTGTGGACCCTGGACAGATTGTACTAGGAGAGAGCTACCTAGTAACCAATGCAAGCAACTCCACTACCTCCCATAGTGTGGCAGTTGTGAACTTCTCCTGGGGAGGGGTTGAGGGCCTAAAGAAAGTTGTGGTGAGTGCAGACCTACCAGTAGACTGTCTGTTAGGCAATGACCTTGAAAGCTCAGCATGGTCAGAAGTGGAGTACAGGACTCATGCAGAAATGCTAGGGATTTCAGAGCATGTCCTTGCCATGACAAGGGCTCAGGCTAAGAAGTGCCTTCCTGAACCAGTGGTGGATCTTGAGACAATAGACCAGCCACAACCCAAGAGAAGGAGCAAGAGAGGAAAGGCCTCGCCTTCCACCTTGCCCCAGGTTGAGGATCAGGTTTCAGAGGAAACTGATTCTGCAGTCCAAGAGGAGACTGTCTCTGAGGAGCTTGAACCTGACCAGGTTGAGTTTCTGGGGACAGGGGGACCCTCAAGGGCAGACCTGAGGCAGGCTCAATTAGATTGCCCTTCCCTTGAACCCCTCAGACAGCAGGCTGCTGCTGAGGCTGCTGGGGATGCCCAAGGTACCCATACTGTGTATTGGGATGAGGGACTCCTTTACTCAGAGGCTAGAGCCCCCAAGCCTGGCATGACCAGGAGGTTGGTGATACCTCTGCAGTTTAGGGGATTCCTCCTTACCTTGGCCCATGATATTCCCCTTGCAGGACACTTAGGCCAGAACAAGACGTGGGACAGGCTTGTTCCACACTTTCACTGGCCTCACATGTCAGAGGATGTCAAGGAGTTTTGTCGCTCCTGTGTCACTTGCCAAGCCAGTGGTAAGTCAGGTGGCACAACAAAGGCCCCCCTAATACCACTACCTGTGGTGGGGGTCCCCTTTGAGAGAGTTGGAATTGATATTGTGGGTCCAATGGACCCCCAAACAGCATCTGGGAACAGATTCATACTGGTGGTAGTGGATCATGCCACCAGGTACCCAGAGGCTATTCCCCTAAGGACCACCACAGCACCTGTGGTGGCAAAAGCCCTCATTGCAGTTTTCTCAAGAGTGGGCTTTCCTAAGGAGGTACTATCAGATAGAGGGACAAATTTTATGTCCAGCTATCTAAAAGCAATGTGGAAGGAATGTGGAGTAAACTACAAGTTTACCACCCCATATCATCCACAATGCAATGGGCTTGTGGAGAGATTTAACAAGACCCTTAAAGGCATGATAAAAGGATTACCAGAGAAGCTCAGGCGGAAATGGGACATTCTTTTACCCTGCCTGCTCTTTGCTTACAGAGAGGTCCCACAGAAGGGGGTTGGCTACAGCCCTTTTGAACTTTTGTTTGGCCACCCTGTGAGAGGTCCATTGTGTTTGGTGAAGGAAGGATGGGAGTTACCTCTCAAAAAGCCCAAACTAGACATAGTGGACTATGTACTTGGTCTCCGCTCCAGGATGGCTGAGTACATGGAAAGAGCATCCAAAAACCTGGAGGCCAGCCAAGAATTGCAGAAAGCTTGGCATGACCAAAAGGCTGTACTGGTAGAGTTCCAACCAGGACAGAAGGTATGGGTACTGGAGCCAGTGGCTCCAGCAGCACTCCAAGACAAATGGAGTGGACCCTATCCTATTATTGAGAAGAAAGGGGAAGTCACCTACTTGGTAGACTTTGGAACACCCAGGAGCCCTCACAGGGTAATCCATGTGAATCGCTTGAAAGCATTTGTAGACAGGGAGGACATGAGCTTGCTCATGGCCACAGATGGGGAACAGGAGGAAGAGAGTGACCCTCTCCCAGACCTGCTTTCCCAGAACCCTGATGATGGTTCAGTTGATGGAGTAGCCTTGGCAGGCAGCCTCACTGACCAGCAACAGAGGGACTGCAGACAAGTTTTGCAGGCTCACAGGCAAATGTTTTCACTCACACCCAGCCAAACTGACTGGTGTACCCATGTTGTGGACACTGGTGACAGTCTGCCTGTCAAGAATAAGATCTACAGGCAACCTGATCATGTCAGGGATTGCATCAAGGCTGAGGTGCAAAAGATGTTGGAGCTTGGAGTGATTGAGCCATCAGAGAGCCCATGGGCCAGCCCAGTAGTCCTGGTGCCAAAACCTCATACACAAGATGGTAAGAGAGAAATGAGGTTTTGCGTGGATTACAGGGGTCTCAATGCTGTCACTAGGACAGATGCTCACCCCATTCCAAGAGCAGATGAGCTCATTGACAGATTGGCTTCTGCCAAGTTTCTGAGCACATTTGATCTGACAGCTGGCTACTGGCAAATCAGACTAGCTGAGGAGTCAAAAGCCAAAACAGCATTCTCTACCCCTAGTGGACATTATCAGTTTGTGGTAATGCCCTTTGGTTTGAAGAATGCACCTGCCACTTTCCAAAGGTTGGTGAACCAAGTCCTTACTGGGTTGGATGACTTTTGTGCAGCTTATCTGGATGATATTGCTGTCTTTAGCTCCACCTGGGAGGATCACCTGATCCACCTGAAGAAGGTTTTGGAGGCCCTGCAAAAGGCAGGCCTAACTATCAAGGCCACAAAGTGCCAGATAGGGCAGAGTAAGGTTGTATACCTGGGCCACCTAGTAGGTGGAGGCCAGGTTCAGCCACTGGAAAGCAAAATCCAGGCCATACAGGACTGGGCTCCTCCAGTTACCCAGACACAAGTCAGAGCCTTCTTGGGCCTGACTGGGTATTACAGAAAGTTTGTGAAAAACTATGGGTCTATAGTGACACCATTAAATGACTTGACATCCAAGAAGATGCCAAAAAAGGTTCAGTGGACAGTTAGCTGTCAGAAGGCATTTGAAGACCTGAAGAAGGCCATGTGCTCTGCACCTATCCTAAAGAGTCCTGACTACTCCAAACAGTTCATTGTTCAGACAGATGCTTCTGAGTTGGGGGTGGGAGCTGTACTCTCACAACTTAATCAAGATGGTCAAGACCAGCCAATTGCTTTCATTAGCAGGAGGCTAACCCCAAGAGAAAAACGTTGGTCAGCCATTGAGAGGGAGGCCTTTGCTGTGGTTTGGGCATTAAAGAAGTTGAGGTCCTACTTGTTTGGAACTCACTTCCTGGTGCAAACAGACCATAAGCCCCTCTTATGGCTTAATCAGATGAAGGGTGAAAATCCCAAACTGCTCAGGTGGTCCATTTCCCTACAGGGGATGGACTTTACAGTGGAGCACCGCCCAGGGACTGACCATGGTAATGCAGATGGTCTCTCCAGGTACTTCCACTTAGAACATGAAGACTTATCTGGTCAAGGTTAGTTTAATGTCCCTGCGTTTGGGGGGGGGTTGTGTAGGAGAGTAGGGTCTGCTATCCTATGGTCACCCCAAATTTTTGCTTTTTGCTTCACTGGTTTTCGACTACTGAGGCTGTGGGCCTGCTGATCAGACCCCCAGCCTGCTGTTCTCTCACTAAATTAATGACACATGTGCTATAGGCACATACCAATTGGAAATGGACTCCTTGTCAGCCCCTGTAGAATGCACTATAGGTGCACAGGGCACAGGAGCCACTAAGGCCTACCAGGGGCTGCAGCATATCTTTTGCCACCCCTGGCTGGTTCTTAAATTGACACAACTGGCTGATCACTCAGCTGGGGTAAGGTGGTGTACACACCCCTTGCTTAGATATAGTATACCTATGTCTAAACCTATATCTGGACACATGTAAACCTGTGAGCCACTCCTATAGACAGGCCTCACCAATCCTGGAGGCTGGGTGCTTGGTTTTTATGTGAGATGGAGCTCTAGCATGAGCTGAGCCTGTCTGCAGCCGTCAGGAACAAATCCCTAAGCTGTTTCAGGATAATGCCATACCATATACTATTAAGTGCCTTATAATCCTCGCGGTTATTTAGCAACTCTGGTTTGGCTTTATCAAAACATGTCGTGTAAGGTGTCATACGCTTTGGAATACCATCCCCTCGCCAGTTCTGGCGACGGGGATGGCATTCCACCCCTCTAGAGGGATAAGACATGTTACTTCACTTTAATGCGGTTGATTTCTCCAAAGGCCTTAAGATCCACAAAATGGATGCCTCTGCCACAGACAAATGTCTGGACCCCTGGAGCTGACCGAAACCCAGTCAAGGGGGTCCTGGACAAAGGGTTTCCTGTCACAGGAGGGTGTCACCGCCCTCCAGACAGGAGATAGTGTATTGTAGCAGGGAGGTTTGAAAGAAACCAGACACTGCCTGGGGCGCACAAGGCTGCCCCTTGCATAATCCGGCCAAACCGGTTCTGGGGCACTCCAGCCCTCGTGCCAGGGCGGCCTGGATCAAAGGAAGGGGGTGTATCCACCCACTTCCTGGGTCCCACCCATAGGAGGGGACCTAGCAGGTAATCACGCCCACCAGATTCGAATAAGAGTGGGAGCAGTGCCAATGCACATCAGATTTCCTGGATGTGAGAAGTTGGCCTGGTAGGGGATGTTTCCAATTCTGGAACCACCTACTACCTGACCAAACAATCCCTTATGGTGTCTGGTTGTAAGTCAACCTTATTAGACAAGCTATCCTAGGGGTAGCATGGACTAAGCAGCCTAAAGGCTTAACTTAAGAGGTCGTGTTAAGCGAGCTGTTTTACCACATACAATCCTGTAATACCAAATGAAAGGACACCACACAAGTATATATTATAAAAATATATGTGTTTATTACTAAAAACAATCCCCAGTATTCTTTATGAATAAAGGGGCACAAGCGTTAAATCAAAAGCACTGTTTAAACATACAAAGTTGCACAATTATGGATGAGGGCAGGGGGCCACTCAAACCATATACTAAACAAGTGGTATAAGAGAGGCCACTCGAACAGTGGTTAGGCCTAGGGCCTAGGGAATCGCTGGGAGCAGTCAGGACAAGCAATGCTGAAGTCGGGAATGGCCCTCGGGATTCGGGAGATGTGCGGAAAGCGCACGCATGCACCAATGTTAACCAATGGTGCGTAAAAGTCAAATAGTTAAAGTTTAAGGACACTTCCGCTGAACCTAGAGGAACAAAACTTAACACACAGACCCTAGAGGTGTGCACCAGTGTGGGAACACCGGCGGAGCAAAGTTACCTCACCCACAGGAAGTGGGTGCACAGGGTCGAAGTGGCGTCGGGTTTTGACACGCAGGCTCTTGGTGCTTGAAGCTGAAAGGGCTGCAGGCAGGGTGAAGACGAAGTGTCCGGTGGAGTCCAAGGGTGGACTCAAGTTGTAGAGTACCTGAAAGCAGAGGGGACAGAGTCTGGGTCACTCAGCAGTGACCAGGGTGGAACCAGGACGGAACCAGGCAATGTCGGGCGCAATCAGGTGGTCGTCGAGGCGCTTCTCTTCGCTGTCACGTGGGCTCTGGGGCATCTGCGACGTCCAGGAGCAGGTCACGATCTGTCCCACGCAGGCTCTCACCGTCGGTGCAGTCGGCTTCCGGTTTGGAGCAAACAAGCCTTGGTAAGAGCAATCCACGCGGGATTGGAAGATGGCGTCTTACTCGGACCAGGAAGGTCAGAGTCGGGGCTCCCTTTCAGGGGAGCTGGTGTGGATCTGGAGCAACCAGAATCACGAGTCTTCTTTTGTAGTTCGTCGGCACAGGGACCACAAGCCAGCTGGCAAGTGACCGGGCCAACGCGTTGAGCCAAATCGTGCCAAAGGGCCCCACGCAGCACTCGTCGAGTGTGGAGGGCTGAACTTCGGCTCAGGAGTAGCTCAGGGTGGGGGCTTCTCAAACCCCGGTGTACAGCTTCGAGGGTCACTCGTGGGCTGCACGGTCAGCGTCTCGTGGTCACTTCAAGATGGCGTGCCCCACGCTTCCGGTCGCCTCCACGGGTCTCAGCTTTGCAGGGACTGTGGATCGGGCTGTTAGAAGCTGGGCAGGCTTGATCTCGTCGATCTCAGTCGCTCGAGTTCCGGCGGGAACTGCAACCAAGTAGACGTCGAGGGCTGGATGGTGCCTGCTGCTGCAGGGTGGTCACTCCTTGACCACAAGGGAGATTCTTCGGGCTTCCACGTTGAGATGGAGGGCGAAGGGTCCAGAATATCATTTCAAATGTTTCTTCCAGGAAATCTGATGTGCATTGGCACTGCTCCCACTCTTATTCGAATCTGGTGGGCGTGATTACCTGCTAGGTCCCCTCCTATGGGTGGGACCCAGGAAGTGGGTGGATACACCCCCTTCCTTTGATCCAGGCCGCCCTGGCACGAGGGCTGGAGTGCCCCAGAACCGGTTTGGCCGGATTATGCAAGGGGCAGCCTTGTGCGCCCCAGGCAGTGTCTGGTTTCTTTCAAACCTCCCTGCTACAATACACTATCTCCTGTCTGGAGGGCGGTGACACCCTCCTGTGACAGGAAACCCTTTGTCCAGGACCCCCTTGACTGGGTTTCGGTCAGCTCCAGGGGTCCAGACATTTGTCTGTGGCAGAGGCATCCATTTTGTGGATCTTAAGGCCTTTGGAGAAATCAACCGCATTAAAGTGAAGTAACATGTCTTACCCCTCTAGAGGGGTGGAATGCCATCCCCGTCGCCAGAACTGGCGAGGGGATGGTATTCCAAAGCGTATGACACCTTACACGACATGTTTTGATAAAGCCAAACCAGAGTTGCTAAATAACCGCGAGGATTATAAGGCACTTAATAGTATATGGTATGGCATTATCCTGAAACAGCTTAGGGATTTGTTCCCGACGGCTGCAGACAGGCTCAGCTCATGCTAGAGCTCCATCTCACATAAAAACCAAGCACCCAGCCTCCAGGATTGGTGAGGCCTGTCTATAGGAGTGGCTCACAGGTTTACATGTGTCCAGATATAGGTTTAGACATAGGTATACTATATCTAAGCAAGGGGTGTGTACACCACCTTACCCCAGCTGAGTGATCAGCCAGTTGTGTCAATTTAAGAACCAGCCAGGGGTGGCAAAAGATATGCTGCAGCCCCTGGTAGGCCTTAGTGGCTCCTGTGCCCTGTGCACCTATAGTGCATTCTACAGGGGCTGACAAGGAGTCCATTTCCAATTGGTATGTGCCTATAGCACATGTGTCATTAATTTAGTGAGAGAACAGCAGGCTGGGGGTCTGATCAGCAGGCCCACAGCCTCAGTAGTCGAAAACCAGTGAAGCAAAAAGCAAAAATTTGGGGTGACCATAGGATAGCAGACCCTACTCTCCTACACAACCCCCCCCCAAACGCAGGGACATTAAACTAACCTTGACCAGATAAGTCTTCATGTTCTAAGTGGAAGTACCTGGAGAGACCATCTGCATTACCATGGTCAGTCCCTGGGCGGTGCTCCACTGTAAAGTCCATCCCCTGTAGGGAAATGGACCACCTGAGCAGTTTGGGATTTTCACCCTTCATCTGATTAAGCCATAAGAGGGGCTTATGGTCTGTTTGCACCAGGAAGTGAGTTCCAAACAAGTAGGACCTCAACTTCTTTAATGCCCAAACCACAGCAAAGGCCTCCCTCTCAATGGCTGACCAACGTTTTTCTCTTGGGGTTAGCCTCCTGCTAATGAAAGCAATTGGCTGGTCTTGACCATCTTGATTAAGTTGTGAGAGTACAGCTCCCACCCCCAACTCAGAAGCATCTGTCTGAACAATGAACTGTTTGGAGTAGTCAGGACTCTTTAGGATAGGTGCAGAGCACATGGCCTTCTTCAGGTCTTCAAATGCCTTCTGACAGCTAACTGTCCACTGAACCTTTTTTGGCATCTTCTTGGATGTCAAGTCATTTAATGGTGTCACTATAGACCCATAGTTTTTCACAAACTTTCTGTAATACCCAGTCAGGCCCAAGAAGGCTCTGACTTGTGTCTGGGTAACTGGAGGAGCCCAGTCCTGTATGGCCTGGATTTTGCTTTCCAGTGGCTGAACCTGGCCTCCACCTACTAGGTGGCCCAGGTATACAACCTTACTCTGCCCTATCTGGCACTTTGTGGCCTTGATAGTTAGGCCTGCCTTTTGCAGGGCCTCCAAAACTTTCTTCAGGTGGATCAGGTGATCCTCCCAGGTGGAGCTAAAGACAGCAATATCATCCAGATAAGCTGCACAAAAGTCATCCAACCCAGTAAGGACTTGGTTCACCAACCTTTGGAAAGTGGCAGGTGCATTCTTCAAACCAAAGGGCATTACCACAAACTGATAATGTCCACTAGGGGTAGAGAATGCTGTTTTGGCTTTTGACTCCTCAGCTAGTCTGATTTGCCAGTAGCCAGCTGTCAGATCAAATGTGCTCAGAAACTTGGCAGAAGCCAATCTGTCAATGAGCTCATCTGCTCTTGGAATGGGGTGAGCATCTGTCCTAGTGACAGCATTGAGACCCCTGTAATCCACGCAAAACCTCATTTCTCTCTTTCCATCTTGGGTATGAGGTTTTGGCACCAGGACTACTGGGCTGGCCCATGGGCTCTCTGATGGCTCAATCACTCCAAGCTCCAACATCTTTTGCACCTCAGCCTTGATGCAATCCCTGACATGATCAGGTTGCCTGTAGATCTTATTCTTGACAGGCAGACTGTCACCAGTGTCCACAACATGGGTACACCAGTCAGTTTGGCTGGGTGTGAGTGAAAACATTTGCCTGTGAGCCTGCAAAACTTGTCTGCAGTCCCTCTGTTGCTGGTCAGTGAGGCTGCCTGCCAAGGCTACTCCATCAACTGAACCATCATCAGGGTTCTGGGAAAGCAGGTCTGGGAGAGGGTCACTCTCTTCCTCCTGTTCCCCATCTGTGGCCATGAGCAAGCTCATGTCCTCCCTGTCTACAAATGCTTTCAAGCGATTCACATGGATTACCCTGTGAGGGCTCCTGGGTGTTCCAAAGTCTACCAAGTAGGTGACTTCCCCTTTCTTCTCAATAATAGGATAGGGTCCACTCCATTTGTCTTGGAGTGCTGCTGGAGCCACTGGCTCCAGTACCCATACCTTCTGTCCTGGTTGGAACTCTACCAGTACAGCCTTTTGGTCATGCCAAGCTTTCTGCAATTCTTGGCTGGCCTCCAGGTTTTTGGATGCTCTTTCCATGTACTCAGCCATCCTGGAGCGGAGACCAAGTACATAGTCCACTATGTCTAGTTTGGGCTTTTTGAGAGGTAACTCCCATCCTTCCTTCACCAAACACAATGGACCTCTCACAGGGTGGCCAAACAAAAGTTCAAAAGGGCTGTAGCCAACCCCCTTCTGTGGGACCTCTCTGTAAGCAAAGAGCAGGCAGGGTAAAAGAATGTCCCATTTCCGCCTGAGCTTCTCTGGTAATCCTTTTATCATGCCTTTAAGGGTCTTGTTAAATCTCTCCACAAGCCCATTGCATTGTGGATGATATGGGGTGGTAAACTTGTAGTTTACTCCACATTCCTTCCACATTGCTTTTAGATAGCTGGACATAAAATTTGTCCCTCTATCTGATAGTACCTCCTTAGGAAAGCCCACTCTTGAGAAAACTGCAATGAGGGCTTTTGCCACCACAGGTGCTGTGGTGGTCCTTAGGGGAATAGCCTCTGGGTACCTGGTGGCATGATCCACTACCACCAGTATGAATCTGTTCCCAGATGCTGTTTGGGGGTCCATTGGACCCACAATATCAATTCCAACTCTCTCAAAGGGGACCCCCACCACAGGTAGTGGTATTAGGGGGGCCTTTGTTGTGCCACCTGACTTACCACTGGCTTGGCAAGTGACACAGGAGCGACAAAACTCCTTGACATCCTCTGACATGTGAGGCCAGTGAAAGTGTGGAACAAGCCTGTCCCACGTCTTGTTCTGGCCTAAGTGTCCTGCAAGGGGAATATCATGGGCCAAGGTAAGGAGGAATCCCCTAAACTGCAGAGGTATCACCAACCTCCTGGTCATGCCAGGCTTGGGGGTTCTAGCCTCTGAGTAAAGGAGTCCCTCATCCCAATACACTGTATGGGTACCTTGGGCATCCCCAGCAGCCTCAGCAGCAGCCTGCTGTCTGAGGGGTTCAAGGGAAGGGCAATCTAATTGAGCCTGCCTCAGGTCTGCCCTTGAGGGTCCCCCTGTCCCCAGAAACTCAACCTGGTCAGGTTCAAGCTCCTCAGAGACAGTCTCCTCTTGGACTGCAGAATCAGTTTCCTCTGAAACCTGATCCTCAACCTGGGGCAAGGTGGAAGGCGAGGCCTTTCCTCTCTTGCTCCTTCTCTTGGGTTGTGGCTGGTCTATTGTCTCAAGATCCACCACTGGTTCAGGAAGGCACTTCTTAGCCTGAGCCCTTGTCATGGCAAGGACATGCTCTGAAATCCCTAGCATTTCTGCATGAGTCCTGTACTCCACTTCTGACCATGCTGAGCTTTCAAGGTCATTGCCTAACAGACAGTCTACTGGTAGGTCTGCACTCACCACAACTTTCTTTAGGCCATCAACCCCTCCCCAGGAGAAGTTCACAACTGCCACACTATGGGAGGTAGTGGAGTTGCTTGCATTGGTTACTAGGTAGCTCTCTCCTAGTACAATCTGTCCAGGGTCCACAAAGCCAGGGGTCACCATGGTGACACTAGCACATGTGTCCCTGTAAGCTTGAGCCAGTTTCTCATTTATTAAGGGAGTCTGCCTGTATTTGCCCAGGTTAGTGGGGCTTACTGCAGTGGGCAACTCAATGTCCACATCATACAGGAGAACTGCCTGTGTAGGGACTCTGACTAGGCCAGATCCTACTTCAATACCCAGGGTCAACCCAGCTACACCCTTGGACTGTGTTCCACCACTGCTTACTGTACTTGGGGTTGCAGTTGCTTTAGGAGCTGTAGTGGTGGGAACTGGATTTGCCTTGGTGCACTCACTGCCCCAGTGTGAAACTGATTTGCAGGTATTACACCAAGGTGTCTTTGGACCTTTGTTCTTCTTCTTCTTGTTACCATTTTGGGAACCACCCTCCTTACTATTAGTTTGGGGGCCTGAAGACTTCTGGTCTTTTTCTTTATCTTTCTGATTCTGATTACCACCCTTCTGGTCTGTTTTCTTCTGGTCACCACCTTGGTTCTGGGGTTTCTGCTTAATCCTTGTTCTGACCCATTTGTCTGCCTTCTTTCCCAATTCTTGGGGAGAGGTCAGATCAGAGTCAATAAGGTATTGATGCAACAGCTGGTTTGTACAGTTATTAAGGATCTGTTCTCTCATCATAAGATTGTACAATCCTGTATAGTCTGAAACTTTACTTCCCTGTAACCAACCCTCCAAAGCCTTAGTGGCACACTCCACAAAATCAGTCCAGTCTTGAGTCTGTGCTTTCTGGGTGTCTCTGAACAACAACCTGTATTGCTCAGTGGTTAGGCCATACCCTTCAATGAGAGCACTCTTCAAAACAGAGTAGTTTTTGGCATCCTCAGGTCTAACTGTGAGGAGCCTGTCTCTCCCTTTCTCAGAAAAGGAGTACCACAAAATTGCAGCCCACTGATTCTCAGGAACCTGCTGTACCATGCAGGCTCTCTCAAGAGCAGTCATCCATTTGTGGATGTCATCCCCTTCTTTAAAGGGGGGCACAATTTTGGTCAGGTTTCTATTATCATAGGCCCTGTCTTTTTCTCTTGGAAAATTGCTGCCACCAGTGACATCTAAGCCACTTAATTTCTGCTCTCTTGCCAAGGCAAGTTTAGCTTGAGCTAAGGTAAGCTTAGCTTGACTCAGGGCTACCTCCTCTCTCTCTATCTGGAGTCTGACAGCCCTCATTCTAGCCCTATGCTCAGCTTTCTGAGAAGCACTCATGCCTCTCTCTGATTCTCTGGAGGCACTAGAAAGATGAGAGTCCCCTGAGGGAGATCTCACTCTTCTGTTGCCTGGGAGAATCACATGTTGGGTTCTGGGGAGGTGCTGGCCCTCTCCATTCCCCAGTAGGTCCAAGTTGGCCTGGCTAAGCCTACCAACTGGAACCTGGCTACCCTGATCCTGTACTTCTAAGTCCTCAACCTCTGAGTCCTCATCCAAGTCATCATCATCCTCCTCTTCAGGGGGATCAACTGCAGGGGGGTTCTGTAGGAGAGTAGGGTCTGCTATCCTATGGTCACCCCAAATTTTTGCTTTTTGCTTCACTGGTTTTCGACTACTGAGGCTGTGGGCCTGCTGATCAGACCCCCAGCCTGCTGTTCTCTCACTAAATTAATGACACATGTGCTATAGGCACATACCAATTGGAAATGGACTCCTTGTCAGCCCCTGTAGAATGCACTATAGGTGCACAGGGCACAGGAGCCACTAAGGCCTACCAGGGGCTGCAGCATATCTTTTGCCACCCCTGGCTGGTTCTTAAATTGACACAACTGGCTGATCACTCAGCTGGGGTAAGGTGGTGTACACACCCCTTGCTTAGATATAGTATACCTATGTCTAAACCTATATCTGGACACATGTAAACCTGTGAGCCACTCCTATAGACAGGCCTCACCAATCCTGGAGGCTGGGTGCATGGTTTTTATGTGAGATAGAGCTCTAGCATGAGCTGAGCCTGTCTGCAGCCGTCGGGAACAAATCCCTAAGCTGTTTCAGGATAATGCCATACCATATACTATTAAGTGCCTTATAATCCTCGCGGTTATTTAGCAACTTTGGTTTGGCTTTATCAAAACATGTCGTGTAAGGTGTCATACGCTTTGGAATACCATCCCCTCGCCAGTTCTGGCAACGGGGATGGCATTCCACCCCTCTAGAGGGGTAAGACATGTTACTTTGCTTTAATGCGGTTGATTTCTCCAAAGGCCTTAAGATCCACAAAATGGATGCCTCTGCCACAGACAAATGTCTGGACCCCTGGAGCTGACCGAAACCCAGTCAAGGGGGTCCTGGACAAAGGGTTTCCTGTCACAGGAGGGTGTCACCGCCCTCCAGACAGGAGATAGTGTATTGTAGCAGGGAGGTTTGAAAGAAACCAGACACTGCCTGGGGCGCACAAGGCTGCCCCTTGCATAATCCGGCCAAACCGGTTCTGGGGCACTCCAGCCCTCGTGCCAGGGCGGCCTGGATCAAAGGAAGGGGGTGTATCCACCCACTTCCTGGGTCCCACCCATAGGAGGGGACCTAGCAGGTAATCACGCCCACCAGATTCGAATAAGAGTGGGAGCAGTGCCAATGCACATCAGATTTCCTGGAAGAAACATTTGAAACGATATTCTGGACCCTTCGCCCTCCATCTCAACGTGGAAGCCCGAAGAATCTCCCTTGTGGTCAAGGAGTGACCACCCTGCAGCAGCAGGCACCATCCAGCCCTCGACGTCTACTTAGTTGCAGTTCCCGCCGGAACTCGAGCGACTGAGATCGACGAGATCAAGCCTGCCCAGCTTCTAACAGCCCGATCCACAGTCCATGCAAAGCTGAGACCCGTGGAGGCGACCGGAAGCGTGGGGCACGCCATCTTGAAGTGACCACGAGACGCTGACCGTGCAGCCCACGAGTGACCCTCGAAGCTGTACACCGGGGTTTGAGAAGCCCCCACCCTGAGCTACTCCTGAGCCGAAGCTCAGCCCTCCACACTCGACGAGTGCTGCGTGGGGCCCTTTGGCACGATTTGGCTCAACGCGTTGGCCCGGTCACTTGCCAGCCGGCTTGTGGTCCCTGTGCCGACGAACTACAAAAGAAGACTCGTGATTCTGGTTGCTCCAGATCCACACCAGCTCCCCTGAAAGGGAGCCCCGACTCTGACCTTCCTGGTCCGAGTAAGACGCCATCTTCCAATCCCGCGTGGATTGCTCTTACCAAGGCTTGTTTGCTCCAAACCGGAAGCCGACTGCACCGACGGTGAGAGCCTGCGTGGGACAGATCGTGACCTGCTCCTGGACGTCGCAGATGCCCCAGAGCCCACGTGACAGCGAAGAGAAGCGCCTCGACGACCACCTGATTGCGCCCGACATTGCCTGGTTCCGTCCTGGTTCCACCCTGGTCACTGCTGAGTGACCCAGACTCTGTCCCCTCTGCTTTCAGGTACTCTACAACTTGAGTCCACCCTTGGACTCCACCGGACACTTCGTCTTCACCCTGCCTGCAGCCCTTTCAGCTTCAAGCACCAAGAGCCTGCGTGTCAAAACCCGACGCCACTTCGACCCGGTGCACCCACTTCCTGTGGGTGAGGTAACTTTGCTCCGCCGGTGTTCCCACACTGGTGCACACCTCTAGGGTCTGTGTGTTAAGTTTTGTTCCTCTAGGTTCAGCGGAAGTGTCCTTAAACTTTAACTATTTGACTTTTACGCACCATTGGTTAACATTGGTGCATGCGTGCGCTTTCCGCACCTCTCCCGAATCCCGAGGGCCATTCCCGACTTCAGCATTGCTTGTCCTGACTGCTCCCAGCGATTCCCTAGGCCCTAGGCCTAACCACTGTTCGAGTGGCCTCTCTTATACCACTTGTTTAGTATATGGTTTGAGTGGCCCCCTGCCCTCATCCATAATTGTGCAACTTTGTATGTTTAAACAGTGCTTTTGATTTAACGCTTGTGCCCCCTTTATTCATAAAGAATACTGGGGATTGTTTTTAGTAATAAACACATATATTTTTATAATATATACTTGTGTGGTGTCCTTTCATTTGGTATTACAGGATTGTATGTGGTAAAACAGCTCGCTTAACACGACCTCTTAAGTTAAGCCTTTAGGCTGCTTAGTCCATGCTACCACTAGGATAGCTTGTCTAATAAGGTTGACTTACAACCAGACACCATAAGGGGATTGTTTGGTCAGGTAGTAGGTGGTTCCAGAATTGGAAACATCCCCTACCAGGCCAACTTCTCACATTGGTGAGCAGCGGTGCGGATTTGAGCTTGCTGTTGTTTTACCATTGCAATCTTTATATCAAATTGAAAGATCACATCAAGTACCTCTAGGTACATATAAAATCAAAAGCTTAGCATATTAAGTTCTACTGAACTTAGTAGTTGTAGGTTGAAGGGAGTAGCACACCCCTGACTACAACTCACTAGCAAGGTCCAGTAGGAAAACACTTAGTGTAGGTAAGTGCACCACTTACACCTCACTAGTAACCATGTCCGACACAGGAAAGGCCTCAGGGTCTAGTCCTGTGACAGTTGACCCTACCCAGGCAACTTCTGGATATGACAAACTAACCCGCAGAGACTTGATTGTCTTGTGCAAAGCAAGAGGGTTAAAAAGGGGCAGAAGCCCCACCTGCCTAATCCTGATAGAACTCCTAGAACAGGATGACTTAGAGAAGGCAAAAGCAGCTTCCCTAGATACAGGAACTGGAGGGAACCCCCCTGCAGTTGATCCCCCTGAAGAGGAGGATGATGATGACTTGGATGAGGACTCAGAGGTTGAGGACTTAGAAGTACAGGATCAGGGTAGCCAGGTTCCAGTTGGTAGGCTTAGCCAGGCCAACTTGGACCTACTGGGGAATGGAGAGGGCCAGCACCTCCCCAGAACCCAACATATGATTCCCCCAGGCAACAGAAGAGTGAGATCTCCCTCAGGAGACTCTCATCTTTCTAGTGCCTCCAGGGAATCACAGAGAGGCATGAATGCTTCTCAAAAGTTAGAGCATAGGGCCAGAATGAGGGCTGTCAAACTCCAGATAGAGAGGGAGGAGGTAGCCTTGGCTCAAGCTAGACTTGCCTTGGCAAGAGAGCAGAAATTAAGTGGCTTAGATGTCACTGGTGGCAGCAATTTTCCAAGAGAAAAAGACAGGGCCTATGACAATAGAAACCTGACCAAGATTGTGCCCCCCTTTAAAGAAGGGGATGACATCCACAAATGGATGACTGCTCTTGAGAGAGCCTGCATGGTACAGCAGGTTCCTGAGAACCAGTGGGCTGCAATTTTGTGGTACTCCTTTTCTGAGAAAGGGAGAGACAGGCTCCTCACAGTTAGACCTGAGGATGCCAAAAACTACTCTGTTTTGAAGAGTGCTCTCATTGAAGGGTATGGCCTAACCACTGAGCAATACAGGTTGTTGTTCAGAGACACCCAGAAAGCACAGACTCAAGACTGGACTGATTTTGTGGAGTGTGCCACTAAGGCTTTGGAGGGTTGGTTACAGGGAAGTAAAGTTTCAGACTATACAGGATTGTACAATCTTATGATGAGAGAACAGATCCTTAATAACTGTACAAACCAGCTGTTGCATCAATACCTTATTGACTCTGATCTGACCTCTCCCCAAGAATTGGGAAAGAAGGCAGACAAATGGGTCAGAACAAGGATTAAGCAGAAACCCCAGAACCAAGGTGGTGACCAGAAGAAAACAGACCAGAAGGGTGGTAATCAGAATCAGAAAGATAAAGAAAAAGACCAGAAGTCTTCAGGCCCCCAAACTAATAGTAAGGAGGGTGGTTCCCAAAATGGTAACAAGAAGAAGAAGAACAAAGGTCCAAAGACACCTTGGTGTAATACCTGCAAATCAGTTTCACACTGGGGCAGTGAGTGCACCAAGGCAAATCCAGTTCCCACCACTACAGCTCCTAAAGCAACTGCAACCCCAAGTACAGTAAGCAGTGGTGGAACACAGTCCAAGGGTGTAGCTGGGTTGACCCTGGGTATTGAAGTAGGATCTGGCCTAGTCAGAGTCCCTACACAGGCAGTTCTCCTGTATGATGTGGACATTGAGTTGCCCACTGCAGTAAGCCCCACTAACCTGGGCAAATACAGGCAGACTCCCTTAATAAATGAGAAACTGGCTCAAGCTTACAGGGACACATGTGCTAGTGTCACCATGGTGACCCCTGGCTTTGTGGACCCTGGACAGATTGTACTAGGAGAGAGCTACCTAGTAACCAATGCAAGCAACTCCACTACCTCCCATAGTGTGGCAGTTGTGAACTTCTCCTGGGGAGGGGTTGATGGCCTAAAGAAAGTTGTGGTGAGTGCAGACCTACCAGTAGACTGTCTGTTAGGCAATGACCTTGAAAGCTCAGCATGGTCAGAAGTGGAGTACAGGACTCATGCAGAAATGCTAGGGATTTCAGAGCATGTCCTTGCCATGACAAGGGCTCAGGCTAAGAAGTGCCTTCCTGAACCAGTGGTGGATCTTGAGACAATAGACCAGCCACAACCCAAGAGAAGGAGCAAGAGAGGAAAGGCCTCGCCTTCCACCTTGCCCCAGGTTGAGGATCAGGTTTCAGAGGAAACTGATTCTGCAGTCCAAGAGGAGACTGTCTCTGAAGAGCTTGAACCTGACCAGGTTGAGTTTCTGGGGACAGGGGGACCCTCAAGGGCAGACCTGAGGCAGGCTCAATTAGATTGCCCTTCCCTTGAACCCCTCAGACAGCAGGCTGCTGCTGAGGCTGCTGGGGATGCCCAAGGTACCCATACTGTGTATTGGGATGAGGGACTCCTTTACTCAGAGGCTAGAGCCCCCAAGCCTGGCATGACCAGGAGGTTGGTGATACCTCTGCAGTTTAGGGGATTCCTCCTTACCTTGGCCCATGATATTCCCCTTGCAGGACACTTAGGCCAGAACAAGACGTGGGACAGGCTTGTTCCACACTTTCACTGGCCTCACATGTCAGAGGATGTCAAGGAGTTTTGTCGCTCCTGTGTCACTTGCCAAGCCAGTGGTAAGTCAGGTGGCACAACAAAGGCCCCCCTAATACCACTACCTGTGGTGGGGGTCCCCTTTGAGAGAGTTGGAATTGATATTGTGGGTCCAATGGACCCCCAAACAGCATCTGGGAACAGATTCATACTGGTGGTAGTGGATCATGCCACCAGGTACCCAGAGGCTATTCCCCTAAGGACCACCACAGCACCTGTGGTGGCAAAAGCCCTCATTGCAGTTTTCTCAAGAGTGGGCTTTCCTAAGGAGGTACTATCAGATAGAGGGACAAATTTTATGTCCAGCTATCTAAAAGCAATGTGGAAGGAATGTGGAGTAAACTATAAGTTTACCACCCCATATCATCCACAATGCAATGGGCTTGTGGAGAGATTTAACAAGACCCTTAAAGGCATGATAAAAGGATTACCAGAGAAGCTCAGGCGGAAATGGGACATTCTTTTACCCTGCCTGCTCTTTGCTTACAGAGAGGTCCCACAGAAGGGGGTTGGCTACAGCCCTTTTGAACTTTTGTTTGGCCACCCTGTGAGAGGTCCATTGTGTTTGGTGAAGGAAGGATGGGAGTTACCTCTCAAAAAGCCCAAACTAGACATAGTGGACTATGTACTTGGTCTCCGCTCCAGGATGGCTGAGTACATGGAAAGAGCATCCAAAAACCTGGAGGCCAGCCAAGAATTGCAGAAAGCTTGGCATGACCAAAAGGCTGTACTGGTAGAGTTCCAACCAGGACAGAAGGTATGGGTACTGGAGCCAGTGGCTCCAGCAGCACTCCAAGACAAATGGAGTGGACCCTATCCTATTATTGAGAAGAAAGGGGAAGTCACCTACTTGGTAGACTTTGGAACACCCAGGAGCCCTCACAGGGTAATCCATGTGAATCGCTTGAAAGCATTTGTAGACAGGGAGGACATGAGCTTGCTCATGGCCACAGATGGGGAACAGGAGGAAGAGAGTGACCCTCTCCCAGACCTGCTTTCCCAGAACCCTGATGATGGTTCAGTTGATGGAGTAGCCTTGGCAGGCAGCCTCACTGACCAGCAACAGAGGGACTGCAGACAAGTTTTGCAGGCTCACAGGCAAATGTTTTCACTCACACCCAGCCAAACTGACTGGTGTACCCATGTTGTGGACACTGGTGACAGTTTGCCTGTCAAGAATAAGATCTACAGGCAACCTGATCATGTCAGGGATTGCATCAAGGCTGAGGTGCAAAAGATGTTGGAGCTTGGAGTGATTGAGCCATCAGAGAGCCCATGGGCCAGCCCAGTAGTCCTGGTGCCAAAACCTCATACCCAAGATGGTAAGAGAGAAATGAGGTTTTGCGTGGATTACAGGGGTCTCAATGCTGTCACTAGGACAGATGCTCACCCCATTCCAAGAGCAGATGAGCTCATTGACAGATTGGCTTCTGCCAAGTTTCTGAGCACATTTGATCTGACAGCTGGCTACTGGCAAATCAGACTAGCTGAGGAGTCAAAGGCCAAGACAGCATTCTCTACCCCTAGTGGGCATTATCAGTTTGTGGTAATGCCCTTTGGTTTGAAGAATGCACCTGCCACTTTTCAAAGGTTGGTGAACCAAGTCCTTACTGGGTTGGATGACTTTTGTGCAGCTTATCTGGATGATATTGCTGTCTTTAGCTCCACCTGGGAGGATCACCTGATCCACCTGAAGAAAGTTTTGGAGGCCCTGCAAAAGGCAGGCCTAACTATCAAGGCCACAAAGTGCCAGATAGGGCAGAGTAAGGTTGTATACCTGGGCCACCTAGTAGGTGGAGGCCAGGTTCAGCCACTGGAAAGCAAAATCCAGGCCATACAGGACTGGGCTCCTCCAGTTACCCAGACACAAGTCAGAGCCTTCTTGGGCCTGACTGGGTATTACAGAAAGTTTGTGAAAAACTATGGGTCTATAGTGACACCATTAAATGACTTGACATCCAAGAAGATGCCAAAAAAGGTTCAGTGGACAGTTAGCTGTCAGAAGGCATTTGAAGACCTGAAGAAGGCCATGTGCTCTGCACCTATCCTAAAGAGTCCTGACTACTCCAAACAGTTCATTGTTCAGACAGATGCTTCTGAGTTGGGGGTGGGAGCTGTACTCTCACAACTTAATCAAGATGGTCAAGACCAGCCAATTGCTTTCATTAGCAGGAGGCTAACCCCAAGAGAAAAACGTTGGTCAGCCATTGAGAGGGAGGCCTTTGCTGTGGTTTGGGCATTAAAGAAGTTGAGGTCCTACTTGTTTGGAACTCACTTCCTGGTGCAAACAGACCATAAGCCCCTCTTATGGCTTAATCAGATGAAGGGTGAAAATCCCAAACTGCTCAGGTGGTCCATTTCCCTACAGGGGATGGACTTTACAGTGGAGCACCGCCCAGGGACTGACCATGGTAATGCAGATGGTCTCTCCAGGTACTTCCACTTAGAACATGAAGACTTATCTGGTCAAGGTTAGTTTAATGTCCCTGCGTTTGGGGGGGGGTTGTGTAGGAGAGTAGGGTCTGCTATCCTATGGTCACCCCAAATTTTTGCTTTTTGCTTCACTGGTTTTCGACTACTGAGGCTGTGGGCCTGCTGATCAGACCCCCAGCCTGCTGTTCTCTCACTAAATTAATGACACATGTGCTATAGGCACATACCAATTGGAAATGGACTCCTTGTCAGCCCCTGTAGAATGCACTATAGGTGCACAGGGCACAGGAGCCACTAAGGCCTACCAGGGGCTGCAGCATATCTTTTGCCACCCCTGGCTGGTTCTTAAATTGACACAACTGGCTGATCACTCAGCTGGGGTAAGGTGGTGTACACACCCCTTGCTTAGATATAGTATACCTATGTCTAAACCTATATCTGGACACATGTAAACCTGTGAGCCACTCCTATAGACAGGCCTCACCAATCCTGGAGGCTGGGTGCATGGTTTTTATGTGAGATAGAGCTCTAGCATGAGCTGAGCCTGTCTGCAGCCGTCGGGAACAAATCCCTAAGCTGTTTCAGGATAATGCCATACCATATACTATTAAGTGCCTTATAATCCTCGCGGTTATTTAGCAACTTTGGTTTGGCTTTATCAAAACATGTCGTGTAAGGTGTCATACGCTTTGGAATACCATCCCCTCGCCAGTTCTGGCGACGGGGATGGCATTCCACCCCTCTAGAGGGGTAAGACATGTTACTTTGCTTTAATGCGGTTGATTTCTCCAAAGGCCTTAAGATCCACAAAATGGATGCCTCTGCCACAGACAAATGTCTGGACCCCTGGAGCTGACCGAAACCCAGTCAAGGGGGTCCTGGACAAAGGGTTTCCTGTCACAGGAGGGTGTCACCGCCCTCCAGACAGGAGATAGTGTATTGTAGCAGGGAGGTTTGAAAGAAACCAGACACTGCCTGGGGCGCACAAGGCTGCCCCTTGCATAATCCGGCCAAACCGGTTCTGGGGCACTCCAGCCCTCGTGCCAGGGCGGCCTGGATCAAAGGAAGGGGGTGTATCCACCCACTTCGTGGGTCCCACCCATAGGAGGGGACCTAGCAGGTAATCACGCCCACCAGATTCGAATAAGAGTGGGAGCAGTGCCAATGCACATCAGATTTCCTGGAAGAAACATTTGAAACGATATTCTGGACCCTTCGCCCTCCATCTCAACGTGGAAGCCCGAAGAATCTCCCTTGTGGTCAAGGAGTGACCACCCTGCAGCAGCAGGCACCATCCAGCCCTCGACGTCTACTTAGTTGCAGTTCCCGCCGGAACTCGAGCGACTGAGATCGACGAGATCAAGCCTGCCCAGCTTCTAACAGCCCGATCCACAGTCCATGCAAAGCTGAGACCCGTGGAGGCGACCGGAAGCGTGGGGCACGCCATCTTGAAGTGACCACGAGACGCTGACCGTGCAGCCCACGAGTGACCCTCGAAGCTGTACACCGGGGTTTGAGAAGCCCCCACCCTGAGCTACTCCTGAGCCGAAGCTCAGCCCTCCACACTCGACGAGTGCTGCGTGGGGCCCTTTGGCACGATTTGGCTCAACGCGTTGGCCCGGTCACTTGCCAGCCGGCTTGTGGTCCCTGTGCCGACGAACTACAAAAGAAGACTCGTGATTCTGGTTGCTCCAGATCCACACCAGCTCCCCTGAAAGGGAGCCCCGACTCTGACCTTCCTGGTCCGAGTAAGACGCCATCTTCCAATCCCGCGTGGATTGCTCTTACCAAGGCTTGTTTGCTCCAAACCGGAAGCCGACTGCACCGACGGTGAGAGCCTGCGTGGGACAGATCGTGACCTGCTCCTGGACGTCGCAGATGCCCCAGAGCCCACGTGACAGCGAAGAGAAGCGCCTCGACGACCACCTGATTGCGCCCGACATTGCCTGGTTCCGTCCTGGTTCCACCCTGGTCACTGCTGAGTGACCCAGACTCTGTCCCCTCTGCTTTCAGGTACTCTACAACTTGAGTCCACCCTTGGACTCCACCGGACACTTCGTCTTCACCCTGCCTGCAGCCCTTTCAGCTTCAAGCACCAAGAGCCTGCGTGTCAAAACCCGACGCCACTTCGACCCGGTGCACCCACTTCCTGTGGGTGAGGTAACTTTGCTCCGCCGGTGTTCCCACACTGGTGCACACCTCTAGGGTCTGTGTGTTAAGTTTTGTTCCTCTAGGTTCAGCGGAAGTGTCCTTAAACTTTAACTATTTGACTTTTACGCACCATTGGTTAACATTGGTGCATGCGTGCGCTTTCCGCACCTCTCCCGAATCCCGAGGGCCATTCCCGACTTCAGCATTGCTTGTCCTGACTGCTCCCAGCGATTCCCTAGGCCCTAGGCCTAACCACTGTTCGAGTGGCCTCTCTTATACCACTTGTTTAGTATATGGTTTGAGTGGCCCCCTGCCCTCATCCATAATTGTGCAACTT
Source organism: Lissotriton helveticus (assembly GCF_964261635.1). Taxonomy (NCBI): domain Eukaryota; kingdom Metazoa; phylum Chordata; class Amphibia; order Caudata; family Salamandridae; genus Lissotriton; species Lissotriton helveticus. Next base: position 1,708,699 of record NW_027611658.1, on the reverse strand, counting down.
TGTATGTTTAAACAGTGCTTTTGATTTAACGCTTGTGCCCCCTTTATTCATAAAGAATACTGGGGATTGTTTTTAGTAATAAACACATATATTTTTATAATATATACTTGTGTGGTGTCCTTTCATTTGGTATTACAGGATTGTATGTGGTAAAACAGCTCGCTTAACACGACCTCTTAAGTTAAGCCTTTAGGCTGCTTAGTCCATGCTACCACTAGGATAGCTTGTCTAATAAGGTTGACTTACAACCAGACACCATAAGGGGATTGTTTGGTCAGGTAGTAGGTGGTTCCAGAATTGGAAACATCCCCTACCAGGCCAACTTCTCACATTGGTGAGCAGCGGTGCGGATTTGAGCTTGCTGTTGTTTTACCATTGCAATCTTTATATCAAATTGAAAGATCACATCAAGTACCTCTAGGTACATATAAAATCAAAAGCTTAGCATATTAAGTTCTACTGAACTTAGTAGTTGTAGGTTGAAGGGAGTAGCACACCCCTGACTACAACTCACTAGCAAGGTCCAGTAGGAAAACACTTAGTGTAGGTAAGTGCACCACTTACACCTCACTAGTAACCATGTCCGACACAGGAAAGGCCTCAGGGTCTAGTCCTGTGACAGTTGACCCTACCCAGGCAACTTCTGGATATGACAAACTAACCCGCAGAGACTTGATTGTCTTGTGCAAAGCAAGAGGGTTAAAAAGGGGCAGAAGCCCCACCTGCCTAATCCTGATAGAACTCCTAGAACAGGATGACTTAGAGAAGGCAAAAGCAGCTTCCCTAGATACAGGAACTGGAGGGAACCCCCCTGCAGTTGATCCCCCTGAAGAGGAGGATGATGATGACTTGGATGAGGACTCAGAGGTTGAGGACTTAGAAGTACAGGATCAGGGTAGCCAGGTTCCAGTTGGTAGGCTTAGCCAGGCCAACTTGGACCTACTGGGGAATGGAGAGGGCCAGCACCTCCCCAGAACCCAACATATGATTCCCCCAGGCAACAGAAGAGTGAGATCTCCCTCAGGAGACTCTCATCTTTCTAGTGCCTCCAGGGAATCACAGAGAGGCATGAATGCTTCTCAAAAGTTAGAGCATAGGGCCAGAATGAGGGCTGTCAAACTCCAGATAGAGAGGGAGGAGGTAGCCTTGGCTCAAGCTAGACTTGCCTTGGCAAGAGAGCAGAAATTAAGTGGCTTAGATGTCACTGGTGGCAGCAATTTTCCAAGAGAAAAAGACAGGGCCTATGACAATAGAAACCTGACCAAGATTGTGCCCCCCTTTAAAGAAGGGGATGACATCCACAAATGGATGACTGCTCTTGAGAGAGCCTGCATGGTACAGCAGGTTCCTGAGAACCAGTGGGCTGCAATTTTGTGGTACTCCTTTTCTGAGAAAGGGAGAGACAGGCTCCTCACAGTTAGACCTGAGGATGCCAAAAACTACTCTGTTTTGAAGAGTGCTCTCATTGAAGGGTATGGCCTAACCACTGAGCAATACAGGTTGTTGTTCAGAGACACCCAGAAAGCACAGACTCAAGACTGGACTGATTTTGTGGAGTGTGCCACTAAGGCTTTGGAGGGTTGGTTACAGGGAAGTAAAGTTTCAGACTATACAGGATTGTACAATCTTATGATGAGAGAACAGATCCTTAATAACTGTACAAACCAGCTGTTGCATCAATACCTTATTGACTCTGATCTGACCTCTCCCCAAGAATTGGGAAAGAAGGCAGACAAATGGGTCAGAACAAGGATTAAGCAGAAACCCCAGAACCAAGGTGGTGACCAGAAGAAAACAGACCAGAAGGGTGGTAATCAGAATCAGAAAGATAAAGAAAAAGACCAGAAGTCTTCAGGCCCCCAAACTAATAGTAAGGAGGGTGGTTCCCAAAATGGTAACAAGAAGAAGAAGAACAAAGGTCCAAAGACACCTTGGTGTAATACCTGCAAATCAGTTTCACACTGGGGCAGTGAGTGCACCAAGGCAAATCCAGTTCCCACCACTACAGCTCCTAAAGCAACTGCAACCCCAAGTACAGTAAGCAGTGGTGGAACACAGTCCAAGGGTGTAGCTGGGTTGACCCTGGGTATTGAAGTAGGATCTGGCCTAGTCAGAGTCCCTACACAGGCAGTTCTCCTGTATGATGTGGACATTGAGTTGCCCACTGCAGTAAGCCCCACTAACCTGGGCAAATACAGGCAGACTCCCTTAATAAATGAGAAACTGGCTCAAGCTTACAGGGACACATGTGCTAGTGTCACCATGGTGACCCCTGGCTTTGTGGACCCTGGACAGATTGTACTAGGAGAGAGCTACCTAGTAACCAATGCAAGCAACTCCACTACCTCCCATAGTGTGGCAGTTGTGAACTTCTCCTGGGGAGGGGTTGATGGCCTAAAGAAAGTTGTGGTGAGTGCAGACCTACCAGTAGACTGTCTGTTAGGCAATGACCTTGAAAGCTCAGCATGGTCAGAAGTGGAGTACAGGACTCATGCAGAAATGCTAGGGATTTCAGAGCATGTCCTTGCCATGACAAGGGCTCAGGCTAAGAAGTGCCTTCCTGAACCAGTGGTGGATCTTGAGACAATAGACCAGCCACAACCCAAGAGAAGGAGCAAGAGAGGAAAGGCCTCGCCTTCCACCTTGCCCCAGGTTGAGGATCAGGTTTCAGAGGAAACTGATTCTGCAGTCCAAGAGGAGACTGTCTCTGAAGAGCTTGAACCTGACCAGGTTGAGTTTCTGGGGACAGGGGGACCCTCAAGGGCAGACCTGAGGCAGGCTCAATTAGATTGCCCTTCCCTTGAACCCCTCAGACAGCAGGCTGCTGCTGAGGCTGCTGGGGATGCCCAAGGTACCCATACTGTGTATTGGGATGAGGGACTCCTTTACTCAGAGGCTAGAGCCCCCAAGCCTGGCATGACCAGGAGGTTGGTGATACCTCTGCAGTTTAGGGGATTCCTCCTTACCTTGGCCCATGATATTCCCCTTGCAGGACACTTAGGCCAGAACAAGACGTGGGACAGGCTTGTTCCACACTTTCACTGGCCTCACATGTCAGAGGATGTCAAGGAGTTTTGTCGCTCCTGTGTCACTTGCCAAGCCAGTGGTAAGTCAGGTGGCACAACAAAGGCCCCCCTAATACCACTACCTGTGGTGGGGGTCCCCTTTGAGAGAGTTGGAATTGATATTGTGGGTCCAATGGACCCCCAAACAGCATCTGGGAACAGATTCATACTGGTGGTAGTGGATCATGCCACCAGGTACCCAGAGGCTATTCCCCTAAGGACCACCACAGCACCTGTGGTGGCAAAAGCCCTCATTGCAGTTTTCTCAAGAGTGGGCTTTCCTAAGGAGGTACTATCAGATAGAGGGACAAATTTTATGTCCAGCTATCTAAAAGCAATGTGGAAGGAATGTGGAGTAAACTATAAGTTTACCACCCCATATCATCCACAATGCAATGGGCTTGTGGAGAGATTTAACAAGACCCTTAAAGGCATGATAAAAGGATTACCAGAGAAGCTCAGGCGGAAATGGGACATTCTTTTACCCTGCCTGCTCTTTGCTTACAGAGAGGTCCCACAGAAGGGGGTTGGCTACAGCCCTTTTGAACTTTTGTTTGGCCACCCTGTGAGAGGTCCATTGTGTTTGGTGAAGGAAGGATGGGAGTTACCTCTCAAAAAGCCCAAACTAGACATAGTGGACTATGTACTTGGTCTCCGCTCCAGGATGGCTGAGTACATGGAAAGAGCATCCAAAAACCTGGAGGCCAGCCAAGAATTGCAGAAAGCTTGGCATGACCAAAAGGCTGTACTGGTAGAGTTCCAACCAGGACAGAAGGTATGGGTACTGGAGCCAGTGGCTCCAGCAGCACTCCAAGACAAATGGAGTGGACCCTATCCTATTATTGAGAAGAAAGGGGAAGTCACCTACTTGGTAGACTTTGGAACACCCAGGAGCCCTCACAGGGTAATCCATGTGAATCGCTTGAAAGCATTTGTAGACAGGGAGGACATGAGCTTGCTCATGGCCACAGATGGGGAACAGGAGGAAGAGAGTGACCCTCTCCCAGACCTGCTTTCCCAGAACCCTGATGATGGTTCAGTTGATGGAGTAGCCTTGGCAGGCAGCCTCACTGACCAGCAACAGAGGGACTGCAGACAAGTTTTGCAGGCTCACAGGCAAATGTTTTCACTCACACCCAGCCAAACTGACTGGTGTACCCATGTTGTGGACACTGGTGACAGTTTGCCTGTCAAGAATAAGATCTACAGGCAACCTGATCATGTCAGGGATTGCATCAAGGCTGAGGTGCAAAAGATGTTGGAGCTTGGAGTGATTGAGCCATCAGAGAGCCCATGGGCCAGCCCAGTAGTCCTGGTGCCAAAACCTCATACCCAAGATGGTAAGAGAGAAATGAGGTTTTGCGTGGATTACAGGGGTCTCAATGCTGTCACTAGGACAGATGCTCACCCCATTCCAAGAGCAGATGAGCTCATTGACAGATTGGCTTCTGCCAAGTTTCTGAGCACATTTGATCTGACAGCTGGCTACTGGCAAATCAGACTAGCTGAGGAGTCAAAGGCCAAGACAGCATTCTCTACCCCTAGTGGGCATTATCAGTTTGTGGTAATGCCCTTTGGTTTGAAGAATGCACCTGCCACTTTTCAAAGGTTGGTGAACCAAGTCCTTACTGGGTTGGATGACTTTTGTGCAGCTTATCTGGATGATATTGCTGTCTTTAGCTCCACCTGGGAGGATCACCTGATCCACCTGAAGAAAGTTTTGGAGGCCCTGCAAAAGGCAGGCCTAACTATCAAGGCCACAAAGTGCCAGATAGGGCAGAGTAAGGTTGTATACCTGGGCCACCTAGTAGGTGGAGGCCAGGTTCAGCCACTGGAAAGCAAAATCCAGGCCATACAGGACTGGGCTCCTCCAGTTACCCAGACACAAGTCAGAGCCTTCTTGGGCCTGACTGGGTATTACAGAAAGTTTGTGAAAAACTATGGGTCTATAGTGACACCATTAAATGACTTGACATCCAAGAAGATGCCAAAAAAGGTTCAGTGGACAGTTAGCTGTCAGAAGGCATTTGAAGACCTGAAGAAGGCCATGTGCTCTGCACCTATCCTAAAGAGTCCTGACTACTCCAAACAGTTCATTGTTCAGACAGATGCTTCTGAGTTGGGGGTGGGAGCTGTACTCTCACAACTTAATCAAGATGGTCAAGACCAGCCAATTGCTTTCATTAGCAGGAGGCTAACCCCAAGAGAAAAACGTTGGTCAGCCATTGAGAGGGAGGCCTTTGCTGTGGTTTGGGCATTAAAGAAGTTGAGGTCCTACTTGTTTGGAACTCACTTCCTGGTGCAAACAGACCATAAGCCCCTCTTATGGCTTAATCAGATGAAGGGTGAAAATCCCAAACTGCTCAGGTGGTCCATTTCCCTACAGGGGATGGACTTTACAGTGGAGCACCGCCCAGGGACTGACCATGGTAATGCAGATGGTCTCTCCAGGTACTTCCACTTAGAACATGAAGACTTATCTGGTCAAGGTTAGTTTAATGTCCCTGCGTTTGGGGGGGGGTTGTGTAGGAGAGTAGGGTCTGCTATCCTATGGTCACCCCAAATTTTTGCTTTTTGCTTCACTGGTTTTCGACTACTGAGGCTGTGGGCCTGCTGATCAGACCCCCAGCCTGCTGTTCTCTCACTAAATTAATGACACATGTGCTATAGGCACATACCAATTGGAAATGGACTCCTTGTCAGCCCCTGTAGAATGCACTATAGGTGCACAGGGCACAGGAGCCACTAAGGCCTACCAGGGGCTGCAGCATATCTTTTGCCACCCCTGGCTGGTTCTTAAATTGACACAACTGGCTGATCACTCAGCTGGGGTAAGGTGGTGTACACACCCCTTGCTTAGATATAGTATACCTATGTCTAAACCTATATCTGGACACATGTAAACCTGTGAGCCACTCCTATAGACAGGCCTCACCAATCCTGGAGGCTGGGTGCATGGTTTTTATGTGAGATAGAGCTCTAGCATGAGCTGAGCCTGTCTGCAGCCGTCGGGAACAAATCCCTAAGCTGTTTCAGGATAATGCCATACCATATACTATTAAGTGCCTTATAATCCTCGCGGTTATTTAGCAACTTTGGTTTGGCTTTATCAAAACATGTCGTGTAAGGTGTCATACGCTTTGGAATACCATCCCCTCGCCAGTTCTGGCGACGGGGATGGCATTCCACCCCTCTAGAGGGGTAAGACATGTTACTTTGCTTTAATGCGGTTGATTTCTCCAAAGGCCTTAAGATCCACAAAATGGATGCCTCTGCCACAGACAAATGTCTGGACCCCTGGAGCTGACCGAAACCCAGTCAAGGGGGTCCTGGACAAAGGGTTTCCTGTCACAGGAGGGTGTCACCGCCCTCCAGACAGGAGATAGTGTATTGTAGCAGGGAGGTTTGAAAGAAACCAGACACTGCCTGGGGCGCACAAGGCTGCCCCTTGCATAATCCGGCCAAACCGGTTCTGGGGCACTCCAGCCCTCGTGCCAGGGCGGCCTGGATCAAAGGAAGGGGGTGTATCCACCCACTTCCTGGGTCCCACCCATAGGAGGGGACCTAGCAGGTAATCACGCCCACCAGATTCGAATAAGAGTGGGAGCAGTGCCAATGCACATCAGATTTCCTGGAAGAAACATTTGAAACGATATTCTGGACCCTTCGCCCTCCATCTCAACGTGGAAGCCCGAAGAATCTCCCTTGTGGTCAAGGAGTGACCACCCTGCAGCAGCAGGCACCATCCAGCCCTCGACGTCTACTTAGTTGCAGTTCCCGCCGGAACTCGAGCGACTGAGATCGACGAGATCAAGCCTGCCCAGCTTCTAACAGCCCGATCCACAGTCCATGCAAAGCTGAGACCCGTGGAGGCGACCGGAAGCGTGGGGCACGCCATCTTGAAGTGACCACGAGACGCTGACCGTGCAGCCCACGAGTGACCCTCGAAGCTGTACACCGGGGTTTGAGAAGCCCCCACCCTGAGCTACTCCTGAGCCGAAGCTCAGCCCTCCACACTCGACGAGTGCTGCGTGGGGCCCTTTGGCACGATTTGGCTCAACGCGTTGGCCCGGTCACTTGCCAGCCGGCTTGTGGTCCCTGTGCCGACGAACTACAAAAGAAGACTCGTGATTCTGGTTGCTCCAGATCCACACCAGCTCCCCTGAAAGGGAGCCCCGACTCTGACCTTCCTGGTCCGAGTAAGACGCCATCTTCCAATCCCGCGTGGATTGCTCTTACCAAGGCTTGTTTGCTCCAAACCGGAAGCCGACTGCACCGACGGTGAGAGCCTGCGTGGGACAGATCGTGACCTGCTCCTGGACGTCGCAGATGCCCCAGAGCCCACGTGACAGCGAAGAGAAGCGCCTCGACGACCACCTGATTGCGCCCGACATTGCCTGGTTCCGTCCTGGTTCCACCCTGGTCACTGCTGAGTGACCCAGACTCTGTCCCCTCTGCTTTCAGGTACTCTACAACTTGAGTCCACCCTTGGACTCCACCGGACACTTCGTCTTCACCCTGCCTGCAGCCCTTTCAGCTTCAAGCACCAAGAGCCTGCGTGTCAAAACCCGACGCCACTTCGACCCGGTGCACCCACTTCCTGTGGGTGAGGTAACTTTGCTCCGCCGGTGTTCCCACACTGGTGCACACCTCTAGGGTCTGTGTGTTAAGTTTTGTTCCTCTAGGTTCAGCGGAAGTGTCCTTAAACTTTAACTATTTGACTTTTACGCACCATTGGTTAACATTGGTGCATGCGTGCGCTTTCCGCACCTCTCCCGAATCCCGAGGGCCATTCCCGACTTCAGCATTGCTTGTCCTGACTGCTCCCAGCGATTCCCTAGGCCCTAGGCCTAACCACTGTTCGAGTGGCCTCTCTTATACCACTTGTTTAGTATATGGTTTGAGTGGCCCCCTGCCCTCATCCATAATTGTGCAACTTTGTATGTTTAAACAGTGCTTTTGATTTAACGCTTGTGCCCCCTTTATTCATAAAGAATACTGGGGATTGTTTTTAGTAATAAACACATATATTTTTATAATATATACTTGTGTGGTGTCCTTTCATTTGGTATTACAGGATTGTATGTGGTAAAACAGCTCGCTTAACACGACCTCTTAAGTTAAGCCTTTAGGCTGCTTAGTCCATGCTACCACTAGGATAGCTTGTCTAATAAGGTTGACTTACAACCAGACACCATAAGGGGATTGTTTGGTCAGGTAGTAGGTGGTTCCAGAATTGGAAACATCCCCTACCAGGCCAACTTCTCACAGGTTCCCTCCAGTTCCTGTATCTAGGGAAGCTGCTTTTGCCTTCTCTAAGTCATCCTGTTCTAGGAGTTCTACCAGGATTAGGCAGGTGGGGCTTCTGCCCCTTTTTAACCCTCTTGCTTTGCACAAGACAATCAAGTCTCTGCGGGTTAGTTTGTCATATCCAGAAGTTGCCTGGGTAGGGTCAACTGTCACAGGACTAGACCCTGAGGCCTTTCCTGTGTCAGACATGGTTACTAGTGAGGTGTAAGTGGTGCACTTACCTACACTAAGTGTTTTCCTACTGGACCTTGCTAGTGAGTTGTAGTCAGGGGTGTGCTACTCCCTTCAACCTACAACTACTAAGTTCAGTAGAACTTAATATGCTAAGCTTTTGATTTTATATGTACCTAGAGGTACTTGATGTGATCTTTCAATTTGATATAAAGATTGCAATGGTAAAACAACAGCAAGCTCAAATCCGCACCGCTGCTCACCAATGTGAGAAGTTGGCCTGGTAGGGGATGTTTCCAATTCTGGAACCACCTACTACCTGACCAAACAATCCCTTATGGTGTCTGGTTGTAAGTCAACCTTATTAGACAAGCTATCCTAGGGGTAGCATGGACTAAGCAGCCTAAAGGCTTAACTTAAGAGGTCGTGTTAAGCGAGCTGTTTTACCACATACAATCCTGTAATACCAAATGAAAGGACACCACACAAGTATATATTATAAAAATATATGTGTTTATTACTAAAAACAATCCCCAGTATTCTTTATGAATAAAGGGGCACAAGCGTTAAATCAAAAGCACTGTTTAAACATACAAAGTTGCACAATTATGGATGAGGGCAGGGGGCCACTCAAACCATATACTAAACAAGTGGTATAAGAGAGGCCACTCGAACAGTGGTTAGGCCTAGGGCCTAGGGAATCGCTGGGAGCAGTCAGGACAAGCAATGCTGAAGTCGGGAATGGCCCTCGGGATTCGGGAGATGTGCGGAAAGCGCACGCATGCACCAATGTTAACCAATGGTGCGTAAAAGTCAAATAGTTAAAGTTTAAGGACACTTCCGCTGAACCTAGAGGAACAAAACTTAACACACAGACCCTAGAGGTGTGCACCAGTGTGGGAACACCGGCGGAGCAAAGTTACCTCACCCACAGGAAGTGGGTGCACAGGGTCGAAGTGGCGTCGGGTTTTGACACGCAGGCTCTTGGTGCTTGAAGCTGAAAGGGCTGCAGGCAGGGTGAAGACGAAGTGTCCGGTGGAGTCCAAGGGTGGACTCAAGTTGTAGAGTACCTGAAAGCAGAGGGGACAGAGTCTGGGTCACTCAGCAGTGACCAGGGTGGAACCAGGACGGAACCAGGCAATGTCGGGCGCAATCAGGTGGTCGTCGAGGCGCTTCTCTTCGCTGTCACGTGGGCTCTGGGGCATCTGCGACGTCCAGGAGCAGGTCACGATCTGTCCCACGCAGGCTCTCACCGTCGGTGCAGTCGGCTTCCGGTTTGGAGCAAACAAGCCTTGGTAAGAGCAATCCACGCGGGATTGGAAGATGGCGTCTTACTCGGACCAGGAAGGTCAGAGTCGGGGCTCCCTTTCAGGGGAGCTGGTGTGGATCTGGAGCAACCAGAATCACGAGTCTTCTTTTGTAGTTCGTCGGCACAGGGACCACAAGCCAGCTGGCAAGTGACCGGGCCAACGCGTTGAGCCAAATCGTGCCAAAGGGCCCCACGCAGCACTCGTCGAGTGTGGAGGGCTGAACTTCGGCTCAGGAGTAGCTCAGGGTGGGGGCTTCTCAAACCCCGGTGTACAGCTTCGAGGGTCACTCGTGGGCTGCACGGTCAGCGTCTCGTGGTCACTTCAAGATGGCGTGCCCCACGCTTCCGGTCGCCTCCACGGGTCTCAGCTTTGCAGGGACTGTGGATCGGGCTGTTAGAAGCTGGGCAGGCTTGATCTCGTCGATCTCAGTCGCTCGAGTTCCGGCGGGAACTGCAACCAAGTAGACGTCGAGGGCTGGATGGTGCCTGCTGCTGCAGGGTGGTCACTCCTTGACCACAAGGGAGATTCTTCGGGCTTCCACGTTGAGATGGAGGGCGAAGGGTCCAGAATATCGTTTCAAATGTTTCTTCCAGGAAATCTGATGTGCATTGGCACTGCTCCCACTCTTATTCGAATCTGGTGGGCGTGATTACCTGCTAGGTCCCCTCCTATGGGTGGGACCCAGGAAGTGGGTGGATACACCCCCTTCCTTTGATCCAGGCCGCCCTGGCACGAGGGCTGGAGTGCCCCAGAACCGGTTTGGCCGGATTATGCAAGGGGCAGCCTTGTGCGCCCCAGGCAGTGTCTGGTTTCTTTCAAACCTCCCTGCTACAATACACTATCTCCTGTCTGGAGGGCGGTGACACCCTCCTGTGACAGGAAACCCTTTGTCCAGGACCCCCTTGACTGGGTTTCGGTCAGCTCCAGGGGTCCAGACATTTGTCTGTGGCAGAGGCATCCATTTTGTGGATCTTAAGGCCTTTGGAGAAATCAACCGTATTAAAGTGAAGTAACATGTCTTACCCCTCTAGAGGGGTGGAATGCCATCCCCGTCGCCAGAACTGGCGAGGGGATGGTATTCCAAAGCGTATGACACCTTACACGACATGTTTTGATAAAGCCAAACCAGAGTTGCTAAATAACCGCGAGGATTATAAGGCACTTAATAGTATATGGTATGGCATTATCCTGAAACAGCTTAGGGATTTGTTCCCGACGGCTGCAGACAGGCTCAGCTCATGCTAGAGCTCCATCTCACATAAAAACCAAGCACCCAGCCTCCAGGATTGGTGAGGCCTGTCTATAGGAGTGGCTCACAGGTTTACATGTGTCCAGATATAGGTTTAGACATAGGTATACTATATCTAAGCAAGGGGTGTGTACACCACCTTACCCCAGCTGAGTGATCAGCCAGTTGTGTCAATTTAAGAACCAGCCAGGGGTGGCAAAAGATATGCTGCAGCCCCTGGTAGGCCTTAGTGGCTCCTGTGCCCTGTGCACCTATAGTGCATTCTACAGGGGCTGACAAGGAGTCCATTTCCAATTGGTATGTGCCTATAGCACATGTGTCATTAATTTAGTGAGAGAACAGCAGGCTGGGGGTCTGATCAGCAGGCCCACAGCCTCAGTAGTCGAAAACCAGTGAAGCAAAAAGCAAAAATTTGGGGTGACCATAGGATAGCAGACCCTACTCTCCTACACTGGAAGAAACATTTGAAACGATATTCTGGACCCTTCGCCCTCCATCTCAACGTGGAAGCCCGAAGAATCTCCCTTGTGGTCAAGGAGTGACCACCCTGCAGCAGCAGGCACCATCCAGCCCTCGACGTCTACTTAGTTGCAGTTCCCGCCGGAACTCGAGCGACTGAGATCGACGAGATCAAGCCTGCCCAGCTTCTAACAGCCCGATCCACAGTCCCTGCAAAGCTGAGACCCGTGGAGGCGACCGGAAGCGTGGGGCACGCCATCTTGAAGTGACCACGAGACGCTGACCGTGCAGCCCACGAGTGACCCTCGAAGCTGTACACCGGGGTTTGAGAAGCCCCCACCCTGAGCTACTCCTGAGCCGAAGTTCAGCCCTCCACACTCGACGAGTGCTGCGTGGGGCCCTTTGGCACGATTTGGCTCAACGCGTTGGCCCGGTCACTTGCCAGCTGGCTTGTGGTCCCTGTGCCGACGAACTACAAAAGAAGACTCGTGATTCTGGTTGCTCCAGATCCACACCAGCTCCCCTGAAAGGGAGCCCCGACTCTGACCTTCCTGGTCCGAGTGAGACGCCATCTTCCAATCCCGCGTGGATTGCTCTTACCAAGGCTTGTTTGCTCCAAACCGGAAGCCGACTGCACCGACGGTGAGAGCCTGCGTGGGACAGATCGTGACCTGCTCCTGGACGTCGCAGATGCCCCAGAGCCCACGTGACAGCGAAGAGAAGCGCCTCGACGACCACCTGATTGCGCTCGACATTGCCTGGTTCCGTCCTGGTTCCACCCTGGTCACTGCTGAGTGACCCAGACTCTGTCCCCTCTGCTTTCAGGTACTCTACAACTTGAGTCCACCCTTGGACTCCACCGGACACTTCGTCTTCACCCTGCCTGCAGCCCTTTCAGCTTCAAGCACCAAGAGCCTGCGTGTCAAAACCCGACGCCACTTCGACCCTGTGCACCCACTTCCTGTGGGTGAGGTAACTTTGCTCCGCCGGTGTTCCCACACTGGTGCACACCTCTAGGGTCTGTGTGTTAAGTTTTGTTCCTCTAGGTTCAGCGGAAGTGTCCTTAAACTTTAACTATTTGACTTTTACGCACCATTGGTTAACATTGGTGCATGCGTGCGCTTTCCGCACATCTCCCGAATCCCGAGGGCCATTCCCGACTTCAGCATTGCTTGTCCTGACTGCTCCCAGCGATTCCCTAGGCCCTAGGCCTAACCACTGTTCGAGTGGCCTCTCTTATACCACTTGTTTAGTATATGGTTTGAGTGGCCCCCTGCCCTCATCCATAATTGTGCAACTTTGTATGTTTAAACAGTGCTTTTGATTTAACGCTTGTGCCCCTTTATTCATAAAGAATACTGGGGATTGTTTTTAGTAATAAACACATATATTTTTATAATATATACTTGTGTGGTGTCCTTTCATTTGGTATTACAGGATTGTATGTGGTAAAACAGCTCGCTTAACACAACCTCTTAAGTTAAGCCTTTAGGCTGCTTAGTCCATGCTACCCCTAGGATAGCTTGTCTAATAAGGTTGACTTACAACCAGACACCATAAGGGATTGTTTGGTCAGGTAGTAGGTGGTTCCAGAATTGGAAACATCCCCTACCAGGCCAACTTCTCACAGTCCCCCAGGCTGTGCTTGGTCCCCCTGGTTGCTCTTGGTCCCCCAGGCTGTGCTTGGTCCCCCAGGCTGTGCTTGGACCCCCTGGTTGCTCTTGGTCCTCCAGGCTGTGCTTGGTCCCCCAGGCTGTGCTTGGTCCCCCAGGCTGTGCTTGGTCCCCCTGGTTGCTCTTGGTCCTCCTGGCTGTGCTTGGTACCCCTGGCTGTGCTTGGTCCCCCTGGTTGCTCTTGGTCCCCCAGGCTGTGCTTGGTCCCTCTGGTTGCTCTTGGTCCCCCAGGCTGTGCTTGGTCCCCCAGGCTGTGCTTGTTCCCCCTGGTTGCTCTTGGTCCCCCAGGCTGTGCTTGGTCCCCCAGGCTGTGCTTGGCCCCCCTGGTTGCTCTTGGTCCCCCAGGCTGTGCTTGGTCCCCCAGGCTGTGCTTGGTCCCCCAGGCTGTGCTTGGTCCCCCTGGTTGCTCTTGGTCCCCCAGGCTGTGCTTGGTCCCCCAGGCTGTGCTTGGACCCCCTGGTTGCTCTTGGTCCCCCCAGGCTGTGCTTGGTCCCCCAGGCTGTGCTTGGTCCCCCAGGCTGTGCTTGGTCCCCCTGGTTGCTCCTGGTCCCCCTGGCTGTGCTTGGTCCCCCTGGCTGTGCTTGGTCCCCCTGGTTGCTCTTGGTCCCCCAGGCTGTGCTTGGTCCCCCAGGCTGTGCTTGGTCCCCCTGGTTGCTCTTGGTCCCCCAGGCTGTGCTTGGTCCCCCAGGCTGTGCTTGGTCCCCCTGGTTGCTCTTGGTCCCCCAGGCTGTGCTTGGTCCCACAGGCTGTGCTTGGTCCCCCAGGCTGTGCTTGGTCCCCCTGGTTGCTCTTGGTCCCCCAGGCTGTGCTTGGTCCCCCAGGCTGTGCTTGGTCCCCCTGGTTGCTCTTGGTCCCCAAGGCTGTGCTTGGTCCCCCAGGCTGTGCTTGGTCCCCAGGCTGTGCTTGGTCCCCCTGGTTGCTCTTGGTCCCCCTGGCTGTGCTTGGTACCCCTGGCTGTGCTTGGCCCCCCTGGTTGCTCTTGGTCCCCAAGGCTGTGCTTGGTCCCCCAGGCTGTGCTTGGTCCCCCTAGTTGCTCTCAGTCCCCCAGGCTGTGCTTGGTACCCCAGGCTGTGCTTGGTCCCCCAGGCTCTGCTTGGTCCCCCTGGTTGCTCTTGGTCCCCCAGACTGTGCTTGGTCCCCCAGACTGTACTTGGTCCCCCAGGCTGTGCTTGGTCCCCCTGGTTGCTCTTGGTCCCCCAGGCTGTGCTTGGTCCCCCAGGCTGTGCTTGGTCCCCCTGGTTGCTCTTGGTCCCCCTGGCTGTGCGTGATACCCCTGGCTGTGCTTGGTCCCCCTGGTTGCTCTTGGTCCCCCAGGCTGTGCTTGGTCCCCCAGGCTGTGCTTGGTCCCCCTGGTTGCTCTTGGTCCCCCAGGCTGTGCTTGGTCCCCCAGGCTGTGCTTGGTCCCCCTGGTTGCTCTTGGTCCCCCTGGCTGTGCTTGGTCCCCCTGGTTGCTCTTGGTCCCCCAGGCTGTGCTTGGTCCCCCAGGCTGTGCTTGGTCCCCCAGGCTGTGCTTGGTCCCCCAGGCTCTGCTTGGTCCCCCAGGCTCTGCTTGGTCCCCCTGGTTGCTCTTGGTCCTTCAGGCTGTGCTTGGTCCCTGTGAGAAGTTGGCCTGGTAGGGGATGTTTCCAATTCTGGAACCACCTACTACCTGACCAAACAATCCCTTATGGTGTCTGTAGGAGAGTAGGGTCTGCTATCCTATGGTCACCCCAAATTTTTGCTTTTTGCTTCACTGGTTTTCGACTACTGAGGCTGTGGGCCTGCTGATCAGACCCCCAGCCTGCTGTTCTCTCACTAAATTAATGACACATGTGCTATAGGCACATACCAATTGGAAATGGACTCCTTGTCAGCCCCTGTAGAATGCACTATAGGTGCACAGGGCACAGGAGCCACTAAGGCCTACCAGGGGCTGCAGCATATCTTTTGCCACCCCTGGCTGGTTCTTAAATTGACACAACTGGCTGATCACTCAGCTGGGGTAAGGTGGTGTACACACCCCTTGCTTAGATATAGTATACCTATGTCTAAACCTATATCTGGACACATGTAAACCTGTGAGCCACTCCTATAGACAGGCCTCACCAATCCTGGAGGCTGGGTGCTTGGTTTTTATGTGAGATGGAGCTCTAGCATGAGCTGAGCCTGTCTGCAGCCGTCGGGAACAAATCCCTAAGCTGTTTCAGGATAATGCCATACCATATACTATTAAGTGCCTTATAATCCTCGCGGTTATTTAGCAACTCTGGTTTGGCTTTATCAAAACATGTCGTGTAAGGTGTCATACGCTTTGGAATACCATCCCCTCGCCAGTTCTGGCGACGGGGATGGCATTCCACCCCTCTAGAGGGGTAAGACATGTTACTTCACTTTAATGCGGTTGATTTCTCCAAAGGCCTTAAGATCCACAAAATGGATGCCTCTGCCACAGACAAATGTCTGGACCCCTGGAGCTGACCGAAACCCAGTCAAGGGGGTCCTGGACAAAGGGTTTCCTGTCACAGGAGGGTGTCACCGCCCTCCAGACAGGAGATAGTGTATTGTAGCAGGGAGGTTTGAAAGAAACCAGACACTGCCTGGGGCGCACAAGGCTGCCCCTTGCATAATCCGGCCAAACCGGTTCTGGGGCACTCCAGCCCTCGTGCCAGGGCGGCCTGGATCAAAGGAAGGGGGTGTATCCACCCACTTCCTGGGTCCCACCCATAGGAGGGGACCTAGCAGGTAATCACGCCCACCAGATTCGAATAAGAGTGGGAGCAGTGCCAATGCACATCAGATTTCCTGGAAGAAACATTTGAAACGATATTCTGGACCCTTCGCCCTCCATCTCAACGTGGAAGCCCGAAGAATCTCCCTTGTGGTCAAGGAGTGACCACCCTGCAGCAGCAGGCACCATCCAGCCCTCGACGTCTACTTAGTTGCAGTTCCCGCCGGAACTCGAGCGACTGAGATCGACGAGATCAAGCCTGCCCAGCTTCTAACAGCCCGATCCACAGTCCATGCAAAGCTGAGACCCGTGGAGGCGACCGGAAGCGTGGGGCACGCCATCTTGAAGTGACCACGAGACGCTGACCGTGCAGCCCACGAGTGACCCTCGAAGCTGTACACCGGGGTTTGAGAAGCCCCCACCCTGAGCTACTCCTGAGCCGAAGTTCAGCCCTCCACACTCGACGAGTGCTGCGTGGGGCCCTTTGGCACGATTTGGCTCAACGCGTTGGCCCGGTCACTTGCCAGCTGGCTTGTGGTCCCTGTGCCGACGAACTACAAAAGAAGACTCGTGATTCTGGTTGCTCCAGATCCACACCAGCTCCCCTGAAAGGGAGCCCCGACTCTGACCTTCCTGGTCCGAGTGAGACGCCATCTTCCAATCCCGCGTGGATTGCTCTTACCAAGGCTTGTTTGCTCCAAACCGGAAGCCGACTGCACCGACGGTGAGAGCCTGCGTGGGACAGATCGTGACCTGCTCCTGGACGTCGCAGATGCCCCAGAGCCCACGTGACAGCGAAGAGAAGCGCCTCGACGACCACCTGATTGCGCCCGACATTGCCTGGTTCCGTCCTGGTTCCACCCTGGTCACTGCTGAGTGACCCAGACTCTGTCCCCTCTGCTTTCAGGTACTCTACAACTTGAGTCCACCCTTGGACTCCACCGGACACTTCGTCTTCACCCTGCCTGCAGCCCTTTCAGCTTCAAGCACCAAGAGCCTGCGTGTCAAAACCCGACGCCACTTCGACCCTGTGCACCCACTTCCTGTGGGTGAGGTAACTTTGCTCCGCCGGTGTTCCCACACTGGTGCACACCTCTAGGGTCTGTGTGTTAAGTTTTGTTCCTCTAGGTTCAGCGGAAGTGTCCTTAAACTTTAACTATTTGACTTTTACGCACCATTGGTTAACATTGGTGCATGCGTGCGCTTTCCGCACATCTCCCGAATCCCGAGGGCCATTCCCGACTTCAGCATTGCTTGTCCTGACTGCTCCCAGCGATTCCCTAGGCCCTAGGCCTAACCACTGTTCGAGTGGCCTCTCTTATACCACTTGTTTAGTATATGGTTTGAGTGGCCCCCTGCCCTCATCCATAATTGTGCAACTTTGTATGTTTAAACAGTGCTTTTGATTTAACGCTTGTGCCCCTTTATTCATAAAGAATACTGGGGATTGTTTTTAGTAATAAACACATATATTTTTATAATATATACTTGTGTGGTGTCCTTTCATTTGGTATTACAGGATTGTATGTGGTAAAACAGCTCGCTTAACACGACCTCTTAAGTTAAGCCTTTAGGCTGCTTAGTCCATGCTACCACTAGGATAGCTTGTCTAATAAGGTTGACTTACAACCAGACACCATAAGGGGATTGTTTGGTCAGGTAGTAGGTGGTTCCAGAATTGGAAACATCCCCTACCAGGCCAACTTCTCACATTGGTGAGCAGCGGTGCGGATTTGAGCTTGCTGTTGTTTTACCATTGCAATCTTTATATCAAATTGAAAGATCACATCAAGTACCTCTAGGTACATATAAAATCAAAAGCTTAGCATATTAAGTTCTACTGAACTTAGTAGTTGTAGGTTGAAGGGAGTAGCACACCCCTGACTACAACTCACTAGCAAGGTCCAGTAGGAAAACACTTAGTGTAGGTAAGTGCACCACTTACACCTCACTAGTAACCATGTCCGACACAGGAAAGGCCTCAGGGTCTAGTCCTGTGATAGTTGACCCTACCCAGGCAACTTCTGGATATGACAAACTAACCCGCAGAGACTTGATTGTCTTGTGCAAAGCAAGAGGGTTAAAAAGGGGCAGAAGCCCCACCTGCCTAATCCTAGTAGAACTCCTAGAACAGGATGACTTAGAGAAGGCAAAAGCAGCTTCCCTAGATACAGGAACTGGAGGGAACCCCCCTGCAGTTGATCCCCCTGAAGAGGAGGATGATGATGACTTGGATGAGGACTCAGAGGTTGAGGACTTAGAAGTACAGGATCAGGGTAGCCAGGTTCCAGTTTGTAGGAGAGTAGGGTCTGCTATCCTATGGTCACCCCAAATTTTTGCTTTTTGCTTCACTGGTTTTCGGCTACTGAGGCTGTGGGCCTGCTGATCAGACCCCCAGCCTGCTGTTCTCTCACTAAATTAATGACACATGTGCTATAGGCACATACCAATTGGAAATGGACTCCTTGTCAGCCCCTGTAGAATGCACTATAGGTGCACAGGGCACAGGAGCCACTAAGGCCTACCAGGGGCTGCAGCATATCTTTTGCCACCCCTGGCTGGTTCTTAAATTGACACAACTGGCTGATCACTCAGCTGGGGTAAGGTGGTGTACACACCCCTTGCTTAGATATAGTATACCTATGTCTAAACCTATATCTGGACACATGTAAACCTGTGAGCCACTCCTATAGACAGGCCTCACCAATCCTGGAGGCTGGGTGCTTGGTTTTTATGTGAGATGGAGCTCTAGCATGAGCTGAGCCTGTCTGCAGCCGTCGGGAACAAATCCCTAAGCTGTTTCAGGATAATGCCATACCATATACTATTAAGTGCCTTATAATCCTCGCGGTTATTTAGCAACTCTGGTTTGGCTTTATCAAAACATGTCGTGTAAGGTGTCATACGCTTTGGAATACCATCCCCTCGCCAGTTCTGGCGACGGGGATGGCATTCCACCCCTCTAGAGGGGTAAGACATGTTACTTCACTTTAATGCGGTTGATTTCTCCAAAGGCCTTAAGATCCACAAAATGGATGCCTCTGCCACAGACAAATGTCTGGACCCCTGGAGCTGACCGAAACCCAGTCAAGGGGGTCCTGGACAAAGGGTTTCCTGTCACAGGAGGGTGTCACCGCCCTCCAGACAGGAGATAGTGTATTGTAGCAGGGAGGTTTGAAAGAAACCAGACACTGCCTGGGGCGCACAAGGCTGCCCCTTGCATAATCCGGCCAAACCGGTTCTGGGGCACTCCAGCCCTCGTGCCAGGGCGGCCTGGATCAAAGGAAGGGGGTGTATCCACCCACTTCCTGGGTCCCACCCATAGGAGGGGACCTAGCAGGTAATCACGCCCACCAGATTCGAATAAGAGTGGGAGCAGTGCCAATGCACATCAGATTTCCTGGAAGAAACATTTGAAACGATATTCTGGACCCTTCGCCCTCCATCTCAACGTGGAAGCCCGAAGAATCTCCCTTGTGGTCAAGGAGTGACCACCCTGCAGCAGCAGGCACCATCCAGCCCTCGACGTCTACTTGGTTGCAGTTCCCGCCGGAACTCGAGCGACTGAGATCGACGAGATCAAGCCTGCCCAGCTTCTAACAGCCCGATCCACAGTCCCTGCAAAGCTGAGACCCGTGGAGGCGACCGGAAGCGTGGGGCACGCCATCTTGAAGTGACCACGAGACGCTGACCGTGCAGCCCACGAGTGACCCTCGAAGCTGTACACCGGGGTTTGAGAAGCCCCCACCCTGAGCTACTCCTGAGCCGAAGTTCAGCCCTCCACACTCGACGAGTGCTGCGTGGGGCCCTTTGGCACGATTTGGCTCAACGCGTTGGCCCGGTCACTTGCCAGCTGGCTTGTGGTCCCTGTGCCGACGAACTACAAAAGAAGACTCGTGATTCTGGTTGCTCCAGATCCACACCAGCTCCCCTGAAAGGGAGCCCCGACTCTGACCTTCCTGGTCCGAGTGAGACGCCATCTTCCAATCCCGCGTGGATTGCTCTTACCAAGGCTTGTTTGCTCCAAACCGGAAGCCGACTGCACCGACGGTGAGAGCCTGCGTGGGACAGATCGTGACCTGCTCCTGGACGTCGCAGATGCCCCAGAGCCCACGTGACAGCGAAGAGAAGCGCCTCGACGACCACCTGATTGCGCCCGACATTGCCTGGTTCCGTCCTGGTTCCACCCTGGTCACTGCTGAGTGACCCAGACTCTGTCCCCTCTGCTTTCAGGTACTCTACAACTTGAGTCCACCCTTGGACTCCACCGGACACTTCGTCTTCACCCTGCCTGCAGCCCTTTCAGCTTCAAGCACCAAGAGCCTGCGTGTCAAAACCCGACGCCACTTCGACCCTGTGCACCCACTTCCTGTGGGTGAGGTAACTTTGCTCCGCCGGTGTTCCCACACTGGTGCACACCTCTAGGGTCTGTGTGTTAAGTTTTGTTCCTCTAGGTTCAGCGGAAGTGTCCTTAAACTTTAACTATTTGACTTTTACGCACCATTGGTTAACATTGGTGCATGCGTGCGCTTTCCGCACATCTCCCGAATCCCGAGGGCCATTCCCGACTTCAGCATTGCTTGTCCTGACTGCTCCCAGCGATTCCCTAGGCCCTAGGCCTAACCACTGTTCGAGTGGCCTCTCTTATACCACTTGTTTAGTATATGGTTTGAGTGGCCCCCCGCCCTCATCCATAATTGTGCAACTTGTATGTTTAAACAGTGCTTTTGATTTAACGCTTGTGCCCCTTTATTCATAAAGAATACTGGGGATTGTTTTTAGTAATAAACACATATATTTTTATAATATATACTTGTGTGGTGTCCTTTCATTTGGTATTACAGGATTGTATGTGGTAAAACAGCTCGCTTAACACGACCTCTTAAGTTAAGCCTTTAGGCTGCTTAGTCCATGCTACCACTAGGATAGCTTGTCTAATAAGGTTGACTTACAACCAGACACCATAAGGGGATTGTTTGGTCAGGTAGTAGGTGGTTCCAGAATTGGAAACATCCCCTACCAGGCCAACTTCTCACATTGGTGAGCAGCGGTGCGGATTTGAGCTTGCTGTTGTTTTACCATTGCAATCTTTATATCAAATTGAAAGATCACATCAAGTACCTCTAGGTACATATAAAATCAAAAGCTTAGCATATTAAGTTCTACTGAACTTAGTAGTTGTAGGTTGAAGGGAGTAGCACACCCCTGACTACAACTCACTAGCAAGGTCCAGTAGGAAAACACTTAGTGTAGGTAAGTGCACCACTTACACCTCACTAGTAACCATGTCCGACACAGGAAAGGCCTCAGGGTCTAGTCCTGTGACAGTTGACCCTACCCAGGCAACTTCTGGATATGACAAACTAACCCGCAGAGACTTGATTGTCTTGTGCAAAGCAAGAGGGTTAAAAAGGGGCAGAAGCCCCACCTGCCTAATCCTGATAGGACTCCTAGAACAGGATGACTTAGAGAGGGCAAAAGCAGCTTCCCTAGATACAGGAACTGAAGGGAACCCCCCTGCAGTTGATCCCCCTGAAGAGGAGGATGATGATGACTTGGATGAGGACTCAGAAGTTGAGGACTTAGAAGCACAGGATCAGGGTAGCCAGGTTCCAGTTGGTAGGCTTAGCCAGGCCAACTTGGACCTACTGGGGAATGGAGAGGGCCAGCACCTCCCCAGAACCCAACATGTGATTCTCCCAGGCAACAGAAGAGTGAGATCTCCCTCAGGGGACTCTCATCTTTCTAGTGCCTCCAGAGAATCAGAGAGAGGCATGAGTGCTTCTCAGAAAGCTGAGCATAGGGCTAGAATGAGGGCTGTCAGACTCCAGATAGAGAGAGAGGAGGTAGCCCTGAGTCAAGCTAAGCTTACCTTAGCTCAAGCTAAACTTGCCTTGGCAAGAGAGCAGAAATTAAGTGGCTTAGATGTCACTGGTGGCAGCAATTTTCCAAGAGAAAAAGACAGGGCCTATGATAATAGAAACCTGACCAAAATTGTGCCCCCCTTTAAAGAAGGGGATGACATCCACAAATGGATGACTGCTCTTGAGAGAGCCTGCATGGTACAGCAGGTTCCTGAGAATCAGTGGGCTGCAATTTTGTGGTACTCCTTTTCTGAGAAAGGGAGGGACAGGCTCCTCACAGTTAGACCTGAGGATGCCAAAAACTACTCTGTTTTGAAGAGTGCTCTCATTGAAGGGTATGGCCTAACCACTGAGCAATACAGGTTGTTGTTCAGAGACACCCAGAAAGCACAGACTCAAGACTGGACTGATTTTGTGGAGTGTGCCACTAAGGCTTTGGAGGGTTGGTTACAGGGAAGTAAAGTTTCAGACTATACAGGATTGTACAATCTTATGATGAGAGAGCAGATCCTTAATAACTGTACAAACCAGCTGTTGCATCAATACCTTATTGACTCTGATCTGACCTCTCCCCAAGAATTGGGAAAGAAGGCAGACAAATGGGTCAGAACAAGGATTAAGCAGAAACCCCAGAACCAAGGTGGTGACCAGAAGAAAACAGACCAGAAGGGTGGTAATCAGAATCAGAAAGATAAAGAAAAAGACCAGAAGTCTTCAGGCCCCCAAACTAATAGTAAGGAGGGTGGTTCCCAAAATGGTAACAAGAAGAAGAAGAACAAAGGTCCAAAGACACCTTGGTGTAATACCTGCAAATCAGTTTCACACTGGGGCAGTGAGTGCACCAAGGCAAATCCAGTTCCCACCACTACAGCTCCTAAAGCAACTGCAACCCCAAGTACAGTAAGCAGTGGTGGAACACAGTCCAAGGGTGTAGCTGGGTTGACCCTGGGTATTGAAGTAGGATCTGGCCTAGTCAGAGTCCCTACACAGGCAGTTCTCCTGTATGATGTGGACATTGAGTTGCCCACTGCAGTAAGCCCCACTAACCTGGGCAAATACAGGCAGACTCCCTTAATAAATGAGAAACTGGCTCAAGCTTACAGGGACACATGTGCTAGTGTCACCATGGTGACCCCTGGCTTTGTGGACCCTGGACAGATTGTACTAGGAGAGAGCTACCTAGTAACCAATGCAAGCAACTCCACTACCTCCCATAGTGTGGCAGTTGTGAACTTCTCCTGGGGAGGGGTTGATGGCCTAAAGAAGGTTGTGGTGAGTGCAGACCTACCAGTAGACTGTCTGTTAGGCAATGACCTTGAAAGCTCAGCATGGTCAGAAGTGGAGTACAGGACTCATGCAGAAATGCTAGGGATTTCAGAGCATGTCCTTGCCATGACAAGGGCTCAGGCTAAGAAGTGCCTTCCTGAACCAGTGGTGGATCTTGAGACAATAGACCAGCCACAACCCAAGAGAAGGAGCAAGAGAGGAAAGGCCTCGCCTTCCACCTTGCCCCAGGTTGAGGATCAGCTTTCAGAGGAAACTGATTCTGCAGTCCAAGAGGAGACTGTCTCTGAGGAGCTTGAACCTGACCAGGTTGAGTTTCTGGGGACAGGGGGACCCTCAAGGGCAGACCTGAGGCAGGCTCAATTAGATTGCCCTTCCCTTGAACCCCTCAGACAGCAGGCTGCTGCTGAGGCTGCTGGGGATGCCCAAGGTACCCATACAGTGTATTGGGATGAGGGACTCCTTTACTCAGAGGCTAGAACCCCCAAGCCTGGCATGACCAGGAGGTTGGTGATACCTCTGCAGTTTAGGGGATTCCTCCTTACCTTGGCCCATGATATTCCCCTTGCAGGACACTTAGGCCAGAACAAGACGTGGGACAGGCTTGTTCCACACTTTCACTGGCCTCACATGTCAGAGGATGTCAAGGAGTTTTGTCGCTCCTGTGTCACTTGCCAAGCCAGTGGTAAGTCAGGTGGCACAACAAAGGCCCCCCTAATACCACTACCTGTGGTGGGGGTCCCCTTTGAGAGAGTCGGAATTGATATTGTGGGTCCAATGGACCCCCAAACAGCATCTGGGAACAGATTCATACTGGTGGTAGTGGATCATGCCACCAGGTACCCAGAGGCTATTCCCCTAAGGACCACCACAGCACCTGTGGTGGCAAAAGCCCTCATTGCAGTTTTCTCAAGAGTGGGCTTTCCTAAGGAGGTACTATCAGATAGAGGGACAAATTTTATGTCCAGCTATCTAAAAGCAATGTGGAAGGAATGTGGAGTAAACTATAAGTTTACCACCCCATATCATCCACAATGCAATGGGCTTGTGGAGAGATTTAACAAGACCCTTAAAGGCATGATAAAAGGATTACCAGAGAAGCTCAGGCGGAAATGGGACATTCTTTTACCCTGCCTGCTCTTTGCTTACAGAGAGGTCCCACAGAAGGGGGTTGGCTACAGCCCTTTTGAACTTTTGTTTGGCCACCCTGTGAGAGGTCCATTGTGTTTGGTGAAGGAAGGATGGGAGTTACCTCTCAAAAAGCCCAAACTAGACATAGTGGACTATGTACTTGGTCTCCGCTCCAGGATGGCTGAGTACATGGAAAGAGCATCCAAAAACCTGGAGGCCAGCCAAGAATTGCAGAAAGCTTGGCATGACCAAAAGGCTGTACTGGTAGAGTTCCAACCAGGACAGAAGGTATGGGTACTGGAGCCAGTGGCTCCAGCAGCACTCCAAGACAAATGGAGTGGACCCTATCCTATTATTGAGAAGAAAGGGGAAGTCACCTACTTGGTAGACTTTGGAACACCCAGGAGCCCTCACAGGGTAATCCATGTGAATCGCTTGAAAGCATTTGTAGACAGGGAGGACATGAGCTTGCTCATGGCCACAGATGGGGAACAGGAGGAAGAGAGTGACCCTCTCCCAGACCTGCTTTCCCAGAACCCTGATGATGGTTCAGTTGATGGAGTAGCCTTGGCAGGCAGCCTCACTGACCAGCAACAGAGGGACTGCAGACAAGTTTTGCAGGCTCACAGGCAAATGTTTTCACTCACACCCAGCCAAACTGACTGGTGTACCCATGTTGTGGACACTGGTGACAGTCTGCCTGTCAAGAATAAGATCTACAGGCAACCTGATCATGTCAGGGATTGCATCAAGGCTGAGGTGCAAAAGATGTTGGAGCTTGGAGTGATTGAGCCATCAGAGAGCCCATGGGCCAGCCCAGTAGTCCTGGTGCCAAAACCTCATACCCAAGATGGTAAGAGAGAAATGAGGTTTTGCGTGGATTACAGGGGTCTCAATGCTGTCACTAGGACAGATGCTCACCCCATTCCAAGAGCAGATGAGCTCATTGACAGATTGGCTTCTGCCAAGTTTCTGAGCACATTTGATCTGACAGCTGGCTACTGGCAAATCAGACTAGCTGAGGAGTCAAGAGCCAAAACAGCATTCTCTACCCCTAGTGGACATTATCAGTTTGTGGTAATGCCCTTTGGTTTGAAGAATGCACCTGCCACTTTTCAAAGGTTGGTGAACCAAGTCCTTACTGGGTTGGATGACTTTTGTGCAGCTTATCTGGATGATATTGCTGTCTTTAGCTCCACCTGGGAGGATCACCTGATCCACCTGAAGAAAGTTTTGGAGGCCCTGCAAAAGGCAGGCCTAACTATCAAGGCCACAAAGTGCCAGATAGGGCAGAGTAAGGTTGTATACCTGGGCCACCTAGTAGGTGGAGGCCAGGTTCAGCCACTGGAAAGCAAAATCCAGGCCATACAGGACTGGGCTCCTCCAGTTACCCAGACACAAGTCAGAGCCTTCTTGGGCCTGACTGGGTATTACAGAAAGTTTGTGAAGAACTATGGGTCTATAGTGACACCATTAAATGACTTGACATCCAAGAAGATGCCAAAAAAGGTTCAGTGGACAGTTAGCTGTCAGAAGGCATTTGAAGACCTGAAGAAGGCCATGTGCTCTGCACCTATCCTAAAGAGTCCTGACTACTCCAAACAGTTCATTGTTCAGACAGATGCTTCTGAGTTGGGGGTGGGAGCTGTACTCTCACAACTTAATCAAGATGGTCAAGACCAGCCAATTGCTTTCATTAGCAGGAGGCTAACCCCAAGAGAAAAACGTTGGTCAGCCATTGAGAGGGAGGCCTTTGCTGTGGTTTGGGCATTAAAGAAGTTGAGGTCCTACTTGTTTGGAACTCACTTCCTGGTGCAAACAGACCATAAGCCCCTCTTATGGCTTAATCAGATGAAGGGTGAAAATCCCAAACTGCTCAGGTGGTCCATTTCCCTACAGGGGATGGACTTTACAGTGGAGCACCGCCCAGGGACTGACCATGGTAATGCAGATGGTCTCTCCAGGTACTTCCACTTAGAACATGAAGACTTATCTGGTCAAGGTTAGTTTAATGTCCCTGCGTTTGGGGGGGGGTTGTGTAGGAGAGTAGGGTCTGCTATCCTATGGTCACCCCAAATTTTTGCTTTTTGCTTCACTGGTTTTCGGCTACTGAGGCTGTGGGCCTGCTGATCAGACCCCCAGCCTGCTGTTCTCTCACTAAATTAATGACACATGTGCTATAGGCACATACCAATTGGAAATGGACTCCTTGTCAGCCCCTGTAGAATGCACTATAGGTGCACAGGGCACAGGAGCCACTAAGGCCTACCAGGGGCTGCAGCATATCTTTTGCCACCCCTGGCTGGTTCTTAAATTGACACAACTGGCTGATCACTCAGCTGGGGTAAGGTGGTGTACACACCCCTTGCTTAGATATAGTATACCTATGTCTAAACCTATATCTGGACACATGTAAACCTGTGAGCCACTCCTATAGACAGGCCTCACCAATCCTGGAGGCTGGGTGCTTGGTTTTTATGTGAGATGGAGCTCTAGCATGAGCTGAGCCTGTCTGCAGCCGTCGGGAACAAATCCCTAAGCTGTTTCAGGATAATGCCATACCATATACTATTAAGTGCCTTATAATCCTCGCGGTTATTTAGCAACTCTGGTTTGGCTTTATCAAAACATGTCGTGTAAGGTGTCATACGCTTTGGAATACCATCCCCTCGCCAGTTCTGGCGACGGGGATGGCATTCCACCCCTCTAGAGGGGTAAGACATGTTACTTCACTTTAATGCGGTTGATTTCTCCAAAGGCCTTAAGATCCACAAAATGGATGCCTCTGCCACAGACAAATGTCTGGACCCCTGGAGCTGACCGAAACCCAGTCAAGGGGGTCCTGGACAAAGGGTTTCCTGTCACAGGAGGGTGTCACCGCCCTCCAGACAGGAGATAGTGTATTGTAGCAGGGAGGTTTGAAAGAAACCAGACACTGCCTGGGGCGCACAAGGCTGCCCCTTGCATAATCCGGCCAAACCGGTTCTGGGGCACTCCAGCCCTCGTGCCAGGGCGGCCTGGATCAAAGGAAGGGGGTGTATCCACCCACTTCCTGGGTCCCACCCATAGGAGGGGACCTAGCAGGTAATCACGCCCACCAGATTCGAATAAGAGTGGGAGCAGTGCCAATGCACATCAGATTTCCTGGAAGAAACATTTGAAACGATATTCTGGACCCTTCGCCCTCCATCTCAACGTGGAAGCCCGAAGAATCTCCCTTGTGGTCAAGGAGTGACCACCCTGCAGCAGCAGGCACCATCCAGCCCTCGACGTCTACTTGGTTGCAGTTCCCGCCGGAACTCGAGCGACTGAGATCGACGAGATCAAGCCTGCCCAGCTTCTAACAGCCCGATCCACAGTCCCTGCAAAGCTGAGACCCGTGGAGGCGACCGGAAGCGTGGGGCACGCCATCTTGAAGTGACCACGAGACGCTGACCGTGCAGCCCACGAGTGACCCTCGAAGCTGTACACCGGGGTTTGAGAAGCCCCCACCCTGAGCTACTCCTGAGCCGAAGTTCAGCCCTCCACACTCGACGAGTGCTGCGTGGGGCCCTTTGGCACGATTTGGCTCAACGCGTTGGCCCGGTCACTTGCCAGCTGGCTTGTGGTCCCTGTGCCGACGAACTACAAAAGAAGACTCGTGATTCTGGTTGCTCCAGATCCACACCAGCTCCCCTGAAAGGGAGCCCCAACTCTGACCTTCCTGGTCTGAGTGAGACGCCATCTTCCAATCCCGCGTGGATTGCTCTTACCAAGGCTTGTTTGCTCCAAACCGGAAGCCGACTGCACCGACGGTGAGAGCCTGCGTGGGACAGATCGTGACCTGCTCCTGGACGTCGCAGATGCCCCAGAGCCCACGTGACAGCGAAGAGAAGCGCCTCGACGACCACCTGATTGCGCCCGACATTGCCTGGTTCCGTCCTGGTTCCACCCTGGTCACTGCTGAGTGACCCAGACTCTGTCCCCTCTGCTTTCAGGTACTCTACAACTTGAGTCCACCCTTGGACTCCACCGGACACTTCGTCTTCACCCTGCCTGCAGCCCTTTCAGCTTCAAGCACCAAGAGCCTGCGTGTCAAAACCCGACGCCACTTCGACCCTGTGCACCCACTTCCTGTGGGTGAGGTAACTTTGCTCCGCCGGTGTTCCCACACTGGTGCACACCTCTAGGGTCTGTGTGTTAAGTTTTGTTCCTCTAGGTTCAGCGGAAGTGTCCTTAAACTTTAACTATTTGACTTTTACGCACCATTGGTTAACATTGGTGCATGCGTGCGCTTTCCGCACATCTCCCGAATCCCGAGGGCCATTCCCGACTTCAGCATTGCTTGTCCTGACTGCTCCCAGCGATTCCCTAGGCCCTAGGCCTAACCACTGTTCGAGTGGCCTCTCTTATACCACTTGTTTAGTATATGGTTTGAGTGGCCCCCCGCCCTCATCCATAATTGTGCAACTTGTATGTTTAAACAGTGCTTTTGATTTAACGCTTGTGCCCCTTTATTCATAAAGAATACTGGGGATTGTTTTTAGTAATAAACACATATATTTTTATAATATATACTTGTGTGGTGTCCTTTCATTTGGTATTACAGGATTGTATGTGGTAAAACAGCTCGCTTAACACGACCTCTTAAGTTAAGCCTTTAGGCTGCTTAGTCCATGCTACCACTAGGATAGCTTGTCTAATAAGGTTGACTTACAACCAGACACCATAAGGGGATTGTTTGGTCAGGTAGTAGGTGGTTCCAGAATTGGAAACATCCCCTACCAGGCCAACTTCTCACACAGTTGGTAGGCTTAGCCAGGCCAACTTGGACCTACTGGGGAATGGAGAGGGCCAGCACCTCCCCAGAACCCAACATGTGATTCTCCCAGGCAACAGAAGAGTGAGATCTCCCTCAGGGGACTCTCATCTTTCTAGTGCCTCCAGAGAATCAGAGAGAGGCATGAGTGCTTCTCAGAAAGCTGAGCATAGGGCTAGAATGAGGGCTGTCAGACTCCAGATAGAGAGAGAGGAGGTAGCCCTGAGTCAAGCTAAGCTTACCTTAGCTCAAGCTAAACTTGCCTTGGCAAGAGAGCAGAAATTAAGTGGCTTAGATGTCACTGGTGGCAGCAATTTTCCAAGAGAAAAAGACAGGGCCTATGATAATAGAAACCTGACCAAAATTGTGCCCCCCTTTAAAGAAGGGGATGACATCCACAAATGGATGACTGCTCTTGAGAGAGCCTGCATGGTACAGCAGGTTCCTGAGAATCAGTGGGCTGCAATTTTGTGGTACTCCTTTTCTGAGAAAGGGAGGGACAGGCTCCTCACAGTTAGACCTGAGGATGCCAAAAACTACTCTGTTTTGAAGAGTGCTCTCATTGAAGGGTATGGCCTAACCACTGAGCAATACAGGTTGTTGTTCAGAGACACCCAGAAAGCACAGACTCAAGACTGGACTGATTTTGTGGAGTGTGCCACTAAGGCTTTGGAGGGTTGGTTACAGGGAAGTAAAGTTTCAGACTATACAGGATTGTACAATCTTATGATGAGAGAACAGATCCTTAATAACTGTACAAACCAGCTGTTGCATCAATACCTTATTGACTCTGATCTGACCTCTCCCCAAGAATTGGGAAAGAAGGCAGACAAATGGGTCAGAACAAGGATTAAGCAGAAACCCCAGAACCAAGGTGGTGACCAGAAGAAAACAGACCAGAAGGGTGGTAATCAGAATCAGAAAGATAAAGAAAAAGACCAGAAGTCTTCAGGCCCCCAAACTAATAGTAAGGAGGGTGGTTCCCAAAATGGTAACAAGAAGAAGAAGAACAAAGGTCCAAAGACACCTTGGTGTAATACCTGCAAATCAGTTTCCCACTGGGGCAGTGAGTGCACCAAGGCAAATCCAGTTCCCACCACTACAGCTCCTAAAGCAACTGCAACCCCAAGTACAGTAAGCAGTGGTGGAACACAGTCCAAGGGTGTAGCTGGGTTGACCCTGGGTATTGAAGTAGGATCTGGCCTAGTCAGAGTCCCTACACAGGCAGTTCTCCTGTATGATGTGGACATTGAGTTGCCCACTGCAGTAAGCCCCACTAACCTGGGCAAATACAGGCAGACTCCCTTAATAAATGAGAAACTGGCTCAAGCTTACAGGGACACATGTGCTAGTGTCACCATGGTGACCCCTGGCTTTGTGGACCCTGGGCAGATTGTACTAGGAGAGAGCTACCTAGTAACCAATGCAAGCAACTCCACTACCTCCCATAGTGTGGCAGTTGTGAACTTCTCCTGGGGAGGGGTTGATGGCCTAAAGAAAGTTGTGGTGAGTGCAGACCTACCAGTAGACTGTCTGTTAGGCAATGACCTTGAAAGCTCAGCATGGTCAGAAGTGGAGTACAGGACTCATGCAGAAATGCTAGGGATTTCAGAGCATGTCCTTGCCATGACAAGGGCTCAGGCTAAGAAGTGCCTTCCTGAACCAGTGGTGGATCTTGAGACAATAGACCAGCCACAACCCAAGAGAAGGAGCAAGAGAGGAAAGGCCTCGCCTTCCACCTTGCCCCAGGTTGAGGATCAGGTTTCAGAGGAAACTGATTCTGCAGTCCAAGAGGAGACTGTCTCTGAGGAGCTTGAACCTGACCAGGTTGAGTTTCTGGGGACAGGGGGACCCTCAAGGGCAGACCTGAGGCAGGCTCAATTAGATTGCCCTTCCCTTGAACCCCTCAGACAGCAGGCTGCTGCTGAGGCTGCTGGGGATGCCCAAGGTACCCATACTGTGTATTGGGATGAGGGACTCCTTTACTCAGAGGCTAGAACCCCCAAGCCTGGCATGACCAGGAGGTTGGTGATACCTCTGCAGTTTAGGGGATTCCTCCTTACCTTGGCCCATGATATTCCCCTTGCAGGACACTTAGGCCAGAACAAGACGTGGGACAGGCTTGTTCCACACTTTCACTGGCCTCACATGTCAGAGGATGTCAAGGAGTTTTGTCGCTCCTGTGTCACTTGCCAAGCCAGTGGTAAGTCAGGTGGCACAACAAAGGCCCCCCTAATACCACTACCTGTGGTGGGGGTCCCCTTTGAGAGAGTTGGAATTGATATTGTGGGTCCAATGGACCCCCAAACAGCATCTGGGAACAGATTCATACTGGTGGTAGTGGATCATGCCACCAGGTACCCAGAGGCTATTCCCCTAAGGACCACCACAGCACCTGTGGTGGCAAAAGCCCTCATTGCAGTTTTCTCAAGAGTGGGCTTTCCTAAGGAGGTACTATCAGATAGAGGGACAAATTTTATGTCCAGCTATCTAAAAGCAATGTGGAAGGAATGTGGGGTAAACTATAAGTTTACCACCCCATATCATCCACAATGCAATGGGCTTGTGGAGAGATTTAACAAGACCCTTAAAGGCATGATAAAAGGATTACCAGAGAAGCTCAGGCGGAAATGGGACATTCTTTTACCCTGCCTGCTCTTTGCTTACAGAGAGGTCCCACAGAAGGGGGTTGGCTACAGCCCTTTTGAACTTTTGTTTGGCCACCCTGTGAGAGGTCCATTGTGTTTGGTGAAGGAAGGATGGGAGTTACCTCTCAAAAAGCCCAAACTAGACATAGTGGACTATGTACTTGGTCTCCGCTCCAGGATGGCTGAGTACATGGAAAGAGCATCCAAAAACCTGGAGGCCAGCCAAGAATTGCAGAAAGCTTGGCATGACCAAAAGGCTGTACTGGTAGAGTTCCAACCAGGACAGAAGGTATGGGTACTGGAGCCAGTGGCTCCAGCAGCACTCCAAGACAAATGGAGTGGACCCTATCCTATTATTGAGAAGAAAGGGGAAGTCACCTACTTGGTAGACTTTGGAACACCCAGGAGCCCTCACAGGGTAATCCATGTGAATCGCTTGAAAGCATTTGTAGACAGGGAGGACATGAGCTTGCTCATGGCCACAGATGGGGAACAGGAGGAAGAGAGTGACCCTCTCCCAGACCTGCTGTCCCAGAACCCTGATGATGGTTCAGTTGATGGAGTAGCCTTGGCAGGCAGCCTCACTGACCAGCAACAGAGGGACTGCAGACAAGTTTTGCAGGCTCACAGGCAAATGTTTTCACTCACACCCAGCCAAACTGACTGGTGTACCCATGTTGTGGACACTGGTGACAGTCTGCCTGTCAAGAATAAGATCTACAGGCAACCTGATCATGTCAGGGATTGCATCAAGGCTGAGGTGCAAAAGATGTTGGAGCTTGGAGTGATTGAGCCATCAGAGAGCCCATGGGCCAGCCCAGTAGTCCTGGTGCCAAAACCTCATACCCAAGATGGTAAGAGAGAAATGAGGTTTTGCGTGGATTACAGGGGTCTCAATGCTGTCACTAGGACAGATGCTCACCCCATTCCAAGAGCAGATGAGCTCATTGACAGATTGGCTTCTGCCAAGTTTCTGAGCACATTTGATCTGACAGCTGGCTACTGGCAAATCAGACTAGCTGAGGAGTCAAAGGCCAAGACAGCATTCTCTACCCCTAGTGGGCATTATCAGTTTGTGGTAATGCCCTTTGGTTTGAAGAATGCACCTGCCACTTTTCAAAGGTTGGTGAACCAAGTCCTTACTGGGTTGGATGACTTTTGTGCAGCTTATCTGGATGATATTGCTGTCTTTAGCTCCACCTGGGAGGATCACCTGATCCACCTGAAGAAAGTTTTGGAGGCCCTGCAAAAGGCAGGCCTAACTATCAAGGCCACAAAGTGCCAGATAGGGCAGAGTAAGGTTGTATACCTGGGCCACCTAGTAGGTGGAGGCCAGGTTCAGCCACTGGAAAGCAAAATCCAGGCCATACAGGACTGGGCTCCTCCAGTTACCCAGACACAAGTCAGAGCCTTCTTGGGCCTGACTGGGTATTACAGAAAGTTTGTGAAAAACTATGGGTCTATAGTGACACCATTAAATGACTTGACATCCAAGAAGATGCCAAAAAAGGTTCAGTGGACAGCTAGCTGTCAGAAGGCATTTGAAGACCTGAAGAAGGCCATGTGCTCTGCACCTATCCTAAAGAGTCCTGACTACTCCAAACAGTTCATTGTTCAGACAGATGCTTCTGAGTTGGGGGTGGGAGCTGTACTCTCACAACTTAATCAAGATGGTCAAGACCAGCCAATTGCTTTCATTAGCAGGAGGCTAACCCCAAGAGAAAAACGTTGGTCAGCCATAGAGAGGGAGGCCTTTGCTGTGGTTTGGGCATTAAAGAAGTTGAGGTCCTACTTGTTTGGAACTCACTTCCTGGTGCAAACAGACCATAAGCCCCTCTTATGGCTTAATCAGATGAAGGGTGAAAATCCCAAACTGCTCAGGTGGTCCATTTCCCTACAGGGGATGGACTTTACAGTGGAGCACCGCCCAGGGACTGACCATGGTAATGCAGATGGTCTCTCCAGGTACTTCCACTTAGAACATGAAGACTTATCTGGTCAAGGTTAGTTTAATGTCCCTGCGTTTGGGGGGGGGTTGTGTAGGAGAGTAGGGTCTGCTATCCTATGGTCACCCCAAATTTTTGCTTTTTGCTTCACTGGTTTTCGACTACTGAGGCTGTGGGCCTGCTGATCAGACCCCCAGCCTGCTGTTCTCTCACTAAATTAATGACACATGTGCTATAGGCACATACCAATTGGAAATGGACTCCTTGTCAGCCCCTGTAGAATGCACTATAGGTGCACAGGGCACAGGAGCCACTAAGGCCTACCAGGGGCTGCAGCATATCTTTTGCCACCCCTGGCTGGTTCTTAAATTGACACAACTGGCTGATCACTCAGCTGGGGTAAGGTGGTGTACACACCCCTTGCTTAGATATAGTATACCTATGTCTAAACCTATATCTGGACACATGTAAACCTGTGAGCCACTCCTATAGACAGGCCTCACCAATCCTGGAGGCTGGGTGCTTGGTTTTTATGTGAGATGGAGCTCTAGCATGAGCTGAGCCTGTCTGCAGCCGTCGGGAACAAATCCCTAAGCTGTTTCAGGATAATGCCATACCATATACTATTAAGTGCCTTATAATCCTCGCGGTTATTTAGCAACTCTGGTTTGGCTTTATCAAAACATGTCGTGTAAGGTGTCATACGCTTTGGAATACCATCCCCTCGCCAGTTCTGGCGACGGGGATGGCATTCCACCCCTCTAGAGGGGTAAGACATGTTACTTCACTTTAATGCGGTTGATTTCTCCAAAGGCCTTAAGATCCACAAAATGGATGCCTCTGCCACAGACAAATGTCTGGACCCCTGGAGCTGACCGAAACCCAGTCAAGGGGGTCCTGGACAAAGGGTTTCCTGTCACAGGAGGGTGTCACCGCCCTCCAGACAGGAGATAGTGTATTGTAGCAGGGAGGTTTGAAAGAAACCAGACACTGCCTGGGGCGCACAAGGCTGCCCCTTGCATAATCCGGCCAAACCGGTTCTGGGGCACTCCAGCCCTCGTGCCAGGGCGGCCTGGATCAAAGGAAGGGGGTGTATCCACCCACTTCCTGGGTCCCACCCATAGGAGGGGACCTAGCAGGTAATCACGCCCACCAGATTCGAATAAGAGTGGGAGCAGTGCCAATGCACATCAGATTTCCTGGAAGAAACATTTGAAACGATATTCTGGACCCTTCGCCCTCCATCTCAACGTGGAAGCCCGAAGAATCTCCCTTGTGGTCAAGGAGTGACCACCCTGCAGCAGCAGGCACCATCCAGCCCTCGACGTCTACTTAGTTGCAGTTCCCGCCGGAACTCGAGCGACTGAGATCGACGAGATCAAGCCTGCCCAGCTTCTAACAGCCCGATCCACAGTCCATGCAAAGCTGAGACCCGTGGAGGCGACCGGAAGCGTGGGGCACGCCATCTTGAAGTGACCACGAGACGCTGACCGTGCAGCCCACGAGTGACCCTCGAAGCTGTACACCGGGGTTTGAGAAGCCCCCACCCTGAGCTACTCCTGAGCCGAAGTTCAGCCCTCCACACTCGACGAGTGCTGCGTGGGGCCCTTTGGCACGATTTGGCTCAACGCGTTGGCCCGGTCACTTGCCAGCTGGCTTGTGGTCCCTGTGCCGACGAACTACAAAAGAAGACTCGTGATTCTGGTTGCTCCAGATCCACACCAGCTCCCCTGAAAGGGAGCCCCGACTCTGACCTTCCTGGTCCGAGTGAGACGCCATCTTCCAATCCCGCGTGGATTGCTCTTACCAAGGCTTGTTTGCTCCAAACCGGAAGCCGACTGCACCGACGGTGAGAGCCTGCGTGGGACAGATCGTGACCTGCTCCTGGACGTCGCAGATGCCCCAGAGCCCACGTGACAGCGAAGAGAAGCGCCTCGACGACCACCTGATTGCGCCCGACATTGCCTGGTTCCGTCCTGGTTCCACCCTGGTCACTGCTGAGTGACCCAGACTCTGTCCCCTCTGCTTTCAGGTACTCTACAACTTGAGTCCACCCTTGGACTCCACCGGACACTTCGTCTTCACCCTGCCTGCAGCCCTTTCAGCTTCAAGCACCAAGAGCCTGCGTGTCAAAACCCGACGCCACTTCGACCCTGTGCACCCACTTCCTGTGGGTGAGGTAACTTTGCTCCGCCGGTGTTCCCACACTGGTGCACACCTCTAGGGTCTGTGTGTTAAGTTTTGTTCCTCTAGGTTCAGCGGAAGTGTCCTTAAACTTTAACTATTTGACTTTTACGCACCATTGGTTAACATTGGTGCATGCGTGCGCTTTCCGCACATCTCCCGAATCCCGAGGGCCATTCCCGACTTCAGCATTGCTTGTCCTGACTGCTCCCAGCGATTCCCTAGGCCCTAGGCCTAACCACTGTTCGAGTGGCCTCTCTTATACCACTTGTTTAGTATATGGTTTGAGTGGCCCCCTGCCCTCATCCATAATTGTGCAACTTTGTATGTTTAAACAGTGCTTTTGATTTAACGCTTGTGCCCCTTTATTCATAAAGAATACTGGGGATTGTTTTTAGTAATAAACACATATATTTTTATAATATATACTTGTGTGGTGTCCTTTCATTTGGTATTACAGGATTGTATGTGGTAAAACAGCTCGCTTAACACGACCTCTTAAGTTAAGCCTTTAGGCTGCTTAGTCCATGCTACCACTAGGATAGCTTGTCTAATAAGGTTGACTTACAACCAGACACCATAAGGGGATTGTTTGGTCAGGTAGTAGGTGGTTCCAGAATTGGAAACATCCCCTACCAGGCCAACTTCTCACAGTGTCTGGTTGTAAGTCAACCTTATTAGACAAGCTATCCTAGGGGTAGCATGGACTAAGCAGCCTAAAGGCTTAACTTAAGAGGTCGTGTTAAGCGAGCTGTTTTACCACATACAATCCTGTAATACCAAATGAAAGGACACCACACAAGTATATATTATAAAAATATATGTGTTTATTACTAAAAACAATCCCCAGTATTCTTTATGAATAAAGGGGCACAAGCGTTAAATCAAAAGCACTGTTTAAACATACAAGTTGCACAATTATGGATGAGGGTGGGTGGCCACTCAAACCATATACTAAACAAGTGGTATAAGAGAGGCCACTCGAACAGTGGTTAGGCCTAGGGCCTAGGGAATCGCTGGGAGCAGTCAGGACAAGCAATGCTGAAGTCGGGAATGGCCCTCGGGATTCGGGAGATGTGCGGAAAGCGCACGCATGCACCAATGTTAACCAATGGTGCGTAAAAGTCATAGAGTTAAAGTTTAAGGGCACTTCCGCTGAACCTAGAGGAACAAAACTTAACACGCAGACCCTAGAGGTGTGCACCAGTGTGGGAACACTGGCGGAGCAAAGTTACCTCACCCACAGGAAGTGGGTGCACAGGGTCGAAGTGGCGTCGGGTTTTGACACGCAGGTTCTTGGCGCTTGAAGCTGAAGACGCTGCAGGCGATGTGAAGGAGAAGTGTCCGGTGGATCCAAGGGTGGATCTGAAGTGGTGAAGACCTGAAAGCAGAGGGGACAGTGTTCAAAGTCACTGGCCAGTGACCACCGTGGAACCAGATTGGAACCAGGCAAAGTCGGGTGCAAACAGGTGATGAGGTGTTGCTTCTCTCTGCAGCCACGTGGACATGAAGAGGTCAAGGACGTCCAGGAGTCGATCACGAGCTGTCCATCGAAGGTTCTAGCTGATGGCGGTGTCGGCAACTCGATTGAAGCAAACAAGCCTTGGCTAATGCAAGCCACGGGGAAAGTGAAAAAGGCTTATTACTCGGACCAGCAAGGTCAGAGCGGGTACTCCTTTCTACAGGAGCGAGGGCAGGTCTGGAGCAACCAGACCCACAGTGTAAATTGTAGGTTTCGTCACCAAGATGGCCGCTGACCACGTGACAAGCGGCCGGGATGGCGAGTCGAGTGGCACAAAGCAAAAGGGCCCCACGCAGATCGTGGAGATGCTGGAGGGCTGATCTTTGGTGCAAATGCTGCTCGATTGTGAGGCTTCTCAAACCCCAAAGCACAGAGTCGAGGGTGCCTCGGGTGCTGCGCAGTCAGCGTCTCGGGGGTCTTTCAAGATGTCCGCTCCCACGTCTCTCGGTGCCTCCACGGGTCCCTTCTTTGCAGGGACTATGGATCGGGCTGGGAGAAGTCTGGGAAGCTGGGTCTTGTCAGGCTCTGCACTCGGGCTTCGGCGGGAGGCGGCGGCAAAGCAGACGTCGAGGTGCTGGGTAGTGCCTGTGTTCACAGGGTGGCCCCTCCTAGGCCACAAGGGAGATGCTCTTCAGTCTTCTATCATCAGAATGTCGAAGTCCAGTCGTCTTCTTAGTTTAAAGGTGATTTCAGGATGATCTGCTGTGCTAGGGCACTGCTCCCACTCTTATTCCAATCTGAGGGGTGGATCTCCGGCTAGGTCCCTCCCTATGGGTGGGACCAGGAAGGGGGGTGGTTACACCCCCTTTCCTTTGTCCAGGTCTCACTGGAGCTGGGGCTGGGCTGCCCCAGAACCGGTTTGACCGGATTATGCAAGGGGCAGCCTTGTGCTCCCCAGGCACTGTCTGGTTTCTTTCAAACCTCCCTGCTACAATCCACTATCTCCTGTCTGGAGGGTGGTGACACCCTCCTGTGACAGGAAACCCTTTGTCCAGGCCCCATCTGCTGAGTTTCGGTCAACTGCAGGGGTCCAGACATTTGTCTGTGGCAGAGGCATCCATTTTGTGGATCTTAAGGTCTTTGGAGAAATCAACCGCATTTAAGCAAAGTAACATGTCTTACCCCTCTAGAGGGGTGGAATGCTATCCCCGTCGCCAGAACTGGCGAGGGGATAGTATTCCAGGATCTAAGACGGCCTTTTTATCAAGCATTAATACCATGATGGAATCTGTAGCCACGGAAAGTACCTTTACGGTCCTAGGGGACCTAAACTTTCATATAGACCTAGGTCACCTTACCGACACTGCTGCCCTCATCTCTGATTTAGAAACCCTAGGGCTAAAACAACTCGTCACGTCCTCCACTCATCAAGCAGGCCACATCCTGGACCCCATTTTTTCGAACTTAGAAGGCCTGCAAATTACCAACATTCTGCCTATGCCTTGGACTGACCACTTTGCAATTTTTGCAAATTTAGTCATCAATAATCATTGCAGCACCAATCCACGTCCCATGCCCAAACAATCTTTTAAAGACTGGAAAAATATAAATCATGAGAATCTGCAACTTATATTGGAACAAACTCGTCCTACGTTCGCCTCAGATCCCAATTTAGCGGTACAGCAATTCCACGATTGGCTGGGCCAAGCTACAAACCAGTCAGCCCCTTCCAAGGAGCATTCCAGAAATAGATCCAAACCCACTGCCCCCTGGTACAATGAAAAATTAAGGGCACAAAAACAGACTAATCGTAGCAAGGAAAGAATTTGGCGAAAAGACTATGACACAGCCAGTAAAGTAGTTTACAAGGAAGCCCTAACACTTTACAAAGCCATGATAGCGAAAGCAAAAACGAATACTATAGTGATCAAATTGAAAAAGCTAAGAACTCGAGCAGACAATTATTTCAAATCACCAAAGCACTATCAGGTCATTCTCCTGACCTCACTCCTCCTCCGTCGCAATCTTTGTGTGACTCCCTCGCCTCCTTTTTTTTCACTAAAGTAGACGATATCTATCAGGCTTTTTCCACCAAATCACCTCGAAATACTATCACATCCACTACCTTTTGTCCTGCCAACATGTTTTTTAGCTTCCAACCGGTCACCCCATACCAAATAAAAAATATACTATCCACTATTAAATCAGGATCACTTCTGGATCCCTGCCCTCTCTCCGTGCTCCGACCGGTCATGGATTCTATCCTACCGGCACTCACGCAAGTTTGTAACTCAATTCTCCTATCAGGCAATTACCCGGATCCCCTCAAAAACACCTTATTAAAACCCTTGTTAAAAAAACCCTCCTTGGATAAAAGTGAGCTAAAAAACTACCGCCCCATCGCTAGTCTCCCCTTCATGGCGAAGGTGACTGAAAAAATCATGAACACCCAGATATCCGAGTTTATAGAACAACATCAGCTTCTGGACAACACCCAGTTTGGGTTCAGAAAACATCATGGGACTGAGACAGCCCTGATCAAAGCCGCCGATGACATCAGGGTAATCAGGGACCAGGGTGGCACTGCCATCCTGGTTCTGCTAGATTTATCGGCGGCCTTCGACACGGTCGACCACAACACCTTGGTCGATCGTGTCCAGGGATTTGGCATTTGTCACACTGCCAAAGACTTAATTGCGTCCTTCCTTGCCAAAAGAACGCAGGCTGTCATTTTAGGACCCTTTCAATCGGCCCAACTCTCTGCCCCTTGTGGAGTTCCTCAAGGCTCATCCCTGAGTCCGACACTTTTTAACATTTATGTGTCGGACCTTGCTAAGACCATCAAAGCACATGGGATGAGCCTAACCTCCTACGCCGACGACACCCAACTAGTGTTGGCAATTAAAGGGGATGGAGAGCAAGTAGCCGAAAAATTTAAGAAAGGGCTCCTAGCTATAGGAGAATGGATGGCCACCAACTGCCTTAAGTTAAATTCGGAAAAAACCGAGGTACTCATATTTGGATCACTCCAACCAGCCTGGCCAACTAGTTGGTGGCCAGAGACCTTCAATACCCCTCCCACTCCCACCACGAAGGTTAGGAACCTCGGAGTCACCTTCGACGATGGTCTAATCTTTATGGACCACGCCATTAAAACAGTGTCTATGGCACACCTGAAACTAAAAATGATCAGGAAAATTCGTCCTTTTCTCCCTGACACTGCCATTAAGACTCTTGTCACTGCCCTTGTCCTTTCATCTTTGGACTATTGTAACGGGCTATTCCTAAATGCTCAAACCAGAGTCATCACAAAACTCCAATCGGCTCAAAACGCGGCGGCTCGTCTGCTCTCTGGCAAGACAAAGTTTGAATCTATCTCCAAAGATATAAAGGATTTTCACTGGCTCACGATACAAAAAAGAATTCACTTTAAATCACTCTGCATTGTGTTCAAAGCAGTGAACAATCAAGGACCCCACTACCTAAAAACTCAACTACAACGCTATAAACCTACCAGAGCCTTACGATCAGCCACTCTCAATCAACTGATTGTCCCCCGCACCAAAACAGTCACCTGGGGTGACCGACGCTTTCTGGTGGCGGCCCCCAGACTCTGGAACACCCTGCCTCCTAACATCAGACAAAGTGCCACGCTCCTCCAATTCCGTAAACTCCTGAAAACTTGGCTGTTTACTCAATAACTATCTCTGTTTAATTAACCGGTTCCTAACTTCACAGCTTGTATTTAACAAATGATTTATCAGCGCCAAGACGCCCATGGGTAAATGCAGCGCTCTATAAATATTAAAAATAAATAAATAAATAAATAAATAAATAAATAAATTCCAAATCGTATGACACCTTACACGACATGTTTTGATAAAGCCAAACCAAAGTTGCTATATAACCGCGAGGATTATAAGGCACTTAAGAGTATATGGTATGGCATTATCCTGAAACAGCTTAGGGAGTTGTTCCCGACAGCTGCAGACAGGCTCAGCTCATGCTAGAGCTCCATCTCACATGAAACCACGCACTCTGCCTCCAGGATTGATGAGGCCTTCCATAGGAGTGGCTCACAGGTTAATATGTGTCCAGATATAGGTTTAGATATAGGTATACTACATCTAAGCAAGGGGTGATTACACCACCTTACCCCAGCTGAGTGATCAGCCAGTTGTGTCAATTTAAGAACCAGCCAGGGGTGGCAAAAGATATGCTGCAGCCCCTGGTAGGCCTTGGTGGCCCCTATGCCCTGGGCACCTATAGTGCATTATACAGGGGCTGACAAGGAGTCCATTTCCAATTGTGGTATGTACCTAGGGTACATGGAGTCCATTTTACAGAGAGAGCAGATGGCCTGGGGCCCTGATTAGCAGGGAACCAGGTCAACTAAGTCAAAAAACCAGCTAAACACAGGCAAAAAATCTGGGGTAACCATAGTCAGGTAGCCACCTTCCTACATAACCCCCCCCCAAACGAAAGGAGATAAGGCTATCCTTGGCCAGGTAAGCCTATATTGCCTGAGTGGCCATATAAGGAAGTACCTGCACTAGCATGGGTACCCCCTGTCTCATGGTCCACTAAGCAGTCCCTCACCCTTTGGGTATTAGAGGGTCTCCACCATAGGGAATCACTACCTTGGGTGTGTTTATGCAAAGTTAAAGGCTGGTTTGGATATGGAGTATTGAAGTGAGGCTCTTCTAAGTCAGGGCTTGGCTTCCTCCAATTATCTTCCACCATGTGTGCCTTTCTTTCTTTAACTGAGTTGCACTGTGCTCTCAGGGTCAACCTCTGGCTACCTAAAGCTGGAGGCTGGGTCCCTCTGTTTGGCTTGCTGGAGGGACAGTTCAGGTTTGGGCCCTTTGGGTCCCAGGTTTGGCTGTGCCCAACAGAATCCACCTGTGGGAGGTCCCTAACTGTTTTTAAGGGGGCTCCCTTAGGAGTTTTTAAAGTTTTCACCTTACTAGGGCTACTAGTTTTGGTGCACCTAATCTTTTGATGGGGGTGCTTTATTTGACAGGGAGCCCTCTGGGTCTCACTGTCGTTCTTGTCCTCTGCAGCCCTGGGCTGGCTAAGGCAAGGGAGAGAGGGGCAGGTTACCTGCTCCAGACTGGGTCCCACCTGAGAAGGGTCCACCGCCATCAGAGGCTCTGTCAGGCCAGGCCTAACAACCTCTGGGGCAGTTCCTTCATCAGGGGTAAGATCAGTTCCCTGAGGAGGCTGATCCTGTCCTAAAGTCTGGTGAGGGGGAGATTTCTCTTCCTCCTCCATGCTCTCAGTTTGTGTGGAGTTATCCATCATTTCAGGCTTCACAACACACATATCAGTTTGAGTTTGGGCTGTGGCCATCACAGCCCCACCAACCTTTTCAGGAGGAGACTCAGTTTGGGTTTCTGCTGTTATTATAACAGCTTTGCTATTCTGTTCAGGAAGAGCTTTTGCTAAAGATGGGGCAGAGAGTTTCTCAGCCCTACCAACCTTTTCAGGAAGGACATCTTGAATTGGGGCTGTAGCCATTACAGCCCCACTAACCTTTCCATTGGAATTCACCATTCTAGAATGGGTTTCCTGTTCAACCTCAGCCCAGGCTGAGATTTCCAAATCATTACCAAGTAGGCAGTCTACAGGCAAGTTTGGTGACACTGCCACTCTCTTTGGGCCAATGACACCTCCCCAGCTGAGACTTACTACTGCCATGGGATGATTTGTTTGGATTCCATCAATGTTTGTAACCTGGTATGTGGCACCAGGTAAAAGTTGCTTAGAGGGGACTATGCCATCAGCCACCATGGTGATGCTAGCCCCTGTGTCTCTAAAAGCTTCAACTTCCAAACCATTGATGATGGGTTCTTGTCTATACTTGCTCAAAGTATTTGGGCAAGCAGAGAAGTTGGCAAACCCCATGCCAGTCCCATAAACAAGATCATTGGGTGATGGGGACCTGGATAGGCCAGGGTCCACCTGAGCTCCAACAGTAAACCCACCCAGATTCCTGGGTGTGCTTCCACTTCCTGGGGGAGTACTGCTGACAGTAACAGGAGGTGTTGAAGCTGGCTTTGGAGGTATATTTTCTTTATTGTTATTCTTGGGACAACAGTTGTCTGTTTTGTAATGCCCCACCTGTTTACAGGCATAACAATAAGGCTTTTTCTCAGTTGAAGAAGTGTCTTGGGACCCACCCCCATTCTTGGAGTTTTGGGGCCCTGGGGAAGTCTTTTCTTTATTTTTATCCCCACCCTTATCTTGAGGCTTGGTAGACTCCTTCTTCTGGTTACTGTCCTGATTCTTAGGCCTAATCCTGGTTCTGACCCACTTGTCTGCCTTCTTTCCCAATTCTTGGGGAGAGGTCAGATCAGAGTCCACCAGGTGCTGGTGTAAGAGCTGGTTCTGACAATTACTTAGGATCTGCTCCCTCATAATCAAATTATACAATCCTGTAAAGTCATGTACTTTGCTGCCATGTAGCCAACCCTCCAGAGCCTTAGTTGCACAATCAACAAAATCAGTCCAGTCCTGAGTCTGTGTCTTCTGGGTGTCTCTGAACTTCAACCTGTACTGTTCAGTTGTGAGAAGTTGGCCTGGTAGGGGATGTTTCCAATTCTGGAACCACCTACTACCTGACCAAACAATCCCCTTATGGTGTCTGGTTGTAAGTCAACCTTATTAGACAAGCTATCCTAGTGGTAGCATGGACTAAGCAGCCTAAAGGCTTAACTTAAGAGGTCGTGTTAAGCGAGCTGTTTTACCACATACAATCCTGTAATACCAAATGAAAGGACACCACACAAGTATATATTATAAAAATATATGTGTTTATTACTAAAAACAATCCCCAGTATTCTTTATGAATAAAGGGGCACAAGCGTTAAATCAAAAGCACTGTTTAAACATACAAAGTTGCACAATTATGGATGAGGGCAGGGGGCCACTCAAACCATATACTAAACAAGTGGTATAAGAGAGGCCACTCAAACAGTGGTTAGGCCTAGGGCCTAGGGAATCGCTGGGAGCAGTCAGGACAATCAATGCTGAAGTCGGGAATGGCCCTCGGGATTCGGGAGATGTGCGGAAAGCGCACGCATGCACCAATGTTAACCAATGGTGCGTAAAAGTCAAATAGTTAAAGTTTAAGGACACTTCCGCTGAACCTAGAGGAACAAAACTTAACACACAGACCCTAGAGGTGTGCACCAGTGTGGGAACACCGGCGGAGCAAAGTTACCTCACCCACAGGAAGTGGGTGCACAGGGTCGAAGTGGCGTCGGGTTTTGACACGCAGGCTCTTGGTGCTTGAAGCTGAAAGGGCTGCAGGCAGGGTGAAGACGAAGTGTCCGGTGGAGTCCAAGGGTGGACTCAAGTTGTAGAGTACCTGAAAGCAGAGGGGACAGAGTCTGGGTCACTCAGCAGTGACCAGGGTGGAACCAGGACGGAACCAGGCAATGTCGGGCGCAATCAGGTGGTCGTCGAGGCGCTTCTCTTCGCTGTCACGTGGGCTCTGGGGCATCTGCGACGTCCAGGAGCAGGTCACGATCTGTCCCACGCAGGCTCTCACCGTCGGTGCAGTCGGCTTCCGGTTTGGAGCAAACAAGCCTTGGTAAGAGCAATCCACGCG
Source organism: Lissotriton helveticus (assembly GCF_964261635.1). Taxonomy (NCBI): domain Eukaryota; kingdom Metazoa; phylum Chordata; class Amphibia; order Caudata; family Salamandridae; genus Lissotriton; species Lissotriton helveticus. The sequence continues at coordinate 1,663,823 of NW_027611658.1, read as the reverse complement.
GGATTGGAAGATGGCGTCTCACTCGGACCAGGAAGGTCAGAGTCGGGGCTCCCTTTCAGGGGAGCTGGTGTGGATCTGGAGCAACCAGAATCACGAGTCTTCTTTTGTAGTTCGTCGGCACAGGGACCACAAGCCAGCTGGCAAGTGACCGGGCCACCGCGTTGAGCCAAATCGTGCCAAAGGGCCCCACGCAGCACTCGTCGAGTGTGGAGGGCTGAACTTCGGCTCAGGAGTAGCTCAGGGTGGGGGCTTCTCAAACCCCGGTGTACAGCTTCGAGGGTCACTCGTGGGCTGCACGGTCAGCGTCTCGTGGTCACTTCAAGATGGCGTGCCCCACGCTTCCGGTCGCCTTCACGGGTCTCAGCTTTGCATGGACTGTGGATCGGGCTGTTAGAAGCTGGGCAGGCTTGATCTCGTCGATCTCAGTCGCTCGAGTTCCGGCGGGAACTGCAACTAAGTAGACGTCGAGGGCTGGATGGTGCCTGCTGCTGCAGGGTGGTCACTCCTTGACCACAAGGGAGATTCTTCGGGCTTCCACGTTGAGATGGAGGGCGAAGGGTCCAGAATATCGTTTCAAATGTTTCTTCCAGGAAATCTGATGTGCATTGGCACTGCTCCCACTCTTATTCGAATCTGGTGGGCGTGATTACCTGCTAGGTCCCCTCCTATGGGTGGGACCCAGGAAGTGGGTGGATACACCCCCTTCCTTTGATCCAGGCCGCCCTGGCACGAGGGCTGGAGTGCCCCAGAACCGGTTTGGCCGGATTATGCAAGGGGCAGCCTTGTGCGCCCCAGGCAGTGTCTGGTTTCTTTCAAACCTCCCTGCTACAATACACTATCTCCTGTCTGGAGGGCGGTGACACCCTCCTGTGACAGGAAACCCTTTGTCCAGGACCCCCTTGACTGGGTTTCGGTCAGCTCCAGGGGTCCAGACATTTGTCTGTGGCAGAGGCATCCATTTTGTGGATCTTAAGGCCTTTGGAGAAATCAACCGCATTAAAGTGAAGTAACATGTCTTACCCCTCTGGAGGGGTGGAATGCCATCCCCGTCGCCAGAACTGGCGAGGGGATGGTATTCCAAAGCGTATGACACCTTACACGACATGTTTTGATAAAGCCAAACCAGAGTTGCTAAATAACCGCGAGGATTATAAGGCACTTAATAGTATATGGTATGGCATTATCCTGAAACAGCTTAGGGATTTGTTCCCGACGGCTGCAGACAGGCTCAGCTCATGCTAGAGCTCCATCTCACATAAAAACCAAGCACCCAGCCTCCAGGATTGGTGAGGCCTGTCTATAGGAGTGGCTCACAGGTTTACATGTGTCCAGATATAGGTTTAGACATAGGTATACTATATCTAAGCAAGGGGTGTGTACACCACCTTACCCCAGCTGAGTGATCAGCCAGTTGTGTCAATTTAAGAACCAGCCAGGGGTGGCAAAAGATATGCTGCAGCCCCTGGTAGGCCTTAGTGGCTCCTGTGCCCTGTGCACCTATAGTGCGTTCTACAGGGGCTGACAAGGAGTCTATTTCCAATTGGTATGTGCCTATAGCACATGTGTCATTAATTTAGTGAGAGAACAGCAGGCTGGGGGTCTGATCAGCAGGCCCACAGCCTCAGTAGTCGAAAACCAGTGAAGCAAAAAGCAAAAATTTGGGGTGACCATAGGATAGCAGACCCTACTCTCCTACACAACCCCCCCCCAAACGCAGGGACATTAAACTAACCTTGACCAGATAAGTCTTCATGTTCTAAGTGGAAGTACCTGGAGAGACCATCTGCATTACCATGGTCAGTCCCTGGGCGGTGCTCCACTGTAAAGTCCATCCCCTGTAGGGAAATGGACCACCTGAGCAGTTTGGGATTTTCACCCTTCATCTGATTAAGCCATAAGAGGGGCTTATGGTCTGTTTGCACCAGGAAGTGAGTTCCAAACAAGTAGGACCTCAACTTCTTTAATGCCCAAACCACAGCAAAGGCCTCCCTCTCTATGGCTGACCAACGTTTTTCTCTTGGGGTTAGCCTCCTGCTAATGAAAGCAATTGGCTGGTCTTGACCATCTTGATTAAGTTGTGAGAGTACAGCTCCCACCCCCAACTCAGAAGCATCTGTCTGAACAATGAACTGTTTGGAGTAGTCAGGACTCTTTAGGATAGGTGCAGAGCACATGGCCTTCTTCAGGTCTTCAAATGCCTTCTGACAGCTAACTGTCCACTGAACCTTTTTTGGCATCTTCTTGGATGTCAAGTCATTTAATGGTGTCACTATAGACCCATAGTTTTTCACAAACTTTCTGTAATACCCAGTCAGGCCCAAGAAGGCTCTGACTTGTGTCTGGGTAACTGGAGGAGCCCAGTCCTGTATGGCCTGGATTTTGCTTTCCAGTGGCTGAACCTGGCCTCCACCTACTAGGTGGCCCAGGTATACAACCTTACTCTGCCCTATCTGGCACTTTGTGGCCTTGATAGTTAGGCCTGCCTTTTGCAGGGCCTCCAAAACTTTCTTCAGGTGGATCAGGTGATCCTCCCAGGTGGAGCTAAAGACAGCAATATCATCCAGATAAGCTGCACAAAAGTCATCCAACCCAGTAAGGACTTGGTTCACCAACCTTTGAAAAGTGGCAGGTGCATTCTTCAAACCAAAGGGCATTACCACAAACTGATAATGTCCACTAGGGGTAGAGAATGCTGTTTTGGCTTTTGACTCCTCAGCTAGTCTGATTTGCCAGTAGCCAGCTGTCAGATCAAATGTGCTCAGAAACTTGGCAGAAGCCAATCTGTCAATGAGCTCATCTGCTCTTGGAATGGGGTGAGCATCTGTCCTAGTGACAGCATTGAGACCCCTGTAATCCACGCAAAACCTCATTTCTCTCTTACCATCTTGGGTATGAGGTTTTGGCACCAGGACTACTGGGCTGGCCCATGGGCTCTCTGATGGCTCAATCACTCCAAGCTCCAACATCTTTTGCACCTCAGCCTTGATGCAATCCCTGACATGATCAGGTTGCCTGTAGATCTTATTCTTGACAGGCAGACTGTCACCAGTGTCCACAACATGGGTACACCAGTCAGTTTGGCTGGGTGTGAGTGAAAACATTTGCCTGTGAGCCTGCAAAACTTGTCTGCAGTCCCTCTGTTGCTGGTCAGTGAGGCTGCCTGCCAAGGCTACTCCATCAACTGAACCATCATCAGGGTTCTGGGAAAGCAGGTCTGGGAGAGGGTCACTCTCTTCCTCCTGTTCCCCATCTGTGGCCATGAGCAAGCTCATGTCCTCCCTGTCTACAAATGCTTTCAAGCGATTCACATGGATTACCCTGTGAGGGCTCCTGGGTGTTCCAAAGTCTACCAAGTAGGTGACTTCCCCTTTCTTCTCAATAATAGGATAGGGTCCACTCCATTTGTCTTGGAGTGCTGCTGGAGCCACTGGCTCCAGTACCCATACCTTCTGTCCTGGTTGGAACTCTACCAGTACAGCCTTTTGGTCATGCCAAGCTTTCTGCAATTCTTGGCTGGCCTCCAGGTTTTTGGATGCTCTTTCCATGTACTCAGCCATCCTGGAGCGGAGACCAAGTACATAGTCCACTATGTCTAGTTTGGGCTTTTTGAGAGGTAACTCCCATCCTTCCTTCACCAAACACAATGGACCTCTCACAGGGTGGCCAAACAAAAGTTCAAAAGGGCTGTAGCCAACCCCCTTCTGTGGGACCTCTCTGTAAGCAAAGAGCAGGCAGGGTAAAAGAATGTCCCATTTCCGCCTGAGCTTCTCTGGTAATCCTTTTATCATGCCTTTAAGGGTCTTGTTAAATCTCTCCACAAGCCCATTGCATTGTGGATGATATGGGGTGGTAAACTTATAGTTTACTCCACATTCCTTCCACATTGCTTTTAGATAGCTGGACATAAAATTTGTCCCTCTATCTGATAGTACCTCCTTAGGAAAGCCCACTCTTGAGAAAACTGCAATGAGGGCTTTTGCCACCACAGGTGCTGTGGTGGTCCTTAGGGGAATAGCCTCTGGGTACCTGGTGGCATGATCCACTACCACCAGTATGAATCTGTTCCCAGATGCTGTTTGGGGGTCCATTGGACCCACAATATCAATTCCAACTCTCTCAAAGGGGACCCCCACCACAGGTAGTGGTATTAGGGGGGCCTTTGTTGTGCCACCTGACTTACCACTGGCTTGGCAAGTGACACAGGAGCGACAAAACTCCTTGACATCCTCTGACATGTGAGGCCAGTGAAAGTGTGGAACAAGCCTGTCCCACGTCTTGTTCTGGCCTAAGTGTCCTGCAAGGGGAATATCATGGGCCAAGGTAAGGAGGAATCCCCTAAACTGCAGAGGTATCACCAACCTCCTGGTCATGCCAGGCTTGGGGGCTCTAGCCTCTGAGTAAAGGAGTCCCTCATCCCAATACACAGTATGGGTACCTTGGGCATCCCCAGCAGCCTCAGCAGCAGCCTGCTGTCTGAGGGGTTCAAGGGAAGGGCAATCTAATTGAGCCTGCCTCAGGTCTGCCCTTGAGGGTCCCCCTGTCCCCAGAAACTCAACCTGGTCAGGTTCAAGCTCCTCAGAGACAGTCTCCTCTTGGACTGCAGAATCAGTTTCCTCTGAAACCTGATCCTCAACCTGGGGCAAGGTGGAAGGCGAGGCCTTTCCTCTCTTGCTCCTTCTCTTGGGTTGTGGCTGGTCTATTGTCTCAAGATCCACCACTGGTTCAGGAAGGCACTTCTTAGCCTGAGCCCTTGTCATGGCAAGGACATGCTCTGAAATCCCTAGCATTTCTGCATGAGTCCTGTACTCCACTTCTGACCATGCTGAGCTTTCAAGGTCATTGCCTAACAGACAGTCTACTGGTAGGTCTGCACTCACCACAACTTTCTTTAGGCCATCAACCCCTCCCCAGGAGAAGTTCACAACTGCCACACTATGGGAGGTAGTGGAGTTGCTTGCATTGGTTACTAGGTAGCTCTCTCCTAGTACAATCTGCCCAGGGTCCACAAAGCCAGGGGTCACCATGGTGACACTAGCACATGTGTCCCTGTAAGCTTGAGCCAGTTTCTCATTTATTAAGGGAGTCTGCCTGTATTTGCCCAGGTTAGTGGGGCTTACTGCAGTGGGCAACTCAATGTCCACATCATACAGGAGAACTGCCTGTGTAGGGACTCTGACTAGGCCAGATCCTACTTCAATACCCAGGGTCAACCCAGCTACACCCTTGGACTGTGTTCCACCACTGCTTACTGTACTTGGGGTTGCAGTTGCTTTAGGAGCTGTAGTGGTGGGAACTGGATTTGCCTTGGTGCACTCACTGCCCCAGTGTGAAACTGATTTGCAGGTATTACACCAAGGTGTCTTTGGACCTTTGTTCTTCTTCTTCTTGTTACCATTTTGGGAACCACCCTCCTTACTATTAGTTTGGGGGCCTGAAGACTTCTGGTCTTTTTCTTTATCTTTCTGATTCTGATTACCACCCTTCTGGTCTGTTTTCTTCTGGTCACCACCTTGGTTCTGGGGTTTCTGCTTAATCCTTGTTCTGACCCATTTGTCTGCCTTCTTTCCCAATTCTTGGGGAGAGGTCAGATCAGAGTCAATAAGGTATTGATGCAACAGCTGGTTTGTACAGTTATTAAGGATCTGTTCTCTCATCATAAGATTGTACAATCCTGTATAGTCTGAAACTTTACTTCCCTGTAACCAACCCTCCAAAGCCTTAGTGGCACACTCCACAAAATCAGTCCAGTCTTGAGTCTGTGCTTTCTGGGTGTCTCTGAACAACAACCTGTATTGCTCAGTGGTTAGGCCATACCCTTCAATGAGAGCACTCTTCAAAACAGAGTAGTTTTTGGCATCCTCAGGTCTAACTGTGAGGAGCCTGTCTCTCCCTTTCTCAGAAAAGGAGTACCACAAAATTGCAGCCCACTGGTTCTCAGGAACCTGCTGTACCATGCAGGCTCTCTCAAGAGCAGTCATCCATTTGTGGATGTCATCCCCTTCTTTGAAGGGGGGCACAATCTTGGTCAGGTTTCTATTGTCATAGGCCCTGTCTTTTTCTCTTGGAAAATTGCTGCCACCAGTGACATCTAAGCCACTTAATTTCTGCTCTCTTGCCAAGGCAAGTTTAGCTTGAGCTAAGGTAAGCTTAGCTTGACTCAGGGCTACCTCCTCTCTCTCTATCTGGAGTCTGACAGCCCTCATTCTAGCCCTATGCTCAGCTTTCTGAGAAGCACTCATGCCTCTCTCTGATTCTCTGGAGGCACTAGAAAGATGAGAGTCCCCTGAGGGAGATCTCACTCTTCTGTTGCCTGGGAGAATCACATGTTGGGTTCTGGGGAGGTGCTGGCCCTCTCCATTCCCCAGTAGGTCCAAGTTGGCCTGGCTAAGCCTACCAACTGGAACCTGGCTACCCTGATCCTGTACTTCTAAGTCCTCAACTTCTGAGTCCTCATCCAAGTCATCATCATCCTCCTCTTCAGGGGGATCAACTGCAGGGGGGTTCCCTCCAGTTCCTGTATCTAGGGAAGCTGCTTTTGCCTTCTCTAAGTCATCCTGTTCTAGGAGTTCTACCAGGATTAGGCAGGTGGGGCTTCTGCCCCTTTTTAACCCTCTTGCTTTGCACAAGACAATCAAGTCTCTACGGGTTAGTTTGTCATATCCAGAAGTTGCCTGGGTAGGGTCAACTGTCACAGGACTAGACCCTGAGGCCTTTCCTGTGTCAGACATGGTTACTAGTGAGGTGTAAGTGGTGCACTTACCTACACTAAGTGTTTTCCTACTGGACCTTGCTAGTGAGTTGTAGTCAGGGGTGTGCTACTCCCTTCAACCTACAACTACTAAGTTCAGTAGAACTTAATATGCTAAGCTTTTGATTTTATATGTACCTAGAGGTACTTGATGTGATCTTTCAATTTGATATAAAGATTGTAATGGTAAAACAACAGCAAGCTCAAATCCGCACCGCTGCTCACCAATGTGAGAAGTTGGCCTGGTAGGGGATGTTTCCAATTCTGGAACCACCTACTACCTGACCAAACAATCCCCTTATGGTGTCTGGTTGTAAGTCAACCTTATTAGACAAGCTATCCTAGTGGTAGCATGGACTAAGCAGCCTAAAGGCTTAACTTAAGAGGTCGTGTTAAGCGAGCTGTTTTACCACATACAATCCTGTAATACCAAATGAAAGGACACCACACAAGTATATATTATAAAAATATATGTGTTTATTACTAAAAACAATCCCCAGTATTCTTTATGAATAAAGGGGCACAAGCGTTAAATCAAAAGCACTGTTTAAACATACAAAGTTGCACAATTATGGATGAGGGCAGGGGGCCACTCAAACCATATACTAAACAAGTGGTATAAGAGAGGCCACTCGAACAGTGGTTAGGCCTAGGGCCTAGGGAATCGCTGGGAGCAGTCAGGACAATCAATGCTGAAGTCGGGAATGGCCCTCGGGATTCGGGAGATGTGCGGAAAGCGCACGCATGCACCAATGTTAACCAATGGTGCGTAAAAGTCAAATAGTTAAAGTTTAAGGACACTTCCGCTGAACCTAGAGGAACAAAACTTAACACACAGACCCTAGAGGTGTGCACCAGTGTGGGAACACCGGCGGAGCAAAGTTACCTCACCCACAGGAAGTGGGTGCATAGGGTCGAAGTGGCGTCGGGTTTTGACACGCAGGCTCTTGGTGCTTGAAGCTGAAAGGGCTGCAGGCAGGGTGAAGACGAAGTGTCCGGTGGAGTCCAAGGGTGGACTCAAGTTGTAGAGTACCTGAAAGCAGAGGGGACAGAGTCTGGGTCACTCAGCAGTGACCAGGGTGGAACCAGGACGGAACCAGGCAATGTCGGGCGCAATCAGGTGGTCGTCGAGGCGCTTCTCTTCGCTGTCACGTGGGCTCTGGGGCATCTGCGACGTCCAGGAGCAGGTCACGATCTGTCCCACGCAGGCTCTCACCGTCGGTGCAGTCGGCTTCCGGTTTGGAGCAAACAAGCCTTGGTAAGAGCAATCCACGCGGGATTGGAAGATGGCGTCTCACTCGGACCAGGAAGGTCAGAGTCGGGGCTCCCTTTCAGGGGAGCTGGTGTGGATCTGGAGCAACCAGAATCACGAGTCTTCTTTTGTAGTTCGTCGGCACAGGGACCACAAGCCAGCTGGCAAGTGACCGGGCCACCGCGTTGAGCCAAATCGTGCCAAAGGGCCCCACGCAGCACTCGTCGAGTGTGGAGAGCTGAACTTCGGCTCAGGAGTAGCTCAGGGTGGGGGCTTCTCAAACCCCGGTGTACAGCTTCGAGGGTCACTCGTGGGCTGCACGGTCAGCGTCTCGTGGTCACTTCAAGATGGCGTGCCCCACGCTTCCGGTCGCCTCCACGGGTCTCAGCTTTGCATGGACTGTGGATCGGGCTGTTAGAAGCTGGGCAGGCTTGATCTCGTCGATCTCAGTCGCTCGAGTTCCGGCGGGAACTGCAACTAAGTAGACGTCGAGGGCTGGATGGTGCCTGCTGCTGCAGGGTGGTCACTCCTTGACCACAAGGGAGATTCTTCGGGCTTCCACGTTGAGATGGAGGGCGAAGGGTCCAGAATATCGTTTCAAATGTTTCTTCCAGGAAATCTGATGTGCATTGGCACTGCTCCCACTCTTATTCGAATCTGGTGGGCGTGATTACCTGCTAGGTCCCCTCCTATGGGTGGGACCCAGGAAGTGGGTGGATACACCCCCTTCCTTTGATCCAGGCCGCCCTGGCACGAGGGCTGGAGTGCCCCAGAACCGGTTTGGCCGGATTATGCAAGGGGCAGCCTTGTGCGCCCCAGGCAGTGTCTGGTTTCTTTCAAACCTCCCTGCTACAATACACTATCTCCTGTCTGGAGGGCGGTGACACCCTCCTGTGACAGGAAACCCTTTGTCCAGGACCCCCTTGACTGGGTTTCGGTCAGCTCCAGGGGTCCAGACATTTGTCTGTGGCAGAGGCATCCATTTTGTGGATCTTAAGGCCTTTGGAGAAATCAACCGCATTAAAGTGAAGTAACATGTCTTACCCCTCTGGAGGGGTGGAATGCCATCCCCGTCGCCAGAACTGGCGAGGGGATGGTATTCCAAAGCGTATGACACCTTACACGACATGTTTTGATAAAGCCAAACCAGAGTTGCTAAATAACCGCGAGGATTATAAGGCACTTAATAGTATATGGTATGGCATTATCCTGAAACAGCTTAGGGATTTGTTCCCGACGGCTGCAGACAGGCTCAGCTCATGCTAGAGCTCCATCTCACATAAAAACCAAGCACCCAGCCTCCAGGATTGGTGAGGCCTGTCTATAGGAGTGGCTCACAGGTTTACATGTGTCCAGATATAGGTTTAGACATAGGTATACTATATCTAAGCAAGGGGTGTGTACACCACCTTACCCCAGCTGAGTGATCAGCCAGTTGTGTCAATTTAAGAACCAGCCAGGGGTGGCAAAAGATATGCTGCAGCCCCTGGTAGGCCTTAGTGGCTCCTGTGCCCTGTGCACCTATAGTGCGTTCTACAGGGGCTGACAAGGAGTCTATTTCCAATTGGTATGTGCCTATAGCACATGTGTCATTAATTTAGTGAGAGAACAGCAGGCTGGGGGTCTGATCAGCAGGCCCACAGCCTCAGTAGTCGAAAACCAGTGAAGCAAAAAGCAAAAATTTGGGGTGACCATAGGATAGCAGACCCTACTCTCCTACATCAGTGGTTAAGCCAAACCCATCTATCAGAACACTCTTCAGGACTTTGTAATTGTTTGCATCCTCATGTCTAACAGTGAGGAGCTTATCTCTCCCTTTCTCTGAAAAGGAGTACCATAAGATTGCTGCCCACTGTTCCTCAGGAACCTGCTGTACCATGCAGGCTCTCTCAAGAGCAGTTATCCACTTGTGGATGTCATCCCCTTCCTTGTAGGGGGGCACAATCTTTGTCAGGTTTCTACTATCATAGGACCTGGGTTTCTCTTTTGGAATATTGCTGCCACCAGTGGCATCTAAGCCACACAATTTCTGCTCTCTTGCCAAGGCAAGTTTAGCTTGGGCCAAGGCTACCTCCTCCCTCTCTATCTGGAGTTTGACAGCCCTCATTCTGGCCCTATGCTCTAGCTTTTGAGAAGCACTCATGCCTCTCTGTGATTCTCTGGAGGCACTAGAAACATGGGAGTCCCCTGAGGGAGATCTCACTCTTCTGTTGCCTGGGAGAATAACATGTTGGGTTCTGGGGAGGTGCTGGCCCTCTCCATTCCCCAGTAGGTCCAAGTTGGCCTGGCTAAGCCTACCAACTGGAACCTGGCTACCCTGATCCTGTACTTCTAAGTCCTCAACATCTGAGTCCTCATCCAAGTCATCATCATCCTCCTCTTCAGGGGGATCAACTGCAGGGGGGTTCCCTCCAGTTCCTGTGTCTAGGGAAGCTGCTTTTGCCTTCTCTAAGTCATCCTGTTCTAGGATTTCTACCAGGATTAGGCAGGTGGGGCTTCTGCCCCTTTTTAACCCTCTTGCTTTGCACAAGGCAATCAAGTCTCTGCGGGTTAGTTTGTCATATCCAAAAGTTGCCTGGGTAGGGTCAACTGTCACAGGACTAGACCCTGAGGCCTTTCCTGTGTCAGACATGGTTACTAGTGAGGTGTAAGTGGTGCACTTACCTACACTAAGTGTTTTCCTACTGGACCTTGCTAGTGAGTTGTAGTCAGGGGTGTGCTACTCCCTTCAACCTACAACTACTAAGTTCAGTAGAACTTAATATGCTAAGCTTTTGATTTTATATGTACCTAGAGGTACTTGATGTGATCTTTCAATTTGATATAAAGATTGCAATGGTAAAACAACAGCAAGCTCAAATCCGCACCGCTGCTCACCAATGTGAGAAGTTGGCCTGGTAGGGGATGTTTCCAATTCTGGAACCACCTACTACCTGACCAAACAATCCCTTATGGTGTCTGGTTGTAAGTCAACCTTATTAGACAAGCTATCCTAGGGGTAGCATGGACTAAGCAGCCTAAAGGCTTAACTTAAGAGGTCGTGTTAAGCGAGCTGTTTTACCACATACAATCCTGTAATACCAAATGAAAGGACACCACACAAGTATATATTATAAAAATATATGTGTTTATTACTAAAAACAATCCCCAGTATTCTTTATGAATAAAGGGGCACAAGCGTTAAATCAAAAGCACTGTTTAAACATACAAGTTGCACAATTATGGATGAGGGAGGGTGGCCACTCAAACCATATACTAAACAAGTGGTATAAGAGAGGCCACTCGAACAGTGGTTAGGCCTAGGGCCTAGGGAATCGCTGGGAGCAGTCAGGACAAGCAATGCTGAAGTCGGGAATGGCCCTCGGGATTCGGGAGATGTGCGGAAAGCGCACGCATGCACCAATGTTACCCAATGGTGCGTAAAAGTCATAGAGTTAAAGTTTAAGGGCACTTCCGCTGAACCTAGAGGAACAAAACTTAACACGCAGACCCTAGAGGTGTGCACCAGTGTGGGAACACCGGCGGAGCAAAGTTACCTCACCCACAGGAAGTGGGTGCACAGGGTCGAAGTGGCGTCGGGTTTTGACACGCAGGTTCTTGGCGCTTGAAGCTGAAGACGCTGCAGGCGATGTGAAGGAGAAGTGTCCGGTGGATCCAAGGGTGGATCTGAAGTGGTGAAGACCTGAAAGCAGAGGGGACAGTGTTCAAAGTCACTGGCCAGTGACCACCGTGGAACCAGATTGGAACCAGGCAAAGTCGGGTGCAAACAGGTGATGAGGTGTTGCTTCTCTCTGCAGCCACGTGGACACGAAGAGGTCAAGGACGTCCAGGAGTCGATCACGAGCTGTACCTCGAAGGCTCTAGCTGATGCCGGTGTCGGCAACTCGATTAAAGCAAACAAGCCTTGGCTAATGCAAGCCACGGGGAAAGTGAAAAAGGCTTATTACTCGGACCAGCAAGGTCAGAGCGGGTACTCCTTTCTACAGGAGCGAGGGCAGGTCTGGAGCAACCAGACCCACAGTGTAAATTGTAGGTTTCGTCGCCAAGATGGCCGCTGACCACGTGACAAGCGGCCGGGATGGCGAGTCGAGTGGCACAAAGCAAAAGGGCCCCACGCAGATCGTGGAGATGCTGGAGGGCTGATCTTTGGTGCAAATGCTGCACGATTGTGGGGCTTCTCAAACCCCAAAGCACAGAGTCGAGGGTGCCTCGGGTGCTGCGCAGTCAGCGTCTCGGGGGTCTTTCAAGATGTCCGCTCCCACGTCTCTCGGTGCCTCCACGGGTCCCTTCTTTGCAGGGACTGTGGATCGGGCTGGGAGAAGTCTGGGAAGCTGAGTCTTGTCAGGCTCTGCACTCGGGCTTCGGCGGGAGGCGGCGGCAAAGCAGACGACGAGGTGCTGGGTAGTGCCTGTGTTCACAGGGTGGCCCCTCCTAGGCCACAAGGGAGATGCTCTTCAGTCTTCTGTTCATCAGAATGTCGAAGTCCAGTCGTCTTCTTAGTTTAAAGGTGATTTCAGGATGATCTGCTGTGCTAGGGCACTGCTCCCACTCTTATTCCAATCTGAGGGGTGGATCTCCGGCTAGGTCCCTCCCTATGGGTGGGACCAGGAAGGGGGGTGGTTACACCCCCTTTCCTTTGTCCAGGTCTCACTGGAGCTGGGGCTGGGCTGCCCCAGAACCGGTTTGACCGGATTATGCAAGGGGCAGCCTTGTGCTCCCCAGGCACTGTCTGGTTTCTTTCAAACCTCCCTGCTACAATCCACTATCTCCTGTCTGGAGGGTGGTGACACCCTCCTGTGACAGGAAACCCTTTGTCCAGGCCCCATCTGCTGAGTTTCGGTCAACTGCAGGGGTCCAGACATTTGTCTGTGGCAGAGGCATCCATTTTGTGGATCTTAAGGTCTTTGGAGAAATCAACCGCATTTAAGCAAAGTAACATGTCTTACCCCTCTAGAGGGGTGGAATGCTATCCCCGTCGCCAGAACTGGCGAGGGGATAGTATTCCAAATCGTATGACACCTTACACGACATGTTTTGATAAAGCCAAACCAAAGTTGCTATATAACCGCGAGGATTATAAGGCACTTAAGAGTATATGGTATGGCATTATCCTGAAACAGCTTAGGGAGTTGTTCCCGACAGCTGCAGACAGGCTCAGCTCATGCTAGAGCTCCATCTCACATGAAACCACGCACTCTGCCTCCAGGATTGATGAGGCCTTCCATAGGAGTGGCTCACAGGTTAATATGTGTCCAGATATAGGTTTAGATATAGGTATACTACATCTAAGCAAGGGGTGATTACACCACCTTACCCCAGCTGAGTGATCAGCCAGTTGTGTCAATTTAAGAACCAGCCAGGGGTGGCAAAAGATATGCTGCAGCCCCTGGTAGGCCTTGGTGGCCCCTATGCCCTGGGCACCTATAGTGCATTATACAGGGGCTGACAAGGAGTCCATTTCCAATTGTGGTATGTACCTAGGGTACATGGAGTCCATTTTACAGAGAGAGCAGATGGCCTGGGGCCCTGATTAGCAGGGAACCAGGTCAACTAAGTCAAAAAACCAGCTAAACACAGGCAAAAAATCTGGGGTAACCATAGTCAGGTAGCCACCTTCCTACAGTCCCCCAGGCTCTGCTTGGTCCCCCTGGTTGCTCTTGGTCCCCCAGGCTGTGCTTTGTCCCCCAGGCTGTCCTTGGTCCCCCTGGTTGCTCTTGGTCCCCCAGGCTGTGCTTGGTCCCCCAGGCTGTGCTTGGTCCCCCAGGCTGTGCTTGGTCCCCCTGGTTGCTCTTGGTCCCCCAGGCTGTGCTTGGTCCCCCATGCTGTGCTTGGTCCCCCAGGCTGTGCTTGGTCCCCCAGGCTGTGCTTGGTCCCCCTGGTTGCTCTTGGTCCCCCAGGCTCTGCTTGGTCCCCCAGGCTGTGCTTGGTACCCCAGGCTGTGCATGGTCCTCCTGGTTGCTCTTGGTCCCCCAGGCTGTGCTTGGTCCCCCAGGCTGTTCTTGGTCCCCCAGACTGTGCTTGGTCCCCCAGGCTGTGCTTGGTCCCTGTAGGAAGGTGGCTACCTGACTATGGTTACCCCAGATTTTTTGCCTGTGTTTAGCTGGTTTTTTGACTTAGTTGACCTGGTTCCCTGCTAATCAGGGCCCCAGGCCATCTGCTCTCTCTGTAAAATGGATTCCATGTACCCTAGGTACATACCAATTGGAAATGGACTCCTTGTCAGCCCCTGTAGAATGCACTATAGGTGCACAGGGCACAGGAGCCACTAAGGCCTACCAGGGGCTGCAGCATATCTTTTGCCACCCCTGGCTGGTTCTTAAATTGACACAACTGGCTGATCACTCAGCTGGGGTAAGGTGGTGTACACACCCCTTGCTTAGATATAGTATACCTATGTCTAAACCTATATCTGGACACATGTAAACCTGTGAGCCACTCCTATAGACAGGCCTCACCAATCCTGGAGGCTGGGTGCATGGTTTTTATGTGAGATGGAGCTCTAGCATGAGCTGAGCCTGTCTGCAGCCGTCGGGAACAAATCCCTAAGCTGTTTCAGGATAATGCCATACCATATACTATTAAGTGCCTTATAATCCTCGCGGTTATTTAGCAACTCTGGTTTGGCTTTATCAAAACATGTCGTGTAAGGTGTCATACGCTTTGGAATACCATCCCCTCGCCAGTTCTGGCGACGGGGATGGCATTCCACCCCTCTAGAGGGGTAAGACATGTTACTTCACTTTAATGCGGTTGATTTCTCCAAAGGCCTTAAGATCCACAAAATGGATGCCTCTGCCACAGACAAATGTCTGGACCCCTGGAGCTGACCGAAACCCAGTCAAGGGGGCCCTGGACAAAGGGTTTCCTGTCACAGGAGGGTGTCACCGCCCTCCAGACAGGAGATAGTGTATTGTAGCAGGGAGGTTTGAAAGAAACCAGACACTGCCTGGGGCGCACAAGGCTGCCCCTTGCATAATCCGGCCAAACCGGTTCTGGGGCACTCCAGCCCTCGTGCCAGGGCGGCCTGGATCAAAGGAAGGGGGTGTATCCACCCACTTCCTGGGTCCCACCCATAGGAGGGGACCTAGCAGGTAATCACGCCCACCAGATTCGAATAAGAGTGGGAGCAGTGCCAATGCACATCAGATTTCCTGGAAGAAACATTTGAAACGATATTCTGGACCCTTCGCCCTCCATCTCAACGTGGAAGCCCGAAGAATCTCCCTTGTGGTCAAGGAGTGACCACCCTGCAGCAGCAGGCACCATCCAGCCCTCGACGTCTACTTGGTTGCAGTTCCCGCCGGAACTCGAGCGACTGAGATCGACGAGATCAAGCCTGCCCAGCTTCTAACAGCCCGATCCACAGTCCCTGCAAAGCTGAGACCCGTGGAGGCGACCGGAAGCGTGGGGCACGCCATCTTGAAGTGACCACGAGACGCTGACCGTGCAGCCCACGAGTGACCCTCGAAGCTGTACACCGGGGTTTGAGAAGCCCCCACCCTGAGCTACTCCTGAGCCGAAGTTCAGCCCTCCACACTCGACGAGTGCTGCGTGGGGCCCTTTGGCACGATTTGGCTCAACGCGTTGGCCCGGTCACTTGCCAGCTGGCTTGTGGTCCCTGTGCCGACGAACTACCAAAGAAGACTCGTGAATCTGGTTGCTCCAGATCCACACCAGCTCCCCTGAAAAGGAGCCCCGACTCTGACCTTCCTGGTCCGAGTGAGAAGCAATCTTCCGATCCTGCGTGGATTGCTCTTACCAAGGCTTGTTTGCTCCAAACCTGAAGCCGACTGCACCGACGGTGAGAGCCTGCGTGGGACAGATCGTGCCCTGCTCCTGGACGTCGCAGATGCCCCAGAGCCCACGTGACAGCGGAGAGAAGCTCCTCGACGACCACCTGATTGCGCCCGACATTGCCTGGTTCCGTCCTGGTTCCACCCTGGTCACTGCTGAGTGACCCAGACTCTGTCCCCTCTGCTTTCAGGTACTCTACAACTTGAGTCCACCCTTGGACTCCACCGGACACTTCGTCTTCGCCCTGCCTGCAGCCCTTTCAGCTTCAAGCACCAAGAGCCTGCGTGTCAAAACCCGACGCCACTTCGACCCTGTGCACCCACTTCCTGTGGGTGAGGTAACTTTGCTCCGCCGGTGTTCCCACACTGGTGCACACCTCTAGGGTCTGTGTGTTAAGTTTTGTTCCTCTAGGTTCAGCGGAAGTGTCCTTAAACTTTAACTATTTGACTTTTACGCACCATTGGTTAACATTGGTGCATGCGTGCGCTTTCCGCACATCTCCCGAATCCCGAGGGCCATTCCCGACTTCAGCATTGCTTGTCCTGACTGCTCCCAGCGATTCCCTAGGCCCTAGGCCTAACCACTGTTCGAGTGGCCTCTCTTATACCACTTGTTTAGTATATGGTTTGAGTGGCCCCCTGCCCTCATCCATAATTGTGCAACTTGTATGTTTAAACAGTGCTTTTGATTTAACGCTTGTGCCCCTTTATTCATAAAGAATACTGGGGATTGTTTTTAGTAATAAACACATATATTTTCATAATATATACTTGTGTGGTGTCCTTTCATTTGGTATTACAGGATTGTATGTGGTAAAACAGCTCGCTTAACACGACCTCTTAAGTTAAGCCTTTAGGCTGCTTAGTCCATGCTACCCCTAGGATAGCTTGTCTAATAAGGTTGACTTACAACCAGACACCATAAGGGATTGTTTGGTCAGGTAGTAGGTGGTTCCAGAATTGGAAACATCCCCTACCAGGCCAACTTCTCACATTGGTGAGCAGCGGTGCGGATTTGAGCTTGCTGTTGTTTTACCATTGCAATCTTTATATCAAATTGAAAGATCACATCAAGTACCTCTAGGTACATATAAAATCAAAAGCTTAGCATATTAAGTTCTACTGAACTTAGTAGTTGTAGGTTGAAGGGAGTAGCACACCCCTGACTACAACTCACTAGCAAGGTCCAGTAGGAAAACACTTAGTGTAGGTAAGTGCACCACTTACACCTCACTAGTAACCATGTCTGACACAGGAAAAGCCTCAGGGTCTGCTCCTGTGACAGTTGACCCTACCCAGGCAACTTTTGGATATGACAAACTAACCCGCAGAGACTTGATTGCCTTGTGCAAAGCAAGAGGGTTAAAAAGGGGCAGAAGCCCCACCTGCCTAACCCTGGTAGAAATCCTAGAACAGGATGACTTAGAGAAGGCTAAAGCAGCTTCCCTAGACACAGGAAATGGAGAGAACCCCCCTGTAGTTGATCCCCCTGAAGAGGAGGATGATGATGACTTGGATGAGGACTCAGATGTTGGGGACTTAGAAGTACAGGATCAGGGTAGCCAGGTTCCAGTTGGTAGGCTTAGCCAGGCCAACTTGGACCTACTGGGGAATGGAGAGGGCCAGCACCTCCCCAGAACCCAACATGTGATTCTCCCAGGCAACAGAAGAGTGAGATCTCCCTCAGGGGACTCTCATCTTTCTAGTGCCTCCAGAGAATCAGAGAGAGGCATGAGTGCTTCTCAGAAAGCTGAGCATAGGGCTAGAATGAGGGCTGTCAGACTCCAGATAGAGAGAGAGGAGGTAGCCCTGAGTCAAGCTAAGCTTACCTTAGCTCAAGCTAAACTTGCCTTGGCAAGAGAGCAGAAATTGTGTGGCTTAGATGCCACTGGTGGCAGCAATATTCCTAAAGAGAAACCCAGGTCCTATGATAGTAGAAACCTGACAAAGATTGTGCCCCCCTACAAGGAAGGGGATGATATCCACAAATGGATAACTGCTCTTGAGAGAGCCTGCATGGTACAGCAGGTTCCTGAGGAACAGTGGGCAGCAATCTTATGGTACTCCTTTTCAGAGAAAGGGAGAGATAAGCTCCTCACTGTTAGACATGAGGATGCAAACAATTACAAAGTCCTGAAGAGTGTTCTGATAGATGGGTTTGGCTTAACCACTGAACAGTACAGGTTGAAGTTCAGAGACACCCAGAAGACACAGACTCAGGACTGGACTGATTTTGTTGATTGTGCAACTAAGGCTCTGGAGGGTTGGCTACATGGCAGCAAAGTACATGACTTTACAGGATTGTATAATTTGATTATGAGGGAGCAGATCCTAAGTAATTGTCAGAACCAGCTCTTACACCAGCACCTGGTAGACTCTGATCTGACCTCTCCCCAAGAATTGGGAAAGAAGGCAGACAAATGGGTCAGAACCAGGATTAGGCCTAAGAATCAGGACAATAACCAGAAGAAGGAGTCTACCAAGCCTCAAGATAAGGGTGGGGATAAAAGTAAAGAAAAGACTTCCCCAGGGCCCCAAAACTCCAAGGATGGGGGTGGGTCCCAAGACACTTCTTCAACTGAGAAAAAACCCTATTGTTATCCCTGTAAACAGGTGGGGCATTACAAAACAGACAACTGTTGTCCCAAGAATAACAATAAAGAAAATATACCTCCAAAGCCAGCTTCAACACCTCCTGTTACTGTCAGCAGTAATCCCCCAGGAAGTGGAAGCACACCCAGGAATCTGGGTGGGTTTACTTTTGGAAATCAGGTGGACCCTGGCCTATCCAGGTCCCCATCACCCAATGATCTTGTTTATGAGGTTGGCATGGGGTTTGCCAACTTCTCTGCTTGCCCAAATACTTTGAGCAAGTATAGACAAGAACCCATCATCAATGGTTTGAAAGTTGAGGCTTTTAGAGACACAGGGGCTAGCATCACCATGGTGGCTGATGGCCTAGTCCCCTCTAAGCAACTTTTACCTGGTGCCACATACCAGGTTACAAACATTGATGGAATCCAAACAAATCATCCCATGGCAGTAGTAAGTCTCAGCTGGGGAGGTGTCATTGGCCCAAAGAGAGTGGCAGTGTCCCCAAACTTGCCTGTAGACTGTCTACTGGGTAATGATTTAGAAATCTCAGCCTGGGCTGGGGTTGAACAGGAAATCCATTCTAGGATGGTAAATTCCAATGGAAAGGTTAGTGGGGCTGTAATGGCTACAGCCCCAATTCAAGATGTCCTTCCTGAAAAGGTTGGTAGGGCGGAGATACTCCCTGCCCCATCTTTAGCAAAAGTTCTTCCTGAACAGAATAGCAAAGCTGTTATGATAACAGCAGAAACCCAAACTGAGTCTCCTCCTGAAAAGGTTGGTGGGGCTGTGATGGCCACAGCCCAAACTCAAACTGACACGTGTGTTGTGAAACCTGAAATGATGGATAACTCCACACAAACTGAGAGCATGGAGGAGGAAGAGAAATCTCCCCCTCACCAGACTTTAGGACAGGATCAGCCTCCTCAGGGAACTGATCTTACCCCTGATGAAGGAACTGCCCCAGAGGTGGTTGGGCCTAGCCTGACAGAACCTCTGATGTCAGTGGACCCTTCTCAGGTGGGACCCAGTCTGGAGCAGGTAACCTGCCCCTCTCTCCCTTGCCTTAGCCAGCCCAGGGCTGCAGAGGACAAGAAGGACAGTGAGACCCAGGGGGCCCCCTGTCAAATAAAGCACCCCCATCAAAAGATTAGGTGCACCAAAACTAGTAGCCCTAGTAAGGTGAAAACTTTAAAAACTCCTGAGGGAGCCCCCTTAAAAACAGTTAGGGACCTCCCCCAGATGGATTCTGTTGGGCACAGCCAAACCTGGGACCCAAAGGGCCCAAACCTGAACTGTCCCTCCAGCAAGCCAAACAGAGGGACCCAGCCTCCAGCTTTAGGTAGCCAGAGGTTGACCCTGAGAGCACAGTGCAACTCAGTTAAAGAAAGAAAGGCACACATGGTGGAAGATAATTGGAGGAAGCTAAGCCCTAAATTAGTAGAGCCTCACTTCAATACTCCATATCCAAACCAGCCTTTAACTTTGCATAAACACACCCAAGGTAGTGATTCCCTATGGTGGAGACCCTCTAATACCCAAAGGGTGAGGGACTGCTTAGTGGACCATGAGACAGGGGGTACCCATGCTAGTGCAGGTACTTCCTTATATGGCCACTCAGGCAATATAGGCTTACCTGGCCAAGGATAGCCTTATCTCCTTTCGTTTGGGGGGGGGTTATGTAGGAAGGTGGCTACCTGACTATGGTTACCCCAGATTTTTTGCCTGTGTTTAGCTGGTTTTTTGACTTAGTTGACCTGGTTCCCTGCTAATCAGGGCCCCAGGCCATCTGCTCTCTCTGTAAAATGGATTCCATGTACCCTAGGTACATACCAATTGGAAATGGACTCCTTGTCAGCCCCTGTAGAATGCACTATAGGTGCACAGGGCACAGGAGCCACTAAGGCCTACCAGGGGCTGCAGCATATCTTTTGCCACCCCTGGCTGGTTCTTAAATTGACACAACTGGCTGATCACTCAGCTGGGGTAAGGTGGTGTACACACCCCTTGCTTAGATATAGTATACCTATGTCTAAACCTATATCTGGACACATGTAAACCTGTGAGCCACTCCTATAGACAGGCCTCACCAATCCTGGAGGCTGGGTGCATGGTTTTTATGTGAGATGGAGCTCTAGCATGAGCTGAGCCTGTCTGCAGCCGTCGGGAACAAATCCCTAAGCTGTTTCAGGATAATGCCATACCATATACTATTAAGTGCCTTATAATCCTCGCGGTTATTTAGCAACTCTGGTTTGGCTTTATCAAAACATGTCGTGTAAGGTGTCATACGCTTTGGAATACCATCCCCTCGCCAGTTCTGGCGACGGGGATGGCATTCCACCCCTCTAGAGGGGTAAGACATGTTACTTCACTTTAATGCGGTTGATTTCTCCAAAGGCCTTAAGATCCACAAAATGGATGCCTCTGCCACAGACAAATGTCTGGACCCCTGGAGCTGACCGAAACCCAGTCAAGGGGGCCCTGGACAAAGGGTTTCCTGTCACAGGAGGGTGTCACCGCCCTCCAGACAGGAGATAGTGTATTGTAGCAGGGAGGTTTGAAAGAAACCAGACACTGCCTGGGGCGCACAAGGCTGCCCCTTGCATAATCCGGCCAAACCGGTTCTGGGGCACTCCAGCCCTCGTGCCAGGGCGGCCTGGATCAAAGGAAGGGGGTGTATCCACCCACTTCCTGGGTCCCACCCATAGGAGGGGACCTAGCAGGTAATCACGCCCACCAGATTCGAATAAGAGTGGGAGCAGTGCCAATGCACATCAGATTTCCTGGAAGAAACATTTGAAACGATATTCTGGACCCTTCGCCCTCCATCTCAACGTGGAAGCCCGAAGAATCTCCCTTGTGGTCAAGGAGTGACCACCCTGCAGCAGCAGGCACCATCCAGCCCTCGACGTCTACTTGGTTGCAGTTCCCGCCGGAACTCGAGCGACTGAGATCGACGAGATCAAGCCTGCCCAGCTTCTAACAGCCCGATCCACAGTCCCTGCAAAGCTGAGACCCGTGGAGGCGACCGGAAGCGTGGGGCACGCCATCTTGAAGTGACCACGAGACGCTGACCGTGCAGCCCACGAGTGACCCTCGAAGCTGTACACCGGGGTTTGAGAAGCCCCCACCCTGAGCTACTCCTGAGCCGAAGTTCAGCCCTCCACACTCGACGAGTGCTGCGTGGGGCCCTTTGGCACGATTTGGCTCAACGCGTTGGCCCGGTCACTTGCCAGCTGGCTTGTGGTCCCTGTGCCGACGAACTACCGAAGAAGACTCGTGAATCTGGTTGCTCCAGATCCACACCAGCTCCCCTGAAAAGGAGCCCCGACTCTGACCTTCCTGGTCCGAGTGAGAAGCAATCTTCCGATCCTGCGTGGATTGCTCTTACCAAGGCTTGTTTGCTCCAAACCTGAAGCCGACTGCACCGACGGTGAGAGCCTGCGTGGGACAGATCGTGACCTGCTCCTGGACGTCGCAGATGCCCCAGAGCCCACGTGACAGCGGAGAGAAGCTCCTCGACGACCACCTGATTGCGCCCGACATTGCCTGGTTCCGTCCTGGTTCCACCCTGGTCACTGCTGAGTGACCCAGACTCTGTCCCCTCTGCTTTCAGGTACTCTACAACTTGAGTCCACCCTTGGACTCCACCGGACACTTCGTCTTCGCCCTGCCTGCAGCCCTTTCAGCTTCAAGCACCAAGAGCCTGCGTGTCAAAACCCGACGCCACTTCGACCCTGTGCACCCACTTCCTGTGGGTGAGGTAACTTTGCTCCGCCGGTGTTCCCACACTGGTGCACACCTCTAGGGTCTGTGTGTTAAGTTTTGTTCCTCTAGGTTCAGCGGAAGTGTCCTTAAACTTTAACTATTTGACTTTTACGCACCATTGGTTAACATTGGTGCATGCGTGCGCTTTCCGCACATCTCCCGAATCCCGAGGGCCATTCCCGACTTCAGCATTGCTTGTCCTGACTGCTCCCAGCGATTCCCTAGGCCCTAGGCCTAACCACTGTTCGAGTGGCCTCTCTTATACCACTTGTTTAGTATATGGTTTGAGTGGCCCCCTGCCCTCATCCATAATTGTGCAACTTGTATGTTTAAACAGTGCTTTTGATTTAACGCTTGTGCCCCTTTATTCATAAAGAATACTGGGGATTGTTTTTAGTAATAAACACATATATTTTCATAATATATACTTGTGTGGTGTCCTTTCATTTGGTATTACAGGATTGTATGTGGTAAAACAGCTCGCTTAACACGACCTCTTAAGTTAAGCCTTTAGGCTGCTTAGTCCATGCTACCCCTAGGATAGCTTGTCTAATAAGGTTGACTTACAACCAGACACCATAAGGGATTGTTTGGTCAGGTAGTAGGTGGTTCCAGAATTGGAAACATCCCCTACCAGGCCAACTTCTCACAGTCCCCCAGGCTGTGCTTGGTCCCTCCGGTTGCTCTTGGTCCCCCAGGCTGTGCTTGGTCCCCCAGGCTGTGCTTGGTCCCCCTGGTTGCTCTTGGTCCCACAGGCTGTGCTTGGTACCCCAGGCTCTGCTTGGTCCCCCAGGCTCTGCTTGGTCCCCCAGGCTCTGCTTGGTCCCCCTGGTTGCTCTTGGTCCCTCAGGCTGTGCTTGGTCCCCCAGGCTGTGCTTGGTCCCCCGGGCTGTGCTTGGTCCCCCAGGCTGTGCTTGGTCCCCCTGGTTGCTCTTGGTCCCCCTGGCTGTGCATGGTACCCCTGGCTGTGCTTGGTCCCCCTGGTTGCTCTTGGTCCACCAGGCTGTGCTTGGTCCCCCAGGCTGTGCTTGGTCCCCCTGGTTGCTCTTGGTCCCCCAGGCTGTGCTTGGTCCCCCAGGCTGTGCTTGGTCCCCCTGGTTGCTTTTGGTCCCCCAGGCTGTGCTTGGTACCCCTGGCTGTGCTTGGTCCCCCTGGTTACTCTTGGTCCCCCAGGCTGTGCTTGGGTCCCCATGGTTGCTCCTGGTCCCCCAGGCTGTGCTTGGTCCCCCAGGCTGTGCTTGGTCCCCCAGCTGTGCTTGGTCCCCCTGGTTGCTCATGGTCCCCCAGGCTGTGCTTGGTCCCCCAGGCTGTGCTTGGTCCCCCAGGCTGTGCTTGGTCCCCCTGGTTGCTCTTGGTCCCCCAGGCTTGTGCTTGGTCCCCCAGGCTGTGCTTGGTCCCCCTGGTTGCTCTTGGTCCCCCAGGCTTGTGCTTGGTCCCCCAGGCTGTGCTTGGTCCCCCTGGTTGCTCTTGGTCCCCCAGGCTGTGCTTTGTCCCCCAGGCTGTGCTTGGTCCCCCAGGCTGTGCTTGGTCCCCAGGCTGTGCTTGGTCCCCCTGGTTGCTCTTGGTCCCCCTGGCTGTGCTTGGTACCCCTGGCTGTGCTTGGTCCCCCTGGTTGCTCTTGGTCCCCCAGGCTGTGCTTGGTCCCCCAGGCTGTGCTTGGTCCCCCTAGTTGCTCTTAGTCCCCCAGGCTGTGCTTGGTACCCCAGGCTGTGCTTGGTCCCCCAGGCTCTGCTTGGTCCCCCTGGTTGCTCTTGGTCCCCCAGGCTGTGCTTGGTCCCCCAGACTGTGCTTGGTCCCCCAGGCTGTGCTTGGTCCCCCTTGTTGCTCTAGGTCCCCCAGGCTGTGCTTGGTCCCCCAGGCTGTGCTTGGTCCCCCTGGTTGCTCTTGGTCCCCCTGGCTGTGCGTGATACCCCTGGCTGTGCTTGGTCCCCCTGGTTGCTCTTGGTCCCCCAGGCTGTGCTTGGTCCCCCAGGCTGTGCTTGGTCCCCCTGGTTGCTCTTGGTCCCCCAGGCTGTGCTTGGTCCCCCAGGCTGTGCTTGGTCCCCCAGGCTGTGCTTGGTCCCACTGGTTGCTCTTGGTCCCCCAGGCTGTGCTTGGTACCCCGGCAGTGCTTGGTCCCCCTGGTTGCTCTTGGTCCCCCAGCCTGTGCTTGGTCCCCCAGGCTGTGTTTGGTCCCCCTGGTTGCTCTTGGTCCCCCTGGCTGTGCTTGGTCCCCCTGGTTGCTCTTGGTCCCCCAGGCTGTGCTTGGTCCCCCAGGCTGTGCTTGGTCCCCCTGGTTGCTCTTGGTCCCCCAGGCTGTGCTAGGTCCCCCAGGCTGTGCTTGGACCCCCAGGCTCTGCTTGGTCCCCCAGGCTCTGCTTGGTCCCCCTGGTTGCTCTTGGTCCTTCAGGCTGTGCTTGGTCCCCCAGGCTGTGCTTGGTCCCCCTGGTTGCTCTTGGTCCCCCAGGCTGTGCTTGGTCCCCCAGGCTGTGCTTGGTCCCCCTGGTTGCTCTTGGTCCCCCAGGCTGTGCTTGGTCCCCCTGGCTGTGCTTGGTCCCCCAGGCTGTGCTTGGTCCCCCTGGTTGCTTTTGGTCCCCCAGGCTGTGCTTGGTCCCCCATGCTGTGCTTGGTCCCCCAGGCTGTGCTTGGTCCCCCAGGCTGTGCTTGGTCCCCCTGGTTGCTCTTGGCCCCCCAGGCTGTGCTTGGTCCCCCAGGCTGTGCTTGGTACCCCAGGCTGTGCTTGGTCCTCCTGGTTGCTCTTGGTCCCCCAGGCTGTGCTTGGTCCCTGTAGGAGAGTAGGGTCTGCTATCCTATGGTCACCCCAAATTTTTGCTTTTTGCTTCACTGGTTTTCGACTACTGAGGCTGTGGGCCTGCTGATCAGACCCCCAGCCTGCTGTTCTCTCACTAAATTAATGACACATTGTGAGAAGTTGGCCTGGTAGGGGATGTTTCCAATTCTGGAACCACCTACTACCTGACCAAACAATCCCCTTATGGTGTCTGGTTGTAAGTCAACCTTATTAGACAAGCTATCCTAGTGGTAGCATGGACTAAGCAGCCTAAAGGCTTAACTTAAGAGGTCGTGTTAAGCGAGCTGTTTTACCACATACAATCCTGTAATACCAAATGAAAGGACACCACACAAGTATATATTATAAAAATATATGTGTTCATTACTAAAAACAATCCCCAGTATTCTTTATGAATAAAGGGGCACAAGCGTTAAATCAAAAGCACTGTTTAAACATACAAAGTTGCACAATTATGGATGAGGGCAGGGGGCCACTCAAACCATATACTAAACAAGTGGTATAAGAGAGGCCACTCGAACAGTGGTTAGGCCTAGGGCCTAGGGAATCGCTGGGAGCAGTCAGGACAAGCAATGCTGAAGTCGGGAATGGCCCTCGGGATTCGGGAGATGTGCGGAAAGCGCACGCATGCACCAATGTTAACCAATGGTGCGTAAAAGTCAAATAGTTAAAGTTTAAGGACACTTCCGCTGAACCTAGAGGAACAAAACTTAACACACAGACCCTAGAGGTGTGCACCAGTGTGGGAACACCGGCGGAGCAAAGTTACCTCACCCACAGGAAGTGGGTGCACAGGGTCGAAGTGGCGTCGGGTTTTGACACGCAGGCTCTTGGTGCTTGAAGCTGAAAGGGCTGCAGGCAGGGTGAAGACGAAGTGTCCGGTGGAGTCCAAGGGTGGACTCAAGTTGTAGAGTACCTGAAAGCAGAGGGGACAGAGTCTGGGTCACTCAGCAGTGACCAGGGTGGAACCAGGACGGAACCAGGCAATGTCGGGCGCAATCAGGTGGTCGTCGAGGCGCTTCTCTTCGCTGTCACGTGGGCTCTGGGGCATCTGCGACGTCCAGGAGCAGGTCACGATCTGTCCCACGCAGGCTCTCACCGTCGGTGCAGTCGGCTTCCGGTTTGGAGCAAACAAGCCTTGGTAAGAGCAATCCACGCGGGATTGGAAGATGGCGTCTCACTCGGACCAGGAAGGTCAGAGTCGGGGCTCCCTTTCAGGGGAGCTGGTGTGGATCTGGAGCAACCAGAATCACGAGTCTTCTTTTGTAGTTCGTCGGCACAGGGACCACAAGCCAGCTGGCAAGTGACCGGGCCAACGCGTTGAGCCAAATCGTGCCAAAGGGCCCCACGCAGCACTCGTCGAGTGTGGAGGGCTGAACTTCGGCTCAGGAGTAGCTCAGGGTGGGGGCTTCTCAAACCCCGGTGTACAGCTTCGAGGGTCACTCGTGGGCTGCACGGTCAGCGTCTCGTGGTCACTTCAAGATGGCGTGCCCCACGCTTCCGGTCGCCTCCACGGGTCTCAGCTTTGCAGGGACTGTGGATCGGGCTGTTAGAAGCTGGGCAGGCTTGATCTCGTCGATCTCAGTCGCTCGAGTTCCGGCGGGAACTGCAACCAAGTAGACGTCGAGGGCTGGATGGTGCCTGCTGCTGCAGGGTGGTCACTCCTTGACCACAAGGGAGATTCTTCGGGCTTCCACGTTGAGATGGAGGGCGAAGGGTCCAGAATATCGTTTCAAATGTTTCTTCCAGGAAATCTGATGTGCATTGGCACTGCTCCCACTCTTATTCGAATCTGGGGGGCGTGATTACCTGCTAGGTCCCCTCCTATGGGTGGGACCCAGGAAGTGGGTGGATACACCCCCTTCCTTTGATCCAGGCCGCCCTGGCACGAGGGCTGGAGTGCCCCAGAACCGGTTTGGCCGGATTATGCAAGGGGCAGCCTTGTGCGCCCCAGGCAGTGTCTGGTTTCTTTCAAACCTCCCTGCTACAATACACTATCTCCTGTCTGGAGGGCGGTGACACCCTCCTGTGACAGGAAACCCTTTGTCCAGGACCCCCTTGACTGGGTTTCGGTCAGCTCCAGGGGTCCAGACATTTGTCTGTGGCAGAGGCATCCATTTTGTGGATCTTAAGGCCTTTGGAGAAATCAACCGCATTAAAGTGAAGTAACATGTCTTACCCCTCTAGAGGGGTGGAATGCCATCCCCGTCGCCAGAACTGGCGAGGGGATGGTATTCCAAAGCGTATGACACCTTACACGACATGTTTTGATAAAGCCAAACCAGAGTTGCTAAATAACCGCGAGGATTATAAGGCACTTAATAGTATATGGTATGGCATTATCCTGAAACAGCTTAGGGATTTGTTCCCGACGGCTGCAGACAGGCTCAGCTCATGCTAGAGCTCTATCTCACATAAAAACCATGCACCCAGCCTCCAGGATTGGTGAGGCCTGTCTATAGGAGTGGCTCACAGGTTTACATGTGTCCAGATATAGGTTTAGACATAGGTATACTATATCTAAGCAAGGGGTGTGTACACCACCTTACCCCAGCTGAGTGATCAGCCAGTTGTGTCAATTTAAGAACCAGCCAGGGGTGGCAAAAGATATGCTGCAGCCCCTGGTAGGCCTTAGTGGCCCCTATGCCCTGTGCACCTATAGTGCATTCTACAGGGGCTGACAAGGAGTCCATTTCCAATTGGTATGTACCTAGGGTACATGGAATCCATTTTACAGAGAGAGCAGATGGCCTGGGGCCCTGATTAGCAGGGAACCAGGTCAACTAAGTCAAAAAACCAGCTAAACACAGGCAAAAAATCTGGGGTAACCATAGTCAGGTAGCCACCTTCCTACATAACCCCCCCCCAAACGAAAGGAGATAAGGCTATCCTTGGCCAGGTAAGCCTATATTGCCTGAGTGGCCATATAAGGAAGTACCTGCACTAGCATGGGTACCCCCTGTCTCATGGTCCACTAAGCAGTCCCTCACCCTTTGGGTATTAGAGGGTCTCCACCGTAGGGAATCACTACCTTGGGTGTGTTTATGCAAAGTTAAAGGCTGGTTCGGATATGGAGTATTGAAGTTAGGCTCTACTAAGTTAGGGCTTGGCTTCCTCCAATTATCTTCCACCAGGTGTGCCTTTCTTTCTTTAACTGAGTTGCACTGTGCTCTCAGGGTCAACCTCTGGCTACCTAAAGCTGGAGGCTGGGTCCCTCTGTTTGGCTTGCTGGAGGGACAGTTCAGGTTTGGGCCCTTTGGGTCCCAGGTTTGGCTGTGCCCAACAGAATCCATCTGGGGGAGGTCCCTAACTGTTTTTAAGGGGGCTCCCTCAGGAGTTTTTAAAGTTTTCACCTTACTAGGGCTACTAGTTTTGGTGCACCTAATCTTTTGATGGGGGTGCTTTATTTGACAGGGGGCCCTCTGGGTCTCACTGTCCTTTTTGTCCTCTGCAGCCCTGGGCTGGCTAAGGCAAGGGAGAGAGGGGCAGGTTACCTGCTCCAGACTGGGTCCCACCTGAGAAGGGTCCACTGACATCAGAGGTTCTGTCAGGCTAGGCCCAACCACCTCTGGGGCAGTTCCTTCATCAGGGGTAAGATCAGTTCCCTGAGGAGGCTGATCCTGTCCTAAAGTCTGGTGAGGGGGAGATTTCTCTTCCTCCTCCATGCTCTCAGTTTGTGTGGAGTTATCCATCATTTCAGGTTTCACAACACACGTGTCAGTTTGAGTTTGGGCTGTGGCCATCACAGCCCCACCAACCTTTTCAGGAGGAGACTCAGTTTGGGTTTCTGCTGTTATCATAACAGCTTTGCTATTCTGTTCAGGAAGAGCTTTTGCTAAAGATGGGGCAGGGAGTATCTCCGCCCTACCAACCTTTTCAGGAAGGACATCTTGAATTGGGGCTGTAGCCATTACAGCCCCACTAACCTTTCCATTGGAATTTACCATTCTAGAATGGATTTCCTGTTCAACCCCAGCCCAGGCTGAGATTTCTAAATCATTACCCAGTAGACAGTCTACAGGCAAGTTTGGGGACACTGCCACTCTCTTTGGGCCAGTGACACCTCCCCAGCTGAGACTTACTACTGCCATGGGATGATTTGTTTGGATGCCATCAATGTTTATTACCTGGTATGTGGCACCAGGTAAAAGTTGCTTAGAGGGGACTATGCCATCAGCCACCATGGTGATGCTAGCCCCTGTGTCTCTAAAAGCTTCAACTCTTAAACCATTGATGATGGGTTCTTGTCTATACTTGCTCAAAGTATTTGGGCAAGCAGAGAAGTTGGCAAACCCCATGCCAGCCTCATAAACAAGATCATTGGGTGATGGGGACCTGGATAGGCCAGGGTCCACCTGATTTCCAAAAGTAAACCCACCCAGATTCCTGGGTGTGCTTCCACTTCCTGGGGGATTACTGCTGACAGTAACAGGAGGTGTTGAAGCTGGCTTTGGAGGTATATTTTCTTTATTGTTATTCTTGGGACAACAGCTGTCTGTTTTGTAATGCCCCACCTGTTTACAGGGATAACAATAGGGTTTTTTCTCAGTTGAAGAAGTGTCTTGGGACCCACCCCCATCCTTGGAGTTTTGGGGCCCTGGGGAAGTCTTTTCTTTATTTTTATCCCCACCCTTATCTTGAGGCTTGGTAGACTCCTTCTTCTGGTTACTGTCCTGATTCTTAGGCCTAATCCTGGTTCTGACCCATTTGTCTGCCTTCTTTCCCAATTCTTGGGGAGAGGTCAGATCAGAGTCTACCAGGTGCTGGTGTAAGAGCTGGTTCTGACAATTACTTAGGATCTGCTCCCTCATAATCAAATTATACAATCCTGTAAAGTCATGTACTTTGCTGCCATGTAGCCAACCCTCCAGAGCCTTAGTAGCACAATCTACAAAATCAGTCCAGTCCTGAGTCTGTGTCTTCTGGGTATCTCTGAACTTCAACCTGTACTGTTCAGTGGTTAAGCCAAACCCATCTATCAGAACACTCTTCAGGACTTTGTAATTGTTTGCATCCTCATGTCTGACAGTGAGGAGCTTGTCCCTCCCTTTCTCTGAAAAGGAGTACCATAAGATTGCTGCCCACTGTTCCTCAGGAACCTGCTGTACCATGCAGGCTCTCTCAAGAGCAGTCGTCCATTTGTGGATGTCATCCCCTTCTTTGAAGGGGGGCACAATCTTTGTCAGGTTTCTACTATCATAGGACCTGGGTTTCTCTTTAGGAATATTGCTGCCACCAGTGGCATCTAAGCCACACAATTTCTGCTCTCTTGCCAAGGCAAGTTTAGCTTGAGCTAAGGTAAGCTTAGCTTGACTCAGGGCTACCTCCTCTCTCTCTATCTGGAGTCTGACAGCCCTCATTCTAGCCCTATGCTCAGCTTTTTGAGAAGCACTCATGCCTCTCTCTGATTCTCTGGAGGCACTAGAAAGATGAGAGTCCCCTGAGGGAGATCTCACTCTTCTGTTGCCTGGGAGAATCATATGTTGGGTTCTGGGGAGGTGCTGGCCCTCTCCATTCCCCAGTAGGTCCAAGTTGGCCTGGCTAAGCCTACCAACTGGAACCTGGCTACCCTGATCCTGTACTTGTGAGTCCCCACCATCTGAGTCCTCATCCAAGTCATCATCATCCTCCTCTTCAGGGGGATCAACTACAGGGGGGTTCCCTCCAGTTCCTGTATCTAGGGAAGCTGCTTTTGCCTTCTCTAAGTCATCCTGTTCTAGGATTTCTACCAGGATTAGGCAGGTGGGGCTTCTGCCCCTTTTTAACCCTCTTGCTTTGCACAAGGCAATCAAGTCTCTGCGGGTTAGTTTGTCATATCCAAAAGTTGCCTGGGTAGGGTCAACTGTCACAGGACTAGACCCTGAGGCCTTTCCTGTGTCAGACATGGTTACTAGTGAGGTGTAAGTGGTGCACTTACCTACACTAAGTGTTTTCCTACTGGACCTTGCTAGTGAGTTGTAGTCAGGGGTGTGCTACTCCCTTCAACCTACAACTACTAAGTTCAGTAGAACTTAATATGCTAAGCTTTTGATTTTATATGTACCTAGAGGTACTTGATGTGATCTTTCAATTTGATATAAAGATTGCAATGGTAAAACAACAGCAAGCTCAAATCCGCACCGCTGCTCACCAATGTGAGAAGTTGGCCTGGTAGGGGATGTTTCCAATTCTGGAACCACCTACTACCTGACCAAACAATCCCCTTATGGTGTCTGGTTGTAAGTCAACCTTATTAGACAAGCTATCCTAGTGGTAGCATGGACTAAGCAGCCTAAAGGCTTAACTTAAGAGGTCGTGTTAAGCGAGCTGTTTTACCACATACAATCCTGTAATACCAAATGAAAGGACACCACACAAGTATATATTATAAAAATATATGTGTTTATTACTAAAAACAATCCCCAGTATTCTTTATGAATAAAGGGGCACAAGCGTTAAATCAAAAGCACTGTTTAAACATACAAAGTTGCACAATTATGGATGAGGGCAGGGGGCCACTCAAACCATATACTAAACAAGTGGTATAAGAGAGGCCACTCGAACAGTGGTTAGGCCTAGGGCCTAGGGAATCGCTGGGAGCAGTCAGGACAAGCAATGCTGAAGTCGGGAATGGCCCTCGGGATTCGGGAGATGTGCGGAAAGCGCACGCATGCACCAATGTTAACCAATGGTGCGTAAAAGTCAAATAGTTAAAGTTTAAGGACACTTCCGCTGAACCTAGAGGAACAAAACTTAACACACAGACCCTAGAGGTGTGCACCAGTGTGGGAACACCGGCGGAGCAAAGTTACCTCACCCACAGGAAGTGGGTGCACAGGGTCGAAGTGGCGTCGGGTTTTGACACGCAGGCTCTTGGTGCTTGAAGCTGAAAGGGCTGCAGGCAGGGTGAAGACGAAGTGTCCGGTGGAGTCCAAGGGTGGACTCAAGTTGTAGAGTACCTGAAAGCAGAGGGGACAGAGTCTGGGTCACTCAGCAGTGACCAGGGTGGAACCAGGACGGAACCAGGCAATGTCGGGCGCAATCAGGTGGTCGTCGAGGCGCTTCTCTTCGCTGTCACGTGGGCTCTGGGGCATCTGCGACGTCCAGGAGCAGGTCACGATCTGTCCCACGCAGGCTCTCACCGTCGGTGCAGTCGGCTTCCGGTTTGGAGCAAACAAGCCTTGGTAAGAGCAATCCACGCGGGATTGGAAGATGGCGTCTCACTCGGACCAGGAAGGTCAGAGTCGGGGCTCCCTTTCAGGGGAGCTGGTGTGGATCTGGAGCAACCAGAATCACGAGTCTTCTTTTGTAGTTCGTCGGCACAGGGACCACAAGCCAGCTGGCAAGTGACCGGGCCAACGCGTTGAGCCAAATCGTGCCAAAGGGCCCCACGCAGCACTCGTCGAGTGTGGAGGGCTGAACTTCGGCTCAGGAGTAGCTCAGGGTGGGGGCTTCTCAAACCCCGGTGTACAGCTTCGAGGGTCACTCGTGGGCTGCACGGTCAGCATCTCGTGGTCACTTCAAGATGGCGTGCCCCACGCTTCCGGTCGCCTCCACGGGTCTCAGCTTTGCAGGGACTGTGGATCGGGCTGTTAGAAGCTGGGCAGGCTTGATCTCGTCGGTCTCAGTCGCTCGAGTTCCGGCAGGAACTGCAACTAAGTAGACGTCGAGGGCTGGATGGTGCCTGCTGCTGCAGGGTGGTCACTCCTTGACCACAAGGGAGATTCTTCGGGCTTCCACGTTGAGATGGAGGGCGAAGGGTCCAGAATATCGTTTCAAATGTTTCTTCCAGGAAAATCTGATGTGCATTGGCACTGCTCCCACTCTTATTCGAATCTGGTGGGCGTGATTACCTGCTAGGTCCCCTCCTATGGGTGGGACCCAGGAAGTGGGTGGATACACCCCCTTCCTTTGATCCAGGCCGCCCTGGCACGAGGGCTGGAGTGCCCCAGAACCGGTTTGGCCGGATTATGCAAGGGGCAGCCTTGTGCGCCCCAGGCAGTGTCTGGTTTCTTTCAAACCTCCCTGCTACAATACACTATCTCCTGTCTGGAGGGCGGTGACACCCTCCTATGACAGGAAACCCTTTGTCCAGGACCCCCTTGACTGGGTTTCGGTCAGCTCCAGGGGTCCAGACATTTGTCTGTGGCAGAGGCATCCATTTTGTGGATCTTAAGGCCTTTGGAGAAATCAACCGCATTAAAGTGAAGTAACATGTCTTACCCCTCTAGAGGGGTGGAATGCCATCCCCGTCGCCAGAACTGGCGAGGGGATGGTATTCCAAAGCGTATGACACCTTACACGACATGTTTTGATAAAGCCAAACCAGAGTTGCTAAATAACCGCGAGGATTATAAGGCACTTAATAGTATATGGTATGGCATTATCCTGAAACAGCTTAGGGATTTGTTCCCGACGGCTGCAGACAGGCTCAGCTCATGCTAGAGCTCCATCTCACATAAAAACCAAGCACCCAGCCTCCAGGATTGGTGAGGCCTGTCTATAGGAGTGGCTCACAGGTTTACATGTGTCCAGATATAGGTTTAGACATAGGTATACTATATCTAAGCAAGGGGTGTGTACACCACCTTACCCCAGCTGAGTGATCAGCCAGTTGTGTCAATTTAAGAACCAGCCAGGGGTGGCAAAAGATATGCTGCAGCCCCTGGTAGGCCTTAGTGGCTCCTGTGCCCTGTGCACCTATAGTGCATTCTACAGGGGCTGACAAGGAGTCCATTTCCAATTGGTATGTGCCTATAGCACATGTGTGTAGGAAGGTGGCTACCTGACTATGGTTACCCCAGATTTTTTGCCTGTGTTTAGCTGGTTTTTTGACTTAGTTGACCTGGTTCCCTGCTAATCAGGGCCCCAGGCCATCTGCTCTCTCTGTAAAATGGATTCCATGTACCCTAGGTACATACCAATTGGAAATGGACTCCTTGTCAGCCCCTGTAGAATGCACTATAGGTGCACAGGGCACAGGAGCCACTAAGGCCTACCAGGGGCTGCAGCATATCTTTTGCCACCCCTGGCTGGTTCTTAAATTGACACAACTGGCTGATCACTCAGCTGGGGTAAGGTGGTGTACACACCCCTTGCTTAGATATAGTATACCTATGTCTAAACCTATATCTGGACACATGTAAACCTGTGAGCCACTCCTATAGACAGGCCTCACCAATCCTGGAGGCTGGGTGCTTGGTTTTTATGTGAGATGGAGCTCTAGCATGAGCTGAGCCTGTCTGCAGCCGTCGGGAACAAATCCCTAAGCTGTTTCAGGATAATGCCATACCATATACTATTAAGTGCCTTATAATCCTCGCGGTTATTTAGCAACTCTGGTTTGGCTTTATCAAAACATGTCGTGTAAGGTGTCATACGCTTTGGAATACCATCCCCTCGCCAGTTCTGGCGACGGGGATGGCATTCCACCCCTCTAGAGGGGTAAGACATGTTACTTCACTTTAATGCGGTTGATTT
This sequence comes from Lissotriton helveticus, assembly GCF_964261635.1. Classification (NCBI taxonomy): domain Eukaryota; kingdom Metazoa; phylum Chordata; class Amphibia; order Caudata; family Salamandridae; genus Lissotriton; species Lissotriton helveticus. Next base: position 1,629,417 of record NW_027611658.1, on the reverse strand, counting down.
CTCCAAAGGCCTTAAGATCCACAAAATGGATGCCTCTGCCACAGACAAATGTCTGGACCCCTGGAGCTGACCGAAACCCAGTCAAGGGGGTCCTGGACAAAGGGTTTCCTGTCACAGGAGGGTGTCACCGCCCTCCAGACAGGAGATAGTGTATTGTAGCAGGGAGGTTTGAAAGAAACCAGACACTGCCTGGGGCGCACAAGGCTGCCCCTTGCATAATCCGGCCAAACCGGTTCTGGGGCACTCCAGCCCTCGTGCCAGGGCGGCCTGGATCAAAGGAAGGGGGTGTATCCACCCACTTCCTGGGTCCCACCCATAGGAGGGGACCTAGCAGGTAATCACGCCCACCAGATTCGAATAAGAGTGGGAGCAGTGCCAATGCACATCAGATTTTCCTGGAAGAAACATTTGAAACGATATTCTGGACCCTTCGCCCTCCATCTCAACGTGGAAGCCCGAAGAATCTCCCTTGTGGTCAAGGAGTGACCACCCTGCAGCAGCAGGCACCATCCAGCCCTCGACGTCTACTTAGTTGCAGTTCCTGCCGGAACTCGAGCGACTGAGACCGACGAGATCAAGCCTGCCCAGCTTCTAACAGCCCGATCCACAGTCCCTGCAAAGCTGAGACCCGTGGAGGCGACCGGAAGCGTGGGGCACGCCATCTTGAAGTGACCACGAGACGCTGACCGTGCAGCCCACGAGTGACCCTCGAAGCTGTACACCGGGGTTTGAGAAGCCCCCACCCTGAGCTACTCCTGAGCCGAAGTTCAGCCCTCCACACTCGACGAGTGCTGCGTGGGGCCCTTTGGCACGATTTGGCTCAACGCGTTGGCCCGGTCACTTGCCAGCTGGCTTGTGGTCCCTGTGCCGACGAACTACAAAAGAAGACTCGTGATTCTGGTTGCTCCAGATCCACACCAGCTCCCCTGAAAGGGAGCCCCGACTCTGACCTTCCTGGTCCGAGTGAGACGCCATCTTCCAATCCCGCGTGGATTGCTCTTACCAAGGCTCGTTTGCTCCAAACCGGAAGCCGACTGCACCGACGGTGAGAGCCTGCGTGGGACAGATCGTGACCTGCTCCTGGACGTCGCAGATGCCCCAGAGCCCACGTGACAGCGAAGAGAAGCGCCTCGACGACCACCTGATTGCGCCCGACATTGCCTGGTTCCGTCCTGGTTCCACCCTGGTCACTGCTGAGTGACCCAGACTCTGTCCCCTCTGCTTTCAGGTACTCTACAACTTGAGTCCACCCTTGGACTCCACCGGACACTTCGTCTTCACCCTGCCTGCAGCCCTTTCAGCTTCAAGCACCAAGAGCCTGCGTGTCAAAACCCGACGCCACTTCGACCCTGTGCACCCACTTCCTGTGGGTGAGGTAACTTTGCTCCGCCGGTGTTCCCACACTGGTGCACACCTCTAGGGTCTGTGTGTTAAGTTTTGTTCCTCTAGGTTCAGCGGAAGTGTCCTTAAACTTTAACTATTTGACTTTTACGCACCATTGGTTAACATTGGTGCATGCGTGCGCTTTCCGCACATCTCCCGAATCCCGAGGGCCATTCCCGACTTCAGCATTGCTTGTCCTGACTGCTCCCAGCGATTCCCTAGGCCCTAGGCCTAACCACTGTTCGAGTGGCCTCTCTTATACCACTTGTTTAGTATATGGTTTGAGTGGCCCCCTGCCCTCATCCATAATTGTGCAACTTTGTATGTTTAAACAGTGCTTTTGATTTAACGCTTGTGCCCCTTTATTCATAAAGAATACTGGGGATTGTTTTTAGTAATAAACACATATATTTTTATAATATATACTTGTGTGGTGTCCTTTCATTTGGTATTACAGGATTGTATGTGGTAAAACAGCTCGCTTAACACGACCTCTTAAGTTAAGCCTTTAGGCTGCTTAGTCCATGCTACCACTAGGATAGCTTGTCTAATAAGGTTGACTTACAACCAGACACCATAAGGGGATTGTTTGGTCAGGTAGTAGGTGGTTCCAGAATTGGAAACATCCCCTACCAGGCCAACTTCTCACATTGGTGAGCAGCGGTGCGGATTTGAGCTTGCTGTTGTTTTACCATTGCAATCTTTATATCAAATTGAAAGATCACATCAAGTACCTCTAGGTACATATAAAATCAAAAGCTTAGCATATTAAGTTCTACTGAACTTAGTAGTTGTAGGTTGAAGGGAGTAGCACACCCCTGACTACAACTCACTAGCAAGGTCCAGTAGGAAAACACTTAGTGTAGGTAAGTGCACCACTTACACCTCACTAGTAACCATGTCCGACACAGGAAAGGCCTCAGGGTCTAGTCCTGTGATAGTTGACCCTACCCAGGCAACTTCTGGATATGACAAACTAACCCGCAGAGACTTGATTGTCTTGTGCAAAGCAAGAGGGTTAAAAAGGGGCAGAAGCCCCACCTGCCTAATCCTAGTAGAACTCCTAGAACAGGATGACTTAGAGAAGGCAAAAGCAGCTTCCCTAGATACAGGAACTGGAGGGAACCCCCCTGCAGTTGATCCCCCTGAAGAGGAGGATGATGATGACTTAGATGAGGACTCAGAGGTTGAGGACTTAGAAGTACAGGATCAGGGTAGCCAGGTTCCAGTTGGTAGGCTTAGCCAGGCCAACTTGGACCTACTGGGGAATGGAGAGGGCCAGCACCTCCCCAGAACCCAACATGTGATTCTCCCAGGCAACAGAAGAGTGAGATCTCCCTCAGGGGACTCTCATCTTTCTAGTGCCTCCAGAGAATCAGAGAGAGGCATGAGTGCTTCTCAGAAAGCTGAGCATAGGGCTAGAATGAGGGCTGTCAGACTCCAGATAGAGAGAGAGGAGGTAGCCCTGAGTCAAGCTAAGCTTACCTTAGCTCAAGCTAAACTTGCCTTGGCAAGAGAGCAGAAATTAAGTGGCTTAGATGTCACTGGTGGCAGCAATTTTCCAAGAGAAAAAGACAGGGCCTATGACAATAGAAACCTGACCAAGATTGTGCCCCCCTTTAAAGAAGGGGATGACATCCACAAATGGATGACTGCTCTTGAGAGAGCCTGCATGGTACAGCAGGTTCCTGAGAATCAGTGGGCTGCAATTTTGTGGTACTCCTTTTCTGAGAAAGGGAGGGACAGGCTCCTCACAGTTAGACCTGAGGATGCCAAAAACTACTCTGTTTTGAAGAGTGCTCTCATTGAAGGGTATGGCCTAACCACTGAGCAATACAGGTTGTTGTTCAGAGACACCCAGAAAGCACAGACTCAAGACTGGACTGATTTTGTGGAGTGTGCCACTAAGGCTTTGGAGGGTTGGTTACAGGGAAGTAAAGTTTCAGACTATACAGGATTGTACAATCTTATGATGAGAGAACAGATCCTTAATAACTGTACAAACCAGCTGTTGCATCAATACCTTATTGACTCTGATCTGACCTCTCCCCAAGAATTGGGAAAGAAGGCAGACAAATGGGTCAGAACAAGGATTAAGCAGAAACCCCAGAACCAAGGTGGTGACCCGAAGAAAACAGACCAGAAGGGTGGTAATCAGAATCAGAAAGATAAAGAAAAAGACCAGAAGTCTTCAGGCCCCCAAACTAATAGTAAGGAGGGTGGTTCCCAAAATGGTAACAAGAAGAAGAAGAACAAAGGTCCAAAGACACCTTGGTGTAATACCTGCAAATCAGTTTCACACTGGGGCAGTGAGTGCACCAAGGCAAATCCAGTTCCCACCACTACAGCTCCTAAAGCAACTGCAACCCCAAGTACAGTAAGCAGTGGTGGAACACAGTCCAAGGGTGTAGCTGGGTTGACCCTGGGTATTGAAGTAGGATCTGGCCTAGTCAGAGTCCCTACACAGGCAGTTCTCCTGTATGATGTGGACATTGAGTTGCCCACTGCAGTAAGCCCCACTAACCTGGGCAAATACAGGCAGACTCCCTTAATAAATGAGAAACTGGCTCAAGCTTACAGGGACACATGTGCTAGTGTCACCATGGTGACCCCTGGCTTTGTGGACCCTGGGCAGATTGTACTAGGAGAGAGCTACCTAGTAACCAATGCAAGCAACTCCACTACCTCCCATAGTGTGGCAGTTGTGAACTTCTCCTGGGGAGGGGTTGATGGCCTAAAGAAAGTTGTGGTGAGTGCAGACCTACCAGTAGACTGTCTGTTAGGCAATGACCTTGAAAGCTCAGCATGGTCAGAAGTGGAGTACAGGACTCATGCAGAAATGCTAGGGATTTCAGAGCATGTCCTTGCCATGACAAGGGCTCAGGCTAAGAAGTGCCTTCCTGAACCAGTGGTGGATCTTGAGACAATAGACCAGCCACAACCCAAGAGAAGGAGCAAGAGAGGAAAGGCCTCGCCTTCCACCTTGCCCCAGGTTGAGGATCAGGTTTCAGAGGAAACTGATTCTGCAGTCCAAGAGGAGACTGTCTCTGAGGAGCTTGAACCTGACCAGGTTGAGTTTCTGGGGACAGGGGGACCCTCAAGGGCAGACCTGAGGCAGGCTCAATTAGATTGCCCTTCCCTTGAACCCCTCAGACAGCAGGCTGCTGCTGAGGCTGCTGGGGATGCCCAAGGTACCCATACTGTGTATTGGGATGAGGGACTCCTTTACTCAGAGGCTAGAACCCCCAAGCCTGGCATGACCAGGAGGTTGGTGATACCCCTGCAGTTTAGGGGATTCCTCCTTACCTTGGCCCATGATATTCCCCTTGCAGGACACTTAGGCCAGAACAAGACGTGGGACAGGCTTGTTCCACACTTTCACTGGCCTCACATGTCAGAGGATGTCAAGGAGTTTTGTCGCTCCTGTGTCACTTGCCAAGCCAGTGGTAAGTCAGGTGGCACAACAAAGGCCCCCCTAATACCACTACCTGTGGTGGGGGTCCCCTTTGAGAGAGTTGGAATTGATATTGTGGGTCCAATGGACCCCCAAACAGCATCTGGGAACAGATTCATACTGGTGGTAGTGGATCATGCCACCAGGTACCCAGAGGCTATTCCCCTAAGGACCACCACAGCACCTGTGGTGGCAAAAGCCCTCATTGCAGTTTTCTCAAGAGTGGGCTTTCCTAAGGAGGTACTATCAGATAGAGGGACAAATTTTATGTCCAGCTATCTAAAAGCAATGTGGAAGGAATGTGGAGTAAACTATAAGTTTACCACCCCATATCATCCACAATGCAATGGGCTTGTGGAGAGATTTAACAAGACCCTTAAAGGCATGATAAAAGGATTACCAGAGAAGCTCAGGCGGAAATGGGACATTCTTTTACCCTGCCTGCTCTTTGCTTACAGAGAGGTCCCACAGAAGGGGGTTGGCTACAGCCCTTTTGAACTTTTGTTTGGCCACCCTGTGAGAGGTCCATTGTGTTTGGTGAAGGAAGGATGGGAGTTACCTCTCAAAAAGCCCAAACTAGACATAGTGGACTATGTACTTGGTCTCCGCTCCAGGATGGCTGAGTACATGGAAAGAGCATCCAAAAACCTGGAGGCCAGCCAAGAATTGCAGAAAGCTTGGCATGACCAAAAGGCTGTACTGGTAGAGTTCCAACCAGGACAGAAGGTATGGGTACTGGAGCCAGTGGCTCCAGCAGCACTCCAAGACAAATGGAGTGGACCCTATCCTATTATTGAGAAGAAAGGGGAAGTCACCTACTTGGTAGACTTTGGAACACCCAGGAGCCCTCACAGGGTAATCCATGTGAATCGCTTGAAAGCATTTGTAGACAGGGAGGACATGAGCTTGCTCATGGCCACAGATGGGGAACAGGAGGAAGAGAGTGACCCTCTCCCAGACCTGCTTTCCCAGAACCCTGATGATGGTTCAGTTGATGGAGTAGCCTTGGCAGGCAGCCTCACTGACCAGCAACAGAGGGACTGCAGACAAGTTTTGCAGGCTCACAGGCAAATGTTTTCACTCACACCCAGCCAAACTGACTGGTGTACCCATGTTGTGGACACTGGTGACAGTCTGCCTGTCAAGAATAAGATCTACAGGCAACCTGATCATGTCAGGGATTGCATCAAGGCTGAGGTGCAAAAGATGTTGGAGCTTGGAGTGATTGAGCCATCAGAGAGCCCATGGGCCAGCCCAGTAGTCCTGGTGCCAAAACCTCATACCCAAGATGGTAAGAGAGAAATGAGGTTTTGCGTGGATTACAGGGGTCTCAATGCTGTCACTAGGACAGATGCTCACCCCATTCCAAGAGCAGATGAGCTCATTGACAGATTGGCTTCTGCCAAGTTTCTGAGCACATTTGATCTGACAGCTGGCTACTGGCAAATCAGACTAGCTGAGGAGTCAAAAGCCAAAACAGCATTCTCTACCCCTAGTGGACATTATCAGTTTGTGGTAATGCCCTTTGGTTTGAAGAATGCACCTGCCACTTTTCAAAGGTTGGTGAACCAAGTCCTTACTGGGTTGGATGACTTTTGTGCAGCTTATCTGGATGATATTGCTGTCTTTAGCTCCACCTGGGAGGATCACCTGATCCACCTGAAGAAAGTTTTGGAGGCCCTGCAAAAGGCAGGCCTAACTATCAAGGCCACAAAGTGCCAGATAGGGCAGAGTAAGGTTGTATACCTGGGCCACCTAGTAGGTGGAGGCCAGGTTCAGCCACTGGAAAGCAAAATCCAGGCCATACAGGACTGGGCTCCTCCAGTTACCCAGACACAAGTCAGAGCCTTCTTGGGCCTGACTGGGTATTACAGAAAGTTTGTGAAAAACTATGGGTCTATAGTGACACCATTAAATGACTTGACATCCAAGAAGATGCCAAAAAAGGTTCAGTGGACAGTTAGCTGTCAGAAGGCATTTGAAGACCTGAAGAAGGCCATGTGCTCTGCACCTATCCTAAAGAGTCCTGACTACTCCAAACAGTTCATTGTTCAGACAGATGCTTCTGAGTTGGGGGTGGGAGCTGTACTCTCACAACTTAATCAAGATGGTCAAGACCAGCCAATTGCTTTCATTAGCAGGAGGCTAACCCCAAGAGAAAAACGTTGGTCAGCCATAGAGAGGGAGGCCTTTGCTGTGGTTTGGGCATTAAAGAAGTTGAGGTCCTACTTGTTTGGAACTCACTTCCTGGTGCAAACAGACCATAAGCCCCTCTTATGGCTTAATCAGATGAAGGGTGAAAATCCCAAACTGCTCAGGTGGTCCATTTCCCTACAGGGGATGGACTTTACAGTGGAGCACCACCCAGGGACTGACCATGGTAATGCAGATGGTCTCTCCAGGTACTTCCACTTAGAACATGAAGACTTATCTGGTCAAGGTTAGTTTAATGTCCCTGCGTTTGGGGGGGGGGGTTGTGTAGGAGAGTAGGGTCTGCTATCCTATGGTCACCCCAAATTTTTGCTTTTTGCTTCACTGGTTTTCGACTACTGAGGCTGTGGGCCTGCTGATCAGACCCCCAGCCTGCTGTTCTCTCACTAAATTAATGACACATGTGCTATAGGCACATACCAATTGGAAATGGACTCCTTGTCAGCCCCTGTAGAATGCACTATAGGTGCACAGGGCACAGGAGCCACTAAGGCCTACCAGGGGCTGCAGCATATCTTTTGCCACCCCTGGCTGGTTCTTAAATTGACACAACTGGCTGATCACTCAGCTGGGGTAAGGTGGTGTACACACCCCTTGCTTAGATATAGTATACCTATGTCTAAACCTATATCTGGACACATGTAAACCTGTGAGCCACTCCTATAGACAGGCCTCACCAATCCTGGAGGCTGGGTGCTTGGTTTTTATGTGAGATGGAGCTCTAGCATGAGCTGAGCCTGTCTGCAGCCGTCGGGAACAAATCCCTAAGCTGTTTCAGGATAATGCCATACCATATACTATTAAGTGCCTTATAATCCTCGCGGTTATTTAGCAACTCTGGTTTGGCTTTATCAAAACATGTCGTGTAAGGTGTCATACGCTTTGGAATACCATCCCCTCGCCAGTTCTGGCGACGGGGATGGCATTCCACCCCTCTAGAGGGGTAAGACATGTTACTTCACTTTAATGCGGTTGATTTCTCCAAAGGCCTTAAGATCCACAAAATGGATGCCTCTGCCACAGACAAATGTCTGGACCCCTGGAGCTGACCGAAACCCAGTCAAGGGGGTCCTGGACAAAGGGTTTCCTGTCACAGGAGGGTGTCACCGCCCTCCAGACAGGAGATAGTGTATTGTAGCAGGGAGGTTTGAAAGAAACCAGACACTGCCTGGGGCGCACAAGGCTGCCCCTTGCATAATCCGGCCAAACCGGTTCTGGGGCACTCCAGCCCTCGTGCCAGGGCGGCCTGGATCAAAGGAAGGGGGTGTATCCACCCACTTCCTGGGTCCCACCCATAGGAGGGGACCTAGCAGGTAATCACGCCCACCAGATTCGAATAAGAGTGGGAGCAGTGCCAATGCACATCAGATTTTCCTGGAAGAAACATTTGAAACGATATTCTGGACCCTTCGCCCTCCATCTCAACGTGGAAGCCCGAAGAATCTCCCTTGTGGTCAAGGAGTGACCACCCTGCAGCAGCAGGCACCATCCAGCCCTCGACGTCTACTTAGTTGCAGTTCCCGCCGGAACTCGAGCGACTGAGACCGACGAGATCAAGCCTGCCCAGCTTCTAACAGCCCGATCCACAGTCCCTGCAAAGCTGAGACCCGTGGAGGCGACCAGAAGCGTGGGGCACGCCATCTTGAAGTGACCACGAGACGCTGACCGTGCAGCCCACGAGTGACCCTCGAAGCTGTACACCGGGGTTTGAGAAGCCCCCACCCTGAGCTACTCCTGAGCCGAAGTTCAGCCCTCCACACTCGACGAGTGCTGCGTGGGGCCCTTTGGCACGATTTGGCTCAACGCGTTGGCCCGGTCACTTGCCAGCTGGCTTGTGGTCCCTGTGCCGACGAACTACAAAAGAAGACTCGTGATTCTGGTTGCTCCAGATCCACACCAGCTCCCCTGAAAGGGAGCCCCGACTCTGACCTTCCTGGTCCGAGTGAGACGCCATCTTCCAATCCCGCGTGGATTGCTCTTACCAAGGCTTGTTTGCTCCAAACCGGAAGCCGACTGCACCGACGGTGAGAGCCTGCGTGGGACAGATCGTGACCTGCTCCTGGACGTCGCAGATGCCCCAGAGCCCACGTGACAGCGAAGAGAAGCGCCTCGACGACCACCTGATTGCGCCCGACATTGCCTGGTTCCGTCCGGGTTCCACCCTGGTCACTGCTGAGTGACCCAGACTCTGTCCCCTCTGCTTTCAGGTACTCTACAACTTGAGTCCACCCTTGGACTCCACCGGACACTTCGTCTTCACCCTGCCTGCAGCCCTTTCAGCTTCAAGCACCAAGAGCCTGCGTGTCAAAACCCGACGCCACTTCGACCCTGTGCACCCACTTCCTGTGGGTGAGGTAACTTTGCTCCGCCGGTGTTCCCACACTGGTGCACACCTCTAGGGTCTGTGTGTTAAGTTTTGTTCCTCTAGGTTCAGCGGAAGTGTCCTTAAACTTTAACTATTTGACTTTTACGCACCATTGGTTAACATTGGTGCATGCGTGCGCTTTCCGCACATCTCCCGAATCCCGAGGGCCATTCCCGACTTCAGCATTGCTTGTCCTGACTGCTCCCAGCGATTCCCTAGGCCCTAGGCCTAACCACTGTTCGAGTGGCCTCTCTTATACCACTTGTTTAGTATATGGTTTGAGTGGCCCCCTGCCCTCATCCATAATTGTGCAACTTTGTATGTTTAAACAGTGCTTTTGATTTAACGCTTGTGCCCCTTTATTCATAAAGAATACTGGGGATTGTTTTTAGTAATAAACACATATATTTTTATAATATATACTTGTGTGGTGTCCTTTCATTTGGTATTACAGGATTGTATGTGGTAAAACAGCTCGCTTAACACGACCTCTTAAGTTAAGCCTTTAGGCTGCTTAGTCCATGCTACCACTAGGATAGCTTGTCTAATAAGGTTGACTTACAACCAGACACCATAAGGGGATTGTTTGGTCAGGTAGTAGGTGGTTCCAGAATTGGAAACATCCCCTACCAGGCCAACTTCTCACAGTCCCCCAGGCTGTTCTTGGTCCCCCAGGCTGTGCTTGGTCCCCCAGGCTGTGCTTGGTCCCCCAGGCTGTGCTTGGTCCCTCCAGTTGCTCTTGGTCCCCCAGGCTGTGCTTGGTCCCCCTGGTTGCTCTTGGTCCCCCAGGCTGTGCTTGGTCCCCCTGGTTGCTCTTGGTCCCCCTGGCTGTGCTTGGTACCCCTGGCTGTGCTTGGTCCCCCTGGTTGCTCTTGGTACCCCCGGCTGTGCTTGGTCCCCCAGGCTGTGCTTGGTCCCCCTGGTTGCTCTTGGTCCCCCAGGCTGTGCTTGGTACCCCAGGCTGTGCTTGGTCCCCCAGGCTCTGCTTGGTCCCCCAGGCTCTGCTTGGTCCCCCTGGTTGCTCTTGGTCCCTCAGGCTGTGCTTGGTCCCCCAGGCTGTGCTTGGTCCCCCGGGCTGTGCTTGGTCCCCCAGGCTGTGCTTGGTCCCCCTGGTTGCTCTTGGTCCCCCTGGCTGTGCATGGTACCCCTGGCTGTGCTTGGTCCCCCTGGTTGCTCTTGGTCCACCAGGCTGTGCTTGGTCCCCCAGGCTGTGCTTGGTCCCCCTGGTTGCTCTTGGTCCCCCAGGCTGTGTGTGAGAAGTTGGCCTGATAGGTGATGTTTCCAATTCTGGAACCACCTATTATCAGACCCAACAATCCCTTATGGTGTCTGGTTGTAAGTCAACCTTATTAGACAAGCTATCCTAGGGGTAGCATGGACTAAGCAGCCTAAAGGCTTAACTTAAGAGGTCGTGTTAAGCGAGCTGTTTTACCACATACAATCCTGTAATATCAAATGAAAGGACACCACACAAGTATATATTATAAAAATATATGTGTTTATTACTAAAAACAATCCCCAGTATTCTTTATGAATAAAGGGGCACAAGCGTTAAATCAAAAGCACTGTTTAAACATACAAGTTGCACAATTATGGATGAGGGCGGGTGGCCACTCAAACCATATACTAAACAAGTGGTATAAGAGATGCCACTCGAGCAGTGGTTAGGCCTAGGGCCTAGGGAATCGCTGGGAGCAGTCAGGACAAGCAATGCTACACAGGCAGTTCTCCTGTATGATGTGGACATTGAGTTGCCCACTGCAGTAAGCCCCAGTAACCTGGGCAAATACAGACAGACTCCCTTAATTAATGAGAAACTGGCTCAAGCTTACAGGGACACATGTGCCAGTGTCACAATGGTGACACCTGACTTTGTGGACCCTGGACAGATTGTACTAGGTGAGAGCTACCTAGTAACCAATGCAAGCAACTCCACTACTTCCCATAGTGTGGCAGTTGTGAACTTCTCCTGGGGAGGGGTTGATGGCCTAAAGAAGGTTGTGGTGAGTGCAGACCTACCAGTAGACTGTCTGTTAGGCAATGACCTTGAAAGCTCAGCATGGTCAGAAGTGGAGTACAGGACTCATGCAGAAATGCTAGGGATTTCAGAGCATGTCCTTGCCATGACAAGGGCTCAGGCTAAGAAGTGCCTTCCTGAACCAGTGGTGGATCTTGAAACAATAGACCAGCCACAACCCAAGAGAAGGAGCAAGAGAGGAAAGGCTCAGCCTTCCACCTTGCCCCAGGTTGAGGATCAGGTTTCAGAGGAAACTGATTCTGCAGTCCAAGAGGAGACTGTCTCTGAGGAGCTTGAACCTGACTAGGTTGAGTTTCTGGGGACAGAGGGACCCTCAAGGGCAGACCTGAGGCAGGCTCAATTAGATTGCCCTTCCCTTGAACCCCTCAGACAGCAGGCTGCTGCTGAGGCTGCTGGGGATGCCCAAGGTACCCATACTGTGTATTGGGATGATGGACTCCTTTACTCAGAGGCTAGAGCCCCCAAGCCTGGCATGACCAGGAGGTTGGTTATACCTCTGCAGTTTAGGGGGTTCCTCCTTACCTTGGCCCATGATATTCCCCTTGCAGGACACTTAGGCCAGAACAAGACGTGGGACAGGCTTGTTTCACACTTTCACTGGCCTCACATGTCAGAGGATGTCAAGGAGTTTTGTCGCTCCTGTGTCACTTGCCAAGCCAGTGGTAAGTCAGGTGGCACAACAAAGGCCCCCCTAATACCACTACCTGTGGTGGGAGTTCCCTTTGAAAGAGTTGGAATTGATATTGTGGGTCCAATGGACCCCCAAACAGCATCTGGGAACAGATTCATACTGGTGGTAGTGGATCATGCCACCAGGTATCCAGAGGCTATTCCCCTAAGGACCACCACAGCCCCTGTGGTGGCAAAGGCCCTCATTGCAGTTTTCTCAAGAGTGGGCTTTCCTAAGGAGGTACTATCAGATAGAGGCACGAATTTTATGTCTAGCTATCTGAAAGCAATGTGGAAGGAATGTGGAGTAAACTATAAGTTTACCACCCCATATCATCCACAATGCAATGGGCTTGTGGAGAGATTTAACAAGACCCTAAAAGGCATGATAAAAGGATTACCAGAGAAGCTCAGGCGGAAATGGGACATTCTTTTACCCTGCCTGCTCTTTGCTTACAGAGAGGTCCCACAGAAGGGGGTTGGCTACAGCCCTTTTGAACTTTTGTTTGGCCACCCTGTGAGGGGTCCATTGTGTTTGGTGAAGGAAGGATGGGAGTTACCTCTCAAAAAGCCCAAACTAGACATAGTGGACTATGTACTTGGTCTCCGCTCCAGGATGGCTGAGTACATGGAAAGAGCATCCAAAAACCTGGAGGCCAGCCAAGAATTACAGAAAGCTTGGCATGACCAAAAGGCTGTGCTGGTAGAGTTCCAACCAGGACAGAAGGTGTGGGTACTGGAGCCAGTGGCTCCAGCAGCACTCCAAGACAAATGGAGTGGACCCTATCCTATTATTGAGAAGAAGGGGGAAGTCACCTACTTGGTGGACTTTGGAACACCCAGGAGCCCTCACAGGGTAATCCATGTGAATCGCTTGAAAGCATTTGTGGACAGGGAGGACATGAGCTTGCTCATGGCCACAGATGGGGAACAGGAGGAAGAGAGTGACCCTCTCCCAGACCTGCTTTCTCAGAACCCTGATGATGGTTCAGTGGATGGAGTAGCCTTGGCAGGCAGCCTCACTGACCAGCAACAGATGGACTGCAGACAAGTTTTGCAGGCCCACAGGCATTTGTTTTCACTCACACCCAGCCAGACTGACTGGTGTACCCATGTAGTGGACACTGGTGACAGTCTGCCTGTCAAGAATAAGATCTACAGGCAACCTGACCATGTCAGGGATTGCATCAAGGCTGAGGTGCAAAAGATGTTGGAGCTTGGAGTGATTGAGCCATCAGAGAGCCCATGGGCCAGCCCAGTAGTCCTGGTGCCAAAACCTCATACCCAAGATGGAAAGAGAGAAATGAGGTTTTGCGTGGATTACAGGGGTCTCAATGCTGTCACTAGGACAGATGCTCACCCCATTCCAAGAGCAGATGAGCTCATTGACAGATTGGCTTCTGCCAAGTTTCTGAGCACATTCGATCTGACAGCTGGCTACTGGCAAATCAGACTAGCTGAGGAGTCAAAAGCCAAAACAGCATTCTCTACCCCTAGTGGTCATTATCAGTTTGTGGTAATGCCCTTTGGTTTGAAGAATGCACCTGCCACTTTCCAAAGGTTGGTGAACCAAGTCCTTACTGGGTTGGATGACTTTTGCGCAGCATATCTAGATGATATTGCTGTCTTTAGCTCCACCTGGGAGGATCACCTGATCCACCTGAAGAAAGTTTTGGAGGCCCTGCAGAAGGCAGGTGTAGGAGAGTAGGGTCTGCTATCCTATGGTCACCCCAAATTTTTGCTTTTTGCTTCACTGGTTTTCGACTACTGAGGCTGTGGGCCTGCTGATCAGACCCCCAGCCTGCTGTTCTCTCACTAAATTACTGACACATGTGCTATAGGCACATACCAATTGGAAATGGACTCCTTGTCAGCCCCTGTATAATGCACTATAGGTGCCCAGGGCATAGGGGCCACCAAGGCCTACCAGGGGCTGCAGCCTATCTTTTGCCACCCCTGGCTGGTTCTTAAATTGACACAACTGGCTGATCACTCAGCTGGGGTAAGGTGGTGTACACACCCCTTGCTTAGATATAGTATACCTATGTCTAAACCTATATCTGGACACATGTAAACCTGTGAGCCACTCCTATGGAAGGCCTCATCAATCCTGGAGGCAGAGTGCGTGGTTTTATGTGAGATGGAGCTCTAGCATGAGCTGAGCCTGTCTGCAGCTGTCGGGAACAACTCCCTAAGCTGTTTCAGGATAATGCCATACCATATACTCTTAAGTGCCTTATAATCCTCGCGGTTAAATAGCAACTTTGGTTTGGCTTTATCAAAACATGTCGTGTAAGGTGTCATACGATTTGGAATACCATCCCCTCGCCAGTTCTGGCGACGGGGATGGCATTCCACCCCTCTAGAGGGGTAAGACATGTTACTTCACTTAAATGCGGTTAATTTCTCCAAAGACCTTAAGATCCACAAAATGGATGCCTCTGCCACAGACAAATGTCTGGACCCCTGCAGTTGACCGAAACTCAACCAAATGGGTCCTGGACAAAGGGTTTCCTGTCACAGGAGGGTGTCACCGCCCTCCAGACAGGAGATAGTGGATTGTAGCAGGGAGGTTTGAAAGAAACCAGACACTGCTTGGGGCGCACAAGGCTGCCCCTTGCATAATCCGGCCAAACCGGTTCTGGGGCACTCCAGCCCTCGTGCCAGGGCGGCCTGGATCAAAGGAAGGGGGTGTATCCACCCACTTCCTGGGTCCCACCCATAGGAGGGGACCTAGCAGGTAATCACGCCCCCCAGATTCGAATAAGAGTGGGAGCAGTGCCAATGCACATCAGATTTCCTGGAAGAAACATTTGAAACGAAATTCTGGACCCTTCGCCCTCCATCTCAACGTGGAAGCCCGAAGAATCTCCCTTGTGGTCAAGGAGTGACCACCCTGCAGCAGCAGGCACCATCCAGCCCTCGACGTCTACTTAGTTGCAGTTCCCGCCGGAACTCGAGCGACTGAGATTGACGAGATCAAGCCTGCCTGCCTTCTAACAGCCCGATCCACAGTCCCTGCAAAGCTGAGACCCGTGGAGGCGACCGGAAGCGTGGGGCACGCCATCTTGAATTGACCACGAGACGCTGACCGTGCAGCCCACGAGTGATCCTCGAAGCTGTGCACCGGGGTTTGAGAAGCCCCCACCCTGAGCTGCTCCTGAGCCGAAGTTCAGCCCTCCACACTCGACGAGTGCTGCGTGGGGCCCTTTGGCTCTATTTGGCTCAACGCGTTGGCCCGGTCACTTGCCAGCTGGCTAGTGGTCCCTGTGCCGACGAAACGACTAAGAAGACTCGTGAATCTGGTTGCTCCAGATCCACACCAGCTCCCCTGAAAAGGAGCCCCGACTCTGACCTTCCTGGTCCGAGTGAGAAGCAATCTTCTGATCCCGCGTGGATCGCTCTTGCCAAGGCTTGTTTGCTCCAAACTTGAAGCTGACTGCACCGACGGTGAGAGCCTGCGTGGGACAGATCGTGACCTGCTCCTGGACGTCGCAGATGCCCCAGAGCCCACGTGACAGCGGAGAGAAGCTCCTCGACGACCACCTGATTGCGCCCGACATTGCCTGGTTCCGTCCTGGTTCCACCCTGGTCACTGCTGAGTGACCCAGACTCTGTCCCCTCTGCTTTCAGGTACTCTTCGACTTGAGTCCACCCTTGGACTCCACCGGACACTTCATCTTTAACCCGCCTGCAGCCCTTTCAGCTCCAAGCACCAAGAGCCTGCGTGTCAGAACCCGACGCCACTTCGACCCTGTGCACCCACTTCCTGTGGGTGAGGTAACTTTGCTCCGCCGGTGTTCCCACACTGGTGCACACCTCTAGGGTCTGTGTGTTAAGTTTTGTTCCTCTAGGTTCAGCGGAAGTGTCCTTTAACTTTAACTTTACAACTTTTACGCACCATTGGTTAACATTGGTGCGTGCGTGCGCTTCCCGCACCTCTCCCGAATCCCGAGGGCCATTCCCGACTTCAGCATTGCTTGTCCTGACTGCTCCCAGCGATTCCCTAGGCCCTAGGCCTAACCACTGCTCGAGTGGCCTCTCTTATACCACTTGTTTAGTATATGGTTTGAGTGGCCCCCTGCCCTCATCCATAATTGTGCAACTTTGTATGTTTAAACAGTGCTTTTGATTTAACGCTTGTGCCCCTTTATTCATAAAGAATACTGGGGATTGTTTTTAGTAATAAACACATATATTTTTATAATATATACTTGTGTGGTGTCCTTTCATTTGATATTACAGGATTGTATGTGGTAAAACAGCTCGCTTAACACGACCTCTTAAGTTAAGCCTTTAGGCTGCTTAGTCCATGCTACCCCTAGGATAGCTTGTCTAATAAGGTTGACTTACAACCAGACACCATAAGGGATTGTTTGGTCAGGTAGTAGGTGGTTCCAGAATTGGAAACATCCCCTACCAGGCCAACTTCTCACATTGGTGAGCAGCGGTGCGGATTTGAGCTTGCTGTTGTTTTACCATTGCAATCTTTGTATCAAATTGAAAGATCACATCAAGTACCTCTAGGTACATATAAAATCAAAAGCTTAGCATATTAATGTGAGAAGTTGGCCTGGTAGGGGATGTTTCCAATTCTGGAACCACCTACTACCTGACCAAACAATCCCCTTATGGTGTCTGGTTGTAAGTCAACCTTATTAGACAAGCTATCCTAGGGGTAGCATGGACTAAGCAGCCTAAAGGCTTAACTTAAGAGGTCGTGTTAAGCGAGCTGTTTTACCACATACAATCCTGTAATACCAAATGAAAGGATACCACACAAGTATATATTATAAAAATATATGTGTTTATTACTAAAAACAATCCCCAGTATTCTTTATGAATAAAGGGGCACAAGCGTTAAATCAAAAAGCACTGTTTAAACATACAAGTTGCACAATTATGGGTGAGGGCGGGTGGCCACTCAAACCATATACTAAACAAGTGGTATAAGAGATGCCACTCGAGCAGTGGTTAGGCCTAGGGCCTAGGGAATCGCTGGGAGCAGTCAGGACAAGCAATGCTGAAGTCGGGAATGGCCCTCGGGATTCGGGAGATGTGCGGAAAGCGCACGCATGCACCAATGTTAACCAATGGTGCGTAAAAGTCAAAGAGTTAAAGTTTAAGGACACTTCCGCTGAACCTAGAGGAACAAAACTTAACACACAGACCCTAGAGGTGTGCGCCAGTGTGGGAACACCGGCGGAGCAAAGTTACCTCACCCACAGGAAGTGGGTGCACAGGGTCGAAGTGGCGTCGGGTTTTGACACGCAGGCTCTTGGTGCTTGAAGCTGAAAGGGCTGCAGGCAGGGTGAAGACGAAGTGTCCGGTGGAGTCCAAGGGTGGACTCAAGTTGTAGAGTACCTGAAAGCAGAGGGGACAGAGTCTGGGTCACTCAGCAGTGACCAGGGTGGAACCAGGACGGAACCAGGCAATGTCGGGCGCAATCAGGTGGTCGTCGAGGAGCTTCTCTCCGCTGTCACGTGGGCTCTGGGGCATCTGCGACGTCCAGGAGCAGGTCACGATCTGTCTCACGCAGGCTCTCACCGTCGGTGCAGTCGGCTTCAGGTTTGGAGCAAACAAGCCTTGGTAAGAGCAATCCACGCAGGATCGGAAGATTGCTTCTCACTCGGACCAGGAAGGTCAGAGTCGGGACTCCTTTTCAGGGGAGCTGGTGTGGATCTGGAGCAACCAGAATCACAAGTCTTTTTAGGTAGTTCGTCGGCACAGGGACCACAAGCCAGCTGGCAAGTGACCGGGCCAACACGTTGAGCCAAATCGTGCCAAAGGGCCCCACGCAGCACTCGTCGAGTGTGGAGGGCTGAACTTCGGCTCAGGAGTAGCTCAGGGTGGCGGCTTCTCAAACCCCGGTGTACAGCTTCGAGGGTCACTCGTGGGCTGCACGGTCAGCGTCTCGTGGTCACTTCAAGATGGCGTGCCCCACGCTTCCGGTCGCCTCCACGGGTCTCAGCTTTGCAGGGACTGTGGATCGGGCTGTTAGAAGCTGGGCAGGCTTGATCTCGTCGATCTCAGTCGCTCGAGTTCCGGCGGGAACTGCAACTAAGTAGACGTCGAGGGCTGGATGGTGCCTGCTGCTGCAGGGTGGTCACTCCTTGACCACAAGGGAGATTCTTCGGGCTTCCACGTTGAGATGGAGGGCGAAGGGTCCAGAATATTGTTTCAAATGTTTCTTCCAGGAAATCTGATGTGCATTGGCACTGCTCCCACTCTTATTCGAATCTGGTGGGCGTGATTACCTGCTAGGTGCCCTCCTATGGGTGGGACCCAGGAAGTGGGTGGATACACCCCCTTCCTTTGATCCAGGCCGCCCTGGCACGAGGGCTGGAGTGCCCCAGAACCGGTTTGGCCGGATTATGCAAGGGGCAGCCTTGTGCGCCCCAGGCAGTGTCTGGTTTCTTTCAAACCTCCCTGCTACAATACACTATCTCCTGTCTGGAGGGCGGTGACACCCTCCTGTGACAGGAAACCCTTTGTCCAGGACCCCCTTGACTGAGTTTCGGTCAGCTCCAGGGGTCCAGACATTTGTCTGTGGCAGAGGCATCCATTTTGTGGATCTTAAGGCCTTTGGAGAAATCAACCGCATTAAAGTGAAGTAACATGTCTTACCCCTCTAGAGGGGTGGAATGCCATCCCCGTCGCCAGAACTGGCGAGGGGATGGTATTCCAAAGCGTATGACACCTTACACGACATGTTTTGATAAAGCCAAACCAAAGTTGCTAAATAACCGCGAGGATTATAAGGCACTTAATAGTATATGGTATGGCATTATCCTGAAACAGCTTAGGGATTTGTTCCCGACGGCTGCAGACAGGCTCAGCTCATGCTAGAGCTCCATCTCACATAAAAACCATGCACCCAGCCTCCAGGATTGGGGAGGCCTGCCTATAGGAGTGGCTCACAGGTTTACATGTGTCCAGATATAGGTTTAGACATAGGTATACTATATCTAAGCAAGGGGTGTGTACACCACCTTACCCCAGCTGAGTGATCAGCCAGTTGTGTCAATTTAAGAACCAGCCAGGGGTGGCAAAAGATATGCTGCAGCCCCTGGTAGGCCTTAGTGGCTCCTGTGCCCTGTGCACCTATAGTGCATTCTACAGGGGCTGACAAGGAGTCCATTTCCAATTGGTATGTGCCTATAGCACATGTGTCATTAATTTAGTGAGAGAACAGCAGGCTGGGGGTCTGATCAGCAGGCCCACAGCCTCAGTAGTCGAAAACCAGTGAAGCAAAAAGCAAAAATTTGGGGTGACCATAGGATAGCAGACCCTACTCTCCTACACAACCCCCCCCCCAAACGCAGGGACATTAAACTAACCTTGACCAGATAAGTCTTCATGTTCTAAGTGGAAGTACCTGGAGAGACCATCTGCATTACCATGGTCAGTCCCTGGGCGGTGCTCCACTGTAAAGTCCATCCCCTGTAGGGAAATGGACCACCTGAGCAGTTTGGGATTTTCACCCTTCATCTGATTAAGCCATAAGAGGGGCTTATGGTCTGTTTGCACCAGGAAGTGAGTTCCAAACAAGTAGGACCTCAACTTCTTTAATGCCCAAACCACAGCAAAGGCCTCCCTCTCAATGGCTGACCAACGTTTTTCTCTTGGGGTTAGCCTCCTGCTAATGAAAGCAATTGGCTGGTCTTGACCATCTTGATTAAGTTGTGAGAGTACAGCTCCCACCCCCAACTCAGAAGCATCTGTCTGAACAATGAACTGTTTGGAGTAGTCAGGACTCTTTAGGATAGGTGCAGAGCACATGGCCTTTTTCAGGTCTTCAAATGCCTTCTGACAGCTAACTGTCCACTGAACCTTTTTTGGCATCTTCTTGGATGTCAAGTCATTTAATGGTGTCACTATAGACCCATAGTTTTTCACAAACTTTCTGTAATACCCAGTCAGGCCCAAGAAGGCTCTGACTTGTGTCTGGGTAACTGGAGGAGCCCAGTCCTGTATGGCCTGGATTTTGCTTTCCAGTGGCTGAACCTGGCCTCCACCTACTAGGTGGCCCAGGTATACAACCTTACTCTGCCCTATCTGGCACTTTGTGGCCTTGATAGTTAGGCCTGCCTTTTGCAGGGCCTCCAAAACTTTCTTCAGGTGGATCAGGTGATCCTCCCAGGCGGAGCTAAATACAGCAATATCATCTAGATAAGCTGCACAAAAGTCATCCAACCCAGTAAGGACTTGGTTCACCAACCTTTGGAAAGTGGCAGGTGCATTCTTCAAACCAAAGGGCATTACCACAAACTGATAATGTCCACTAGGGGTAGAGAATGCTGTTTTGGCTTTTGACTCCTCAGCTAGTCTGATTTGCCAGTAGCCAGCTGTCAGATCAAATGTGCTCAGAAACTTGGCAGAAGCCAATCTGTCAATGAGCTCATCTGCTCTTGGAATGGGGTGAGCATCTGTCCTAGTGACAGCATTGAGACCCCTGTAATCCACGCAAAACCTCATTTCTCTCTTACCATCTTGGGTATGAGGTTTTGGCACCAGGACTACTGGGCTGGCCCATGGGCTCTCTGATGGCTCAATCACTCCAAGCTCCAACATCTTTTGCACCTCAGCCCTGATGCAATCCCTGACATGATCAGGTTGCCTGTAGATCTTATTCTTGACAGGCAGACTGTCACCAGTGTCCACAACATGGGTACACCAGTCAGTTTGGCTGGATGTGAGTGAAAACATTTGCCTGTGAGCCTGCAAAACTTGTCTGCAGTCCCTCTGTTGCTGGTCAGTGAGGCTGCCTGCCAAGGCTACTCCATCAACTGAACCATCATCAGGGTTCTGAGAAAGCAGGTCTGGGAGAGGGTCACTCTCTTCCTCCTGTTCCCCATCTGTGGCCATGAGCAAGCTCATGTCCTCCCTGTCTACAAATGCTTTCAAGCGATTCACATGGATTACCCTGTGAGGGCTCCTGGGTGTTCCAAAGTCTACCAAGTAGGTGACTTCCCCTTTCTTCTCAATAATAGGATAGGGTCCACTCCATTTGTCTTGGAGTGCTGCTGGAGCCACTGGCTCCAGTACCCATACCTTCTGTCCTGGTTGGAACTCTACCAGCACAGCCTTTTGGTCATGCCAAGCTTTCTGCAATTCTTGGCTGGCCTCCAGGTTTTTGGATGCTCTTTCCATGTACTCAGCCATCCTGGAGCGGAGACCAAGTACATAGTCCACTATGTCTAGTTTGGGCTTTTTGAGAGGTAACTCCCATCCTTCCTTCACCAAACACAATGGACCTCTCACAGGGTGGCCAAACAAAAGTTCAAAAGGGCTGTAGCCAACCCCCTTCTGTGGGACCTCTCTGTAAGCAAAGAGCAGGCAGGGTAAAAGAATGTCCCATTTCCGCCTGAGCTTCTCTGGTAATCCTTTTATCATGCCTTTAAGGGTCTTGTTAAATCTCTCCACAAGCCCATTGCATTGTGGATGATATGGGGTGGTAAACTTATAGTTTACTCCACATTCCTTCCACATTGCTTTTAGATAGCTGGACATACAATTTGTCCCTCTATCTGATAGTACCTCCTTAGGAAAGCCCACTCTTGAGAAAACTGCAATGAGGGCTTTTGCCACCACAGGTGCTGTGGTGGTCCTTAGGGGAATAGCCTCTGGGTACCTGGTGGCATGATCCACTACCACCAGTATGAATCTGTTCCCAGATGCTGTTTGGGGGTCCATTGGACCCACAATATCAATTCCAACTCTCTCAAAGGGGACCCCCACCACAGGTAGTGGTATTAGGGGGGCCTTTGTTGTGCCACCTGACTTACCACTGGCTTGGCAAGTGACACAGGAGCGACAAAACTCCTTGACATCCTCTGACATGTGAGGCCAGTGAAAGTGTGGAACAAGCCTGTCCCACGTCTTGTTCTGGCCTAAGTGTCCTGCAAGGGGAATATCATGGGCCAAGGTAAGGAGGAATCCCCTAAACTGCAGAGGTATCACCAACCTCCTGGTCATGCCAGGCTTGGGGGCTCTAGCCTCTGAGTAAAGGAGTCCCTCATCCCAATACACAGTATGGGTACCTTGGGCATCCCCAGCAGCCTCAGCAGCAGCCTGCTGTCTGAGGGGTTCAAGGGAAGGGCAATCTAATTGAGCCTGCCTCAGGTCTGCCCTTGAGGGTCCCCCTGTCCCCAGAAACTCAACCTGGTCAGGTTCAAGCTCCTCAGAGACAGTCTCCTCTTGGACTGCAGAATCAGTTTCCTCTGAAACCTGATCCTCAACCTGGGGCAAGGTGGAAGGCGAGGCCTTTCCTCTCTTGCTCCTTCTCTTGGGCTGTGGCTGGTCTATTGTCTCAAGATCCACCACTGGTTCAGGAAGGCACTTCTTAGCCTGAGCCCTTGTCATGGCAAGGACATGCTCTGAAATCCCTAGCATTTCTGCATGAGTCCTGTACTCCACTTCTGACCATGCTGAGCTTTCAAGGTCATTGCCTAACAGACAGTCTACTGGTAGGTCTGCACTCACCACAACTTTCTTTAGGCCATCAACCCCTCCCCAGGAGAAGTTCACAACTGCCACACTATGGGAGGTAGTGGAGTTGCTTGCATTGGTTACTAGGTAGCTCTCTCCTAGTACAATCTGCCCAGGGTCCACAAAGCCAGGGGTCACCATGGTGACACTAGCACATGTGTCCCTGTAAGCTTGAGCCAGTTTCTCATTTATTAAGGGAGTCTGCCTGTATTTGCCCAGGTTAGTGGGGCTTACTGCAGTGGGCAACTCAATGTCCACATCATACAGGAGAACTGCCTGTGTAGGGACTCTGACTAGGCCAGATCCTACTTCAATACCCAGGGTCAACCCAGCTACACCCTTGGACTGTGTTCCACCACTGCTTACTGTACTTGGGGTTGCAGTTGCTTTAGGAGCTGTAGTGGTGGGAACTGGATTTGCCTTGGTACACTCACTGCCCCAGTGTGAAACTGATTTGCAGGTATTGCACCAAGGTGTCTTTGGACCTTTGTTCTTCTTCTTCTTGTTACCGGTTTGGGAACCACCCTCCTTACTATTAGTTTGGGGGCCTGAAGACTTCTGGTCTTTTTCTTTATCTTTCTGATTCTGATTACCACCCTTCTGGTCTGTTTTCTTCTGGTCACCACCTTGGTTCTGGGGTTTCTGCTTAATCCTTGTTCTGACCCATTTGTCTGCCTTCTTTCCCAATTCTTGGGGAGAGGTCAGATCAGAGTCAATAAGGTATTGATGCAACAGCTGGTTTGTACAGTTATTAAGGATCTGTTCTCTCATCATAAGATTGTACAATCCTGTATAGTCTGAAACTTTACTTCCCTGTAACCAACCCTCCAAAGCCTTAGTGGCACACTCCACAAAATCAGTCCAGTCTTGAGTCTGTGCTTTCTGGGTGTCTCTGAACAACAACCTGTATTGCTCAGTGGTTAGGCCATACCCTTCAATGAGAGCATTCTTCAAAACAGAGTAGTTTTTGGCATCCTCAGGTCTAACTGTGAGGAGCCTGTCCCTCCCTTTCTCAGAAAAGGAGTACCACAAAATTGCAGCCCACTGATTCTCAGGAACCTGCTGTACCATGCAGGCTCTCTCAAGAGCAGTCATCCATTTGTGGATGTCATCCCCTTCTTTAAAGGGGGGCACAATTTTGGTCAGGTTTCTATTGTCATAGGCCCTGTCTTTTTCTCTTGGAAAATTGCTGCCACCAGTGACATCTAAGCCACTTAATTTCTGCTCTCTTGCCAAGGCAAGTCTAGCTTGAGCCAAGGCTACCTCCTCCCTCACTATCTGGAGTTTGACAGCCCTCATTCTGGCCCTATGCTCTAACTTTTGAGAAGCATTCATGCCTCTCTGTGATTCTCTGGAGGCACTAGAAAGATGAGAGTCCCCTGAGGGAGATCTCACTCTTCTGTTGCCTGGGAGAATCATATGTTGGGTTCTGGGGAGGTGCTGGCCCTCTCCATTCCCCAGTAGGTCCAAGTTGGCCTGGCTAAGCCTACCAACTGGAACCTGGCTACCCTGATCCTGTACTCCTAAGTCCTCAACATCTGAGTCCTCATCCAAGTCATCATCATCCTCCTCTTCAAGGGGATCAACTGCAGGGGGGTTCCCTCCAGTTCCTGTATCTAGGGAAGCTGCTTTTGCCTTCTCTAAGTCATCCTGTTCTAGGATTTCTACCAGGATTAGGCAGGTGGGGCTTCTGCCCCTTTTTAACCCTCTTGCTTTGCACAAGGCAATCAAGTCTCTGCGGGTTAGTTTGTCATATCCAAAAGTTGCCTGGGTAGGGTCAACTGTCACAGGACTAGACCCTGAGGCCTTTCCTGTGTCAGACATGGTTACTAGTGAGGTGTAAGTGGTGCACTTACCTACACTAAGTGTTTTCCTACTGGACCTTGCTAGTGAGTTGTAGTCAGGGGTGTGCTACTCCCTTCAACCTACAACTACTAAGTTCAGTAGAACTTAATATGCTAAGCTTTTGATTTTATATGTACCTAGAGGTACTTGATGTGATCTTTCAATTTGATATAAAGATTGCAATGGTAAAACAACAGCAAGCTCAAATCCGCACCGCTGCTCACCAATGTGAGAAGTTGGCCTGGTAGGGGATGTTTCCAATTCTGGAACCACCTACTACCTGACCAAACAATCCCCTTATGGTGTCTGGTTGTAAGTCAACCTTATTAGACAAGCTATCCTAGGGGTAGCATGGACTAAGCAGCCTAAAGGCTTAACTTAAGAGGTCGTGTTAAGCGAGCTGTTTTACCACATACAATCCTGTAATACCAAATGAAAGGATACCACACAAGTATATATTATAAAAATATATGTGTTTATTACTAAAAACAATCCCCAGTATTCTTTATGAATAAAGGGGCACAAGCGTTAAATCAAAAAGCACTGTTTAAACATACAAGTTGCACAATTATGGGTGAGGGCGGGTGGCCACTCAAACCATATACTAAACAAGTGGTATAAGAGATGCCACTCGAGCAGTGGTTAGGCCTAGGGCCTAGGGAATCGCTGGGAGCAGTCAGGACAAGCAATGCTGAAGTCGGGAATGGCCCTCGGGATTCGGGAGATGTGCGGAAAGCGCACGCATGCACCAATGTTAACCAATGGTGCGTAAAAGTCAAAGAGTTAAAGTTTAAGGACACTTCCGCTGAACCTAGAGGAACAAAACTTAACACACAGACCCTAGAGGTGTGCACCAGTGTGGGAACACCGGCGGAGCAAAGTTACCTCACCCACAGGAAGTGGGTGCACAGGGTCGAAGTGGCGTCGGGTTTTGACACGCAGGCTCTTGGTGCTTGAAGCTGAAAGGGCTGCAGGCAGGGTGAAGACGAAGTGTCCGGTGGAGTCCAAGGGTGGACTCAAGTTGTAGAGTACCTGAAAGCAGAGGGGACAGAGTCTGGGTCACTCAGCAGTGACCAGGGTGGAACCAGGACGGAACCAGGCAATGTCGGGCGCAATCAGGTGGTCGTCGAGGAGCTTCTCTCCGCTGTCACGTGGGCTCTGGGGCATCTGCGATGTCCAGGAGCAGGTCACGATCTGTCCCACGCAGGCTCTCACCGTCGGTGCAGTCGGCTTCAGGTTTGGAGCAAACAAGCCTTGGTAAGAGCAATCCACGCAGGATCGGAAGATTGCTTCTCACTCGGACCAGGAAGGTCAGAGTCGGGGCTCCTTTTCAGGGGAGCTGGTGTGGATCTGGAGCAACCAGAATCACAAGTCTTTTTAGGTAGTTCGTCGGCACAGGGACCACAAGCCAGCTGGCAAGTGACCGGGCCAACGCGTTGAGCCAAATCGTGCCAAAGGGCCCCACGCAGCACTCGTCGAGTGTGGAGGGCTGAACTTCGGCTCAGGAGTAGCTCAGGGTGGGGGCTTCCTAAACCCCGGTGTACAGCTTCGAGGGTCACTCGTGGGCTGCACGGTCAGCGTCTCGTGGTCACTTCAAGATGGCGTGCCCCACGCTTCCGGTCGCCTCCACGGGTCTCAGCTTTGCAGGGACTGTGGATCGGGCTGTTAGAAGCTGGGCAGGCTTGATCTCGTCGATCTCAGTCGCTCGAGTTCCGGCGGGAACTGCAACTAAGTAGACGTCGAGGGCTGGATGGTGCCTGCTGCTGCAGGGTGGTCACTCCTTGACCACAAGGGAGATTCTTCGGGCTTCCACGTTGAGATGGAGGGCGAAGGGTCCAGAATATTGTTTCAAATGTTTCTTCCAGGAAATCTGATGTGCATTGGCACTGCTCCCACTCTTATTCGAATCTGGTGGGCGTGATTACCTGCTAGGTCCCCTCCTATGGGTGGGACCCAGGAAGTGGGTGGATACACCCCCTTCCTTTGATCCAGGCCGCCCTGGCACGAGGGCTGGAGTGCCCCAGAACCGGTTTGGCCGGATTATGCAAGGGGCAGCCTTGTGCGCCCCAGGCAGTGTCTGGTTTCTTTCAAACCTCCCTGCTACAATACACTATCTCCTGTCTGGAGGGCGGTGACACCCTCCTGTGACAGGAAACCCTTTGTCCAGGATCCCCTTGACTGAGTTTCGGTCAGCTCCAGGGGTCCAGACATTTGTCTGTGGCAGAGGCATCCATTTTGTGGATCTTAAGGCCTTTGGAGAAATCAACCGCATTAAAGTGAAGTAACATGTCTTACCCCTCTAGAGGGGTGGAATGCCATCCCCGTCGCCAGAACTGGCGAGGGGAT
The DNA here is from genome assembly GCF_964261635.1 of Lissotriton helveticus. Classification (NCBI taxonomy): domain Eukaryota; kingdom Metazoa; phylum Chordata; class Amphibia; order Caudata; family Salamandridae; genus Lissotriton; species Lissotriton helveticus. The sequence goes on along the minus strand of NW_027611658.1, from coordinate 1,602,615 downwards.
GGTATTCCAAAGCGTATGACACCTTACACGACATGTTTTGATAAAGCCAAACCAAAGTTGCTAAATAACCGCGAGGATTATAAGGCACTTAATAGTATATGGTATGGCATTATCCTGAAACAGCTTAGGGATTTGTTCCCGACGGCTGCAGACAGGCTCAGCTCATGCTAGAGCTCCATCTCACATAAAAACCATGCACCCAGCCTCCAGGACTGGGGAGGCCTGCCTATAGGAGTGGCTCACAGGTTTACATGTGTCCAGATATAGGTTTAGACATAGGTATACTATATCTAAGCAAGGGGTGTGTACACCACCTTACCCCAGCTGAGTGATCAGCCAGTTGTGTCAATTTAAGAACCAGCCAGGGGTGGCAAAAGATATGCTGCAGCCCCTGGTAGGCCTTAGTGGCTCCTGTGCCCTGTGCACCTATAGTGCATTCTACAGGGGCTGACAAGGAGTCCATTTCCAATTGGTATGTGCCTATAGCACATGTGTCATTAATTTAGTGAGAGAACAGCAGGCTGGGGGTCTGATCAGCAGGCCCACAGCCTCAGTAGTCGAAAACCAGTGAAGCAAAAAGCAAAAATTTGGGGTGACCATAGGATAGCAGACCCTACTCTCCTACAATTAAGTTCTACTGAACTTAGTAGTTGTAGGTTGAAGGGATTAGCACACCCTGACTACAACTCACTAGTAAGGTACAGTAGGAAAACACTTAGTGTAGGTAGGTGCATCACTTACACCACACTAGAGTCATGTCTGACACAGGAAAAGCCTCAGGGTCTGCTCCTGTGACAGTTGACCTTACCCAGGCAACTTCCAGCTATGACAAACTAACCCGAAGGGACTTGATTGCCTTGTGCAAATCAAGAGGGTTAAAAAGGGGCAGAAGTCCCACCTGCCATATCCTGATAGACATCCTAGAACAGGATGACTTAGAGAAGGTGAATGGAATTCCCTTACAGTCAGGAAGTGGAGAGAAACCCCCTGTAACTGACACCCCTCAGGAGGAAGATGGAGAGGAGGGGGAGGAGGACTCAGATGTTGAGGACACCGAAGATCAGGATCAGAGGGGTAGCCAGGTCCTAGTTGCCAGGCTTAACCAGGCCAACTTAGACCTACTGGGAAATGGAGAGGGCCAGCACCTCCCCAGATCCCACAGTCTTATTCTCCCAGGCAACAGAAGAGTGAGATCTCCCTCAGGGGACTCTCATATTTCTAGTGCCTCCAGAGAATCTGAGAGAGGTATGACTGCCTCTCAAAAGACTGAGCATAGGGCCAGAATGAGGGCTGTCAGACTCCAAATAGAGAGGGAGGAGGTAGCCCTGGCTCAAGCTAAACTTACCTTGGCTCAAGCTAGATTTACCTTGGCAAGAGAGCAGAAATTAAGTGGCTTAGATGCCACTGGTGGCAGCAATTTTCCAAGAGAAAAAGACAGGGGCTATGACAATAGAAACCTGACAAAAATTGTGCCCCCCTTTAAAGAAGGGGATGACATCCACAAATGGATGACTGCTCTGGAGAGAGCCTGCATGGTACAGCAAGTTCCTCAAGATCAGTGGGCTGCAATTTTATGGTACTCCTTTTCTGAGAAAGGGAGGGACAGGCTCCTCACAGTTAGACCTGAGGATGACAAAAACGACTCTGTTTTGAAGAGTGCTCTTATTGAAGGGTTTGGCCTAACCACTGAGCAATACAGGTTGTTGTTCAGAGACACCCAAAAAGCACAGACTCAAGACTGGACTGATTTTGTTGAGTGTGCCACTAAGGCTTTGGAGGGTTGGTTGCAGGGAAGTAAAGTTTCAGACTATACAGGATTGTACAATCTTATAATGAGAGAACAGATCCTTAATAACTGTACAAACCAGCTGTTGCATCAATACCTTATTGACTCTGATCTGACCTCTCCCCAAGAATTGGGAAATAAGGCGGACAAATGGGTCAGAACAAGGATTAAGCAGAAACCCCAGAACCAAGGTGGTGACCAGAAGAAAACAGACCAGAAGGGTGGTAATCAGAAAGATAAAGAAAAAGACCAGAAGTCTTCAGGCCCCCAAACTAATAGTAAGGAGGGTGGTTCCCAAAATGGAAACAAGAAGAAGAAGAACAAAGGTCCAAAGACACCTTGGTGTAATACCTGCAAATCAGTTTCACACTGGGGCAGTGAATGCACCAAGGCAAATCCAGTCCCCACCACTCCAGCTCCTAAAGCAACTGCAACCCCAAGTACAGTAAGCAGTGGTGGAACACAGTCCAAGGGTGTAGCTGGGTTGACCCTGGGTATTGAAGTAGGATCTGGCCTAGTCAGAATCCCTACACAGGCAGTTCTCCTGTGTAGGAGAGTAGGGTCTGCTATCCTATGGTCACCCCAAATTTTTGCTTTTTGCTTCACTGGTTTTCGACTACTGAGGCTGTGGGCCTGCTGATCAGACCCCCAGCCTGCTGTTCTCTCACCAAATTAATGACACATGTGCTATAGGCACATACCAATTGGAAATGGACTCCTTGTCAGCCCCTGTAGAATGCACTATAGGTGCACCGGGCACAGGAGCCACTAAGGCCTACCAGGGGCTGCAGCATATCTTTTGCCACCCCTGGCTGGTTCTTAAATTGACACAACTGGCTGATCACTCAGCTGGGGTAAGGTGGTGTACACACCCCTTGCTTAGATATAGTATACCTATGTCTAAACCTATATCTGGACACATGTAAACCTGTGAGCCACTCCTATAGACAGGCCTCACCAATCCTGGAGGCTGGGTGCTTGGTTTTTATGTGAGATGGAGCTCTAGCATGAGCTGAGCCTGTCTGCAGCCGTCGGGAACAAATCCCTAAGCTGTTTCAGGATAATGCCATACCATATACTATTAAGTGCCTTATAATCCTCGCGGTTATTTAGCAACTCTGGTTTGGCTTTATCAAAACATGTCGTGTAAGGTGTCATACGCTTTGGAATACCATCCCCTCGCCAGTTCTGGCGACGGGGATGGCATTCCACCCCTCTAGAGGGGTAAGACATGTTACTTCACTTTAATGCGGTTGATTTCTCCAAAGGCCTTAAGATCCACAAAATGGATGCCTCTGCCACAGACAAATGTCTGGACCCCTGGAGCTGACCGAAACCCAGTCAAGGGGGTCCTGGACAAAGGGTTTCCTGTCACAGGAGGGTGTCACCGCCCTCCAGACAGGAGATAGTGTATTGTAGCAGGGAGGTTTGAAAGAAACCAGACACTGCCTGGGGCGCACAAGGCTGCCCCTTGCATAACCCGGCCAAACCGGTTCTGGGGCACTCCAGCCCTCGTGCCAGGGCGGCCTGGATCAAAGGAAGGGGGTGTATCCACCCACTTCCTGGGTCCCACCCATAGGAGGGGACCTAGCAGGTAATCACGCCCACCAGATTCGAATAAGAGTGGGAGCAGTGCCAATGCACATCAGATTTCCTGGAAGAAACATTTGAAACGATATTCTGGACCCTTCGCCCTCCATCTCAACGTGGAAGCCCGAAGAATCTCCCTTGTGGTCAAGGAGTGACCACCCTGCAGCAGCAGGCACCATCCAGCCCTCGACGTCTACTTAGTTGCAGTTCCCGCCGGAACTCGAGCGACTGAGATCGACGAGATCAAGCCTGCCCAGCTTCTAACAGCCCGATCCACAGTCCCTGCAAAGCTGAGACCCGTGGAGGCGACCGGAAGCGTGGGGCACGCCATCTTGAAGTGACCACGAGACGCTGACCGTGCAGCCCACGAGTGACCCTCGAAGCTGTACACCGGGGTTTGAGAAGCCCCCACCCTGAGCTACTCCTGAGCCGAAGTTCAGCCCTCCACACTCGACGAGTGCTGCGTGGGGCCCTTTGGCACGATTTGGCTCAACGCGTTGGCCCGGTCACTTGCCAGCTGGCTTGTGGTCCCTGTGCCGACGAACTACAAAAGAAGACTCGTGATTCTGGTTGCTCCAGATCCACACCAGCTCCCCTGAAAGGGAGCCCCGACTCTGACCTTCCTGGTCCGAGTGAGACGCCATCTTCCAATCCCGCGTGGATTGCTCTTACCAAGGCTTGTTTGCTCCAAACCGGAAGCCAACTGCACCGACGGTGAGAGCCTGCGTGGGACAGATCGTGATCTGCTCCTGGACGTCGCAGATGCCCCAGAGCCCACGTGACAGCGAAGAGAAGCGCCTCGACGACCACCTGATTGCGCCCGACATTGCCTGGTTCCGTCCTGGTTCCACCCTGGTCACTGCTGAGTGACCCAGACTCTGTCCCCTCTGCTTTCAGGTACTCTACAACTTGAGTCCACCCTTGGACTCCACCGGACACTTCGTCTTCACCCTGCCTGCAGCCCTTTCAGCTTCAAGCACCAAGAGCCTGCGTGTCAAAACCCGACGCCACTTCGACCCTGTGCACCCACTTCCTGTGGGTGAGGTAACTTTGCTCCGCCGGTGTTCCCACACTGGTGCACACCTCTAGGGTCTGTGTGTTAAGTTTTGTTCCTCTAGGTTCAGCGGAAGTGTCCTTAAACTTTAACTATTTGACTTTTACGCACCATTGGTTAACATTGGTGCATGCGTGCGCTTTCCGCACATCTCCCGAATCCCGAGGGCCATTCCCGACTTCAGCATTGCTTGTCCTGACTGCTCCCAGCGATTCCCTAGGCCCTAGGCCTAACCACTGTTCGAGTGGCCTCTCTTATACCACTTGTTTAGTATATGGTTTGAGTGGCCCCCTGCCCTCATCCATAATTGTGCAACTTTGTATGTTTAAACAGTGCTTTTGATTTAACGCTTGTGCCCCTTTATTCATAAAGAATACTGGGGATTGTTTTTAGTAATAAACACATATATTTTTATAATATATACTTGTGTGGTGTCCTTTCATTTGGTATTACAGGATTGTATGTGGTAAAACAGCTCGCTTAACACGACCTCTTAAGTTAAGCCTTTAGGCTGCTTAGTCCATGCTACCCCTAGGATAGCTTGTCTAATAAGGTTGACTTACAACCAGACACCATAAGGGGATTGTTTGGTCAGGTAGTAGGTGGTTCCAGAATTGGAAACATCCCCTACCAGGCCAACTTCTCACATTGGTGAGCAGCGGTGCGGATTTGAGCTTGCTGTTGTTTTACCATTGCAATCTTTATATCAAATTGAAAGATCACATCAAGTACCTCTAGGTACATATAAAATCAAAAGCTTAGCATATTAAGTTCTACTGAACTTAGTAGTTGTAGGTTGAAGGGATTAGCACACCCTGACTACAACTAACTAGCAAGGTACAGTAGGAAAACACTTAGTGTAGGTAAGTGCACCACTTACACCTCACTAGTAACCATGTCTGACACAGGAAAAGCCTCAGGGTCTGCTCCTGTGACAGTTGACCCTACCCAGGCAACTTTTGGATATGACAAACTAACCCGCAGAGACTTGATTGCCTTGTGCAAAGCAAGAGGGTTAAAAAGGGGCAGAAGCCCCACCTGCCTAATCCTGGTAGAAATCCTAGAACAGGATGACTTAGAGAAGGCAAAAGCAGCTTCCCTAGATACAGGAACTGGAGGGAACCCCCCTGTAGTTGATCCCCCTGAAGAGGAGGATGATGATGACTTGGATGAGGACTCAGATGGTGGGGACTCACAAGTACAGGATCAGGGTAGCCAGGTTCCAGTTGGTAGGCTTAGCCAGGCCAACTTGGACCTACTGGGGAATGGAGAGGGCCAGCACCTCCCCAGAACCCAACATGTGATTCTCCCAGGCAACAGAAGAGTGAGATCTCCCTCAGGGGACTCTCATCTTTCTAGTGCCTCCAGAGAATCAGAGAGAGGCATGAGTGCTTCTCAGAAAGCTGAGCATAGGGCTAGAATGAGGGCTGTCAGACTCCAGATAGAGAGAGAGGAGGTAGCCCTGAGTCAAGCTAAGCTTACCTTAGCTCAAGCTAAACTTGCCTTGGCAAGAGAGCAGAAATTAAGTGGCTTAGATGTCACTGGTGGCAGCAATTTTCCAAGAGAAAAAGACAGGGCCTATGACAATAGAAACCTGACCAAGATTGTGCCCCCCTTTAAAGAAGGGGATGACATCCACAAATGGATGACTGCTCTTGAGAGAGCCTGCATGGTACAGCAGGTTCCTGAGAATCAGTGGGCTGCAATTTTGTGGTACTCCTTTTCTGAGAAAGGGAGGGACAGGCTCCTCACAGTTAGACCTGAGGATGCCAAAAACTACTCTGTTTTGAAGAGTGCTCTCATTGAAGGGTATGGCCTAACCACTGAGCAATACAGGTTGTTGTTCAGAGACACCCAGAAAGCACAGACTCAAGACTGGACTGATTTTGTGGAGTGTGCCACTAAGGCTTTGGAGGGTTGGTTGCAGGGAAGTAAAGTTTCAGACTATACAGGATTGTACAATCTTATGATGAGAGAACAGATCCTTAATAACTGTACAAACCAGCTGTTGCATCAATACCTTATTGACTCTGATCTGACCTCTCCCCAAGAATTGGGAAAGAAGGCAGACAAATGGGTCAGAACAAGGATTAAGCAGAAACCCCAGAACCAAGGTGGTGACCAGAAGAAAACAGACCAGAAGGGTGGTAATCAGAATCAGAAAGATAAAGAAAAAGACCAGAAGTCTTCAGGCCCCCAAACTAATAGTAAGGAGGGTGGTTCCCAAAATGGTAACAAGAAGAAGAAGAACAAAGGTCCAAAGACACCTTGGTGTAATACCTGCAAATCAGTTTCACACTGGGGCAGTGAGTGCACCAAGGCAAATCCAGTTCCCACCACTACAGCTCCTAAAGCAACTGCAACCCCAAGTACAGTAAGCAGTGGTGGAACACAGTCCAAGGGTGTAGCTGGGTTGACCCTGGGTATTGAAGTAGGATCTGGCCTAGTCAGAGTCCCTACACAGGCAGTTCTCCTGTATGATGTGGACATTGAGTTGCCCACTGCAGTAAGCCCCACTAACCTGGGCAAATACAGGCAGACTCCCTTAATAAATGAGAAACTGGCTCAAGCTTACAGGGACACATGTGCTAGTGTCACCATGGTGACCCCTGGCTTTGTGGACCCTGGACAGATTGTACTAGGAGAGAGCTACCTAGTAACCAATGCAAGCAACTCCACTACCTCCCATAGTGTGGCAGTTGTGAACTTCTCCTGGGGAGGGGTTGATGGCCTAAAGAAAGTTGTGGTGAGTGCAGACCTACCAGTAGACTGTCTGTTAGGCAATGACCTTGAAAGCTCAGCATGGTCAGAAGTGGAGTACAGGACTCATGCAGAAATGCTAGGGATTTCCGAGCATGTCCTTGCCATGACAAGGGCTCAGGCTAAGAAGTGCCTTCCTGAACCAGTGGTGGATCTTGAGACAATAGACCAGCCACAACCCAAGAGAAGGAGCAAGAGAGGAAAGGCCTCGCCTTCCACCTTGCCCCAGGTTGAGGATCAGGTTTCAGAGGAAACTGATTCTGCAGTCCAAGAGGAGACTGTCTCTGAGGAGCTTGAACCTGACCAGGTTGAGTTTCTGGGGACAGGGGGACCCTCAAGGGCAGACCTGAGGCAGGCTCAATTAGATTGCCCTTCCCTTGAACCCCTCAGACAGCAGGCTGCTGCTGAGGCTGCTGGGGATGCCCAAGGTACCCATACTGTGTATTGGGATGAGGGACTCCTTTACTCAGAGGCTAGAGCCCCCAAGCCTGGCATGACCAGGAGGTTGGTGATACCTCTGCAGTTTAGGGGATTCCTCCTTACCTTGGCCCATGATATTCCCCTTGCAGGACACTTAGGCCAGAACAAGACGTGGGACAGGCTTGTTCCACACTTTCACTGGCCTCACATGTCAGAGGATGTCAAGGAGTTTTGTCGCTCCTGTGTCACTTGCCAAGCCAGTGGTAAGTCAGGTGGCACAACAAAGGCCCCCCTAATACCACTACCTGTGGTGGGGGTCCCCTTTGAGAGAGTTGGAATTGATATTGTGGGTCCAATGGACCCCCAAACAGCATCTGGGAACAGATTCATACTGGTGGTAGTGGATCATGCCACCAGGTACCCAGAGGCTATTCCCCTAAGGACCACCACAGCACCTGTGGTGGCAAAAGCCCTCATTGCAGTTTTCTCAAGAGTGGGCTTTCCTAAGGAGGTACTATCAGATAGAGGGACAAATTTTATGTCCAGCTATCTAAAAGCAATGTGGAAGGAATGTGGAGTAAACTATAAGTTTACCACCCCATATCATCCACAATGCAATGGGCTTGTGGAGAGATTTAACAAGACCCTTAAAGGCATGATAAAAGGATTACCAGAGAAGCTCAGGCGGAAATGGGACATTCTTTTACCCTGCCTGCTCTTTGCTTACAGAGAGGTCCCACAGAAGGGGGTTGGCTACAGCCCTTTTGAACTTTTGTTTGGCCACCCTGTGAGAGGTCCATTGTGTTTGGTGAAGGAAGGATGGGAGTTACCTCTCAAAAAGCCCAAACTAGACATAGTGGACTATGTACTTGGTCTCCGCTCCAGGATGGCTGAGTACATGGAAAGAGCATCCAAAAACCTGGAGGCCAGCCAAGAATTGCAGAAAGCTTGGCATGACCAAAAGGCTGTACTGGTAGAGTTCCAACCAGGACAGAAGGTATGGGTACTGGAGCCAGTGGCTCCAGCAGCACTCCAAGACAAATGGAGTGGACCCTATCCTATTATTGAGAAGAAAGGGGAAGTCACCTACTTGGTAGACTTTGGAACACCCAGGAGCTCTCACAGGGTAATCCATGTGAATCGCTTGAAAGCATTTGTAGACAGGGAGGACATGAGCTTGCTCATGGCCACAGATGGGGAACAGGAGGAAGAGAGTGACCCTCTCCCAGACCTGCTTTCCCAGTACCCTGATGATGGTTCAGTTGATGGAGTAGCCTTGGCAGGCAGCCTCACTGACCAGCAACAGAGGGACTGCAGACAAGTTTTGCAGGCTCACAGGCAAATGTTTTCACTCACACCCAGCCAAACTGACTGGTGTACCCATGTTGTGGACACTGGTGACAGTCTGCCTGTCAGGAATAAGATCTACAGGCAACCTGATCATGTCAGGGATTGCATCAAGGCTGAGGTGCAAAAGATGTTGGAGCTTGGAGTGATTGAGCCATCAGAGAGCCCATGGGCCAGCCCAGTAGTCCTGGTGCCAAAACCTCATACCCAAGATGGTAAGAGAGAAATGAGGTTTTGCGTGGATTACAGGGGTCTCAATGCTGTCACTAGGACAGATGCTCACCCCATTCCAAGAGCAGATGAGCTCATTGACAGATTGGCTTCTGCCAAGTTTCTGAGCACATTTGATCTGACAGCTGGCTACTGGCAAATCAGACTAGCTGAGGAGTCAAAGGCCAAGACAGCATTCTCTACCCCTAGTGGGCATTATCAGTTTGTGGTAATGCCCTTTGGTTTGAAGAATGCACCTGCCACTTTTCAAAGGTTGGTGAACCAAGTCCTTACTGGGTTGGATGACTTTTGTGCAGCTTATCTGGATGATATTGCTGTCTTTAGCTCCACCTGGGAGGATCACCTGATCCACCTGAAGAAAGTTTTGGAGGCCCTGCAAAAGGCAGGCCTAACTATCAAGGCCACAAAGTGCCAGATAGGGCAGAGTAAGGTTGTATACCTGGGCCACCTAGTAGGTGGAGGCCAGGCTCAGCCACTGGAAAGCAAAATCCAGGCCATACAGGACTGGGCTCCTCCAGTTACCCAGACACAAGTCAGAGCCTTCTTGGGCCTGACTGGGTATTACAGAAAGTTTGTGAAAAACTATGGGTCTATAGTGACACCATTAAATGACTTGACATCCAAGAAGATGCCAAAAAAGGTTCAGTGGACAGTTAGCTGTCAGAAGGCATTTGAAGACCTGAAGAAGGCCATGTGCTCTGCACCTATCCTAAAGAGTCCTGACTACTCCAAACAGTTCATTGTTCAGACAGATGCTTCTGAGTTGGGGGTGGGAGCTGTACTCTCACAACTTAATCAAGATGGTCAAGACCAGCCAATTGCTTTCATTAGCAGGAGGCTAACCCCAAGAGAAAAACGTTGGTCAGCCATTGAGAGGGAGGCCTTTGCTGTGGTTTGGGCATTAAAGAAGTTGAGGTCCTACTTGTTTGGAACTCACTTCCTGGTGCAAACAGACCATAAGCCCCTCTTATGGCTTAATCAGATGAAGGGTGAAAATCCCAAACTGCTCAGGTGGTCCATTTCCCTACAGGGGATGGACTTTACAGTGGAGCACCGCCCAGGGACTGACCATGGTAATGCAGATGGTCTCTCCAGGTACTTCCACTTAGAACATGAAGACTTATCTGGTCAAGGTTAGTTTAATGTCCCTGCGTTTGGGGGGGGGTTGTGTAGGAGAGTAGGGTCTGCTATCCTATGGTCACCCCAAATTTTTGCTTTTTGCTTCACTGGTTTTCGACTACTGAGGCTGTGGGCCTGCTGATCAGACCCCCAGCCTGCTGTTCTCTCACTAAATTAATGACACATGTGCTATAGGCACATACCAATTGGAAATGGACTCCTTGTCAGCCCCTGTAGAATGCACTATAGGTGCACCGGGCACAGGAGCCACTAAGGCCTACCAGGGGCTGCAGCATATCTTTTGCCACCCCTGGCTGGTTCTTAAATTGACACAACTGGCTGATCACTCAGCTGGGGTAAGGTGGTGTACACACCCCTTGCTTAGATATAGTATACCTATGTCTAAACCTATATCTGGACACATGTAAACCTGTGAGCCACTCCTATAGACAGGCCTCACCAATCCTGGAGGCTGGGTGCTTGGTTTTTATGTGAGATGGAGCTCTAGCATGAGCTGAGCCTGTCTGCAGCCGTCGGGAACAAATCCCTAAGCTGTTTCAGGATAATGCCATACCATATACTATTAAGTGCCTTATAATCCTCGCGGTTATTTAGCAACTCTGGTTTGGCTTTATCAAAACATGTCGTGTAAGGTGTCATACGCTTTGGAATACCATCCCCTCGCCAGTTCTGGCGACGGGGATGGCATTCCACCCCTCTAGAGGGGTAAGACATGTTACTTCACTTTAATGCGGTTGATTTCTCCAAAGGCCTTAAGATCCACAAAATGGATGCCTCTGCCACAGACAAATGTCTGGACCCCTGGAGCTGACCGAAACCCAGTCAAGGGGGTCCTGGACAAAGGGTTTCCTGTCACAGGAGGGTGTCACCGCCCTCCAGACAGGAGATAGTGTATTGTAGCAGGGAGGTTTGAAAGAAACCAGACACTGCCTGGGGCGCACAAGGCTGCCCCTTGCATAACCCGGCCAAACCGGTTCTGGGGCACTCCAGCCCTCGTGCCAGGGCGGCCTGGATCAAAGGAAGGGGGTGTATCCACCCACTTCCTGGGTCCCACCCATAGGAGGGGACCTAGCAGGTAATCACGCCCACCAGATTCGAATAAGAGTGGGAGCAGTGCCAATGCACATCAGATTTCCTGGAAGAAACATTTGAAACGATATTCTGGACCCTTCGCCCTCCATCTCAACGTGGAAGCCCGAAGAATCTCCCTTGTGGTCAAGGAGTGACCACCCTGCAGCAGCAGGCACCATCCAGCCCTCGACGTCTACTTAGTTGCAGTTCCCGCCGGAACTCGAGCGACTGAGATCGACGAGATCAAGCCTGCCCAGCTTCTAACAGCCCGATCCACAGTCCCTGCAAAGCTGAGACCCGTGGAGGCGACCGGAAGCGTGGGGCACGCCATCTTGAAGTGACCACGAGACGCTGACCGTGCAGCCCACGAGTGACCCTCGAAGCTGTACACCGGGGTTTGAGAAGCCCCCACCCTGAGCTACTCCTGAGCCGAAGTTCAGCCCTCCACACTCGACGAGTGCTGCGTGGGGCCCTTTGGCACGATTTGGCTCAACGCGTTGGCCCGGTCACTTGCCAGCTGGCTTGTGGTCCCTGTGCCGACGAACTACAAAAGAAGACTCGTGATTCTGGTTGCTCCAGATCCACACCAGCTCCCCTGAAAGGGAGCCCCGACTCTGACCTTCCTGGTCCGAGTGAGACGCCATCTTCCAATCCCGCGTGGATTGCTCTTACCAAGGCTTGTTTGCTCCAAACCGGAAGCCGACTGCACCGACGGTGAGAGCCTGCGTGGGACAGATCGTGATCTGCTCCTGGACGTCGCAGATGCCCCAGAGCCCACGTGACAGCGAAGAGAAGCGCCTCGACGACCACCTGATTGCGCCCGACATTGCCTGGTTCCGTCCTGGTTCCACCCTGGTCACTGCTGAGTGACCCAGACTCTGTCCCCTCTGCTTTCAGGTACTCTACAACTTGAGTCCACCCTTGGACTCCACCGGACACTTCGTCTTCACCCTGCCTGCAGCCCTTTCAGCTTCAAGCACCAAGAGCCTGCGTGTCAAAACCCGACGCCACTTCGACCCTGTGCACCCACTTCCTGTGGGTGAGGTAACTTTGCTCCGCCGGTGTTCCCACACTGGTGCACACCTCTAGGGTCTGTGTGTTAAGTTTTGTTCCTCTAGGTTCAGCGGAAGTGTCCTTAAACTTTAACTATTTGACTTTTGTGGTAAATAAATAAATAATACCCTATTTTTGACTAGACTTATAGCATAACAGATAGCTCAATAAATAAGAGTCAAGATTCGAGGTAGTAGGAGTTTCTGCAGGTTTATTACAGCATAAGGACAGGATCAGGACAACCTGCATAGGAATAGGACAATAAGGCCCAGCAGGGGAAAAGAGGCCCAGCAGCTGCTGGGGCTAGGTCTGGGATGAGCGCGCTAACATTTAATAACATAACATTGACTTATATACATAGCGCAAACACATAGCATTACATTGCAGTAGGCGTAGCAGTGGGTGGAGCAGAAGGCGTGACGCGTAGCAGTCGCGAAAGATAACAGTAAAAAGAGGTGTAACTGGGAGTATACTTAGACATGTGGTGCAAACGTAACAGAATATGTCATGAATGGGCGGAAACTTTGGAGGGGGCTACCTAAGGAGCCGGGACCTCTAACCTAATGGTGCGCGAAAACTGGCAATGACGTGTTACTAGGAGAAGCTGGGGCTACGAACTCTGTGCTAGGAGCAGAGACTAGAGTCTGGAGGGTCGGAGCGACATGTACCTAAACCTTATCTGGTATCTGATGTTTAGGGAACATGTTGATATAAACTAGAAGTCATGAGGGGAGAAGCTAACTTGATTCTAAGACTGGACCATGCATTATTCTTCATGTAGTGCGTGAAGAATATTAAATGACTATTAAATACAGTATTTCTCTAACGTGGAGACGAGAAGGCTAGACAATGACGGAAACTATTGATGCAGTTCAGTAGCTCAGGAATGCAGAGAAGGAGGACTGAACTGATAGCTGGAATCATAACATACTCTTGGCAGACTCAGAGGCAGAGCCAAGCTGCACCGGGCACTGCGAGGCAGGAAGTAAGTGAAGGGTCGAGGATACAGGTGGGGGCTGTATCGCTCCTCAGCAAGGCTTTCAGGAGACAGGAGCTGAATCTGTGGTCCGGGCCCTGTTGAGGCCTGGAAACGGGGACTTTATAATGAAATAACGTGCACACTGGGAAACGTGGCAACATAACTTTACATAGGCCTGATATTCGTAGTATTCACGAGGACTGGAAACTAACATACTAGAGGTGGACACAACTGGAATTGCGTCATTAATCGGACATGGGGAATAACATATGCATATTGGTCATGCACACATAACATATGATGGATGAAGCGTAGGGACACAGAACATGGCAAAATTTACTTTTCCACATTCCCTCCTTGTCACTACGTTTCCATCAGGAAACATCAATTTTCATGATACCATCTATCATTTCATACAGTACCATTTGCTCGTCTCGAATTGTCTTGGAACGGGATTTAGAACGGGGCTTGGGACTAGGAATACAAGAGGTAGCACACATGCTGCAAATCGCAGGGCCACATTGTATACAGAGGCAGCAGCTAAATATGATCGCTACTGCAATACCTAGAAAGGACAGGACTTTCCATCCCCATGCGGAAATTACATTCCAGAACCAACCGGACCATGTCCAGGTGCCTGGATCTTGGTGTAACAGATGGGCAATTTTATGGAGTCTGGTTATAGCTGAATAAACAGACGGTGCGTTATTTGGAATGAAAATGCAGCAACTAGATCCGATGACTCTACAGGCCCCGCCCCTATCGGCCAGTATGACGTCAAGGACGAGACGATTCTGTAAAACGACAATTCTCATAAAGGATTGCTCTTCAGTTAAATTACCTAGAGCGGAGGCAGTCTCATCTACTACTGCTTCAAGGGTTCTTGTTAACCTACGGATTAGCTTACTATTTACAACTGTACCTAAATAAGGGAAAACACCTTTATCTATATCAATGAATTGCTCTGCGGCGGTTTCAGTATAATCGACAATCGGGAGATTTCTCTTGTGTCTAGTGTGTACTAAGAAAGAATTCCTATGATAGTCAGGTGGGGCTAGAAAAACAGGTGGCAGTAGGAAAGCAATGTAACAGGTTCCCTCCCAATCGAGGGGCAGACAGACATATGCAGTTTGACCACAAACAAAATAAGAATGACGTGAAGCTTTGAAAATAGATTTCCCACTGTCACTATACTCGATAACAGTAGTACATTCACTATGTCCTACATGTACAGAACCATAATTACGGACACATAATTCGCCTTTGACTGGTAGTACTGAAATAGCAGGTAAGTCTGGAGTAGTATCAGACTGAACATTCAGAACCATGAAATTCGACGAATAATTTCCTAAATTATATACTTCATTTTCTAAATCTAAACCGGTTCTGTGGGGGAAACCTTGCTTGTCTGGGAAACATGTACTGTTAAGAAAAGACATATCTGTTGAGGATGACGTTAACGTGGACCATGCTCCACACGAACCATTGTGTGAGAATGGATAAGGAAACAGTGGCAGGACTCCCTTCGGTGTCTGGAAAGGGGGGAGTCGACCACACACCCAACAATTTGTGGCATTGCTGGTCTGGTGTGAATAATGTAACATACGGATGAATGTGTTATTACGCATTGCGAGGCGGTATGAATATTCGTGAGGAGGCAGATCACTAAACGTGTGCTCTACTGTAGCATGAGCAGACATATTTACATGAGGAACTGAAAAACACAGATAGAAAGCATAGCTGGTGCAGGAAATCATTATGCTGAGAAATAATACAAAACTCAGAAAAACGATACATTTGGTTGAACTTTGACTGACTCTCTCACTAGGGGGGTCTATTTTATACATGTCAGAAACAGTCTAACCGTTTCACCTAGGGGAGGACTTATACAATCAAACTGGCTGACTTATTTTACTAGACCTGAGCTTTAACTTATACTCCTGCTGCGGAGTTTTCTCTAACAAGGGAGGGGTTGTAATAATGTCTTGTGCGGGACAGTCCTTAAGAGCAATATTTTGGCAGTCCTTCAAATCCTGGGAAATGTTTTTAGAAACGGATTTCAGTCCTTTAAAAAGTTTAACATGAGACAGGTGGATCCATCCTTTTCTGCCTTCCAACTTCACGGCTGTACGGGTGGTGAGGAGGACCTGACGTGGCTCCTTCCAACGTGGTTCCAGCGGACTTGATCTGTCGAAATTCCGGACCATCACTAGGGAACCTGGAACGATTTCATGTGGTGCCACCTCGGTATTGTCTGGAAAGGCGGCAGCAACCTGTGAACGACATGAGTTGAGGGCAGACATCAAGGAAGCTAGGTAATCTGTCAGCATATTACATGAAACATCGGTAATACTTCGGGGTCTAGGAGTACCCCACATGTTAGGGGGGCGGCCGAATACGACCTCATACGGGGACAGACCTGATCTGGAATGTGCGACCATGCGCATATAAAACAAAGCGACTGGCAGAGCTACTAGCCAGTCCACACCTTTTTCTTTACAGACTTTGGCAATACGGATTTTCAGGGTCTGATTATGTCTCTCGACCAGACCGGCTGCTTCAGGATGGCGTACACAATGGAACTTCCACTGGTACCCTAACAAAAGGGAAACGTGCTTCATTAACTCTGAGGAGAATGGCTGACCGTTATCAGAATATACGACTCTAGGGAGTCCATATCTAGGGAAAAATTCACGAACCAACTGCTTGGCAGTGGTCGCGGCTGTGTAATCTGGGACTGGATATGCTTCTGTCCACCTGGACAAGGCGCATACAACTACAAGGACATACTTGAAACCTCGACATCGCTCCATTTGAATATAATCCATCTGGAGGACCTCAAAAGGGTGGTCAGGGGGCTGGAAACCACCTTGTTCCACCGGAACACTTTTACCTGGATTAAACTGACAACATATCATACAGGTACGGACTTTCTGCTTGGCTGCAGCTCGTAAATGCTTGTTGAACCAAATGGTCTGGATACTGTCTAACATAGCTTTTTCTCCTAAATGTGCTGGACTATGTGCGGTATTGATAATGACTTGAACCATAGAATCGGGGAGAAACCATGTGGCTCTACCCTTCGTTAACCATCCTTGATCTGTCTGGACCCCTCCTTGTACAGACCATTTCTTGATTTCATCAGGAGTAGCATGTGACTGGATATCTATGACATCTTGAGTAGGGTCCTTAACTGTCATGCATGTAGTCGGATCTGGAGTATGTGTCTGATTAACTGGAATGTCTGGAGTCTGTGCTGTAAGCTTGGCTGTGCGGTCTGCTAGATCATTACCTTGGGAAATAATGTCAGTAACTTTCGTATGTGCTTTGCATTTCATGATAGCAATGGATGTCGGTAAATGTATGGCATCTAACAGGGCTTGAATAAGGAGACCATGCTGAATCTTGGTTCCATGAGAAGTCATGAAACCTCTCTCCTGCCAGAGCACTCCGAAGTCGTGTACAACTCCGAATGCGTAACGTGAATCTGTGTAAACATTAACTTTCTGGTTCTTGGCATGTATACAGGCTTGTGTCAGAGCGACTAGCTCTGCTGCTTGAGCGGACAGGGTATCAATACGGTGTGTTTCAATAACTTCGGTGTCAGTAGTTACTGCATATGCGGCGACTAGTTCTCCTGTACTAGTTCTCATACATGAACCATCCACATAAAGTGTCAGGTCAGGATCTGGTAACGGAATGTCTGTCAGGTCTTGTCTTGGCTTAGTCGTAATGTTGACTACTTCCACACAGTCATGTGGGTCAGGATTTGGATTAACTGATGGTAACAGTGTAGCAGGATTCAGGACGTTGCAGCGTCTAATTTCTATGTGTGGCTGGAACAGTGTCAATTCATAACCTGTTAAACGTGCAATTGTCAAGTGCTGAGTTTGTGTTCGGTTTAAAAGAACTTCTACTGAATGTGGGACTTGTACTGTCAGGGAATGTCCTAAAACTATGGAATCACTTTGTCTGATAGCTAGTGCTGTGGCTGCAACTGACTTGAGGCACGCAGGCAACGCCTGGGCGACTGGATCTAATGTGCTCGAAAAATAAGCACAGGGCTTGTATTGTCCTGCTTGATCTTGTGTGAGAACAGATAATGCTGTACCTTCGCGTTCTGTAACGAAAAGTGTAAAAGGCTTACTGTAGTTCGGTGTGGCTAGAACTGGAGCTTGACATAGGGCTTTCTTTAACTCGTTGAAACTAAGTGTATGGTCAGATGTCCAAGGGAGGACAGTCGATACGGCTGCCTCCTGTGTCGTTAACTGTATCAGTGGCTTGGCTAGAAATGCATACTGGGGAATCCATTGTCTACAATAAGAAGTAAGGCCGATAAAGGCACGTACCTCCTTCTGAGTTCTGGGCTGGGGAAGACTCGCTATTAACTGGATGCGGTCTGGTGTCAACTGCCTACCCCTCTTGGACAGCAAGTGTCCTAAGTATACTACTTGCTGGACACAGAATTGAAGCTTCGAAGGTGACACCTTGTGCCCCATCTCGGCTAGAAAATACAGGACTGTAAGGGATGCTCGCTCGCAGGCACGTTCAGAACGGGCTGTGATCAGTAGATCATCGACATACTGGAGCAGGGCAGTGTCAGTTGGCATGTGAATGTTGTCTAGTTGTCTCTTGAGTGCTTGACTGTAAATACTAGGGCTTTCTGTGAAACCTTGAGGAGCGCGTGTAAACATATAGCTCCTTCCATTTAAACAAAATCCGAAAAGAAACTGACTGTCTGGATGAATTGGAACACTAAAAAATGCATTCTTGAGGTCTATGACAGTGAAAAACATGGCTTCGGAATCAATAGCAGTTAACAGGGAAGAAATATCTGGGACAACTGGGTACTGAGGAATAATACATTTATTAAGCTCTCGTAAATCAATCACTAATCGATATACTGGGGGTGCATTCGGATCAGTACGTTTCATGACTGGAATGATCGGAGAATTGCATACATTGGAGTCAGTTTCTACAACTACTCCTTGAGCCATGAGCTCGTCAATAATTTTGGATAAGGCTGCTACAGCCTCAGGTGGCAATCTGTACTGTCTGATTCGGGGTAACACTACACCTGGTTTGAGAGTCACACGATAGGGTGTGATTTGCATGTAACCTACATCAGTTGGACCTTGCGCCCATAAATGCTGCGGAACATTAGACAATCTTGAATCAAAATCACGTAATACATAGTGACCCTTAAAGTCACGTAGGAACAGACGTATTCCCTCTGGGGAACAGCAAATAACTGCACCTAATTCTTTCAGTGTCTTAATGCCTAATAGATTTTCTGGACATGACTTAGTAAGTAACAGATCAGTAGTACGGGACAAGGGACCTACTTCTAGAGTAACTGGCTTAGATATCTCATTAACTATGGGTTTTCCTGAAAATCCAAGGGAAACATTTCTTGAGCCTGAGAGCGGAGCCCCTGGAACTTCGGCGTGACTAATTGTGGTCCTACTTGCCCCTGTATCGATCAGAAACTTTCTGTCTTTCCCTAATACTTGACTATGAACATAGGGACCTTCTTGGTCTACAGGTATCTCGATGAGAGGCAAGCCTACCTCCCCCTCTAGGCTGTTTCATGAATATGGCTGGTACTCTGGATACTCAGATTGTGCATACTGGTACATCTGCGATGTGACATGCTGTGTTGCAGCAATAGGCTGCGGTGCGGAAACTGTCTGTTGTGCATTCTGTGGCTGAGGAATCTGTGAAACTTGTTCTTGTCTAGGCGGACGTGGTCTTTCTTTAGTCTTACCAGTAGCTATATTATGTTTCAGAACTGCACACTCGTTTATAAAATGACCTGGCTGTTTACAATAATTGCAGTTCCCTTTAACGGGAGCTGCAGGATGACTGGTTTGATTCGGACCCCTCTTCTGACTGTTTTGAGGAACAGATTGTGCAACTAGCACTTTCATTTTCGTGTCTTTCATACGTTTTCTTTCGTGTTCTTGCTCTTCTCTAATTCTATTCTGGTGATACTGGAGCATCTGGAGCATCTGGGACGGAGTATTTGCTTGCCAGGTGCTTTCGACTTTCAAAACTCGGTTTTTAATTTGTGGACTTGAATTCTCGACTAATTTGGTAACGAAAAGATGAGGGTATGACTCACTACTTGTCTTGAGACCACTATTAATACTGAAACATTTTTCGAATCTAGAATAAAAATCACTAATATCCTCTTCTTGTTTCTGTTTACAGGCTGAGATTGCATCCCAGTCTTCTTTCCTAGTTGTCAATAATCTGGGTAAAACTTGAATCAATAATTCTGGTAATTCTTTACATTTATCTCCAAGACCGGTACCTGGTACTCGTGCCTTGTCTTCAGCTTCTAGAGCTGCCCAATCGATCTTTTTCTCTCCCACCTCCCATTCTTTTTCCTTTAACTTTTCATACACCCCTGCGGGTAGCAGGACCTTTAACATTTTAATGATATCTGGGTAAGTGTATTCTCCCATACGGAGCATGTCTTTTAATTCTCGATGGAACCCCGCTGGATCTTTGTCATGACAGGGAATTAATTTCTTCATTTCAAGGAGTTCCATCTTTGATATCGGAGTGTATACAAACACTCGTTGCATTACGCCACCCGCCCCTTGGACTGGGTGGACTTCTCGTAGCGGATTCTGTCTGTCTATGTAGAATGATTTACTTTCTGGGGGTGAGACATGAACAAAATGCGGGTTCAGGAACGTTCTATATTTGTGACGCTGTTCTAGAATTACACTAATTAAATCGGTACCTAGACCTCTCCATCTATACTGGAGTAACTCGTTCAGGATATCGTGTAACGGGCCTGGATCAGAATGTTGACCCTCATACAGAGTAATGAGGTACTGGATCATATACATACCCACCAGTCGTTGCTCGGCTGGGGGCAGTTTCAGAAACATTTGTGCCACTATTTCGTCTGGAAAAGTGGTAGAATCAGTAATCCATCGGACTGCTGATCGGGCTAGTTCTTGTTCATGCATGGTACTTAATTCGCTATAACCGACCCGTGATTTCAGAATGTGATCGGTAGCTTGAAATACTTGTTCTAGAGAACCTTGTTCTGGTGCTGGATGATGAAACATAGACTTAGGTTCTAGACGTAAATGGCGATCTGGAAATCTGGATTTTCCTACATACGCTATTCTGGCGGGATTCTCGTCTTCCTCTTCAGGATCAGAGATGCTTTCTTTCTCGCTTACTTGTGCTGCTTTACGCTGTTCGTGTAACCTTATTATTTCTTTACGAATTTTCTTGTACATACTTTCCATGGCACTAATGGTCTTGTGCTTACCCTCGGCTATATTATCACTCCACCTTGTTAAGATTCTCATTTCGGCGGGATCTTTAGACGGGTAATCTTGTTCTCTTATTAGACAATTGATCAGGAACTTTAATATCATGAGCTGAATCTCGGCTTTCCTTTGAGACATAATCTCGCCAATACTTTCTGGATCATCCCCTGTACGGATGAAACGATATATTCTGTCTAGATCTTCTTTCATATTCGGCAAGGTGACCAGATACTCGGCCACCTTTCTTACGCGGAATGAATATAAAACCATATTATCCTCGCCTGGGACTGGATCATAGCAACATTCGGCAAGGGATTTTCTTATTTCTGCAACAGACTGATATCTAGGCGTACGCTGTGATGCTTGTGCATGTAATTCGGCTAACGTTAAACGCTTGTGTGGCGGCGGGGTTTGAGGAAGACCTCCTCCTGCGGCCCCTAGACTGGAGTCGTCTACTGAGGCTCTACGTCCTGGCAGAGTGGGAAATGGAACTGTAGGCTGGACCGGGGGTACCATAACAGGTACTCCGGTGTCTGGAGGAGCGGGAAGTGCCTGATTTGCAGGGACTGGCGGAGCGCGAACAGGATTTGCATATTCTGGGACTGTGTCGTCCAAGTAGGACGAAATAAAAATATCAGCTGCGGTCGGTTTGTGACGTAGCTTGGTCGGAACTAATGGTGGCGGGAAATTACTAGATGCCTCTGGGGTCGCTTTTGGCAAGCCCTCGGCGAGAAGAGGATACATACCCTTAATGAGGGCATGCCTCTGTCTGTCTGACTGTTCGGCTTTGACTCGTTCACCTATCTCGATTAATTCTCTTTCTTGGGCTCGTTCTTGGGATTCTCTACTTAACTCTGACTTTCTGACTTCCTTTTCCATTCTTCTATGCGCTTCCTTACGCCATAACTCGATGGCATCTTTCTGTGACTGTCTGGCTTTCTTTTTCCATAATGCTTCTTCTACTCGCATGATACATTCGGCATCCCATGTACCCGATACGGGCCATCTATACTTTTCTTCTAACTGTTTGGTATACTCTACCCATAAATCTAGATACAATATGGCGCTTATGCCATGTTTCTGATACATAAAGTGACCTGGACTGTCCCTAGGCGGAACAGGAACTGCTGCTTCCAGCAGACCCTTTCTAGTTTTTAACTGACGTAACTTGGAAAAGAGCGGCATTCTAAACTTGAATCGGAACACAATACAATACACGAAAAACAATAACAATTGGGAAAACAATTCAGGCATACCACGACATTGGAAATACATTAAACAACATTATAAATAACAGTTCGAACAGAATACTACCTGAAAATACTGAAAACAGAACAGAATTCTCGAGAACGGAACAGACTAGAGTTACTGGATGCACTGCTATAACAGTACGGAACATACCGGTCCCATAAAGGAACGCATCAAGACCCGTATCCACCTAGGTGAACACTTCGTTTGTGGGCTTGGGTACCACCAACCCACGGACCAGGAGTCAATTTAGACTGACCCTGTCTAGACACTACCCCAGCAATGGTACTCACCGGGCAGCACGGAACGGAAGGCCTCGAACGGGACTGGACTATGACGACGAACTTCGGACTTCGGACTTCAGTTACGGGTGGGCCTCCGGATACCTCGGACCTTGGACTCTCAGCTTGGGCTCTGGTCGGGACTCGCCGCGTTCCTCCACCGTCTCGTTCGGATGCTGGACCGCCTCCTCCGTCTCCTCCGTGGGCCTGAGGGATACTTGAAGCAGAAATATCTGCACTTGGCCAGTATGGTTCCGTCACGACTGCAGAGGGTCAGGGGGTCGGCGTGGCTTCACCGACGCGTGGGGAAAGGGCAAGTCCCTATTCGGGCGCCATTATGTGGTAAATAAATAAATAATACCCTATTTTTGACTAGACTTATAGCATAACAGATAGCTCAATAAATAAGAGTCAAGATTCGAGGTAGTAGGAGTTTCTGCAGGTTTATTACAGCATAAGGACAGGATCAGGACAACCTGCATAGGAATAGGACAATAAGGCCCAGCAGGGGAAAAGAGGCCCAGCAGCTGCTGGGGCTAGGTCTGGGATGAGCGCGCTAACATTTAATAACATAACATTGACTTATATACATAGCGCAAACACATAGCATTACATTGCAGTAGGCGTAGCAGTGGGTGGAGCAGAAGGCGTGACGCGTAGCAGTCGCGAAAGATAACAGTAAAAAGAGGTGTAACTGGGAGTATACTTAGACATGTGGTGCAAACGTAACAGAATATGTCATGAATGGGCGGAAACTTTGGAGGGGGCTACCTAAGGAGCCGGGACCTCTAACCTAATGGTGCGCGAAAACTGGCAATGACGTGTTACTAGGAGAAGCTGGGGCTACGAACTCTGTGCTAGGAGCAGAGACTAGAGTCTGGAGGGTCGGAGCGACATGTACCTAAACCTTATCTGGTATCTGATGTTTAGGGAACATGTTGATATAAACTAGAAGTCATGAGGGGAGAAGCTAACTTGATTCTAAGACTGGACCATGCATTATTCTTCATGTAGTGCGTGAAGAATATTAAATGACTATTAAATACAGTATTTCTCTAACGTGGAGACGAGAAGGCTAGACAATGACGGAAACTATTGATGCAGTTCAGTAGCTCAGGAATGCAGAGAAGGAGGACTGAACTGATAGCTGGAATCATAACATACTCTTGGCAGACTCAGAGGCAGAGCCAAGCTGCACCGGGCACTGCGAGGCAGGAAGTAAGTGAAGGGTCGAGGATACAGGTGGGGGCTGTATCGCTCCTCAGCAAGGCTTTCAGGAGACAGGAGCTGAATCTGTGGTCCGGGCCCTGTTGAGGCCTGGAAACGGGGACTTTATAATGAAATAACGTGCACACTGGGAAACGTGGCAACATAACTTTACATAGGCCTGATATTCGTAGTATTCACGAGGACTGGAAACTAACATACTAGAGGTGGACACAACTGGAATTGCGTCATTAATCGGACATGGGGAATAACATATGCATATTGGTCATGCACACATAACATATGATGGATGAAGCGTAGGGACACAGAACATGGCAAAATTTACTTTTCCACACTTTTACGCACCATTGGTTAACATTGGTGCATGCGTGCGCTTTCCGCACATCTCCCGAATCCCGAGGGCCATTCCCGACTTCAGCATTGCTTGTCCTGACTGCTCCCAGCGATTCCCTAGGCCCTAGGCCTAACCACTGTTCGAGTGGCCTCTCTTATACCACTTGTTTAGTATATGGTTTGAGTGGCCCCCTGCCCTCATCCATAATTGTGCAACTTTGTATGTTTAAACAGTGCTTTTGATTTAACGCTTGTGCCCCTTTATTCATAAAGAATACTGGGGATTGTTTTTAGTAATAAACACATATGTTTTTATAATATATACTTGTGTGGTGTCCTTTCATTTGGTATTACAGGATTGTATGTGGTAAACAGCTCGCTTAACACGACCTCTTAAGTTAAGCCTTTAGGCTGCTTAGTCCATGCTACCCCTAGGATAGCTTGTCTAATAAGGTTGACTTACAACCAGACACCATAAGGGGATTGTTTGGTCAGGTAGTAGGTGGTTCCAGAATTGGAAACATCCCCTACCAGGCCAACTTCTCACATCCTGTATGATGTGGACATTGAGTTGCCCACTGCAGTAAGCCCCAGTAACCTGGGCAAATACAGACAGACTCCCTTAATTAATGAGAAACTGGCTCAAGCTTACAGGGACACATGTGCCAGTGTCACAATGGTGACACCTGACTTTGTGGACCCTGGACAGATTGTACTAGGTGAGAGCTACCTAGTAACCAATGCAAGCAACTCCACTACTTCCCATAGTGTGGCAGTTGTGAACTTCTCCTGGGGAGGGGTTGATGGCCTAAAGAAGGTTGTGGTGAGTGCAGACCTACCAGTAGACTGTCTGTTAGGAAATGACCTTGAAAGCTCAGCATGGTCAGAAGTGGAGTACAGGACTCATGCAGAAATGGTAGGGATTTCAGAGCATGTCCTTGCCATGACAAGGGCTCAGGCTAAGAAGTGCCTTCCTGAACCAGTGGTGGATCTTGAAACAATAGACCAGCCACAACCCAAGAGAAGGAGCAAGAGAGGAAAGGCTCAGCCTTCCACCTTGCCCCAGGTTGAGGATCAGGTTTCAGAGGAAACTGATTCTGCAGTCCAAGAGGAGACTGTCTCTGAGGAGCTTGAACCTGACCAGGTTAAGTTTCTGGGGACAGGGGGACCCTCAAGGGCAGACCTGAGGCAGGCTCAATTAGATTGCCCTTCCCTTGAACCCCTCAGACAGCAGGCTGCTGCTGAGGCTGCTGGGGATGCCCAAGGTACCCATACTGTGTATTGGGATGATGGACTCCTTTACTCAGAGGCTAGAGCCCCCAAGCCTGGCATGACCAGGAGGTTGGTTATACCTCTGCAGTTTAGGGGGTTCCTCCTTACCTTGGCCCATGATATTCCCCTTGCAGGACACTTAGGCCAGAACAAGACGTGGGACAGGCTTGTTTCACACTTTCACTGGCCTCACATGTCAGAGGATGTCAAGGAGTTTTGTCGCTCCTGTGTCACTTGCCAAGCCAGTGGTAAGTCAGGTGGCACAACAAAGGCCCCCCTAATACCACTACCTGTGGTGGGAGTTCCCTTTGAAAGAGTTGGAATTGATATTGTGGGTCCAATGGACCCCCAAACAGCATCTGGGAACAGATTCATACTGGTGGTAGTGGATCATGCCACCAGGTATCCAGAGGCTATTCCCCTAAGGACCACCACAGCCCCTGTGGTGGCAAACGCCCTCATTGCAGTTTTCTCAAGAGTGGGCTTTCCTAAGGAGGTACTATCAGATAGAGGCACGAATTTTATGTCTAGCTATCTGAAAGCAATGTGGAAGGAATGTGGAGTAAACTATAAGTTTACCACCCCATATCATCCACAATGCAATGGGCTTGTGGAGAGATTTAACAAGACCCTAAAAGGCATGATAAAAGGATTACCAGAGAAGCTCAGGCGGAAATGGGACATTCTTTTACCCTGCCTGGTCTTTGCTTACAGAGAGGTCCCACAGAAGGGGGTTGGCTACAGCCCTTTTGAACTTGTTGAACCTGTTTACAGACATGACAATAAGGCTTTTTCTCTGTTGAAGAAGTGTCTTGGGACCCACCCCCATTCTTGGAGTTTTGGGGCCCTGTGGAAGTCTTTTCTTTATTTTTATCCCCACCCTTATCTTGAGGCTTGGTAGACTCCTTCTTCTGGTTACTGTCCTGATTCTTATGCCTAATCCTGGTTCTGACCCACTTGTCTGCCTTATTTCCCAATTCTTGGGGAGAGGTCAGATCAGAGTCCACCAGGTGCTGGTGTAAGAGCTGGTTCTGACAATTACTTAGGATCTGCTCCCTCATAATCAAATTATACAATCCTGTAAAGTCATGTTCTTTGCTGCCATGTAGCCAACCCTCCAGAGCCTTAGTTGCACAATCAACAAAATCAGTCCAGTCCTGAGTCTGTGTCTTCTGGGTGTCTCTGAACTTCAACCTGTACTGTTCAGTGGTTAAGCCAAACCCATCTATTAGGACACTCTTCAGGACTGTGAGAAGTTGGCCTGATAGGTGATGTTTCCAATTCTGGAACCACCGGTTATCAGACCAAACAATCCCTTATGGTGTCTGGTTGCAAGTCAACCTTATTAGACAAGCTATCCTAGGGGTAGCATGGACTAAGCAGCCTAAAGGCTTAACTTAAGAGGTCGTGTTAAGCGAGCTGTTTTACCACATACAATCCTGTAATATCAAATGAAAGGACACCACACAAGTATATATTATAAAAATATATGTATTTATTACTAAAAACAATCCCCAGTATTCTTTATGAATAAAGGGGCACAAGCGTTAAATCAAAAGCACAGTTTAAACATACAAAGTTGACAATTATGGATGAGGGCGGGGGGCCACTCAAACCATATACTAAACAAGTGGTATAAGAGATACCAATCGAACAGTGGTTAGGCCTAGGGCCTAGGGAATCGCTGGGAGCAGTCGGGACAAGCAGTGCTGAAGTCGGGAAAAGCCCGCGGGATTCGGGTGCAGTGCGGAAAGCGCACGCATGCACCAATGTTAACCAATGGTGCGTAAAAGTTGTAGAGTTAAAGTTTAAGGACACTTCCGCTGAACCTAGAGGAACAAAACTTAAGACACAGACCCTAGAGATGTGTACCAGTGTGGGAACACCGGCGGAGCAAAGTTACCTCACCCACAGGAAGCGGGTGCACAGGGTCGAAGTTGAGTCGGGTTTCGTCACGCAGGCTCTTGGTGCTTGAAGCTGAAAGGGCTGCAGGCGGGGTGAAAGAGAAGTGTCCGGTGGAGTCCAAGGGTGGACTCGAGTCGAAAAGTACCTGAAAGCAGAGGGGACAGAGTCTGGGTCACTCAGCAGTGACCAGGGTGGAACCAGGATGGAACCAGGCAATGTCGGGCGCAATCAGGTGGTCGTCGAGGAGCTTCTCTCCGCTGTCACGTGGGCTCTGGGGCATCTGCGACGTCCAGGAGCGGGTCACCATCTGTCCCACGAGGGCTCTCACCGTCGGCGCAGTCGGCTTCAAGTTTAGAGCAAACAACACTTGGCAAGAGCAATCCACGCGGAACCGGGAGATTGCTTCTCACTCGAACCAGGAGGGTCAGAGTGGGGGCTCCTTTTCAGGGGAGCTGGTGCAGATCTGGAGCAACCAGAGTTGCAGGTCGAATTTCAAAGTTCGTCGGTACAGGGGCCACTAGCCGGCTGGCAAGTGACCGGGCCAACGTGTTGAGCCAAATGGAGCAGAAGGGCCCCACGCAGCACTCGTCGAGTGTGGAGGGCTGAACTTCGGTGCAAGAGTGGCTCAGGGTTGGGGCTTCTCAAACCCCGGTGTACAGCTTCGAGGGTCACTCGTGGGCTGCACGGTCAGCGTCTTGTGGTCAATTCAAGATGGCATGCCCCACGCTTCTGGTCGCCTCCACGGGTCTCAGCTCTGCAGGGACTGTGGATCGGGCTGTTGCAAGGCAGGCAAGCTTGATCTCGTCGATCTCTGTCGCTTGAGTTCCGGCAGGAACTGCGACAAAGCAGACGTTGATGGCTGGATGGTGCCTGTTTGCACAGGGTGGTCACTCCTTGACCACAAGGGAGATTCTTCAGTCTTCTACGTTGAGTAGGATGTCGAAGGGTCCAGAGTTTCGTTTCTTATGTTTCATCAGGAAATCTGAAGTGCATTGGCACTGCTCCCAGTCTTATACTAATTTTGGGGGCTGGATTACCTGCTAGGTCCCCTCCTATGGGTGGGACCCAGGAAGTGGGTGGATACACCCCCTTCCTTTGATCCAGGCCGCCCTGGCATGAGGGCTGGAGTGCCCCAGAACCGGTTTGGCCTGATTATACAAGGGGCAGCCTTGTGCGCCCCAGGCAGTGTCTGGTTTCTTTCAGACCTCCCTGCTACAATCCACTATCTCCTGTCTGGAGGGTGGTAACACCCCCCTGCGACAGGAAACCCTTTGTCCAGGCCCCATTTGGCTGAGTTTCGGTCAGCTTCAGGGGGTCAGACTCTTGTCTGTGGCAGAGGCATCCATTTTGTGGATCTAAGGTCCTTTTAGAAATTAACCGCATTTAAGTAAAGTAACATGTCTTACCCCTCTAGAGGGGTGGAATGCTATCCCCATCGCCAGAACTGGCGAGGGGATAGTATTCCAAATCGTATTACACCTTACACGACATGTTTTGATAAAGCCAAACCAGAGTTGCTATATAACCGCAAGGATTATAATGCACTTAAGAGTATATGGTATGGCATTATCCTGAAACAGCTTAGGGAGTTGTTCCCGACAGCTGCAGACAGGCTCAGCTCATGCTAGAGCTCCATCTCACATTAAACCACGCACTCTGCCTCCAGGATTGATGAGGCCTTCCATAGGAGTGGCTCACAGGTTTATATGTGTCCAGATATAGGTTTAGATATAGGTATACTATATCTAAGTAAGGGGTGATTACACCACCTTACCCCAGCTGAGTGATCAGCCAGTTGTGTCAATTTAAGAACCAGCCAGGGGTGGCAAAATATATGCTGCAGCCCCTGGTAGGCCTTGGTGGCCCCTATGCCCTGGGCACCTATAGTGCATTATACAGGGGCTGACAAGGAGTCCATTTCCAATTGTGGTATGTACCTAGGGTACATGGAATCCATTTTACAGAGAGAGCAGATGGCCTGGGGCCCTGATTAGCAGGGAACCAGGTCAACTAAGTCAAAAAACCAGCTAAACACAGGCAAAAAATCTGGGGTAACCATAGTCAGGTAGCCACCTTCCTACAAGGACTTTGTAATTGTTTGCATCCTCATGTCTAACAGTGAGGAGCTTATCTCTCCCTTTCTCTGAAAAGGAGTACCATAAGATTGCTGCCCACTGTTCCTCAGGAACCTGCTGTACCATGCAGGCTCTCTCAAGAGCAGTTATCCACTTGTGGATGTCATCCCCTTCCTTGTAGGGGGGCACAATCTTTGTCAGGTTTCTACTATCATAGGACCTGGGTTTCTCTTTAGGAATATTGCTGCCACCAGTGGCATCTAAGCCACACAATTTTTGCTCTCTTGCCAAGGCAAGTCTAGCTTGAGCCAAGGCTACCTCCTCCCTCTCTATTTGGAGTTTGACAGCCCTCATTCTGGACCTATGCTCTATCTTCTGAGAGGCAGTCATACCTCTCTGAGATTCTCTTGAGGCACTAGAAATATGAGAGTCCCCTGAGGGAGATCTCACTCTTCTGTTGCCTGGGAGAATGATATGGTGGGATCTGGGGAGGTGCTGGCCCTCTCCATTTCCCAGTAGGTCTAAGTTGGCCTGGTTAAGCCTGGCAACTAGGACCTGGCTACCCCTCTGATCCTGATCTTCTGGGTCCTCTACATCTGAGTCCTCCTCCTCCTCTTCTTCCTCCTCTTCTCCTTCCTCTGGAGGGGTATCAGTTACAGGGGGGTTCACTCCATCTCCTGACTCTAAGGGAACTTCATTCGCCTTCTCTAAGTCATCCTGTTCTAGAATGGCTATCAGGATAGGACATGTGGGACTTCTGCCCCTTTTTAACCCTCTTGATATGCACAAGGCAATCAAGTCCTTTCGGGTTAATTTGTCATAGCTGGAAGTTGCCTTGGTAAGGTCAACTGTCACAGGAGCAGACCCTGAGGCTTTTCCTGTGTCAGACATGACTACTAGTGAGGTGTAAGTGGTGCACTTACCTACACTAAGTGTTTTCCTACTGTACCTTGCTAGTGAGTTGTAGTCAGGGTGTGCTAATCCCTTTAATCTACAACTACTAAGTTCAGTAGAACTTAAATATGCTAAGCTTTTGATTTATATGTACCTTGAGGTACTTGATGTGATCTTTCAATTTGATAAAAGATTGCAATGGTAAAACAACAGCAAGCTCAAATCCCACCGCTGCCACCAATGTGAGAAGTTGGCCTGATAGGTGATGTTTCCAATTCTGGAACCACCGGTTATCAGACCAAACAATCCCTTATGGTGTCTGGTTGTAAGTCAACCTTGTTAGACAAGCTATCCTAGGGGTAGCATGGACTAAGCAGCCTAAAGGCTTAACTTAAGAGGTCGTGTTAAGCGAGCTGTTTTACCACATACAATCCTGTAATATCAAATGAAAGGACACCACACAAGTATATATTATAAAAATATATGTATTTATTACTAAAAACAATCCCCAGTATTCTTTATGAATAAAGGGGCACAAGCGTTAAATCAAAAGCACAGTTTAAACATACAAAGTTGCACAATTATGGATGAGGGCGGGGGGCCACTCTAACCATATACTAAACAAGTGGTATAAGAGATACCAATCGAACAGTGGTTAGGCCTAGGGCCTAGGGAATCGCTGGGAGCAGTCGAGACAAGCAATGCTGAAGTCGGGAGAGGCCCACGGGATTCGGGAGCAGTGCGGAAAGCGCACGCGTGCACCAATGTTAACCAATGGTGCGTAAAAGTTGTAAAGTTAAAGTTTAAGGACACTTCCGCTGAACCTAGAGGAACAAAACTTAAGACACAGACCCTAGAGATGTGTACCAGTGTGGGAACACCGGCGGAGCAAAGTTACCTCACCCACAGGAAGCGGGTGCACAGGGTCGAAGTTGAGTCGGGTTTCGTCACGCAGGCTCTTGGTGCTTGGAGCTGAAAGGGCTGCAGGCGGGGTGAAAGAGAAGTGTCCGGTGGAGTCCAAGGGTGGACTCGAGTCGAAAAGTACCTGAAAGCAGAGGGGACAGAGTCTGGGTCACTCAGCAGTGACCAGGGTGGAACCAGGACGGAACCAGGCAATGTCGGGCGCAATCAGGTGGTCGTCGAGGAGCTTCTCTCCGCTGTCACGTGGGCTCTGGGGCATCTGCGACGTCCAGGAGCGGGTCACGATCTGTCCCACAAGGGCTCTCACCGTCGGCGCAGTCGGCTTCAAGTTTGGAGCAAACAACACTTGGCAAGAGCAATCCATGCGGAACCGGGAGATTGCTTCTCACTCGAACCAGGAAGGTCAGAGTGGGGGCTCCTTTTCAGGGGAGCTGGTGCAGATCTGGAGCAACCAGATTTGCAGGTCGAATTTCAAAGTTCGTCGGTACAGGGGCCACTAGCCGGCTGGCAAGTGACCGGGCCAACGCGTTGAGCCAAATGGAGCAGAAGGGCCCCACGCAGCACTCGTCGAGTGTGGAGGGCTGATCTTCAGTGCAAGAGTGGCTCAGGGTTGGGGCTTCTCAAACCCCGGTGTACAGCTTCGAGGGTCACTCACGGGCTGCACGGTCAGCGTCTCGTGGTCAATTAAAGATGGCGTGCCCCACGCTTCCGGTCGCCTCCACGGGTCTCTGCTCTGCAGGGACTGTGGATCGGGCTGTTGGAAGGCAGGCAAGCTTGATCTCGTCGATCTCTGTCGCTCGGGTTCCGGCGGGAACTGCGACAAAGCAGATGTCGATGGCTGGATGGTGCCTGTTTGCACAGGGTGGTCACTCCTTGACCACAAGGGAGATTCTTCAGTCTTCTACGTTGAGTAGGATGTCGAAGGGTCCAGAGTTTCGTTTCTTATGTTTCATCAGGAAATCTAAAGTGCATTGGCACTGCTCCCAGTCTTATACTAATTTGGGGGGCTGGATTACCTGCTAGGTCCCCTCCTATGGGTGGGACCCAGGAAGTGGGTGGATACACCCCCTTCCTTTGATCCAGGCCGCCCTGGCACGAGGGCTGGAGTGCCCCAGAACTGGTTTGACCGGATTATGCAAGGGGCAGCCTTGTGCGCCCCAAGCAGTGTCTGGTTTCTTTCAAACCTCCCTGCTACAATCCACTATCTCCTGTCTGGAGGGTGGTAACACCCCCCTGCGACAGGAAACCCTTTGTCCAGGCCCCATTTGGCTGAGTTTCGGTCAGCTGCAGGGGGTCAGACTCTTGTCTGTGGCAGAGGCATCCATTTTGTGGATCTAAGGTCCTTTTAGAAATTAACCGCATTTAAGTAAAGTAACATGTCTTACCCCTCTAGAGGGGTGGAATGCTATCCCCGTCGCCAGAACACCTTACACAACATGTTTTGATAAAGCCAAACCAGAGTTGCTATATAACCGCGAGGATTATAAGGCACTTAAGAGTATATGGTATGGCATTATCCTGAAACAGCTTAGGGAGTTGTTCCCGACAGCTGCAGACAGGCTCAGCTCATGCTAGAGCTCCATCTCACATTAAACCACGCACTCTGCCTCCAGGATTGATGAGGCCTTCCATAGGAGTGGCTCACAGGTATATATGTGTCCAGATATAGGTTTAGATATAGGTATACTATATCTAAGTAAGGGGTGATTACACCACCTTACCCCAGCTGAGTGATCAGCCAGTTGTGTAAATTTAAGAACCAGCCAGGGGTGGCAAAAGATATGCTGCAGCCCCTGGTAGGCCTTGGTGGCTCCTATGCCCTGGGCACCTATAGTGCATTATACAGGGGCTGACAAGGAGTCCATTTTCAATTGTGGTATGTACCTAGGGTACATGGAATCCATTTTACAGAGAGAGCAGATGGCCTGGGGCCCTGATTAGCAGGGAACCAGGTCAACTAAGTCAAAAAACCAGCTAAACACAGGCAACAAATCTGGGGTAACCATAGTCAGGTAGCCACCTTCCTACAGTATCTAGTGGGGAAGTACCACTTCTAGACATGGCTGTACGTGTGCTGTTATGTTATGTTATGTTGTTATGTTAAGTAGCTTTTATATAGCGTACGGCTACATCCAGCAATTTGGCCGCAACAGGGTCGTCCGCCGTGTCAAGGTGGAAGTTGAAATCACCGGCCACAACACAATGCTGTGTGGTCAGCGCCAGCTCAGAGACGGCTGTCTGCAGATCCTCCAAAAAGGAACCCACCGGGCCTGGTGGTCTATAAACCAACAACCCCTTCAAGGCCTGACCTGGGGACAGTCTGAGCGTGAAGGCGAGCGACTCGGCATTCCCAATGGAGTTCAGGGGAAGCACCGAGCAGGAGACGCTCTTTTTCACCACAACCGCCACTCCCCCTCCCCTGCCCTTAACTCTGTCCTGCCGGAAGATATTGTACGCAGGAGGAATGGCTGAGAAGACGTCCGGATTGGAAGCCTCTCCCAGCCAAGTTTCGGTCAGTAGCAAGCACAGGGGATTTTCCCTGACCAGAAGATCGTAAATGTGCAGGGCGTGGCGCCCTACCGACCTCGTGTTCAGCAGCAGGCAAAGATGCTTCACGCCAGCTGTTGCCGGGTGAGGAACCGTAGCACAAATCCAGGAAGGCGTCCAACCACAGCCCGGACAGCGTCGTTTGCCCCTAAACCGCCCCGGGAAAATGGAGCGGCAAGAGCTAGAATGGCCCCGCATGTCCCGCAATGACGCAGAGGAATAGCAAATCATCTCAGCCAGAGTATTGCCGGACCGGGGTCCCCCGCCGCCCCGACGCCTCCGGGACGCTGACGGGCGCAGACGGGCAGGACTCCGGCACGACTCAGGCTAAGCGAGGGCGTCCACCTGCGCGTCACGCTGCGCGTGAGGGAGCGACTTTAAGTAGGCGCTCCAATCAAGCCTGAGCGTGCGAGTCCGCTCCAAGATGGCGGCCGCCGCTGGCTGAAGTAGCCCAAACAAAGATGGCGCCCAAAATGACCCCCAGGACCCGGACCCACCAAAGTGGTGGTGCTTGGCAGGCAGAAAATGCCGTTTTTAAGGTGCAGGTAAGGGGAGAAGGGGGCGCTGGCAGCAAGCAGGCAGGCTAAAATCAGGGAAGAATGAAACTGAAAAACGAACCCAAATGCAAAACAGGATGTTTTAAAAAGTACTCGGCGCTAGTAGCAGCGCGAGCGCGGCGAAGTGGTAGATGGTCTAACCAGCACCATGCTAGAGCCTGCCTTAAGTAGGCGCTCCAATCAAGCCTGAGCGTGCGAGTCCGCTCCAAGATGGCGGCCGCCGCTGGCTGAAGTAGCCCAAACAAAGATGGCGCCCAAAATGACCCCCAGGACCCGGACCCACCAAAGTGGTGGTGCTTGGCAGGCAGAAAATGCCGTTTTTAAGGTGCAGGTAAGGGGAGAAGGGGGCGCTGGCAGCAAGCAGGCAGGCTAAAATCAGGGAAGAATGAAACTGAAAAACGAACCCAAATGCAAAACAGGAAGTTTTAAAAAGTACTCGGCGCTAGTAGCAGCGCGAGCGCGGCGAAGTGGTAGATGGTCTAACCAGCACCACGCTAGAGCCCGCCTTAAGTAGGCGCTCCAATCAAGCCTGAGCGTGCGAGTCCGCTCCAAGATGGCGGCCGCCGCTGGCTGAAGTAGCCCAAACAAATATGGCGCCCAAAATGACCCCCAGGACCCGGACCCACCAAAGTGGTGGTGCTTGGCAGGCAGAAAATGCCGTTTTTAAGGTGCAGGTAAGGGGAGAAGGGGGCGCTGGCAGCAAGCAGGCAGGCTAAAATCAGGGAAGAATGAAACAGAAAAACGAACCCAAATGCAAAACAGGAAGTTTTAAAAAGTACTCGGCGCTAGTAGCAGCGCGAGCGCGGCGAAGTGGTAGATGGTCTAACCAGCACCACGCTAGAGCCCGCCTTCAGTAGGCGCTCCAATCAAGCCTGAGCGTGCGAGTCCGCTCCAAGATGGCGGCCGCCGCTGGCTGAAGTAGCCCAAACAAAGATGGCGCCCAAAATGACCCCCAGGACCCGGACCCACCAAAGTGGTGGTGCTTGGCAGGCAGAAAATGCCGTTTTTAAGGTGCAGGTAAGGGGAGAAGGGGGCGCTGGCAGCAAGCAGGCAGGCTAAAATCAGGGAAGAATGAAACAGAAAAACGAACCCAAATGCAAAACAGGAAGTTTTAAAAAGTACTCGGCGCTAGTAGCAGCGCTAGTAGCAGCGCCAGCGCGGCGAAGTGGTAGATGGCTGTGAGGGTGCTGGTGTGTGATTGGCTGGAGTTGGCTGGGATACCAGGATCCAGGATGTCTGGATGGGTCTGCCCAGTGGTGAGTGCTCAGATCAGCATGCTGATGTGAGGGGAGGGCTGCACCTGGTTCCTGATGGGGCTGGGCTTTCCCCACACAATGCTGGCCCCGCCCCCTGTGGTGCGTCTAACGACCCTAGCCCTGCCAGTGAATAGAGTGAGGTGATGAGCACATCAAGGGTGCTCCAAAACCAGCTGTGACTGTTTTCTCCCCCACCCTGCACCTACAGACAAAGGAATGTGGTGCATAAAAATGGGGCTGTGTCGCCACACAAACTGTTCTCTGCCAGGATCCTGCCTGAGGGGGCTGCTGCTGTTGCTGGGGCCAGGAAGACCGCCACTTGGATTATCTCCCTGCCTGGAGACCCAGTGAGCTGGCTCTGGGCCCAGCCTTGCCCCCTGCCTGCTTTAAGGAACTTTGCTGTGCCCCTAGCGCTTGGGAGCGCTGTGCCTGCACCCCTAGCGCTGAGAGCGCTGCGAATCGTCTTTGAGCGCTGGGAGCGCTTTACTTTCCCTTTTCGTGGCTGCCCACGCCACTTTTTGCCGATTTGAAAGTCCCCTGGCAGGTGCCCACCCTGCCAAGGACCTTGTGCTTTACCCTGTCACGAGCGCTTTGGGAGCGCTTTATTGAGCTTAAGGCCGGTGCCCACCCGGCATTGCCCTGTGAAGTTTTCCCCGTCGCCGCCCGGCCGTACAGGAAGTCAGGCAGGCCGTGACCTCATTCCCCAGGCCGCGCTCTGATTGGCTGCCAGCTCGGGACAGGAAGGAGGGAGCCGGAAGCTACCGGGAGCCGACCCTGGGATCCGGTGCACTCACCCAGGAGAGAGAGAAGCCTTCTGTCCAGCAGCGGGGCAACCGTGGTGTGGGGAGAGCCCCGCAGCTGCCGAGGAAGAGAAGGAGCCTGGAGACCCTGGGAGCGCCCACCAGAAACCGGGTAAGTGGGGCTCGGTGTTCCCGTCTAGGGAGGAGGGCGTCGGGGCACATTGCCGGCGCCCGCCCTCCCCTCCAGTACCAGGGCTTTGTTGTCAAAGAGCCTGAGAGGCCCCGGGGGGGCCTCCCTGCAGATTTGAGCCCTGGGCGGGCTCCTACGTTACTGGGGCATTTCTTCAGGGCCGCGAGAGGCTCTGGGTGGCATAATTTCCTTTCGAGTCCCCCGAAGAGGGACTCCAACGCCCAGAGCCATTTGTTCTCTTGAGTCCCGGAGGGACTCCAACGGCCGTATTTTGTGTATGAGCCTGAAAGGCTCAAGGGGGCATTTTGATTTACTGAGAGCCCACGAGGGGCTCAGGCGCCACAACTATCTTTGAGAGCCCAGAGATTCTCAGGGGCCATTTGTTTATTCAGAGCCCAGCGAGGCTCCAAAAAGGGGACAGTCATTTCTACAGAGCCTGTGACACTCAGTAACACCAGCAAGTAGCAAACACAGTAAAACATTTTGGCCTGTATCTTTCCGCCGTCTTTGTAAGCCTGTGACACTGTGAGTTTCAGGAATTCCACAAGCAGCACTATAGGTGGACTCACTACTAGTACATACATAGTCAGATAGTACTAAAAAATGCCTTTTTACTTTTTTCTCTTGTTTTGCAAAAGAAATTACTGGTACGTGAACTTGTGGTAGCCGCCATAATGGCAGCTCACTCAGCTTTAACCCAAGAAATACAGACACAGGCCATGATGATGCAGACTCGCAGTACTTTAAGCAGTACATGCAGGTGGGAATAGGAATGTCTTACTTTTCTATAGGGGTGGCACTGCCACTGGCCATACTTCATCCACTCAGCGTCTGCGCTACTACATCATACACCTCTGCTATCGACGAGGAGGATAAAGAAGATAACATCCAGGCTTACAAAGTACGTCTATGATTCTTCTTAATGTCTCAAATGTACCAAAATTTCTTTTTGTTAACAACCAACTTACACCCTTTTCATTATATTTTGGAAACCGCTGTATTCTTTCTTATGTTGAATTGCATTCAACAAAACCATTTTTTACAGTCATAAATAAATATTAAGACTCGCTCGTCCTTCGTTTCACTCTTCTTTAGCTTTTCGTTCTTCACATCCCTAAACTACATCTGATCTGATATGACTTGGCTTTAAAATAAAAATTGGCCAGCTGAGTTCAAGTGAAATAGAGGGGACCATTGGTTACCAGAGAAGTACAGCCACTAATGCTATTACAAGTCAAGGTTGACTGTCTTCTCCGTGATAGCCCAAAAAGTAGTTATAAATTAGTAAATGTTCTTGACAGTACAGTGTACTTATACTAGTGTACTGTGTACTACTGTACAGTACATCATACACTCCTTTACGAGCCTACTCAAAAAAAATATAATAAGTAAGTAGTATAATAACTTACCACCATCCGCCGCCGCTGAGCCTTCCCCCCCAGCTCCTCCTGTTGGCACCGCCGCATCCAGAGTGGACCCCTCCGCACTGCTGGCCCCAGCACGGATGGTCATCTGTGCCGCATCAGATGTTGTGACGTCTAGGAAAAACATGTCATATTTTCAGATGCCATACACAACCCCCTATTTTGTCTCGTAATGGAAGGAAATGTTACATAACACATTTTGTATTACTGGGATTGAAAAAATGTTACGGTTTTGGGGAGGGTGTTAACCTTTTAGATGCTTATTCCATTAAATGCTACACTTCTTCTTTTGACAACTGATTAATGCTTGCTTAACGTGCACCATTTTTCTCATTACAGAAAGAAGATTCCATTGCCCTTCAGCCAGACGATTCACCAACTACTACTGAGTCACCACCAGCAGTACTTAAGTACTTTAAAGAAGGTGGGGGCTCACACACAGTTATTCTACTAATTTCCTGTGTCTGTTAGTGTTAACTATTTTTAAGTTTGAGTCATACTAATTTCATTCATGGGAATGTTGTTTAAAGTAAACTTTAACGTCATCTTCATCCATAAGAATACTACGCTATTAAAAAAAAAGAAATAATGTTTTCATTTCTCAATTGAAAATAAAAATTAAAAACTAACAAACACTGTGTGGTTTTTGTTCACGAGTGAGTGAGCGGAATGGTTTGAACTACTGCACTTGGCAGTCATGTTTCAGTAACTCAGATAGGCCAGGACTCGGAGGTAGTCTCTCTTCTTCTGTTCTTCTGGGTCGTAAAATCATTGGTCAGACATTCTAGATAGTCGGTCAGGGGAATGGGGGTTCAACTTCTGTTCGGACTGAGGTATGTCGAAAGTCGAACTGCACCTATCATCAACAATGTCCTATTTATCTTGTTCATACTTCTTTGTGTGAAGAATAGTCCCTGAAACAGTAGCGGTATGGGATGTGCTCCTCTCAAATCAAAAAGGCAACTGCTACCTTTTACTTGGTGTAAACAATGACATTTTGTTGTTGGAAATTGTCAAAGCACTTACATTAAGAAGACTGGAATAGACAGCAAGGGCAACCCAGAGGACTGCACTCAGTGCCTAGAGCTATTGCTGTATCAGAGTTTTGTTTCACACCGTTTGCCGAATGGACAAGCTTAGCTACCTACACAGACCGACTCATAATTGTAAATAGTAGTAGCACAGAGAGTGATGGTAGAGGCAGGATAAGAATGTAGAAAGTAGTCCACATTAGAAGAAGATCAAAGACTATTTTGTAAAACATAGAATTATTAGGAACCAGTTTGTAATGAATAGGAGCTGTAAAAGTTAGGGAAGTATAAGTATTAATATAACAATAGAACAACTTACTGGGGCCAGCAGAAGAGCCTGCAAGGGACTGCTCCTGTTCACCTTCTGCCATCGGAGTCTCTGTCGCCGTCGCCTTGCCCCTGGGAGGTCCTGGTGATCATGAAATAATGAAACACAACATGGATGATTGTTTTTTGGGAAATATTTGATTTCTTTGTACTCAATCTTATGTCAGGGAAACAAATTGCATCTGATCTGGTCAAGTCCCCCATTCACACCTTCATTCATACTACCGTGCTTCCCATTAGACTCACAGACATTCCGCACCCCGCTCCAGATAGGGGCGGTGCCAGAGTTCTTGGAGCGAAAGGCAAAATTCAATTTGCCTGCAAAGAGAACCCCAGGAATTGCTATTAAAAGTTGTTTACTGCAACTACACGGAACCTCATA
The DNA here is from genome assembly GCF_964261635.1 of Lissotriton helveticus. NCBI lineage: Eukaryota > Metazoa > Chordata > Amphibia > Caudata > Salamandridae > Lissotriton > Lissotriton helveticus. The sequence continues at coordinate 1,563,276 of NW_027611658.1, read as the reverse complement.
AGGCCTTCCCACACCTTATGGAAAGCTCCGTCCCCCCCCACCTCAAAGTGCATCTCTCTGGTGGTCTGCGAGGTGCTGCCTGTTTTCTCCCACTGAACAACCATACAACACATGGCAGAGGCCTTGAGAGGCAGAACTGCCGCGGCCATCCTGTGAGTCTGATGTTAGCTCAGTGCCCCCAAGTCCCCCATTCACACCTTCATTCATACTACCGTGCTTCCCATTAGACCCACAGACATTCCGCACCCAGCTCCAGATAGGGGCGGTGCCAAAGTTCCTGGCGCTCAAGGCAAAATTCAATTCACCTGCAAAGAGAACCCCAGGAATTGCTATTAAAAGCTGTTTACTGCAACGACAAGGAACCTCATAAGCCCTTACCACACCTTATGGAAGGCTCCGCCCCCACCTCAAAGTGCATCTCTCTGGCGGTCTGCGAGGTGCTGTCTGTTTTCTCCCACTGAACGACCAAACAACACATGGCAGAGGCCACGAGAAGCAAAACTGCCGCGGCCATCCTGTGAGTCTGATGTTAGCTCGGTGCCCCCAAGTCCCCCATTCACCCCTCTTTCACACCATTCATAGCCCAGTCCACAGACTGCACACACACTGCAGGCATCCCCGACTATGCCTCTATATATAGCAAAGAGGTGAATGATGTCATAAAGCCTGCGAGACCCAGGGGTGTGATGTAGTACATGATGTCACAAACCTGCCAGGGTCAGGGGTGTGGTGTAGGAGATGACATCACAACCGATTGATGGGAAATGCTGATAACACTCAAGGCTGCCTTTGGGGACCAGTGATACATTATGTTGGTAGATATAGGTCCATCTTTCGCATAACATCACGGAAGCAGAAGATTGAGCGAAGGAAGTCAGTTACAATAATCGTATTATTAAGGTTTCCTGTTTTCTCTTTATTGCATACATGTTAACAGAATCTGTAAAGGCGATGGTGAGATGGGCCTAGTGTACTGCATAGGAATGCACAGCTTGTCATTCTGTTTCTTCCTATCTGCTCTGCCCATTTCACAGGTGTGATTCAGGTATTCAAATGGCAGGGTGGGATCTAAGGGTTAGAAGACACCTTACATCAGTCTTCTGCACAGACTAGCAGAGCCTGGCAACGGTCTTATGGCTGGGCTCTGAGTCTTCGTCTGTGTTAGCCTTTCTGCTGGCCTGGCCTCCCATAGACTCCTTCTTGTGTAACTACACACGGCTTCAAGAGCATTGCACACACACATCCATTCAATAGAAGGTAGTTCTGGATACCCTGGGGGTCATGGTGCCCAAGGAATATGTAGTCTTGGGATGTACTGTTTCCTACTCCCAAAATTAAGATATCACACATAGCTGCTGGCTGCTTCAACCTTAAAAAAACATGTATGTTTTGTGCAAGAGGCATTCCAAATGTAGAATTTGCATTCCATACATAGTTCGAACGTTCCAAATTAGAAGCGGTGTTCCAATCTACATTCTAAAGGAATTCTTTCAATTCTAAATTAGAACTCTCATTCCAAACTTAGAACATCCTTTACAAAATAGAACTGTCAATCTTAGAACTCAAATGTTATTTGAGCAGAAAGCCTTGACATTACATCATGCCTTCATTGTGACACCAAAAACACCTTCATTACAAGTTTGTAAATTCGATTTTGCGCAGAAACTGGAGTTTCTGATCTAAGGGGTGTTGCAAAAAGAGTAACAGTACTGCACTTTGTGGGTTTCTCATGGACACATTTGGTCAGGTAAAACCTTATGAAACTTGTCCATGGAAAACAGCTCTGTGCTTGGGAAAAACCCAACAAAATCTGGGCAGAAAGGTGGACATCAGCTATAATTCTCCCGTGCTGAGAGGTAATTGCCTAGCAGTGCAATATTCTGCAACGTTGAATGTTTAAACACTACAGTATCGTCGATTGAAGTTATGACATTTCTGATGAGCTGGGCCTTCCTGCGTGCTGTCTGGGCAAGACTGGTCTAGAGCCAGGCATGAGCACCAACATCATATTTAACCTTGACAGCCTCCATGCTCAATAATGGACCCCATAATATATCTCAGATTATATAAGAAGAGTGGCTAGGGCTCATTTCCAGCCTCCAGGTACATGTCTGACTCCTATTTGTGACATTTTGAGGTGTTTGGTGTCAAATTCTTTTTTTTCCATTATAGCTTCTAGATATCAGAGTCACATCAGATTTCTAGTTCTGGACCCAAGAAGACCATAGTATACCTCAGATGACATACCAAGAGTGTCTAAGACCCATTTCTGGCCTCCAGGGGTGACTTTTTGAAGTTTTTGGGTTTAAGGGGGCAAAGTGACTTTTTCCACCCAGCCCAATGTTCTCAAAATCGGGTACGATATCAGGTGTTTCCCTTGGCTGGTAGCGGAAAAAAAACTTTATTTATTTATTTTTATTTATTTTATATGCTTCTATAGCGCATGAATAAACCCCCAAAGGGGTATCTCCGCGCTTTGCCTTACAGAGGGAAGCAAGTAATGTGCCAAATCAGTTACGAAAAAAAATTGCTGGGAGATGGAGGGGGATTTAAGTACTGTTAAAGAGGTATGTTTTGAGGGATTTACGGAAGGACAGGTGATTAGTTATTTGTTTTAATGTGAGGGGGAGGGAGTTCCACAGAGCTGGCCCAGCATACTCCAGAGCACGTCCTCCTTGTCGGCATTTCTTTATTTTGGGAACCTGTAGTAGTTGCAAGCTACTAGATCGCAATGAGCGGCCTGGGGCATAGGGTAGGAAGGCTTTTGTAAGGTATTTTGGGCCATTTCCTGACAGACATTTGTGAATTATGCAAAGCGTTTTGAACTGGGTGCGTTGCCGCACGGGCAGCCAGTGGAGTTCCACCAGAAGTGGGCGGGAAGGGGTCCTAGATGGCATATTGAGGACTAGCCTTGCTGCCGTGTTTTGGACTACTTGCAATTTCTTTAGCTGGCCTTCATTGGTGGATAAGAGAAGGCCATTGCAGTAGTCCAATCTACTAATAACTAGCGCCTGAACTAGAGTTTTCCTGTGGTTGTCAGTAAGGTAGGGAAACACTCTTCGCAGCAGGCCAATGGCCCTAAAGCACGTGCCGGCAACCTGGTTGACATGGTCTTTAAATGTCAGAGTTTGATCAAATAATACTCCCAGGTTTTTCACGGTCTGTTTTGGGATGGGGATATAATATCAAAGTTATATATATCACATGAAAGCATCAGAGCTGACCTTTCTAACAAGTGTATTCGTATCTTGCGCACTCAAACAGTGTCTCTGATATCCATTCTGAGCTATTTGGAAAATTAGCAAATCTTGTCAAAAAAATGTTTTGGACGATTTTTGCTAATTTTCAGTATCAACCCACCTGACTGTTTTTGGGTCCCTGTGGCCACCAGGACCCTATATTATATCTCAGGTGATATAGCAAGAGTGTCTAGGGCTCATTTCCAGCCTCCAGGTACATGTCTGAGTCCTATTTCACACATTTTGAGGTGTTTGGTGTCAAATTCATTTTTTCCATTATAGGCCTTAGATATCAGAGTCACATCACATTTCTAGTTCTGGACCCAAGAACACCATAGTATACCTCAGATGACATACCAAGAGTGTCTAAGACCCATTTCTGGCCTCCAGGGGTGACTTTTTGAAGTTTTTGGGTTTAAGGGGGAAAAGTCACTTTTTCCACACGAGGTCGTGGAACTCGGAGCTGGGTAAAAGTTTAGCTTGAGTGCCCTCCCCATGGAGGTCAAAAATGTTATTGCATCAAAATCATTTAAAAACTATATAGGTGTAATTGTAGTGCCCTGAATTCTATATGGCTGCATTTGCACCGTTCTAGGTATTTACAAAATGAATTTCTAACACTTTTGAAGTCTCCATGAAGTGAAAAATGACCAAGTCCTAAAACTTCACTGGTGCATCAAAGTGGTCAAAAAAGGTCAACATTGGGTTAAAATTAACAAAACATAGTGCTGCAGTGGTCCAATAGCAGGCTAAAGACATAACGAATGACACAGAATGAACAGTTTTACTAAACACTTTGAAAATTCGATTTTCAATTTCAGGGGGACAAGGTCATGGAAGTCATGGAACTCCGAGCTGGGTAAAAGTTCAGCTTAAGGGCCCTCCCCATGGAGGTCAAAAATGTTATTACATCAAAATCTTTTAAAAACTATATAGGTGTAATTGCAGTGTCCTGAATGCTATGTAACTGCATTTGCACTGTTCTGTGTGCCTCCAAAATGAATTTCTAACACTTTTGAAGTCTCCATGAAGTGAAAAATGATGAAGTACAAAGACATCATTGGTGCATGAAAGTGTTTAAAAACGGTCACAAATGCATAAAAATGAAAAAAACAAAGTGCTACACTGGCCCAATAGCAAGCTAAACACACAATGAATGACCCAGAATGAATATATTTACAAATTACTTGGAAAATGCTATTTTAAATTTCAGGGGGACGAGGTCACAGAAGTCATGGAACTCCGAGCGGGGTAAAAGTTCAAACTTTCCACCCCTCATGGAGGTCAAAATTTTTAATCCATCAAAATCATTTAAAAACTATATAGGTGTGATTGGAGTGTCCTGATTGCTATATAGGTGCATTTGCACTGTCCTGTGTGCCTCCAAAGTGACTTTCTAACACTTTTGAAGTCTCCATGAAGCAAAAAGTGACTAAGTCCAAAGACCATTTGGAGCATCAAAGTGTTCAAAAACGGTCAAAAATGCATAAAAACGAAAAAAAAACAAGTGCTACAGTGGCCCAATAGCATGCTAAACACACAATGAATGACACAGAATGAATAGTTGTACACATTACTTTGAAAATGCAATTTTAAATTTCAGGGGGACAAGGTCACGAAAGTCATGGAACTCCGAGCGGGGTAAAAGTTCAACCTTTCCCCCCTTAAGGAGGTCAAAATTTTAATACATCAAAATCATTTAAAAACTATATAGGTGTGATTGCAGTGTCTTGGATACATCCCACATGAATTTTAAACACATTAGGAGCATCTCTGATCAAAATAACCATAAAAATCCCAAAGCTGCATCAGTGCTTCAAAGTGCTCCAAAACGGTCAAAAATGGACGAAAATGAAAAATATTCTCCATATCTGAGTTTTTATAACATTCCTTAGATAATGTATATCTTGAATTAGTTTTAAATCCTTTTATTAAAAAGTTTCTTTTCTATGCTGCACTGGTGCAACGCCTCAAGTCTGAGAAGCTGCACCAGTGCAGCCGAAGCAGCACTGGTGCAGCCGAAGCAGCACTGGTGCAACAAGAGTCAAGCTGGTAGCCTGACCTTTGACCAATCCGAGAAAAAAAAAGGTGTTTTTTTCCCTGGGCCCCTCCCCCAAACGAAAACACATTGACCTGAAGCCTAAGTGTATTCTGAGTCATAAAAAGTTTATTAGATGAAAAAATATTGTACAGGCACTTTTTTGCACAAAAAGTCACTTTTTGGCACTTTTTTGAGAGAAATAAAATAGTTCGCAGATTTTTTTTAAATCGACCGAATTAAAAAAAAATGCTCTTGTTGGATGGCTTTGGACATAAGGCCGCATAAACAAAAGGAATTTTTCAAATATCTGTTTTTCTCACTTTTTTATTGCTGTTTGAAATTTCTGACTTGACTTTTTGCATCATTGGTGATGCATGTGTTTAACATTGAGCTTGGGAAAATTGAAAAAAAAATAGACTTTGGGGATTGTTTACTAGGGCAAGTGATACATCAAATTAAGACTCATATTAAACTGAACCTCAAGCTGAAAAAAAAAACAAAATAGCATTTACGATCACTTTTTTATAAGCGACTTTAACAATTGTTTTTTAGCTATATTAAAAAACAAGGTAACGCCGTAAATTTTAGAAAAGAGATTTTTTCAAAGTAAAACATAGGTGTGACCTGCCTTCACATTAGGCTTCATAAACAAAAGAAAAAACATCTCTATGTGTTATATTCACTTTTTAATAACACATTTTCGTTTTAGGCACAAGCAAAAAGCAGCATTGGTGATGCATGTGTTTTTCAATGGGGTTTTTTAAAGTCTACCAAAATACGGTTTACCAATACATTTTCATTATTTTCTCTTTGGTATCTCATTATGCACATGTTAATAAACAGGTTCATGCATTATTAGCTAAATAGCATAAAACACACTGAATTATTAACAATAATCTTTGAGATTCGGGTGACCAGATGGCCGGAAATCGAAAATCGCCTCGTATGGATTCAACTTCCATTTCGTGCACTTTCTATGTGGGCCACATGCATAAGAATTGGTACAATAATGCATACGAATCTTAGCTAGAATCTGCAATTGAAATTAAGTCTTTAACTTATATGCTTCAAGAATTATAGGGCACATTCTGCTATGTATAATATCCTATCCATTTCAATGGGACGACCAGATGGCCGCAAATTGAAAATCGCGTCGTATGGAAAGAAAATTTAGCTTGAAACAACCTGGAAAGAAAGGAATGGGAAACGAAATCAGTAAGCCACTGATGAACACAAACTTTTAATTAACATAACAAGCAAGGAACAATAACGCTAGAAACAAGAACGGTAAACTGTAGAAAATGAAAGTCAACAGAACATTCCTCCCCCCCCCCCACCCCCCCCCCCACATTCTGGAACCTTCCAAAGTAGGGCAGGGTTACGGCTACGCCCAACTGGCGGCAACCCATATAAGGCGGGCCCTGCTGCCAACACTTGGTCAGGAAATCTTAACATATGGGGGAGCCGGAGGAGAGGCAGGGGCCAGCGGAGTCCAGCCGCAGCGGCCCTGGGTAGTTGCAGGTAGTCCCGCCACATGTCCACCCGGTCCGACCACCCATGGCCAGGGACCGACGGGGGGCCAACTGAGGCCGGCTGCAGCCGATAACCTAAGGAAGCCCGGTCCAGAGAAGAACGAGACACCTCTTCCTTTTCCCCTCCGTGACAGCCGCAGCAGCTCTGGGCGGCGGGATGTCCTGTCCATACCTCTGCAGAAATTTGTCCAAGTTGGGCTGGGAGGGAGAGGCGACGCGGACGAGCCTCTCCCACCTCCACGGATAGGAGGTCTCCCAGCCCCCGGCCCAACGCCGAACTCCCCCAGCCAGGCGGTGGTGCCATATTTTCGTAGCACCGAACATACCATGGTGGTGCCCCAGTACTTGCGCAGCACCGAACGTGCAACGGTGCCCATATTTTCGGAGCACCGAATATGCAATGACTGCACCGATACTTGCGCAGCACCGAACGTGCGCCGCAGGTGGCCATACCTCCGTAGCACTGGGCATGGGCCTTGTGGAGCACAGGGTGTGGAGAGACCATCGTGCATGCCCATGAAAGAGAACGGCCTAGAGTGCACCGGGAGAAGGAGACGGCGCGAACGAGTCTCCCTTGCCCCCCCCAGGCGGGGGCATCACAGCCGCACCCCAGCCGAATGTCCCGCTTCCACAACACAGAGTTCCACTCCCTATTTTGTCCTCAGAAAGGTCTCTTCCACTCTTGCAGACTCGATGAGAGGGGACTGCTGCAGGGCCTCAAAATGGCGTCTGGGTCCGCTGGAAGGCGGGTCTCGGCCGCTAGAGTAACTTTGAACAGCAATGTAACTCGGTCGCTTGCCCACCGGGACACGAGCCCCCACCTCCGACAACATCTCCACAGCCTTGAAGAGTCTGCAAAGGTACCCGGCGGAGCCCTCGGCCCCTGCAGGCTTCCGGTAAGGGACAACTGCCTTGATCGCCAACAAAATAAACATGACATTGCCACTCCTTCTGTTAGCATGAATTCTTGAACTGCCGAAAAGGACTCTGGTCCAACTGCCGGTTGTAGGAAACTTTTTCCTGATGCTACTTCCGGACTGACCCGGCCCCGCCCAAAATGGCGCCGGTATCAATAGGAACTTACGAACACCTCGTGGTGTTTCTTTTTGCTAAATAAAAAAAAACTTGATGTTCTGAGACATGTATATGATCCTTTGTACACTTGACAAGAAGAAAGGAGAGCTCACTCGACGAACATGTAAAAAGGATCCCGTTAAAAATGATGATTACAAATGTACAATGTATTATATTTTTTATATATATATAGCTGATGTATAACCTCGCTTATGACGCACGCACACGGTATGCATATAGGAAATCTGATTGCAACTAGTCTGACTATGCTTCTAAATTATGAAATAAATGCCCCCGAACCCCCCCAGCCAGTTGATAGACGTTTTAGTTTGCTACAAATGAATTGATAAAACTTTCTAATGTTTTTTATTGCTGCAAAACAACACCCCCCACTGTACGCACTTTAGCCATTGCCGTGTCCGGCCAAATACGACTGCACCCTCATAAATCCACGTACTATGATTTTGCAAAAATAAAGGTTTTCGAAATTATGAACGGGTATTGCATGCTTTATTTGAAATATGGGATCGGCGGGAGAGTTCTTTTCTGTGCACCCTACCCTGCTCTCTCTTTAAGGTTATTAGAAGATGGTTGCCCAGCCCCGGAGGAAGGATCGGATCTACGACACGATACTCTGCCTTCAAGGTACGCGACTGACTCATGAACTCTCGCGTGGAGAAAAGACCTCGACTTCTGAGGATGGGTAAAACGAAACGGTATAAATAATGGAATGTAAAAGAAGGGTAAAATAAAACGATGTAAATGTTATAAAGTACGACGCTCAAAGGTATTAGGGAACAGAGCTGACCAAAGAACTGAAGAACCTTAGAACGTCACAGCATTGAAGGAGATTTAAGGATCCCGATAGTGAGATACATCTACTAACTAGATACCTCGCACTAGGTACCTCTGGTTTCCTTTTTACGTTTCCCTGCACACGACCTATAAGGACACACTGCCCCCCCCCCGACTCCAGAAACCATACCCCAGGGATTCTACCCCGAGGAGGAAAGACGAGTATGAGGTAAGTAAAGGACTCTCGAATCCATGTATTTGATATGCGCGAATGTTGTCCCCCTCCCTTCCCCTCTTTTCCCTCCCTCTACAGGTTACATCAGGGGCCGCAACCGAGGTATGGCGAAGATCTGAAGCCTTGCCCCGTCTGATACGCGAAGCGGACCAACGCTGCAAGGTGGCGCCTAAGCACGCCCACAAACTACTCACGTAGCAAACGAGCCCATAAATTTAGTATGATCTGATGAAAAATGATCACCCTTAACCCATGCTGCACGAATGAACCCATGTCACGTATGATTCGAAACTATGAGAGAATGTGTGTGTGTGACTGTAGCGTTGACTCAACTGGTCGAAGGACCAAGAATGCAAGAAAGTGCGACACAGTGGTACCCGTTTTCCTTTTTCTCAAAGCATGTCCCCTCTACCCTGTCTAATGCTCGTCCACCTCAAACTGCATGCTTTCAAGATTCTAACGCAGACCCGTAAATGTCCTTTGCTGTGTAATGCACTAAATAGCCTTTCTTAAATACACTGCCACTCTCCATGTCGCACGTGTACTATTTAGCCTGCTGTTGCACTCTCTCTCTCTCTCTCTCTCTCCTTCACACTCCCACTCTTCCGAGCGATTAGCTCCGAAATTGGCAGACTGCCACCCCTAGAGCACCACCCAATTGGCTCCAAATACCGCCAGTATTTGCACAAAACTTGTCTTTAATAAAATCACCATGAGACCGTGTCACTACCTCTCCTTTCTGCTAAATTGACGAAACCGAGAATTGGCCATAAGGGAAAGGACAGGTAAGACGACTGAGGTTCCCTAATCTGACCCGTAATGAGGGAACTACATGTCAGCGGCTCCTATTATGAGATAAAATGCCTCAGATGACGCGACCTTCCCCGTTCCGAATTGTCGCAATACCCAAACCGTAAAGGTAATCGAAACCTCCCCATCTTCCCAGGACGCACCCAGTATTGCGTTCAGTTGCCCCCGATAAGAGTTTTTAACTATCCTTCACCCCCCGATCGTAAGAGATGGGTCGACTTGCGACTAACGCAGGCCAGCTGTGGTCCCTAGAAATGATTTTTTCGATAGGCAAATTTCAGAGTTTGGAATTCGAGAAATGCCACTGAACGCTCACCAACTGAACTGTGGCCTTCTGCCGATAGTACCCTTATAACCCAAAGTAAGATGATGCCCCCCCATCACAGTTTTCTATGTCCCTAGTTATTTTCCCATGAGACCCCTGTCTTTTCTAATTTAGTAATCAGGCCGCGAGAGGCTGCATAGGAACCAGAATGATGTTTTACAAAGTTAAAGATTAGACCGAAGCGAAGAAAACCATTACAATGAACCTTGTCGAAAGCGAAAATGTTTAGTTAAAAGGCAGGATGCATTGATAAAATGAAAGATGTTTAGCCTATGTTCGTCCCTCAGCGAGATACCTATTAGTACCATGTTGATAGCTCACAACACCCTTTTGTAAATATAAACCCCTAGAGAACGGTATAGCTTTGTCAGGCTTGTATTACGAAGGTGGGTCTCCATCAGATGAACTGTCGTGACTATAGTAAACAGTTGTGAAGGAAAGTCATAGTAAATCCAGCAGGCCCACCATCGATCATTTATATGTCAGTTGTGAACCCTAATATAACGGACGTTTCTATTGTCATTTACCTGGAGCTGGGAGAGAAATAGACTTGTGTGATTACCTTCCTCTGCCCATTCTCTAAAGACTGTCTTTTCAAACTCCTTCAAGGGTACAGCTGTCGGAGGAAAGAAGGACCGGATGTGGGAGCACGTGGCCTGACTACAGACTATGGAACGTCTGCGGCATGGGCCAAGGCGAGACCGCGACAGAACGGAGCTGCAGGACGAGGCACTATTTCCGACAAAACAAGAGGAGAGGGCTGACCTGATGCCCCTGTCCAATGTTCAAATGTGTGCCGAAAGGTCCCCGCTCCCTAAACTCGGTCATAAGCCCGCCTACCTGAAATCTCTCGTTCCCCTAGTTTGTTCCCGACCTGGCCATTGCTCCACCCCCCTTTTTCTCCGACCTACCCTATGGACTATTTGTACACTCTTCTTCCACCTGAACTTTTTGACTATCGACTCCGAAAGACACAGGGCGAAAAAGACCTTTTCGACCAGAAACGCGAGGAAAAGGTCGTGCCCTGCAACACGGGACCTAGAATAGAGCTGGACCCTTAGCTCCACCGCCGGTGCTCCACAGCGCCAACAAAGGACTGAGAACTCAGTAACTTCGAACATTGACACCCTCAATCATCGTTTCTGCTACGTCTCGTTTCTCTCCCAGCCACCATTGTATTGATTATGCTCCAACCAAATATATACGGAGCCTGTATATAATAACCTGTATGCAATGTACTGACTGCTCGCTACAGAATCATTTTTTGTATTACCTTACTATGACTTTCCTGCTAACAAGTTTATCAAAGTTTTTCAATAGGCCCGCCTCCTAAAACTAGAGATCTTAAATGTAGTGTTTACGACTCCTTCACCTGGGGTCCTACTGCTTTTTCTTATGCCCACCATAATAGACTTGAATAGGAAATAGATCAGCAAGATGTCTTGAATATGTTAAAGGGAGGACTGTGGAAAATTAGTACGGTTTGGTAAACATTATCTGCGCCATCTTGCCTTTTCCCCTGATGCCACACTTTTGTCGTGCGCGCCCGCCATTTTTTTAGGTGCCTCGATCAGGACCATCCCTTTTGCACGCCACTGGCCCCCAACATAGCCCTTCGCCCTCGCCAAGCCTGCACGCTGACCAACCCCCCCTCGCTCGCACATGCTTTGAGTCATAAACCCCTCTTCAGCGCAGTTCTGCCTCAAAGCCCCATCCTGTTACCAGCGCGACCCCTCCCTTCATTCTTTTCATAGTCCCCGGCCCTTTGATACAAAAAAACCCCCTTTTCCTGTGCCCGTTTGTCTTCCTTGTTCCCAGGCCGACACCTAGCTCTGCCGATACTATTCCTTGCCCCTCCCCGTACAGTTGAAAGCTTCCCTCATCAAAGGACCCCCGAGTTGATCAGAGCCCCCACCCCACGAGATCCGATCGAACCCCCCACACTCCATGAATCGGCGGAATATCCAGCTGCGCGATAACCATCACCTGTTGTGACCGGGGTGGGGACTTCTACTGTAAATGTGTGTGGGAACGGGCCCGAAGGGGAGATTCCGGGAATGTCTTTCCGTACATCAAAGCATTGCCATGAATATGTAAACTGTAATAAAGCCACAAAAACCTGTATATAAGGGGCCAGGCCTCAGAAATAAGTTAGAGCACCTCATGACGATACCTGCTGTCTGATTTGTCGTGTTCTCCTCCGGAGAGAATAAACCTTGTTTCCTGCCTTCCAGTCTCCAGCGCCTGCCTCTTCATTGATTAATGTTTCGTGGGTTAAAGAGGCGATACCGCCGGGCAAATACCGATTGTCCCCGACCTTAGTTTCTACACTAGCACCATTGGTTTTGCAAATGCTTGCTTGATCTTGTTATTAGCTACTGTTGGTAAGAACTCCTGCAGCAAGCTAGAGCCTCGAAGGGCGGCATGAATCGAGGGATTTGTTATTTGTAGACGTGCAATGAAGTCTGTGCTGGCCAGCCTGTGGCATGTTTATGCAGACTCGAGGTGGCGCTTTTCCTATAGTCCCCACTTTGTTTCTGGAACTCAGAGTTTGTTGCTTCGGCCTGCATGGGGGGGCTCTCAGGGGGCACTGTGGATGGTAATCCCCACCCCAGGTGACCCCTAAATGTACATCATTCAAGGTGATCAGTAAAAGGCGATGTTGATGAGATGATGTCTGAAGGGTGTGATCGTAACCTTGGCTTCCCCACTTGACCACGATTGCATGAACCTGTGACACGAATGTCTCGTCCTGCACCTCTCGCTCTCTACCTGGTGAGCACCGGCAGCAGACTGAACCTCAACATCAAGAGTATCTGTTTGGGACCAGCCATGCCTAGAAGTGTCTCCCTTGCCTTATATTGTACTAGTCTCACTATTCACCATCTGGTGAAGTGAGACCACGAGAGCTGTCTCGTCTGCTACAATAATAACCTTTATGAAGTGCTACGCCGGCGTCTAGGCGCTGTTCATCGGGTGAGGTGCATGCTATGTGGAGGCCACGATCATGAAAGGCTTCTGCTGTGTCTTAAGAGGTTGGCGAGATGCTGCTTGCTTGCGCTGCCGCAGTCCACAGGTGACCGGTCACTTCGACATGTACAGTGGAGTTGTAGTCCGTGTGTGCTGTGCGGTGCATCCTGCTTTTTCCTTCCACACCGGCTGTTTTTGAGTGGAGTTGGAGTTGTAGTCCGTGTTTGCTGTGCGGTGCATCCTGCTTTTTCCTTCCACACCGGCTGTTTTTGAGTGGAGTGGGAGTTGTAGTCCATGTGTGCTGTGCGGTGCATCCTGCTTTTTCCTTTCACACTGGCTGTTTTTGAAAGGAGTGGGAGTTGTAGGCCGTGCGTGCTGTACGGTGCATCCTGCTTTTTCCTTCCCCACCGGCTGTTTTTGAGTGGAGTGGGAGTTGTAGGCCGTGTGTGCTGTGCGGTGCATCCTGCTTTTTCCTTCCCCACTGGCTGTTTTGAGTGGAGTGGGAGTTGTAGGCCGTGTGTGCTGTGCAGTGCATCCTGCTTTTTCCTTCCACACCGGCTCTTTTTGAGTGGATTGGGAGTTGTAGTCTGTGTGTATTGTACGGTGCATCCTGCTTTGTCCTTCCACACCCGCTGCTTTTCAGTGGAGTGGGAGTTGTAGTCCGTGTGTGCTGTGCAGTGCATCCTGCTTTTTCCTTCCACACCGGCTGTTTTTGAGTGGAGTGGGAGTTGTAGTCCGTGTGTGCTGTGCAGTGCATCCTGCTTTTTCCTTCCACACCGGCTGCTTTTGAGTAGAGGGGGAGTTGTAGTCCGTGTGTACTGTGCAGTGCATCCTGCTTTTTCCTTCCACACCGGCTGCTTTTGAGTGGAGTGGGAGTTGTAGTCCGTGTGTGCTGTGCGGTGCATCCTGCTTTTTCCTTCACACCGGCTGCTTTTGAGTGGAGTGGGAGTTGTAGTCCGTGTGTGCTGTGCGGTGCATCCTGCTTTTTCCTTCCACACCGGCTGTTTTTGAGTGGAGTGGGTGTTGAAGGCCTTGTAGCTACCTGCTGGTGTCCCTTCTATCCACCTGGCCCACCCCCTCCCATGCATACTGTTTGCACTACGCGCCTGCACCACTGAAATCCTTGCACTGCCCCTACCTGCCCGCCACTGCCAGGGCGTTGAGCTCTGGTGTCTGTTGAATGGCAGAAAGGCAAATTCCTCTTCTTGCCATTACATCTTCGCTGGATGGGGCTTGGAATAAAGCAGATCCTTCTCTGCACCCCTCTTCCAAGTCAGTCATCTATTAAACTTTACTCCTCCCAGAGCAGGGTCTGCTATCCACCCCTGCTAGGGGAGCTCCTGTTGCTCCGGGGTGGACCTTACAAAGCATGTTAACAAATTGCTGTATTTTGTGCATGCCTTCGGGTCCCTCACCTCTGTCCTGAGTAGACTCGGCCTTGGATGCTGTATCCTGTCCTTGCCGTTGGGTGGACAGAGTAGAGAATTTACCGTCTGTAGCCTGTCCCTGTAGAGGGTGCTTCACCGTCACGCCGGTGTGGCCCCGGTACAGCTTTACTGGCTGTCTGTAGTTAGTGTATGACATGGGTTAGTGGAGTTGTTGTTTTTTCTTTACTCCTGGGTGGAGTAAACCGGAGCAATGAAATTCTGACATTCCCATTTCACTTATAATTGGTGATCATAACTAACTCACTCTCAATAACTCACTCGCTAACTCTCTCACTCTCACTAACTAAATCTCACTCACTCTCACTAACTCAATAACTCTCTCTCACTAACTAACTCACTCGCTAACTCTCTCACTCTCACTAACTCTCTCACTAATTTCATCACTCTTACTAACTCTCTCAATCTCTCACTAACTATCTCCCACTAATTAACTCACTAAATCTATCACTCTCAATAACAAAGTAAGTAACCTTCACTCTCCTGTTATTTATACCCACCCCTTTGTGGAAAAGTAAATTTTGCCATGTTGTATGTGCCTACGTGTTCCCTATGTTATGTTATATGTGCATGATCGATATGCATGTATTCCCCTATGATCGATTGAAGACGCAATTATAGTTGTGTCCATCTCTAGTATGCCAGTTTCCAGTTTTCGTGAATACAACGAATATCGGGCCTATGTAAAGCTACGTTGCCACGTTTTACAGTGTGCACGTTAATTCATTGAATTATCCCCGTTTCTAGGCCTCAAAAGGGCCCGGACTTAGATTCAGCGCCTGTTTTCTGAACCCTCTCCAAGGAGCGATACAGCCCCCACCTGTATCCCTGACTCTTAGCTTACTTTCATGCCTCGCAGTGCCCGGCTCGGCCTGGCTCTGCCTCCCAGTCTGCCAAGAATATGTTATGTTTCTAGTTATCAGTCCAGCCCTCCTTCTCTGCATTCCTAAGCTACTGAATCGCATCAATAGTTTCCGTCATGGTCTAGCCTTTATGTCTCCATGTAAGAGAAATACTGTATTAATATTTATAGAATATTCCCCGCACACGCACTACATGTAGAATTATGCATGCACCAGTCTTAATGTCTGTTAGCCTTTACTCTGATAACTTTTGGATTCTATCAACATGTACTCTAAACACCAGATACTAGATATGCCTGGGTACATGTCGCTCTGACACTCCAGACTTTAGTCTCCTCTTCTAGCGCAGAAGTCATAGCCCCCCAGTTCTCCCTGGTAACACGTCATTGTCAGTTTGCGCGCACCACTAGGTTAGAGGTCCCAGCTGCTCAGGTAGCCCCCTCCATGTTTCCGCCCCGTTTATGACATATTCTGTTACGTTTACATCACATGTCTGTGTATACGCCCTGTACACGCCTTCTTGTTACCTCATTTTGCCCTTATCTTTCGCGACTGCTACAAACTCCGCCTACTGCTACGCCTACTGTATTGAATGCAATGTATTTTGTTTAACTATATATACTAATGTTCTGTTATTAAAAGTTATGCGCATCATTCCCAGATCCTGCCCCCGGCAGCTGTCGGGCCCTGCCATCCCATTCCCATGCAGGCTGTCCTGTTCCTGTCCTTTTATGCCTGATTAAAGCCTGTACACTCTAGCTACCTCGAATCTTGACTCTTATTTATTGAGCTATCTGTTTGTATGAGTATCCCGAAAAATAGAACCGGTAATTAATTATTTATTTACCACATAATGGCGCCCGAATAGGGACTTGCCCTTTCCCCACGCGCCGGAGAAGCCACGCAGGCCCCCTGATCCTCTGCAGCCGTGACGGAACCATACCGTGCACGTGCAGATATTTCTGCTTCAAGTATCCCTCAGGCCCACGGAGGAGACGGAGGTTGCGGTCCAGCGTCCAGACGAGGTGGTGGAGGAACGCGGCGAGTCCCGACCAGAGCCCAAGCCGAGAGTCCAAGGTCCGAGGTATCCGGAGGCCCACCTGTAACTAAAGTCCGAGGTTCGTCCGTCCGTCGTCGTAGCAGTCGAGTCCAGTCCGAGGCCTTCCGTTCTTGCTGCCCGGTGAGTACCATTGCTGGGGTAGTATCTAGACAGGGTCAATTGATTTGTCTCTGGTCCGTGGGTTTGGGTACACAGATCCAACACGAAGTGTCCACTTAGGTGGATGCGGGTCCTGACGTGTCTCTTTATGGGACCGGTAAGTTTCGTACTGTTTTAGCAGTGCATCTAGTCATTCTAGTAAGTTTCTGTTCCAGTAAGTTCTGTTTTTGAGAAATTCATGTATTCTGTTTTCAGTATTTCAGGTAATATTCTGTCCAAAATGTTATTTCATGTGTTTTCAATGTCGTGGTATGAATGATTCGTTTTTCAGTTATTATTGTGTTTATCGTGTATTGTATTGTGTCCAGACTCCAGCCTAGTTATGCCTCTGTTCTCAAAGTTACGTCAGTTAAAAACTAGAAAAGGTCTGCTCGAGGAAGCAGTTCCTGTCCCGCCTAGGGACAGTCCAGGTCATTTTATGTATCAAAAGCATGGCATAAGTGCCATATTATATCTAGATTTATGGGTGGAGTACACCAAGGAATTAGAGGAAAAGTATAGATGGCCCGTATCAGGTACGTGGGATGCCGAGTGCATCATGCGAGTAGAAGAAGCATTATGGAAAAAGAAAGCCAGACAGTCCCAGAGAGACGCCATCGAGTTATGGCGCAAAGAATCTCATAAAAGAACAGAAAAAGAAATCATAAAGTCTGAATTAAGTAGAGAATCCTCAGAAAGAGCCCAAGAAAGGGAATTAATTGAAGTAGGTGAACGAGTTAAAGCCGAACAGTCAGACAGACAGAGAAATGCCCTCATTAAGGGTATGTATCCTCTTCTTGCCGAGGGTTTGCCAAAAGCAACCCCGGAAGCACCATGTAATTTTCCGCCGCCATTAGTTCCGATTAAGCTACGTCACAAACCGACCGCAGCTGATATTTTTCTCTCGTCCTATTTGGATGACACAGTCCCAGAATATGCGAATCCTGCTCCGCCAGCTCCGGTAAATAATGTAATTCCTGTTCCTCCAGCCACCGGGGCACCTGTTACAGCACCTGTTACGGTACCCCCGGTCCAGTCCATAGTACAAGTTCCCGCTACATCGGTCACTCTGCCAGCACGAAGAGTATCAGTCGACGATTCCAGTTTAGGGGCCGCGGGAGGAGGTCCTCCGGGTACCCCGCCGCCACACAAACGTATAACGTTAGTCGAGTTACATGAACGTGCGTTACAGCGTACGCCCAAACATCAGTCCGTTGCAGATATCAGGCGAGCTCTCACCGAATGCCGTTATGATCCAGTCCCAGGCGATGATAATATGGTTATATATTCATTGCGCGCAAGACGGGTGACCGAGTATTTGGACACCCTACCGAATATGAAAGAAGATCTAGACAGAATATATCGTTTCATCCGTACAGGAGAAGATCCAGAAAGTATTGGCGAAATCATGTCTCTAAGGAAAGCTGAGACTCAGCTCATGCTATTAAAGTTTCTAATCAATTGTTTAATAAGGGAACAAGATTATCCAGACAAAGATCCAATCGAAATGAAAGTCCTGACAAAGTGGAGTGATCATATAGCCGAGGGAAGACACAAGACACTCAGTAGTATAGACAGTATGTACAAGAAAATTCGTAAGGAAATAATAAGGTTACACGAGAAACGCAAAACAGCACAAGTAAGCGAGAAAGAAGATAACTCTGATACTGAAGAAGTAGAAGACGAGAATACCGGCAGAATAGCGTATGTAGGTAAATCTAGATTTCCAGACCGACATTCACGCCTAGAACACAAGAAAGTCTTTCATCTTCCAGCACCAGAACAATATTCTCTAGAACAAGTATTTCAAGCTACCGATCACATTCTGAAATCACGAATCGGTTATAGTGAACTTAGTACCATGCATGAACAAGAACTAGCCCGATCAGCAGTCCGATGGATTACTGATTCTACCACTTTTCCAGACGAAATAGTGGCACAAATGTTTCTGAAACTGCCCCCAGCCGAGCAACGACTGGTGGGTATGTATATGATCCAGCACCTCATTACACTATATGAAGGACAACATTCTGATCCAGATCCGTTACATGATATTCTGAACGAGTTACTCCAGTATAAATGGAAAGGTTTAGGTACCGATTTAAGTAGTGTCATTCTAGAACAGCGCCACAAATATAGAACGTTTCTGAACCCGCATTTTGTTCACGTCTCACCTCCAGAAAGTAAACCATTTTACATAGATAGACAGCATCCGTTACGAGAAGTACACCCAGTTAGGACACCGGGTGGTGAAATGCAACGAGTATTTGTTTACACCCCTATCACATAGATGGAACTCTTAGAGATGAAGAAATTAATTCCCTGTCACGACAAAGATCCAGCAGGGTTCCATCGAGAATTAAAAGACATGCTCCGTATGGGAGAATACACGTATCCAGATATCATTAAAATGTTAAAGGTCCTGTTGCCCGCAGGGGTATATGAAAAACTCAAGGAAAAGGAATGGGAGGTGGGAGAGAAAAAGATTGATTGGACAGCTCTAGAAGCTGAAGATAAAATACGAGTACCAGGTACCGGTCTTGGGGACAAATGTAAAGAATTGCCCGAGTTATTGATACAAGTTTTGCCAAGGTTATTAGCCACGAAAAAGGAAGATTGGGATGCAATCTCAGCATGTAAACAGAAACAGGATGAAGATACTAGTGATTTTTATTCTAGATTTGAAAAATGTTTTATTATTAACAGTGGTTTGAAGACAGGTAGCGAGTCATACCCTCATCTTTTTGTTACTAAACTAGTCGAGAATTCAAGCCCACAAGTTAAAAATCGAGTTTTGAAAGTCGAAAGTACCTGGCAAGCTAGTACCCCGTCACAAATGTTACAGATGCTCCAGTATCACCAGAATAGAATCAGGGAAGAGCAAGAACACGAAAGGAGACGTATGAAAGACACGAAAATGAAAGTACTAGTTGCACAATCTGTTCCACAAGACAGTCAGAAGAGGGGTCCGAATCAAGCCAGTCATCCTGCAGCTCCCGTTAAAGGGACATGCAATTATTGTAAACAACCAGGTCATTTTATAAACGAGTGTGCAGTTCTGAAACACAACATAGCAACTGGTAAGACTAAAGAAAGACCACGTCCGCCTAGACAAGAACAAGTTTCACAGACTTCCCAGACACCACAGAATGCACAACAGACAGTTCCAGCACCGCAGCCTATTGCTGCAACACAGCATGTTACACAGCAGATGTACCAGTATGCCCAGACAGAGTATCCAGAGTATCAACCGTATTCATGAAACAGCCTAGAGAGGGAGGTATTTACAACAAGGGGTGGTGATGGACAGAGTCTCTGAATTAAGCAGAGTACTCTCACCCAGTCAAGAGATCAGGGCTAGATCCAACACCGTTTTTTAGCTCATTGCACCATCCCAGTTTCAGAACCTGGCTGTATGCAAATTAGTCTGTCCCTGGCCCAGTGCATCATGGGAACAGGGCAGACCAGACTACAACAGCCAATTCTTACACTGGGAAGGAAACAAGCTTCCGGGGACCGGTTTCTGCCATTTCAGGCGTCTTCGGCCCGGCTTGCTTGAATCCTGATGGTGCAATGAGCAAGGGACTCACATCTGAGTATACCCTTCCACGCTTAGGGTGGACAAAATTATTTACAACAAGGGGTGGTGATGGACAGAGTCTCTGAATTAAGCAGAGTACTCTCACCCAGTCAAGAGATCAGGGCTAGATCCAACACCGTTTTTTAGCTCATTGCACCATCCCAGTTTCAGAACCTGGCTGTATGCAAATTAGTCTGTCCCTGGCCCAGTGCATCATGGGAACAGGGCAGACCAGACTACAACAGCCAATTCTTACACTGGGAAGGAAACAAGCTTCCGGGGACCGGTTTCTGCCATTTCAGGCGTCTTCGGCCCGGCTTGCTTGAATCCTGATGGTGCAATGAGCAAGGGACTCACATCTGAGTATACCCTTCCACGCTTAGGGTGGACAAAATTATTTACAACAAGGGGTGGTGATGGACAGAGTCTCTGAATTAAGCAGAGTACTCTCACCCAGTCAAGAGATCAGGGCTAGATCCAACACCGTTTTTTAGCTCATTGCACCATCCCAGTTTCAGAACCTGGCTGTATGCAAATTAGTCTGTCCCTGGCCCAGTGCATCATGGGAACAGGGCAGACCAGACTACAACAGCCAATTCTTACACTGGGAAGGAAACAAGCTTCCGGGGACCGGTTTCTGCCATTTCAGGCGTCTTCGGCCCGGCTTGCTTGAATCCTGATGGTGCAATGAGCAAGGGACTCACATCTGAGTATACCCTTCCACGCTTAGGGTGGACAAAATTATTTACAACAAGGGGTGGTGATGGACAGAGTCTCTGAATTAAGCAGAGTACTCTCACCCAGTCAAGAGATCAGGGCTAGATCCAACACCGTTTTTTAGCTCATTGCACCATCCCAGTTTCAGAACCTGGCTGTATGCAAATTAGTCTGTCCCTGGCCCAGTGCATCATGGGAACAGGGCAGACCAGACTACAACAGCCAATTCTTACACTGGGAAGGAAACAAGCTTCCGGGGACCGGTTTCTGCCATTTCAGGCGTCTTCGGCCCGGCTTGCTTGAATCCTGATGGTGCAATGAGCAAGGGACTCACATCTGAGTATACCCTTCCACGCTTAGGGTGGACAAAATTATTTACAACAAGGGGTGGTGATGGACAGAGTCTCTGAATTAAGCAGAGTACTCTCACCCAGTCAAGAGATCAGGGCTAGATCCAACACCGTTTTTTAGCTCATTGCACCATCCCAGTTTCAGAACCTGGCTGTATGCAAATTAGTTTGTCCCTGGCCCAGTGCATCATGGGAACAGGGCAGACCAGACTACAACAGCCAATTCTTACACTGGGAAGGAAACAAGCTTCCGGGGACCGGTTTCTGCCATTTCAGGCGTCTTCGGCCCGGCTTGCTTGAATCCTGATGGTGCAATGAGCAAGGGACTCACATCTGAGTATACCCTTCCACGCTTAGGGTGGACAAAATTATTTACAACAAGGGGTGGTGATGGACAGAGTCTCTGAATTAAGCAGAGTACTCTCACCCAGTCAAGAGATCAGGGCTAGATCCAACACCGTTTTTTAGCTCATTGCACCATCCCAGTTTCAGAACCTGGCTGTATGCAAATTAGTCTGTCCCTGGCCCAGTGCATCATGGGAACAGGGCAGACCAGACTACAACAGCCAATTCTTACACTGGGAAGGAAACAAGCTTCCGGGGACCGGTTTCTGCCATTTCAGGCGTCTTCGGCCCGGCTTGCTTGAATCCTGATGGTGCAATGAGCAAGGGACTCACATCTGAGTATACCCTTCCACGCTTAGGGTGGACAAAATTATTTACAACAAGGGGTGGTGATAGACAGAGTCTCTGAATTAAGCAGAGTACTCTCACCCAGTCAAGAGATCAGGGCTAGATCCAACACCGTTTTTTAGCTCATTGCACCATCCCAGTTTCAGAACCTGGCTGTATGCAAATTAGTCTGTCCCTGGCCCAGTGCATCATGGGAACAGGGCAGACCAGACTACAACAGCCAATTCTTACACTGGGAAGGAAACAAGCTTCCGGGGACCGGTTTCTGCCATTTCAGGCGTCTTCGGCCCGGCTTGCTTGAATCCTGATGGTGCAATGAGCAAGGGACTCACATCTGAGTATACCCTTCCACGCTTAGGGTGGACAAAATTATTTACAACAAGGGGTGGTGATGGACAGAGTCTCTGAATTAAGCAGAGTACTCTCACCCAGTCAAGAGATCAGGGCTAGATCCAACACCGTTTTTTAGCTCATTGCACCATCCCAGTTTCAGAACCTGGCTGTATGCAAATTAGTCTGTCCCTGGCCCAGTGCATCATGGGAACAGGGCAGACCAGACTACAACAGCCAATTCTTACACTGGGAAGGAAACAAGCTTCCGGGGACCGGTTTCTGCCATTTCAGGCGTCTTCGGCCCGGCTTGCTTGAATCCTGATGGTGCAATGAGCAAGGGACTCACATCTGAGTATACCCTTCCACGCTTAGGGTGGACAAAATTATTTACAACAAGGGGTGGTGATGGACAGAGTCTCTGAATTAAGCAGAGTACTCTCACCCAGTCAAGAGATCAGGGCTAGATCCAACACCGTTTTTTAGCTCATTGCACCATCCCAGTTTCAGAACCTGGCTGTATGCAAATTAGTCTGTCCCTGGCCCAGTGCATCATGGGAACAGGGCAGACCAGACTACAACAGCCAATTCTTACACTGGGAAGGAAACAAGCTTCCGGGGACCGGTTTCTGCCATTTCAGGCGTCTTCGGCCCGGCTTGCTTGAATCCTGATGGTGCAATGAGCAAGGGACTCACATCTGAGTATACCCTTCCACGCTTAGGGTGGACAAAATTATTTACAACAAGGGGTGGTGATGGACAGAGTCTCTGAATTAAGCAGAGTACTCTCACCCAGTCAAGAGATCAGGGCTAGATCCAACACCGTTTTTTAGCTCATTGCACCATCCCAGTTTCAGAACCTGGCTGTATGCAAATTAGTCTGTCCCTGGCCCAGTGCATCATGGGAACAGGGCAGACCAGACTACAACAGCCAATTCTTACACTGGGAAGGAAACAAGCTTCCGGGGACCGGTTTCTGCCATTTCAGGCGTCTTCGGCCCGGCTTGCTTGAATCCTGATGGTGCAATGAGCAAGGGACTCACATCTGAGTATACCCTTCCACGCTTAGGGTGGACAAAATTATTTACAACAAGGGGTGGTGATGGACAGAGTCTCTAAATTAAGCAGAGTACTCTCACCCAGTCAAGAGATCAGGGCTAGATCCAACACCGTTTTTTAGCTCATTGCACCATCCCAGTTTCAGAACCTGGCTGTATGCAAATTAGTCTGTCCCTGGCCCAGTGCATCATGGGAACAGGGCAGACCAGACTACAACAGCCAATTCTTACACTGGGAAGGAAACAAGCTTCCGGGGACCGGTTTCTGCCATTTCAGGCGTCTTCGGCCCGGCTTGCTTGAATCCTGATGGTGCAATGAGCAAGGGACTCACATCTGAGTATACCCTTCCACGCTTAGGGTGGACAAAATTATTTACAACAAGGGGTGGTGATGGACAGAGTCTCTGAATTAAGCAGAGTACTCTCACCCAGTCAAGAGATCAGGGCTAGATCCAACACCGTTTTTTAGCTCATTGCACCATCCCAGTTTCAGAACCTGGCTGTATGCAAATTAGTCTGTCCCTGGCCCAGTGCATCATGGGAACAGGGCAGACCAGACTACAACAGCCAATTCTTACACTGGGAAGGAAACAAGCTTCCGGGGACCGGTTTCTGCCATTTCAGGCGTCTTCGGCCCGGCTTGCTTGAATCCTGATGGTGCAATGAGCAAGGGACTCACATCTGAGTATACCCTTCCACGCTTAGGGTGGACAAAATTATTTACAACAAGGGGTGGTGATGGACAGAGTCTCTGAATTAAGCAGAGTACTCTCACCCAGTCAAGAGATCAGGGCTAGATCCAACACCGTTTTTTAGCTCATTGCACCATCCCAGTTTCAGAACCTGGCTGTATGCAAATTAGTCTGTCCCTGGCCCAGTGCATCATGGGAACAGGGCAGACCAGACTACAACAGCCAATTCTTACACTGGGAAGGAAGCAAGCTTCCGGGGACCGGTTTCTGCCATTTCAGGCGTCTTCGGCCCGGCTTGCTTGAATCCTGATGGTGCAATGAGCAAGGGACTCACATCTGAGTATACCCTTCCACGCTTAGGGTGGACAAAATTATTTACAACAAGGGGTGGTGATGGACAGAGTCTCTGAATTAAGCAGAGTACTCTCACCCAGTCAAGAGATCAGGGCTAGATCCAACACCGTTTTTTAGCTCATTGCACCATCCCAGTTTCAGAACCTGGCTGTATGCAAATTAGTCTGTCCCTGGCCCAGTGCATCATGGGAACAGGGCAGACCAGACTACAACAGCCAATTCTTACACTGGGAAGGAAACAAGCTTCCGGGGACCGGTTTCTGCCATTTCAGGCGTCTTCGGCCCGGCTTGCTTGAATCCTGATGGTGGCTGAAATGCCAGAAACCGGTCCCCGGTAGCTTGTCTCCTTTCTGGTGAAGAATTGGCTTGGTAGTTTGGTCTGCCCTGTTCCCATGATGCACTGGGCCAGGGACAGACTAATTTGCATATAGCCAGGTTCTGAGCTGGGATGGGGCAGTGAGATAAAGAACGGTGATGGATCAAGCCCTGATCTTTGGACTGGGTAAGAGTGGTCTGCCTAATTCAGACACTCTGTTCATCACCACCCCCTTTTCTGTATCGTTTTTGGCCACTATAGGTGTGGCAGGGCATACTCAGACATGAGTCCCTTTCTCACTGCTCCATCAGGATTCAAGCAAGCCGGGCCGAAGAGGCTGAAATGCCAGAAACCGGTCCCCGGTAGCTTGTCTCCTTTCTGGTGAAGAATTGGCTTGGTAGTTTGGTCTGCCCTGTTCCCATGATGCACTGGGCCAGGGACAGACTAATTTGCATATAGCCAGGTTCTGAGCTGGGATGGGGCAGTGAGATAAAGAACGGTGATGGATCAAGCCCTGATCTTTGGACTGGGTAAGAGTGGTCTGCCTAATTCAGACACTCTGTTCATCACCACCCCCTTTTCTGTATCGTTTTTGGCCACTATAGGTGTGGCAGGGCATACTCAGACATGAGTCCCTTTCTCACTGCTCCATCAGGATTCAAGCAAGCCGGGCCGAAGAGGCTGAAATGCCAGAAACCGGTCCCCGGTAGCTTGTCTCCTTTCTGGTGAAGAATTGGCTTGGTAGTTTGGTCTGCCCTGTTCCCATGATGCACTGGGCCAGGGACAGACTAATTTGCATATAGCCAGGTTCTGAGCTGGGATGGGGCAGTGAGATAAAGAACGGTGATGGATCAAGCCCTGATCTTTGGACTGGGTAAGAGTGGTCTGCCTAATTCAGACACTCTGTTCATCACCACCCCCTTTTCTGTATCGTTTTTGGCCACTATAGGTGTGGCAGGGCATACTCAGACATGAGTCCCTTTCTCACTGCTCCATCAGGATTCAAGCAAGCCGGGCCGAAGAGGCTGAAATGCCAGAAACCGGTCCCCGGTAGCTTGTCTCCTTTCTGGTGAAGAATTGGCTTGGTAGTTTGGTCTGCCCTGTTCCCATGATGCACTGGGCCAGGGACAGACTAATTTGCATATAGCCAGGTTCTGAGCTGGGATGGGGCAGTGAGATAAAGAACGGTGATGGATCAAGCCCTGATCTTTGGACTGGGTAAGAGTGGTCTGCCTAATTCAGACACTCTGTTCATCACCACCCCCTTTTCTGTATCGTTTTTGGCCACTATAGGTGTGGCAGGGCATACTCAGACATGAGTCCCTTTCTCACTGCTCCATCAGGATTCAAGCAAGCCGGGCCGAAGAGGCTGAAATGCCAGAAACCGGTCCCCGGTAGCTTGTCTCCTTTCTGGTGAAGAATTGGCTTGGTAGTTTGGTCTGCCCTGTTCCCATGATGCACTGGGCCAGGGACAGACTAATTTGCATATAGCCAGGTTCTGAGCTGGGATGGGGCAGTGAGATAAAGAACGGTGATGGATCAAGCCCTGATCTTTGGACTGGGTAAGAGTGGTCTGCCTAATTCAGACACTCTGTTCATCACCACCCCCTTTTCTGTATCGTTTTTGGCCACTATAGGTGTGGCAGGGCATACTCAGACATGAGTCCCTTTCTCACTGCTCCATCAGGATTCAAGCAAGCCGGGCCGAAGAGGCTGAAATGCCAGAAACCGGTCCCCGGTAGCTTGTCTCCTTTCTGGTGAAGAATTGGCTTGGTAGTTTGGTCTGCCCTGTTCCCATGATGCACTGGGCCAGGGACAGACTAATTTGCATATAGCCAGGTTCTGAGCTGGGATGGGGCAGTGAGATAAAGAACGGTGATGGATCAAGCCCTGGTCTTTGGACTGGGTAAGAGTGGTCTGCCTAATTCAGACACTCTGTTCATCACCACCCCCTTTTCTGTATCGTTTTTGGCCACTATAGGTGTG
This sequence comes from Lissotriton helveticus, assembly GCF_964261635.1. Classification (NCBI taxonomy): domain Eukaryota; kingdom Metazoa; phylum Chordata; class Amphibia; order Caudata; family Salamandridae; genus Lissotriton; species Lissotriton helveticus. The sequence continues at coordinate 1,536,673 of NW_027611658.1, read as the reverse complement.
GCAGGGCATACTCAGACATGAGTCCCTTTCTCACTGCTCCATCAGGATTCAAGCAAGCCGGGCCGAAGAGGCTGAAATGCCAGAAACCGGTCCCCGGTAGCTTGTCTCCTTTCTGGTGAAGAATTGGCTTGGTAGTTTGGTCTGCCCTGTTCCCATGATGCACTGGGCCAGGGACAGACTAATTTGCATATAGCCAGGTTCTGAGCTGGGATGGGGCAGTGAGATAAAGAACGGTGATGGATCAAGCCCTGATCTTTGGACTGGGTAAGAGTGGTCTGCCTAATTCAGACACTCTGTTCATCACCACCCCCTTTTCTGTATCGTAGAGAGGGAGGTAGGCTTGCCTCTCATCGAGATACCTGTAGATCAAGAGGGTCCCTATGTACATAGTCAAGTATTGGGGAAAGACAGAAAGTTTTTGATTGATACAGGGGCAAGTAGGACTACTATCAGTCATGACGAGGTTCCAGGGGCTCCGCTCTCAGGCTCTAGAAATGTTTCCCTTGGATTTTCAGGAAAGCCTATTGTTAACGAGATTTCAAAGCCAGTTACTCTAGAAGTTGGTCCATTGTCCCGAACTACTGATTTGTTACTTACGAAGTCATGTCCAGAAAATTTGTTAGGCATTAAAACATTAAAAGAATTAGGTGCAGTTATTTGCTGCTCTCCAGAAGGAATACGATTGTTTTTAAGAGACTTTAAAGGTCATTATGTATTACGTGATTTTGATCCAAGATTGTCCAATGTTCCACAGCATTTATGGGCGCAAGGTCCAACTGATGTAGGTTTTATGCGAATCACACCCCATCGTGTGACCCTCAAGCAAGGTATAGTCTTGCCACGGATCAGACAGTACAGATTGCCACCTGAGGCTGTAGCAGCCTTATCCAAAATTATTGACGAGCTCATTGCTCAAGGAGTAGTCGTAGAAACTGACTCCAATGTATGTAATTATCCTATCATTCCAGTCATGAAACGTACTGATCCAAATGCACCTCCAGTATATCGATTAGTGATTGACCTTCGAGAACTTAATAAATGTATCATACCCCAGTATCCAGTAGTCCCAGATATTTCATCTCTATTGACAGCTATTGATTCTGAAGCTACATTTTTTACTGTTATAGACCTCAAGAATGCATTTTTCAGTGTCCCGATTCATCCAGACAGCCAGTACCTTTTCGGTTTTTGTTTAAATGGAAGGAGCTATAAATTCACACGAGCTCCTCAAGGTTTCACAGAAAGCCCTAGTATTTACAGTCAAGCACTTAAAAGACAACTAGACAATATTCACATGCCAACTGACACTGCCCTGCTCCAGTATGTAGATGATCTACTGATCACAGCCCGTTCTGAACGTGACTGCGAGCGAGCGTCACTTACAGTTCTGTATTTCCTAGCCGAGATGGGGCACAAGGTGTCCCCTTCGAAGCTTCAATTCTGTGTCCAGCAAGTGATCTACTTAGGCCACTTACTGTCCAAGTGGGGTAGGCAGTTGACACCAGACCGTATCCAGTTAATAGCGAGTCTTCCACAGCCCAAGACACAGAAGGAGGTACGTGCTTTTATTGGCCTCACTTCTTATTGCAGACAATGGATTCCTCAGTATGCATTTCTAGCAAAGCCACTGATACAGTTAACGACACAGGAGGCAGCCATATCGACTGTCCTCCTTTGGACATCTGAACATACACTTAGTTTTAATGAGTTAAAGAAAGCTTTATGCCAAGCACCTGTTCTAGCTACACCGAACTACAGTAAGCCTTTTACACTTTTTGTCACAGAACGTGATGGTACTGCATTATCTGTTCTCACACAAGATCAAGCCGGACAGTACAAGCCTTGTGCTTTTTTTTCGAGCACATTAGATCCAGTAGCCCAGACTTTGCCTGCGTGCCTCAAGTCAGTTGCAGCCACAGCTCTAGCAATCAGACAAAGTGATTCCATAGTATTAGGACACTCCCTGACAGTACAAGTTCCACACTCCGTGGAAGTTCTTTTAAACCGAACACAGACTCAGCACTTGACCATTGCACGTTTAACAGGTTATGAACTGACACTGTTCCAGCCACACATAGAAATCAGACGCTGCAACGTTCTAAATCCTGCTACTCTGTTACCGTCAGTTACTTAAAATCCTGCCACACATGACTGTGTGGAAGTCATTAACACTATGACTAAGCCAAGACAAGACCTGACAGACATTGCATTACCTGATCCCGACCTGACACTTTATGTGGATGGTTCATGTATGAGAACGAGTACAGGAGAACTAGTAGCCGCGTATGCAGTGACTACTGACACTGAAGTTATTGAAACACACCGTATTGACACACTGTCTGCTCAAGCAGCAGAGCTAGTTGCTCTGACCCAAGCCTGCATACGTGCCAAGAACCTGAAAGTAAACATATATACAGATTCACGTTACGCATTCGGAGTTGTACACGACTTCGGAGTGCTCTGGCAGGAGAGAGGTTTCATGACTTCTCATGGAACCAAGATTCAGCATGGTCTCCTCGTTCGAGCTCTGTTAGATGCAATACATTTACCGACAGCTATCGCTATCATGAAGTGCAAGGCACATACGAAAGTTACTGACATCATTTCCCAAGGTAATGATCTAGCAGACCGAACAGCCAAGCTTACAGCTCAGACACCAGACATTCCAGTTAACAAGACACAGACATCCACTCCAGAACAGATTACTTGTATGACAGTTAAGGACCCTACACAAGATGTCATAGACATACAGTTACATGCTACTCCTGAAGAAATCAAGAAATGGTCCGAACAAGGAGGGGTCCAGACAGATCAGGGATGGTTGACGAAGGGAAAAGCCACATGGTTTCTCCCCGACTCTATGGTTCAAGTCATTATCAATACCGCACATAGTCCAGCACACCTAGGAGAAAAAGCCATGTTAGACAGTATTCAGAACCTTTGGTTTAACAAGCACTTACGAGCTGCAGCCAAGTAGAAAGTCCGTACTTGTATGATATGTTGTCAATTCAATCCAGGTAAAAGTGTCCCGGTGGAACAAGGTGGATTCCAACCTCCTGACCACCCTTTCGAAGTCCTCCAGATGGATTATATTCAGATGGAGCGATGTCGAGGTTTCAAGTATGTCCTTGTAGTTGTATGCGCTTTGTCCAGGTGGACAGAAGCATATCCAGTTCCAGATTACACAGCAGCGACCACTGCCAAGCAGTTGGTTCGTGAATTCTTCCCCCGTTATGGACTCCCTAGGGTCGTGTATTCTGATAACGGCCAGCCATTCTCATCCGAGTTAATGAAACATGTTTCCCTCTTGTTAGGGTACCAGTGGAAGTTCCATTGTGTGCGCCATCCTGAAGCAGCCGGTCTCGTAGAGAGACATAATCAGACCCTGAAAATCCGTATTGCCAAGACATGTAAAGAGAAAGGTGTAGACTGGCTAGTTGCCCTGCCAGTTGCTTTATTCTTTATGCGAATGGTCGCACACTCCAGATCAGGTCTGTCCCCTTATGAGGTCGTATTCGGCCGCCCCCCAAACATGTGGGGTACACCTAGACCCCGCAGTATTACAGATGTTTCCAGTAATATGTTGACAGATTACCTAGCTTCCTTGATGTCTGCCCTACACTCTTGTCGTTCACAGGTTGCCGCTACATTCCCAGACAATACTGAAGTGAAACCGCATGAGGTCATTCCAGGCGACCTCGTCCTTGTAAGGAATTTTGATCGTTCAAGTCCGCTGGAGCCTCGTTGGAAGGAGCCACGACTTGTCCTTCTGACCACCCGTACGGCCGTGAAGTTGGAGGGCCGCAAGGGTTGGGTCCATCTGTCCCATATCAAGAAGTTCCATGGAGTCCGGAAAAAGACATTTTTAAAGGACATTTCTAAAGACTGTCTGAAAGACTGCCTGAAACCAGACATTGATCTGAATCCTGAACTGAAAGTTCCTCTGTTAGAGAAAACTCCGCAACAGGAGTATAAGTTAAAGCTCCGGTCTAGTAAAATAAGTCAGCCAGTTTAATTGTCTAAGTCCCTCTCGGGTGAAACGGTTAGACAGGTATCTGACATGTATGAGATAGACCCCCATAGTGAGAGAGTTAGTCCAAACTCTATCCGATGTATCGTTTTTCTAAGTTTTCTATTGTTTCTAAGTTTGATGGTTACCTGCACAAGTTATGCATTGCATTTATGTTTTCCAATTTCTCATGTAAATAAGTTTTCTAATGCTACAGTAGAGCACACATTTAGTGATCTGCCTCCTCACGAGTTATCCTATCGTCTTGCTATGAGAAATAACACATTTGTAAGAATGTTGCACTATTCACACCAGACCAGCAATGCTACTAATTGTTGGGTGTGTGGTCGACTCCCCCCTTTCCAGACACCGAAGGGAGTTCTGCCACTCTTTCCTTATCCGTTTTCACATAATGGTTCGTGTGGAGCATGGTCCATGTTAACGTCATCTTCAAATGATGTGTCCCTTCTGAATAGAACATGTTTTCCAGACAAGCAAGGTCTCCCCCATAGAACAGGGTTAGATCTAGAAAATGAAGTTTACAATTTAGGTAATTATTCTTCGAATTTTATGGTCCTGAATGTTCAGTCTGATACTACTCCAGACTTACCTGCTATTTCAGTACTACCAGTCAAAGGCGAATTATGTGTCCGAAAGAATGGTTCCGCACATGTAGGACATAGTGATTGTACTACTACTGTCGAGTATAGTGACAGTGGGAAATCTATTTTCAAAGCTTCACGTCATTCTTATTTTGTTTGTGGTCAGACCGCATATGTTCGTCTGCCCCTCGATTGGGATGGAACATGTTATATTGCCTTCCTACTGCCACCAGTTTTTCTAGCCCCATCTGATTATCACAGAAACACACATCTAGTACACGTCAGAAATAGACGGGAGATTGAGTCCCCAATTGTCGATCAAACTGAAACTGCTCTAGAACAGTATACAGATTTCAATAGAGGTTTCTTTTTCTTTATAGGACCTGTCCAGAATAGTAAGTCAATCCGTAGGTTAACCAGAACCCTTGAAGCAGTAGTGAATGAGACTACTTCTGCTCTAGGTAACTTAACCGAAGAGCAATCTGCTATGAGATTTGTCGTGCTCCAAAATCGTCTCGTTCTTGACGTCATACTGGCCGATAGAGGAGGAGCATGTAGAGTCATCGGATCTAGTTGCTGCATTTTCATTCCTAATAACGCGCCGTCTGTTTATTCAGCTATAACCAGACTTCATAAAAGTGCCCATCAGTTACACCAGAATCCAGGCTCCTGGACATGGTCCGGTTGGCTCTGGAGTATCATATCTGCCTGGGGATGGAAAGTATTGTCATTCCTAGGTATTGCAGTAATGATCATATTCAGTTGCTGCCTCTGTATACAATGTGGCCCTGCGATTTGCGGCATTTGTGCTACCTCTTGTATTCCTAGTCCTAAGTCCCGTTCCAGGACAATTCGAGACGAGCAAATGATGCTGTATGAAATGATAGATGGTATCATGAATATAGATGTTTCCTGATGGAAACGTAGGGCACAAGGAGGGAATGTGGAAAAGTAAATTTTGCCATGTTGTATGTGCCTACGTGTTCCCTATGTTATGTTATATGTGCATGATCGATATGCATGTATTCCCCTATGATCGATTAAAGACGCAATTATAGTTGTGCAAAATATGAGAGAAGTTCCTTCAATGGCCATATACATCAATAATGTGTATGCATCTCTAAATGTCCAGATAGAGTGACAGTAACAAATTAGTTAAGGACACTGATTATTCAAAAATTGTGTTTATTTTTCTTTTTTTATATATATATAAATTCATATAAATACTGTTTTGAATCAAAAAATTACATAGAAAATCCATCAAATAATTACAAAAGATCACAAAAAGATCACAAATCATACATTACAATCATATAAATAGGCGAAAAATAATAATACCCCTAGGTAACAATCAACCAAGCAACTTACTTACGTGCCACCAGTCATACTACAACCATACCACATACTAAGATGAAGAAAAGGAACTGGATTCCAATTAGCTAGATAACAACGCTAATACTATACAAGGGCCACCAGATGTAACAGTCGGCCCTTGTAGCAGGTCTACGCGCGTTTCGGTGGTTCAAGCCACCTTCCTCAGGACCTTGTACATCATCAAGTGCAGATACCAGGGGATCAGAACAAACAAAGGAAGAATAGCCTAAGGAAAGGGAAGAAAACAAGTCTGTCACTCCAAAATACACAAAAATTGAATATGCAAAAACATTAGACGTTCACTGTTTAGGCAAGACTCTGGGAGCTCATCAACGTGACCATAGAGAAGGAGTCCTACATTTCACAAGATATATTTCTATAAATCTAACTCTTCGCAAAAAACGAGACAAAGATTAGCCAAAACTGTGGCAGAGAGAGGACATTTTTTTAAAAAGTCAATAGTAACAAATCGTTCTCAAACCCTATTGTATAGTATTAGCGTTGTTATCTAGCTAATTGGAATCCAGTTCCTTTTCTTCATCTTAGTATGTGGTATGGTTGTAGTATGACTGGTGGCACGTAAGTAAGTTGCTTGGTTGATTGTTACCTAGGGGTATTATTATTTTTCGCCTATTTATATGATTGTAATGTATGATTTGTGATCTTTTTGTGATCTTTTGTAATTATTTGATGGATTTTCTATGTAATTTTTTGATTCAAAACAGTATTTATATGAATTTATATATATATAAAAAAAGAAAAATAAACACAATTTTTGAATAATCAGTGTCCTTAACTAATTTGTTACTGTCACTCTATCTGGACATTTAGAGATGCATACACATTATTGATGTATATGGCCATTGAAGGAACTTCTCTCATATTTTGTGTATTTCTATTCCCCTCTGTTCCTTGGCCACAAATTGTTCACTTGAGGGGGTCCCATTATACATGTTGCCTACATTCGCGGTTTTTCAACCGTGGGATTCTTGTTTAGAGTTTTGTAAATCATTATTGTTGCCTTTTTATGAATTATTTCACTGTTTGGTCTGTTCTGGGTTGTTCTCACGTGACTGTGGCTTCTTGCTAAACACTATCTCCCCTTTTTTGCCATACTAGGGGTATATTTCTTTTGATATATCTGCTCTTTTGATAGAAATAAGTGTCTGATTATCCTCTTTCCACGCATCTATTTTGTCTCCTTCTAAATATGGATACTTTTCAGACGTTTGGTTTCACGGACGATGACTTCAATACCCTGATGGGGAAACTAGCAGGAGATAGTGGCCCCACCCCTCCTCAACAATTAGGAAATAGTGAGTGGCAGAATCTCTTGAACATGCGCAAAAGACTTAAACGCATAGAATCTCACGCCTTTTATATGTTCGAATACCTTAAAGCGGGCGTTATCCCCTCAGGCTTGAGAGTACGCAATGCCCCTGCGCTCTTTGTTGACATCAAAAAGTTCCTGGAGCGGTGGTCACTTATTTCTAACCGCTGCTCCAGGGACTGGATGATGTTAATCATTGAAACTGCAAAAGATGTGGCATCTACACTCTTGCAGGAAATAAACGATCTTGAGGAAAAGTTAAGTGCATCAACTGCAGTAGAAGACGGAAAGATCTGTCTTGAAAAAATTAGAACGGAGATGAAGGATTTTGAAACATACCTCACTAATAAAAAAATGGATAAACTAAAAAAAGATGTGAGGTGGTTTAGTAAAGAGAAGATTTATCCTTACCTTACCCCTAGTTACTATCAGGAGGCACCCCAAGGCAATCACAACCCTAACTATAATGGCTATCAAGGGAGAAAATACACCAATTTCTCTGACACAGGGTCCTCGGGCTCAGATGGAGATAACTACCAGGATACCAATTATGGCCAATCGAATCCTGGCTCCTTTAGGGGTCGGCCGAACCAACGTCCATTTAATGGGAGGGGTTTTTTACCCCGGGGCCAATACAGGGGAAGGAACGTCCGCTGGCAAGATCAAGCGGCCCATGCTCAAATGAACCCTCAACCTCCACAACAATACGTAAGGACTCGCAACCAACAGTATTGGTGGTAGAAGATGTAGAGACTTCTACATCTACTAATGACTTACCCGTCTATAACTTGTCCTCTACGAATCTCACACCTGAAGACACGAAAGTGCTCAGTAGGGGCTTGTCATTTGTTCCAAGTATTCATCTCAATAAATTCAAACTACATGAAGACCTTTTTGCTTTCTTCCGCAAAGTCAGGTTAAATAGATTCTTCTCTGATCGTCCACCCGGTGAGGAAGCGATTAACCTGTCGGGCTGCAAACCAGCATCGACTTTTACACCGACTTTGGACATGGTAGGTACAGAAGTACGCATTTTTGAACAGAACGTCCTCCAAGATATTGCGAGGGTTATAAAAAACACCTATACCCCTCAACCCAATCTTTCTCATTCAGAAAGAATTTCTCTGAATGAATTGAAGAACAATCCCTCCATAATTATCAAGCCTTGTGATAAAGGCGGGGGTATTACTGTATTTGATAAAGCAAATTATGATGACAAAATGTTGGAAATGCTAGCTGTAACAGACCATTATAGACCTGCCCAGCGTAAGGAATTGGACCGCCTGACTAGACACATCCAAGAAATAACTCAGGTGGCCTTCTCAGATGGTTATATTTGTGAAGATGAGTATGTTTTTCTCAACAGAACAACTCCCACCACTTCTGTTCTGTATGGTCTCCCGAAGACCCACAAGTCAGAAATCAACCCACCAATGCGACCTATTGTTTCGACTATTGGTTCTTGTACTGAACCACTGTCAAAGTATGTGGATAGATTCTTGTGCCCATTAACTCAGAAATATGCCTCTTATATCCGTGACACCGGGGATATAATTAACAAAATAGAGGGCTTGCCATTCAATCCTGACACAGACATCCTGGTGACGCTCGACATTGAGGCGTTATATACCAACATCCCTCAATGTCGGGCGTTACAGTCGGTGTCCAACCTTCTCATGAGACATCCTTCCGATCGGCCTGATGCTTTCATCCTCCAATGTTTGGAGATTGTACTTATGAATAACTTTTTTGAATACAATGGGAAGATCTTTAAGCAAATTCAGGGTACATCTATGGGGGCTTCCTGTGCCCCGAGTGTGGCTAATACATTCATGGGGGAATGGGAACTAACTAACATTTACAACGAACTGGCTCCATTTTTTGAGAATATTTCTGTTTGGAAGCGTTTTATCGATGATATTTTTTATATTTGGAAAGGACCAGAAGAACAACTACAAGCCTTTTTCCTTTGGCTCAATGCAAGTGACACCAACTTGAGGTTCACTATGAACCGTAGTAGTCTAAAAGTTGACTTTTTAGACATCAGCATTGCAGGGACCAATGGACACCTCACAGTCAGTCTATTTAGGAAAAGTACCGCGAAAAACACCATTTTGGAATTTGGCAGTTACCATCCGACCTGCCAAAGGGAATCGATACCTTTCGGCGAATTCTTACGAATTCGCCGGAATTGTACAGATATTGGCTCATTTCATCAATATGGAGATGCACTCAAAGAAAGACTAATCAAACGGGGCTATCCACATCGCCTTGTGCGTCAAGCCTACAAAAGGGCCAAATATTATGATAGATCTGCACTCCTGCGAGGTAATTCCCGAACCAAACATGATCGAATCACATGTGTGATCAATCATTCCACATTGAACCACAAGGTTCGTAATATCATCAATAAAAATTGGAGAATTTTGAACTCGGATGAGAACGGCTCTCCACTTCCTCTCCCCATGTTGGCTTATAGGAGGAATAGAAATCTGAGGGATATGCTGGTTCATGCCAGACCCCCCTCGAGAAATTCCCAATTTAACAACCAGCTTTCTATCACTGGACTTCCTGCGATAATGGGTAATCACAGATGTGGCTCCTGCCACGCCTGTGATTCAGCGATTACATCTGACACAGTGACCTACAATGAAAATAAGATCAAGCTGCGCTTTCTCACAAACTGTCGCAGTAGCAACATCGTGTACATTCTATTCTGCGACTGTGGTTTGGCTTATGTTGGTGAGACGGGTCGTGAGTTTCGCGTCCGTTTCAGCGAACATAAGTCCGCTATTAGGACCAGCAAGTTGTCAGCTCCGTTAGTTCAACATTGTATTGAGAAATCTCATGGAGAGAATGAGATCAAATGGTCTATCCTTGAAAAGGTTACAACTAAAATGGGACAATCGAGCGAAATCACGCGTAAAAAACGTGAAACGTTTTGGATTTACCATTTGGATAGCGTCAAGCGAGGGTTAAATGAAGAGTTATCCTGGTATGTGACCAAGTAATGAACCCTGGCCTTGACTCATCATGTGCCACCTTGGGTATCTGACATGGAACACTTAGAGTACATATCCTGCCCCCTAATTTTGGGAGCCTTCATTGTAGCAAATGGTTCAGTAGGGAGTGTGCCATATAGGAATTCTATTTCCTTCTCTTTAGCGAATTTGACTTCTGACATGCATTGATTCATTTATGATATATGTTATCTATTTGATTCATGAAACTTTTTTCAATCTTTCCCATCTCATCTAGATGGTGAAATTATTCCATTTCTTGTGACTCCACACTGGTTAGATGGACGCTACTTGGGAGTCTTTTTTCCTTTCTTGTTCAGTATATTGTCCCTGTCTATGATGGTAGATTTCTAAACCATTACGTATCTTGCATTTCCCTTGAATTATATATGTATTGATTTAAATTTCTTTAGTATTTTTTTTATATATTTAACATTTTCACTTTAATTGTCGCTCGTGTTGACCTGACATTCTGGCATGCTTATAATCGTGGCCTGATCGGCCCTTATTGTCAGGCATTAGTGAGATAGACGCTATTTCGTAGTCCTCTTTCTATGCCCATGATGGGAGACTCCCATTACCTGTTACGCTTTTTTGTAAACTTCCCGCGTGATCTTAGGACCTATCGCGGTAGCTATAAAACATGACGGGTTTCTGTGGTCTTCCGCTGAGGGTTTCTTCCGACGTAGAGGGATCACGTCGCATTGCTGCGCAACACTAAGTAAGCAAACTTGAGTGATATTTTTGGATGTAGGAATTTGGATTAGCTATCGCTTTCACATTTGAGACTTGCCTAAGCTGTTAACATGCCCTGTGGATTACAAATGGACCACTCGCTACTGACGGGCTTTTTTTGTAAATGCGCACGCACCCGGGGGTTTTGTAAGATGTGTAGATCGAAGTCACCTTTCTTCACCGGGGCATGGACCGCCATATGTTTTAGTATGTGTTTCTGGTCGACTCTATTTTTGCTAGTAACAGCGCATACTTTCCAAAGTAGACCCTTGCTGTATGCGGCACGCATATAACGCCCGTACTTCTTTTAACTTTCAGGATCGCTGGTGTTGGAAACTATACCCTACCTATGGATGGCTTATTGACCATATACAGAAGTAAGCTCATTTATTTGTTGCTATGGTTTAGAAATCTCCAAATCGTGTACCGGTACCGGTACTAAGAGGATTTCTCTATACATTTTTCACCCTTACATAGATCCAGAAGCAACAGAACTTATTTCCCTCGCCGTCCGTATCTAATTGAGATCCTCGTTTTGATAAATACCAAATATATGAGTACATTGAGAACCATTATCAGCACGGACATCCTGCGACTATTTGGGTATGTCAATCGGTGAACCTGATTATTAACAGCATTAAATGAAGAGTGGTCTATTAGGAGGCATTTACACAGATCTTGGTGTTTTCCATATATGTTTCACACCAAGTATGACCCCCTGGCTCTGTATATGTTTTTTCTGCAGCCAGCAACACGGAACAGTTTGATTATCCAATCCACTATATGAAGCGTTTTAGCTTTTCTGTTCCCTGTCTCCATCGTGAGTGGAACCATTGGTAAGCTTTCCAATTGTGGAATACACATGAGTTTTAGCTAGTCCTTTGAGCACACTTTATTCTAAAAGTTTTTTTTTTATTTTATGTAGAAGCTGTGCACCGGATTTCATCCTACTCTTGATTTTATTGACTATATATTCCTTTTGAAAGGATACTCGTATATTATATTGTAAGTATATCATTGCATGCCATGATGTGTCATTATTAGCTCATATTTCTTCGAACTAGATTAGGTTATGCCTTGTTGCCCACTTCTTTTTATATATAGTAAATCTATGGCTGTAGTTTTATCCCTGCCTACGTAGGGATCACTAATAGGGTTTGAGAACGATTTGTTACTATTGACTTTTTAAAAAAATGTCCTCTCTCTGCCACAGTTTTGGCTAATCTTTGTCTCGTTTTTTGCGAAGAGTTAGATTTATAGAAATATATCTTGTGAAATGTAGGACTCCTTCTCTATGGTCACGTTGATGAGCTCCCAGAGTCTTGCCTAAACAGTGAATGTCTAATGTTTTTGCATATTCAATTTTTGTGTATTTTGGAGTGACAGACTTGTTTTCTTCCCTTTCCTTAGGCTATTCTTCCTTTGTTTGTTCTGATCCCCTGGTATCTGCACTTGATGATGTACAAGGTCCTGAGGAAGGTGGCTTGAACCACCGAAACGCGCGTAGACCTGCTACAAGGGCCGACTGTTACATCTGGTGGCCCTTGTATAGTATTAGCGTTGTTATCTAGCTAATTGGAATCCAGTTCCTTTTCTTCATCTTAGTATGTGGTATGGTTGTAGTATGACTGGTGGCACGTAAGTAAGTTGCTTGGTTGATTGTTACCTAGGGGTATTATTATTTTTCGCCTATTTATATGATTGTAATGTATGATTTGTGATCTTTTTGTGATCTTTTGTAATTATTTGATGGATTTTCTATGTAATTTTTTGATTCAAAACAGTATTTATATGAATTTATATATATATAAAAAAAGAAAAATAAACACAATTTTTGAATAATCAGTGTCCTTAACTAATTTGTTACTGTCACTCTATCTGGACATTTAGAGATGCATACACATTATTGATGTATATGGCCATTGAAGGAACTTCTCTCATATTTTGTGTATTTCTATTCCCCTCTGTTCCTTGGCCACAAATTGTTCACTTGAGGGGGTCCCATTATACATGTTGCCTACATTCGCGGTTTTTCAACCGTGGGATTCTTGTTTAGAGTTTTGTAAATCATTATTGTTGCCTTTTTATGAATTATTTCACTGTTTGGTCTGTTCTGGGTTGTTCTCACGTGACTGTGGCTTCTTGCTAAACACTATCTCCCCTTTTTTGCCATACTAGGGGTATATTTCTTTTGATATATCTGCTCTTTTGATAGAAATAAGTGTCTGATTATCCTCTTTCCAAGCATCTATTTTGTCTCCTTCTAAATATGGATACTTTTCAGACGTTTGGTTTCACGGACGATGACTTCAATACCCTGATGGGGAAACTAGCAGGAGATAGTGGCCCCACCCCTCCTCAACAATTAGGAAATAGTGAGTGGCAGAATCTCTTGAACATGCGCAAAAGACTTAAACGCATAGAATCTCACGCCTTTTATATGTTCGAATACCTTAAAGCGGGCGTTATCCCCTCAGGCTTGAGAGTACGCAATGCCCCTGCGCTCTTTGTTGACATCAAAAAGTTCCTGGAGCGGTGGTCACTTATTTCTAACCGCTGCTCCAGGGACTGGATGATGTTAATCATTGAAACTGCAAAAGATGTGGCATCTACACTCTTGCAGGAAATAAACGATCTTGAGGAAAAGTTAAGTGCATCAACTGCAGTAGAAGACGGAAAGATCTGTCTTGAAAAAATTAGAACGGAGATGAAGGATTTTGAAACATACCTCACTAATAAAAAAATGGATAAACTAAAAAAAGATGTGAGGTGGTTTAGTAAAGAGAAGATTTATCCTTACCTTACCCCTAGTTACTATCAGGAGGCACCCCAAGGCAATCACAACCCTAACTATAATGGCTATCAAGGGAGAAAATACACCAATTTCTCTGACACAGGGTCCTCGGGCTCAGATGGAGATAACTACCAGGATACCAATTATGGCCAATCGAATCCTGGCTCCTTTAGGGGTCGGCCGAACCAACGTCCATTTAATGGGAGGGGTTTTTTACCCCGGGGCCAATACAGGGGAAGGAACGTCCGCTGGCAAGATCAAGCGGCCCATGCTCAAATGAACCCTCAACCTCCACAACAATACGTAAGGACTCGCAACCAACAGTATTGGTGGTAGAAGATGTAGAGACTTCTACATCTACTAATGACTTACCCGTCTATAACTTGTCCTCTACGAATCTCACACCTGAAGACACGAAAGTGCTCAGTAGGGGCTTGTCATTTGTTCCAAGTATTCATCTCAATAAATTCAAACTACATGAAGACCTTTTTGCTTTCTTCCGCAAAGTCAGGTTAAATAGATTCTTCTCTGATCGTCCACCCGGTGAGGAAGCGATTAACCTGTCGGGCTGCAAACCAGCATCGACTTTTACACCGACTTTGGACATGGTAGGTACAGAAGTACGCATTTTTGAACAGAACGTCCTCCAAGATATTGCGAGGGTTATAAAAAACACCTATACCCCTCAACCCAATCTTTCTCATTCAGAAAGAATTTCTCTGAATGAATTGAAGAACAATCCCTCCATAATTATCAAGCCTTGTGATAAAGGCGGGGGTATTACTGTATTTGATAAAGCAAATTATGATGACAAAATGTTGGAAATGCTAGCTGTAACAGACCATTATAGACCTGCCCAGCGTAAGGAATTGGACCGCCTGACTAGACACATCCAAGAAATAACTCAGGTGGCCTTCTCAGATGGTTATATTTGTGAAGATGAGTATGTTTTTCTCAACAGAACAACTCCCACCACTTCTGTTCTGTATGGTCTCCCGAAGACCCACAAGTCAGAAATCAACCCACCAATGCGACCTATTGTTTCGACTATTGGTTCTTGTACTGAACCACTGTCAAAGTATGTGGATAGATTCTTGTGCCCATTAACTCAGAAATATGCCTCTTATATCCGTGACACCGGGGATATAATTAACAAAATAGAGGGCTTGCCATTCAATCCTGACACAGACATCCTGGTGACGCTCGACATTGAGGCGTTATATACCAACATCCCTCAATGTCGGGCGTTACAGTCGGTGTCCAACCTTCTCATGAGACATCCTTCCGATCGGCCTGATGCTTTCATCCTCCAATGTTTGGAGATTGTACTTATGAATAACTTTTTTGAATACAATGGGAAGATCTTTAAGCAAATTCAGGGTACATCTATGGGGGCTTCCTGTGCCCCGAGTGTGGCTAATACATTCATGGGGGAATGGGAACTAACTAACATTTACAACGAACTGGCTCCATTTTTTGAGAATATTTCTGTTTGGAAGCGTTTTATCGATGATATTTTTTATATTTGGAAAGGACCAGAAGAACAACTACAAGCCTTTTTCCTTTGGCTCAATGCAAGTGACACCAACTTGAGGTTCACTATGAACCGTAGTAGTCTAAAAGTTGACTTTTTAGACATCAGCATTGCAGGGACCAATGGACACCTCACAGTCAGTCTATTTAGGAAAAGTACCGCGAAAAACACCATTTTGGAATTTGGCAGTTACCATCCGACCTGCCAAAGGGAATCGATACCTTTCGGCGAATTCTTACGAATTCGCCGGAATTGTACAGATATTGGCTCATTTCATCAATATGGAGATGCACTCAAAGAAAGACTAATCAAACGGGGCTATCCACATCGCCTTGTGCGTCAAGCCTACAAAAGGGCCAAATATTATGATAGATCTGCACTCCTGCGAGGTAATTCCCGAACCAAACATGATCGAATCACATGTGTGATCAATCATTCCACATTGAACCACAAGGTTCGTAATATCATCAATAAAAATTGGAGAATTTTGAACTCGGATGAGAACGGCTCTCCACTTCCTCTCCCCATGTTGGCTTATAGGAGGAATAGAAATCTGAGGGATATGCTGGTTCATGCCAGACCCCCCTCGAGAAATTCCCAATTTAACAACCAGCTTTCTATCACTGGACTTCCTGCGATAATGGGTAATCACAGATGTGGCTCCTGCCACGCCTGTGATTCAGCGATTACATCTGACACAGTGACCTACAATGAAAAAAAGATCAAGCTGCGCTTTCTCACAAACTGTCGCAGTAGCAACATCGTGTACATTCTATTCTGCGACTGTGGTTTGGCTTATGTT
This sequence comes from Lissotriton helveticus, assembly GCF_964261635.1. Classification (NCBI taxonomy): domain Eukaryota; kingdom Metazoa; phylum Chordata; class Amphibia; order Caudata; family Salamandridae; genus Lissotriton; species Lissotriton helveticus. Next base: position 1,520,473 of record NW_027611658.1, on the reverse strand, counting down.
GGTGAGACGGGTCATGAGTTTCGCGTCCGTTTCAGCGAACATAAGTCCGCTATTAGGACCAGCAAGTTGTCAGCTCCGTTAGTTCAACATTGTATTGAGAAATCTCATGGAGAGAATGAGATCAAATGGTCTATCCTTGAAAAGGTTACAACTAAAATGGGACAATCGAGCGAAATCACGCGTAAAAAACGTGAAACGTTTTGGATTTACCATTTGGATAGCGTCAAGCGAGGGTTAAATGAAGAGTTATCCTGGTATGTGACCAAGTAATGAACCCTGGCCTTGACTCATCATGTGCCACCTTGGGTATCTGACATGGAACACTTAGAGTACATATCCTGCCCCCTAATTTTGGGAGCCTTCATTGTAGCAAATGGTTCAGTAGGGAGTGTGCCATATAGGAATTCTATTTCCTTCTCTTTAGCGAATTTGACTTCTGACATGCATTGATTCATTTATGATATATGTTATCTATTTGATTCATGAAACTTTTTTCAATCTTTCCCATCTCATCTAGATGGTGAAATTATTCCATTTCTTGTGACTCCACACTGGTTAGATGGACGCTACTTGGGAGTCTTTTTTCCTTTCTTGTTCAGTATATTGTCCCTGTCTATGATGGTAGATTTCTAAACCATTACGTATCTTGCATTTCCCTTGAATTATATATGTATTGATTTAAATTTCTTTAGTATTTTTTTTATATATTTAACATTTTCACTTTAATTGTCGCTCGTGTTGACCTGACATTCTGGCATGCTTATAATCGTGGCCTGATCGGCCCTTATTGTCAGGCATTAGTGAGATAGACGCTATTTCGTAGTCCTCTTTCTATGCCCATGATGGGAGACTCCCATTACCTGTTACGCTTTTTTGTAAACTTCCCGCGTGATCTTAGGACCTATCGCGGTAGCTATAAAACATGACGGGTTTCTGTGGTCTTCCGCTGAGGGTTTCTTCCGACGTAGAGGGATCACGTCGCATCGCTGCGCAACACTAAGTAAGCAAACTTGAGTGATATTTTTGGATGTAGGAATTTGGATTAGCTATCGCTTTCACATTTGAGACTTGCCTAAGCTGTTAACATGCCCTGTGGATTACAAATGGACCACTCGCTACTGACGGGCTTTTTTTGTAAATGCGCACGCACCCGGGGGTTTTGTAAGATGTGTAGATCGAAGTCACCTTTCTTCACCGGGGCATGGACCGCCATATGTTTTAGTATGTGTTTCTGGTCGACTCTATTTTTGCTAGTAACAGCGCATACTTTCCAAAGTAGACCCTTGCTGTATGCGGCACGCATATAACGCCCGTACTTCTTTTAACTTTCAGGATCGCTGGTGTTGGAAACTATACCCTACCTATGGATGGCTTATTGACCATATACAGAAGTAAGCTCATTTATTTGTTGCTATGGTTTAGAAATCTCCAAATCGTGTACCGGTACCGGTACTAAGAGGATTTCTCTATACATTTTTCACCCTTACATAGATCCAGAAGCAACAGAACTTATTTCCCTCGCCGTCCGTATCTAATTGAGATCCTCGTTTTGATAAATACCAAATATATGAGTACATTGAGAACCATTATCAGCACGGACATCCTGCGACTATTTGGGTATGTCAATCGGTGAACCTGATTATTAACAGCATTAAATGAAGAGTGGTCTATTAGGAGGCATTTACACAGATCTTGGTGTTTTCCATATATGTTTCACACCAAGTATGACCCCCTGGCTCTGTATATGTTTTTTCTGCAGCCAGCAACACGGAACAGTTTGATTATCCAATCCACTATATGAAGCGTTTTAGCTTTTCTGTTCCCTGTCTCCATCGTGAGTGGAACCATTGGTAAGCTTTCCAATTGTGGAATACACATGAGTTTTAGCTAGTCCTTTGAGCACACTTTATTCTAAAAGTTTTTTTTAATTTTATGTAGAAGCTGTGCACCGGATTTCATCCTACTCTTGATTTTATTGACTATATATTCCTTTTGAAAGGATACTCGTATATTATATTGTAAGTATATCATTGCATGCCATGATGTGTCATTATTAGCTCATATTTCTTCGAACTAGATTAGGTTATGCCTTGTTGCCCACTTCTTTTTATATATAGTAAATCTATGGCTGTAGTTTTATCCCTGCCTACGTAGGGATCACTAATAGGGTTTGAGAACGATTTGTTACTATTGACTTTTTAAAAAAATGTCCTCTCTCTGCCACAGTTTTGGCTAATCTTTGTCTCGTTTTTTGCGAAGAGTTAGATTTATAGAAATATATCTTGTGAAATGTAGGACTCCTTCTCTATGGTCACGTTGATGAGCTCCCAGAGTCTTGCCTAAACAGTGAATGTCTAATGTTTTTGCATATTCAATTTTTGTGTATTTTGGAGTGACAGACTTGTTTTCTTCCCTTTCCTTAGGCTATTCTTCCTTTGTTTGTTCTGATCCCCTGGTATCTGCACTTGATGATGTACAAGGTCCTGAGGAAGGTGGCTTGAACCACCGAAACGCGCGTAGACCTGCTACAAGGGCCGACTGTTACATCTGGTGGCCCTTGTATAGTATTAGCGTTGTTATCTAGCTAATTGGAATCCAGTTCCTTTTCTTCATCTTAGTATGTGGTATGGTTGTAGTATGACTGGTGGCACGTAAGTAAGTTGCTTGGTTGATTGTTACCTAGGGGTATTATTATTTTTCGCCTATTTATATGATTGTAATGTATGATTTGTGATCTTTTTGTGATCTTTTGTAATTATTTGATGGATTTTCTATGTAATTTTTTGATTCAAAACAGTATTTATATGAATTTATATATATATAAAAAAAGAAAAATAAACACAATTTTTGAATAATCAGTGTCCTTAACTAATTTGTTACTGTCACTCTATCTGGACATTTAGAGATGCATACACATTATTGATGTATATGGCCATTGAAGGAACTTCTCTCATATTTTGTGTATTTCTATTCCCCTCTGTTCCTTGGCCACAAATTGTTCACTTGAGGGGGTCCCATTATACATGTTGCAATTATAGTTGTGTCCATCTCTAGTATGCCAGTTTCCAGTTTTCGTGAATACAACGAATATCGGGCCTATGTAAAGCTACGTTGCCACGTTTTACAGTGTGCACGTTAATTCATTGAATTATCCCCGTTTCTAGGCCTCAAAAGGGCCCGGACTTAGATTCAGCTCCTGTTTTCTGAACCCTCTCCAAGGAGCGATACAGCCCCCACCTGTATCCCTGACTCTTAGCTTACTTTCATGCCTCGCAGTGCCCGGCTTGGCCTGGCTCTGCCTCCCAGTCTGCCAAGAATATGTTATGTTTCTAGTTATCAGTCCAGCCCTCCTTCTCTGCATTCCTAAGCTACTGAATCGCATCAATAGTTTCCGTCATGGTCTAGCCTTTATGTCTCCATGTAAGAGAAATACTGTATTAATATTTATAGAATATTCCCCGCACACGCACTACATGTAGAATTATGCATGCACCAGTCTTAATGTCTGTTAGCCTTTACTCTGATAACTTTTGGATTCTATCAACATGTACTCTAAACACCAGATACTAGATATGCCTGGGTACATGTCGCTCTGACACTCCAGACTTTAGTCTCCTCTTCTAGCGCAGAAGTCATAGCCCCCCAGTTCTCCCTGGTAACACGTCATTGTCAGTTTGCGCGCACCACTAGGTTAGAGGTCCCAGCTGCTCAGGTAGCCCCCTCCATGTTTCCGCCCCATTTATGACATATTCTGTTACGTTTACATCACATGTCTGTGTATACGCCCTGTACACGCCTTCTTGTTACCTCATTTTGCCCTTATCTTTCGCGACTGCTACAAACTCCGCCTACTGCTACGCCTACTGTATTGAATGCAATGTATTTTGTTTAACTATATATACTAATGTTCTGTTATTAAAAGTTATGCGCATCATTCCCAGATCCTGCCCCCGGCAGCTGTCGGGCCCTGCCATCCCATTCCCATGCAGGCTGTCCTGTTCCTGTCCTTTTATGCCTGATTAAAGCCTGTACACTCTAGCTACCTCGAATCTTGACTCTTATTTATTGAGCTATCTGTTTGTATGAGTATCCCGAAAAATAGAACCGGTAATTAATTATTTATTTACCACACCTTTAACAATAAACACCATAAAAAGGCAACGATTAGAACAGGCAGATACAAGGTGCCAGCATTCAAACATAAAAAAACACAAATCATTACTTCTAATTAATAGTTTTTTATCATCGTCATTTTGTTGTACATTATACATCATAAGTAACAAAAATGCTTCTCACACTTCTTTATTATAACATTTCAGCATACTGCAGACTTCTGCACAACACAGCTTAAAAACAAACACAAACTCAATATCTCTGCCTTAACACTTATTAGTTCCCAAAGGCAAGACCTATTGGCTATGCCAATGCTTGTTTTGTTTATTTCAGCAGGATTACTTTTTGTCACTATTAAATTAGCTTCACACATTCCCTTTATTGCTGGATTTTGAGACCCTTCACCAGGGCTCAAGTCCTAAAAAAAGAAGTGGGGGGACTCATCCGAAAAAGAGGTGCTACAGAGTATGTGACTACGGGCCAGCGATGCAGTAACACTGGCAGTAAAAACTGCTTGCAGTTTGATACCAGTGTTGATTTATATCATCTTGTTTACATACTAATAGGTTAGTTCACAAAATGCTAATTTGGAGTAGGTCCCAATCCTGCCTACCTCATTAATATTTATGAGATTAGTTTCACATTGTGACGCACTCTGACTGGCCACAATCATGGGGCTGGTGGCCTGTGCAAGATTCTTCCTACTTGCTGAAATAAAGCTTGAATTCCGCGGACAGGAGATGTGCACGTGTACGGACAGGAGATGTGCACTCTGTACGCATGCACATCTCCTGTTCCCTCCCCCTGTCGGCTCCACGGAGCCAGCTTGTTCATTTTTGCAATTGTGCAACAATCTTGCTGTAGCATGGACTGAAACAAAAAAATATGTTTGCTCCATTTCATTATTACACAAAAAGCAAAACGATGCTAATGTATTTCACAAGCCAAGTGGAGTTTGCTACCACCAGCAGTAACTGTTCCAGCACGAAGTGTTCTGCACACCACAGACTTTCAGAAATGGGGGCCTAAGTTTTTAAAGGGAAGACTTCTTTACAAAACACGCACAGGTCAAACCTTCAAAGGGACAATACGATGAAGGGAATGATATTATTAATTCCAGTTTCTTGCCTTTGCTTAGACTGCATTCCAGGTCATTGTTTTTCACACACTATGCCATTCCAGACAGAGACCACACATATGCAAATCAGTCTTGCCAAACACATGTTAGAGGCTAGAATGTTTGACAAAATAATATGTTCAATGAACCTGTCCAGAAGCGACTAAAGCAGAGAGAATATCTAAGATTTTATTTGGGGGCATTGGTGATTAAACTGGTCAGCAGATGTAACTGATCACCGGAAGTCAAGGATGTAAAAATATATTAATATATTTTTTGGGATTTTAGACATCTTGCCAACGGATATAATGGAATTCAATCCAAACTTTTGTAAAATATGTTCCTGTGTTGCATGGTCTAAGTCTTCCTCAAAAGCAAACATACAAGTTTATACTTTGCGAAGTCTAACGTCATTAAACCTGCAAGCTTTAATGACATAAGGAAAGATGGAAGCTTCCTCTTCAGGCAGAGAGACTGGGAAACACAGGGACAGTACTGCACACGTGGGATTTCGGATAAGGGGTAGGGAAAGGGTTGCATGATACTCCCTCCATCAGAACTCCTCACCTGATTGAATAAGACATTATTTGTGAACGAGTCAATTAACGCAATCAATTGTAATATTTTATAAACTTGCACTGTGTATGTATAATTTGCTTTTGAATGTCTGTGGTTGAAGTCTTAGAAAAAAACAGTGTTCAAGTTTGTCACTTTATCAGCTGAGGGCACAGCTACGCAGTCCCCGTCTTTTGTGATATAGACATATTAATACAAAATAATAAGGAACGCGTAATGTTTCACACAGTCGTGTTGTGTTTTAGTCTTAGCGATCCTCGCTCAAAAGGGTATGTGGTAATCTGGATGAGAAGGCTGACTTCAAAGAAGTTGTTTTATTATTCAAAGATGCTCCTGGCAAGTACTGTTCTCGAAGATCTTAAAATTGGTCTGGCCAAAGGTTTCAGCTCACTTGACTCCACGAGAAGGCAAGTACTTGGGGTCTCATTTATAAGGCTATGCCTCACTTTTACGCCACCGATGCGTCACTTTTTGTGACGCACCAGTGGCATAAAAAATGCGCTTTGTTGAGTCATATTTACAAAGAGACGCATCTAGGTAGAATCGTCTCTTTGTAAACCCCTGCGCCACATTATACCTGCGCCAGGTATATGTATGCAAGGGTGGTGTATTGACGCAAGGAAGGGTCGTAAAAGTGACGCAGTGAAATTATGAGATTTCACTGCGTCACTTTTAGGACACCGTTGCGTCAAATTCTTGAGCCTGCCTCACAGCAGGCGTAAGACTGACGCAGGCCCTTTCACATGGGGTTTGCCCCATGTGAAAGGACGCATTGCTGGAGTTGCGTCACTTTTGTGACACACTCTAGCAATGCTTCACTTTTGCGCTTACAGATACGTCAGAAATACTGACGTATCTGTAACTCCTTGCGACATGATGCATCATACATTAAATATGACGCATCAGGAATGTCGCAAGGAGTGCGCACTGAAAAGTGACGCATCGCTGCTTTCACGCAGCGTTGCGTCATTTCTCATAAATGAGGCCCCTGCAATGGAACTCAGAATGTACGCAAGACAACAGCAGTATTTCATAGACCCTAAACCTTATCTGCAGATGAACGGGACCCCTCACTGAGTGGTACTGTTCATCTGCAGATAAGGTTTAGGGTCTATGCAACATCCATTGGGCTCACGGGGCTTCAGCCCCCCCCGTCGTGTCTGTCAGCCCGGGCAGAGACAGCTTCGGGGGCTGGTGACCATCTCGTTGCAGCCGCACCCGAGGACTTAACAGGTCTTTAAAAGACCATTTACTTGTAAATGAGGCTTTTGTTGTGTTTTCGCCCCTTCTTTCAGTCACTCTGTCTATGGTTGGAAGAATTAGCCCCCCCCCTGAAATGTAGCTCTAGTTGCCTGCCTGCCGCTCAGTATCAAGAATATAATTAGGGCTCCTGGTTTATGGTTTTGATATTTTTTAAAGGTAGTAAAAACGAGGTTTGACCAATCCGAGAAAAAAAAGGTGTTTTTTTCCCTGGGCCCCTCCCCCAAACGAAAACACATTGACCTGAAGCCTAAGTGTATTCTGAGTCATAAAAAGTTTATTAGATGAAAAAATATTGTACGGGCACTTTTTTGCACAAAAAGTCACTTTTTGGCACTTTTTTGAGAGAAATAAAATAGTTCGCAGATTTTTTTTAAATCGACCGAATTAAAAAAAAAATGCTCTTGTTGGATGGCTTTGGACATAAGGCCGCAGTCCAGGGATGACTTCTGGCCTCCTGGGATGACTTTTTGAAGTTTTGGGGTTTAAGGGGGCATAGTCACTTCTTCCATCCAGGCTACGTTGCTCAAAATCGGGTACGATGTCAGGTTCTTCCCTTGGCTGGAAGCTGAAAAAAAAACTTCAGATAATAGCAAAGGTAGATAGATCAAATGAAAGCATCAGATCTGAGCTTTCTAACAAGTATATTTAGGTCATGGGTACTCACGAAGTGACTGTGATATCCATTCTGAGCTATTTGTTAAATTAGCAAATCTTGTCAAAAAAACTTTTTTTGACGATTTTTGCTAATTTTCGGTATCAACCCTCATGGCTGTTTTCGGGTCCCTGTAGCCACCAGGACCCCATAATATATCTCAGATGATATAACAAGAGTGGCTAGGGCTCATTTCCAGCCTCCAGGTACATGTCTGACTCCTATTTGTGACATTTCGAGGTGTTTGGGGTCAAACTCATTTTTTCCATTATAGGCCATATAGCTCAGAGTCACATCACATTGAGCTCAGAGTCACATCAAATTTCTAGTTCTGGACCTAAGGACCCCTTAGTATACCTCAGATGACATACCAGGAGTGTCTAAGACCCATTTCTGGCATCCAGGGATGACTTTTTGAAGTTTTGGGGTTTAAGGGGGCAAAGTCACTTCTTCCATCCAGCCTAAGGTGCTCAAAATCGGGTACAATGTCAGGTTTTTCCCATGGCTGGAAGCTGAAAAAAAAACTTCAGATAATAGCAAAGGTAGATAGATCAAATGAAAGCATCAGATCTGAGCTTTCTAACAAGTATATTTAGGTCCTGGGTACTCACAAAGTGACTGTGATATCCATTCTGAGCTATTTGGAAAATTAGCAAATCTTGTCAAAAAAACTTTTTTTGACGATTTTTGCTAATTTTCGGTATCAACCCTCATGACTGTTTTCAGGTCCCTGTAGCCACCAGGACCCCATAATATATCTCAGATTATATAACAAGAGTGGCTAGGGCTCATTTCCAGCCTCCAGGTACATGTCTGACTCCTATTTGTGACATTTTGAGGTGTTTGGTGTCAAATTCATTTTTTTCCATTATAGCTCCTAGATATCAGAGTCACATCAGATTTCTAGTTCTGGACCCAAGAAGACCATAGTATACCTCAGATGACATACCAAGAGTGTCTAAGACCCATTTCTGGCCTCCAGGGGTGACTTTTTGAAGTTTTTGGGTTTAAGGGGGCAAAGTGACTTTTTCCACCCAGCCCAATGTTCTCAAAATCGGGTTCGATATCAGGTGTTTCCCTTGGTTGGTAGCGGAAAAAAAACTTTATATAATATCAAAGTTATATATATCACATGAAAGCATCAGAGCTGACCTTTCTAACAAGTGTATTCATATCTTGCGCACTCAAACAGTGTCTCTGATATCCATTCTGAGCTATTTGGAAAATTAGCAAATCTTGTCAAAAAAAATTTTGGGACGATTTTTGCTAATTTTCAGTATCAACCCACCTGACTGTTTTTGGGTCCCTGTGGCCACCAGGACCCTATATTATATCTCAGGTGATATAGCAAGAGTGTCTAGGGCTCATTTCCAGCCTCCAGGTACATTTCTGAGTCCTATTTCAGACATTTTGAGGTGTTTGGTGTCAAATTCATTTTTTCCATTATAGGCCCTAGATATCAGAGTCACATCACATTTCTAGTTCTGGACCCAAGAACACCATAGTATACCTCAGATGACATACCAAGAGTGTCTAAGACCCGTTTCTGGCCTCCAGGGGTGACTTTTTGAAGTTTTTGGGTTTAAGGGGGCAAAGTCACTTTTTCCACCCGAGGTCGTGGAACTCGGAGCTGGGTAAAAGTTTAGCTTGAGTGCCCTCCCCATGGAGGTCAAAAATGTTATTGCATCAAAATCATTTAAAAACTATATAGGTGTAATTGTAGTGCCCTGAATGCTATATGGCTGCATTTGCACCGTTCTAGGTATTTACAAAATGAATTTCTAACACTTTTGAAGTCTCCATGAAGTGAAAAATGACTAAGTCCAAAAACTTCACTGGTGCATCAAAGTGGTCAAAAAAGGTCAACATTGGGTTAAAATTAACAAAACATAGTGCTGCAGTGGTCCAATAGCAGGCTAAAGACATAATGAATGACACAGAATGAACAGTTTTACTAAACACTTTGAAAATTCGATTTTCAATTTCAGGGGGACAAGGTCATGGAACTCCGAGCTGGGTAAAAGTTCAGCTTAAGGGCCCTCCCCATGGAGGTCAAAAATGTTATTACATCAAAATCTTTTAAAAACTATATAGGTGTAATTGCAGTCTCCTGAATGCTATGTAACTGCATTTGCACTGTTCTGTGTGCCTCCAAAATGAATTTCTAACACTTTTGAAGTCCCCATGAAGTGAAAAATGACGAAGTACAAAGACATCATTGGTGCATGAAAGTGTTTAAAAACGGTCACAAATGCATAAAAATGAAAAAAACAAAGTGCTACACTGGCCCAATAGCAAGCTAAACACACAATGAATGACCCAGAATGAATATATTTACAAATTACTTGGAAAATGCTATTTTAAATTTCAGGGGGACGAGGTCACAGAAGTCATGGAACTCCGAGCGGGGTAAAAGTTCAAACTTTCCACCCCTCATGGAGTTCAAAATGTTTAATTCATCAAAATCATTTAAAAACTATATAGGTGTGATTGGAGTGTCCTGATTGCTATATAGGTGCATTTGCACTGTCCTGTGTGCCTCCAAAGTGACTTTTTAACACTTTTGAAATCTCCATGAAGCAAAAAGTGACTAAGTCCAAAGACCATTTGGAGCATCAAAGTGTTCAAAAACGGTCAAAAATGCATAAAAACGAAAAAAAAAACAAGTGCTACAGTGGCCCAATAGCATGCTAAACACACAATGAATGACACAGAATGAATAGTTGTACACATTACTTTGAAAATGCAATTTTAAATTTCAGGGGGACAAGGTCACGAAAGTCATGGAACTCCGAGCGGGGTAAAAGTTCAACCTTTCCCCCCTTATGGAGGTCAAAATTTTAATACATCAAAATCATTTAAAAACTATATAGGTGTGATGGCAGTGTCTTGGATACATCCCACATGAATTTTAAACACATTAGGAGCATCTCTGATCAAAATAACCATAAAAATCCCAAAGCTGCATCAGTGCTTCACAGTGCTCCAAAACGGTCAAAAATGGACGAAAATGAAAAATATTCTCCATATCTGAGTTTTTATAACATTCCTTAGATAATGTATATCTTGAATTAGTTTTAAATCCTTTTATTAAAAAGTTTCTTTTCTATGCTGCACTGGTGCAACGCCTCAAGTCTGAGAAGCTGCACCAGTGCAGCCGAAGCAGCACTGGTGCAGCCGAAGCAGACCTTTGACCAATCCGAGAAAAAAAGGTGTTTTTTTCCCTGGGCCCCTCCCCCAAACGAAAACACATTGACCTGAAGCCTAAGTGTATTCTGAGTCATAAAAAGTTTATTAGATGAAAAAATATTGTACGGGCACTTTTTTGCACAAAAAGTCACTTTTTGGCACTTTTTTGAGAGAAATAAAATAGTTCGCAGATTTTTTTTAAATCGACCGAATAAAAAAAAATGCTCTTGTTGGATGGCTTTGGACATAAGGCCGCAGAAACAAAAGGAATTTTTCAAATATCTGTTTTTCTCACTTTTTTATTGCTGTTTGAAATTTCTGACTTCACTTTTTGCATCATTGGTGATGCATGTGTTTAACATTGAGCTTGGGAAAATTGAAAAAAAATAGACTTTGGGGATTGTTTACTAGGGCAAGTGATACATCAAATTAAGACTCAAATTAAACTGAACCTCAAGCTGAAAAAAAAAACAAAATAGCATTTACGATCACTTTTTTATAAGCGACTTTAACAATTGTTTTTTTAGCTGTATTAAAAAACAAGGTAACGCCGTAAATTTTAGAAAAGAGATTTTTTCAAAGTAAAACATAGGTGTGACCTGCCTTCACATTAGGCTTCATAAACAAAAGAAAAAACATCTCTATGTGTTATATTCACTTTTTAATAACACATTTTCGTTTTAGGCACAAGCAAAAAGCAGCATTGGTGATGCATGTGTTTTTCAATGGGGTTTTTTAAAGTCTACCAAAATACGGTTTACCAATACATTTTCATTATTTTCTCTTTGGTATCTCATTATGCACATGTTAATAAACAGGTTCATGCATTATTAGCTAAATAGCATAAAAACACACTGAATTATTAACAATAATCTTTGAGATTTGGGTGACCAGATGGCCGGAAATCGAAAATCGCCTCGTATGGATTCAACTTCCATTTCGTGCACTTTCTATGTGGGCCACATGCATAAGAATTGGTACAATAATGCATACGAATCTTAGCTAGAATCTGCAATTGAAATTAAGTCTTTAACTTATATGCTTCAAGAATTATAGGGCACATTCTGCTATGTATAATATCCTATCCATTTCAATGGGACGACCAGATGGCCGCAAATTGAAAATCGCGTCGTATGGATTCATATTGCGTTGTATGTACCTTACGTGTAAGCCACATGCATTTAAAATGACACAATGTAGTAGGGTATGCTATAGAATGTGTTGCAGTTGGAAATCAAGCTCTATCTAGTATGGATCATGACTGATGACACAATATACGTGACTCATTTTGCAAAAAATGGAGGCAAATTTTATAAAACATGCGTTTAATCACTGAATGATTCTCACCACTTCTAAGCATGGCACAGGCATGACAATGACCACAGGGCAGTGGCATGATGGTAACTGTATGCTGCACTCAGAATTATGGATCCAGATTGTATGGTTTTAGAATTATGGTGTTAGTTATTGGGGTTGTGGGGAGCACTCCGTTTTAAGCAAATTGATTATTACAAATCATACGAAATATTCAACTGGTGCTATGATTACTCAGGGTAGTCAATCCTGGGAGCTAAATCAATAAATTATGGTGAGTAGTGGCCCACCTAATCATGCACTGTTCACTTGGTGCTATGCACCTTAAATCAATCTCAAAATGTTTTACCACATGACATTTGTTTATAATGATGATTGTCACATTTATTCAACAGTTTTTCAAGTTAAACTATCAGTAATTCGAATGCTTGTTATTGTGTCATCATAACAATTCACATATATATATACAAATAAATTGTAAAAGCTCAACAGTTACATATCATATTAACTGCGTGTTACATTTCAAATGATAGACATGAAGCCCAATGCATTTCGGCACGCAGACGGTGCCTTCATCAGGGGCAGTTCTAAAAGAAATGAGAAGATGATGTATATCAGTATCTACGTGTAATAGGAGACATGGGGGTATTCAAATGTCATCAAAGTTGGCGTACCTTGTAATTCAACTGCACGTGGTCTAATGTTGATGAATGCCGGTTCTACAACCAAAAAAATTATATGTGGTCGGTGATATTATGGTGTGCTCATTAAATAAATCATGAGCAATAATATGAATAAAATGACATACCTGGTGGTCTGATTTCTGTTAGCTGTAATAATAAACATTGAATATAACTCAGTGTTAAACAGATGATATGGCCAGAATAAAAGTGCCATGAACTGCGTAATAATAATGGCCCTACCTTATCTTCGTGGGGATGGTAATTCTACACGAAAAAAATAAAGTCGCTATATTATTGCCACATATTGAATAAAAACGTGGACGGTACAATGCGCTGTAATAATGGGTAACTGTCGTTTACCTTATGCCGAAAAACGGGACGTCTGTCACATACGCTCGCTGCTGTTCTCTCTGGTCTGATACACCGTGCTAGCAACTAACTCCATTAGGGTTTAGCGTGGTCCACATGGTGGCGTGGCCATAAACATTAAAAGCGGACTCTTTGTATAGCGAAAAAGTTGAAGGCACATACGCGCCATTTTGAAAAAGAAAAGAAAAATCGCCTCGTCGTCCCTTCTGTGTGCAGATGCTCGATAATTAGTAACATTGAAAATATGGGTGCTAACCATGAAAATATTCTGCTATGTATAATATCCTATCCATTTCAATGGGACGACCAGATGGCCGCAAATTGAAAATCGCGTCGTATTTTTTTAATTTTAATTTAATTTAATTGTGGGTTTATATAGCACTAGAATCAACTCCCGGAGGAGTATCTCCGCGCTTCGACCGCTGGGGAACCCGTCCTGGCTCACCCTGAGAGATGGTCCCTAATGGGTATCTCTAAGGTGCGACCAAGCATCCCCGGCGGTCTGGGGGGCCGTTGTGAAGATGAGGCAAGCTAATGCCCAGAGTTGCCAGTGTGGTCCCTGACTGGAGTAGGCACCGAGGCGAGAATTATCGAGCCCGCTGACCCTGGTCCACAGGGTCGGGAATCGAACCCTGGTCCCGGGCCGTCCTCTGCTTACGGGTCTGCCGCCTCTAACCAGTGAGCCACACCACTCCACATGGATTCATATTGCGTTGTATGTACCTTACGTGTAAGCCACATGCATTTAAAATGACACAATGTAGTAGGGTATGCTATAGAATGTGTTGCAGTTGGAAATCAAGCTCTATCTAGTATGGATCATGACTGATGACACAATATACGTGACTCATTTTGCAAAAAATGGAGGCAAATTTTATAAAACATGCGTTTAATCACTGAATGATTCTCACCACTTCTAAGCATGGCACAGGCATGACAATGACCACAGGGCAGTGGCATGATGGTAACTGTATGCTGCACTCAGAATTATGGATCCAGATTGTATGGTTTTAGAATTATGGGCCACAACGTAAGGCATATTTTTTCACACATGTGACGTTATTGAAAAACATCATACATTCAACTTCACATTTTGTAGCCAAAAGCATAAAGTGTTCTTCAACACACATGAAAGTGAAAAATAAAAACTTTTCCTGAAGATTACACTTGATTTGTACCTTGTCCCTATAAGCCACAAATATGAGAGTTACCACTATAAAGTGTAGATGTCTTAGCTACATACTGTGATTGAAATTAGGTCAGTACCTCATATGGTTCAAGATTTATAGTGCACCACATACTATGTAATATATCCTATCCATTTCAATGGGTGACCAGATGGCCGCAAATTAAAAATCGCCTCGTATGGATTCAAATTGCTTTGTATGCACCTTGTGTGTGAGCCACATGCATATAAAATGGCACACTGTAGTAGGCTATGTTATAGAATGTGTTGCAGTTGGAAATCAAGCTCTATCTAATATGGATCTTGACTGATGACATAACATACGTGACACATTTTGCAAAAGCTGGAGGAATTTTTAAAAAAATATGTGTTTAATCGCTGAAAGATTCACACCACTTTGAAGCTTTCCACATGCATGAAAATGAACACAGGACAGTGGCATCATGTTAGCTTAATGCTGCACTTCCAATTATGGATCCAGATTGTATGGTTTTTGGGACAAAATGTAAGGCATACTTTTTCGTACATGCGACGGTATTGAAAAACGTCATACATTCAACCTCAAATTTTGACAACTTTACAATACGCCACACACATAATAATTCACATGGGTAAGATGCACATCACTAGGAACAAAGTGCTGTTTAAATTATGTCTCTATAATGTACAGACTATGAATTATAGCCAAAAGTATAAAGTGTTCTACAACACACATGAAAGTGAAAAATAAAAACTTACCTGAAGGTTACGCTTGATTTGTACCTTGTCCCTATAAGCCACAACCATGAGAGTTACCACTATGAATTGTAAATGTCTTAGCTACATACTGCAATTGAAATTAAGTCAGTACATCATATGCTTCAAGAAATAGAGTGCACTACATCCTCTGTAGTATATCCTATCCATTTCAAAGGGTGACCAGATGGCCGCAAATTAAAAATTGCCTCGTATGGATTCAAATTGCTTTGTATGACTGTTTTCAGGTCCCTGTAGCCACCAGGACCCCATAATATATCTCAGATGATATAACAAGAGTGGCTAGGGCTCATTTCCAGCCTCCAGGTACATGTCTGACTCCTATTTGTGACATTTCGAGGTGTTTGGGATCAAACTCATTTTTCCCAATATAGGCCATAGAGCTCAGAGTCACATCACATTGAGCTCAGAGTCACATCAAATTTCTAGTTCTGGACCTAAGGACCCCTTAGTATACCTCAGATGACATACCAGGAGTGTCTAAGACCCATTTCTGGCCTCCAGGGATGACTTTTTGAAGTTTTGGGGTTTAAGGGGGCATAGTCACTTCTTCCATCCAGGCTACGTTGCTCAAAATCGGGTACGATGTCAGGTTCTTCCCTTGGCTGGAAGCTGGAAAAAAACCTTCAGATAATAGCAAAGGTAGATAGATCAAATGAAAGCATCAGATCTGAGCTTTCTAACAAGTATATTTAGGTCATGGGTACTCACAAAGTGACTGTGATATCCATTCTGAGCTATTTGGAAAATTAGCAAATCTTGTCCCAAAAACTTTTTTTGACGATTTTTGCTAATTTTCGGTATCAACCCTCATGACTGTTTTCGGGTCCCTGTAGCCACCAGGACCCCATAATATATCTCAGATGATATAACAAGAGTGGCTAGGGCTCATTTCCAGCCTCCAGGTACATGTCTGACTCCTATTTGTGACATTTCGAGGTGTTTGGTGTCAAATTCATTTTTTTCCATTATAGCTCCTAGATATCAGAGTCACATCAGATTTCTAGTTCTGGACCCAAGAAGACCATAGTATACCTCAGATGACATACCAAGAGTGTCTAAGACCCATTTCTGGCCTCCAGGGGTGACTTTTTGAAGTTTTTGGGTTTAAGGGGGCAAAGTGACTTTTTCCACCCAGCCCAATGTTCTCAAAATCGGGTTCGATATCAGGTGTTTCCCTTGGTTGGTAGCGGAAAAAAAACTTTATATAATATCAAAGTTATATATATCACATGAAAGCATCAGAGCTGACCTTTCTAACAAGTGTATTCATATCTTGCGCACTCAAACAGTGTCTCTGATATCCATTCTGAGCTATTTGGAAAATTAGCAAATCTTGTCAAAAAAAATTTTGGGACGATTTTTGCTAATTTTCAGTATCAACCCACCTGACTGTTTTTGGGTCCCTGTGGCCACCAGGACCCTATATTATATCTCAGGTGATATAGCAAGAGTGTCTAGGGCTCATTTCGAGCCTCCAGGTACATTTCTGAGTCCTATTTCAGACATTTTGAGGTGTTTGGTGTCAAATTCATTTTTTCCATTATAGGCCCTAGATATCAGAGTCACATCACATTTCTAGTTCTGGACCCAAGAACACCATAGTATACCTCAGATGACATACCAAGAGTGTCTAAGACCCGTTTCTGGCCTCCAGGGGTGACTTTTTGAAGTTTTTGGGTTTAAGGGGGCAAAGTCACTTTTTCCACCCGAGGTCGTGGAACTCGGAGCTGGGTAAAAGTTTAGCTTGAGTGCCCTCCCCATGGAGGTCAAAAATGTTATTGCATCAAAATCATTTAAAAACTATATAGGTGTAATTGTAGTGCCCTGAATGCTATATGGCTGCATTTGCACCGTTCTAGGTATTTACAAAATGAATTTCTAACACTTTTGAAGTCTCCATGAAGTGAAAAATGACTAAGTCCAAAAACTTCACTGGTGCATCAAAGTGGTCAAAAAAGGTCAACATTGGGTTAAAATTAACAAAACATAGTGCTGCAGTGGTCCAATAGCAGGCTAAAGACATAATGAATGACACAGAATGAACAGTTTTACTAAACACTTTGAAAATTCGATTTTCAATTTCAGGGGGACAAGGTCATGGAACTCCGAGCTGGGTAAAAGTTCAGCTTAAGGGCCCTCCCCATGGAGGTCAAAAATGTTATTACATCAAAATCTTTTAAAAACTATATAGGTGTAATTGCAGTCTCCTGAATGCTATGTAACTGCATTTGCACTGTTCTGTGTGCCTCCAAAATGAATTTCTAACACTTTTGAAGTCCCCATGAAGTGAAAAATGACGAAGTACAAAGACATCATTGGTGCATGAAAGTGTTTAAAAACGGTCACAAATGCATAAAAATGAAAAAAACAAAGTGCTACACTGGCCCAATAGCAAGCTAAACACACAATGAATGACCCAGAATGAATATATTTACAAATTACTTGGAAAATGCTATTTTAAATTTCAGGGGGACGAGGTCACAGAAGTCATGGAACTCCGAGCGGGGTAAAAGTTCAAACTTTCCACCCCTCATGGAGTTCAAAATGTTTAATTCATCAAAATCATTTAAAAACTATATAGGTGTGATTGGAGTGTCCTGATTGCTATATAGGTGCATTTGCACTGTCCTGTGTGCCTCCAAAGTGACTTTTTAACACTTTTGAAATCTCCATGAAGCAAAAAGTGACTAAGTCCAAAGACCATTTGGAGCATCAAAGTGTTCAAAAACGGTCAAAAATGCATAAAAACGAAAAAAAAAACAAGTGCTACAGTGGCCCAATAGCATGCTAAACACACAATGAATGACACAGAATGAATAGTTGTACACATTACTTTGAAAATGCAATTTTAAATTTCAGGGGGACAAGGTCACGAAAGTCATGGAACTCCGAGCGGGGTAAAAGTTCAACCTTTCCCCCCTTATGGAGGTCAAAATTTTAATACATCAAAATCATTTAAAAACTATATAGGTGTGATGGCAGTGTCTTGGATACATCCCACATGAATTTTAAACACATTAGGAGCATCTCTGATCAAAATAACCATAAAAATCCCAAAGCTGCATCAGTGCTTCAAAGTGCTCCAAAACGGTCAAAAATGGACGAAAATGAAAAATATTCTCCATATCTGAGTTTTTATAACATTCCTTAGATAATGTATATCTTGAATTAGTTTTAAATCCTTTTATTAAAAAGTTTCTTTTCTATGCTGCACTGGTGCAACGCCTCAAGTCTGAGAAGCTGCACCAGTGCAGCCGAAGCAGCACTGGTGCAGCCGAAGCAGACCTTTGACCAATCCGAGAAAAAAAGGTGTTTTTTTCCCTGGGCCCCTCCCCCAAACGAAAACACATTGACCTGAAGCCTAAGTGTATTCTGAGTCATAAAAAGTTTATTAGATGAAAAAATATTGTACGGGCACTTTTTTGCACAAAAAGTCACTTTTTGGCACTTTTTTGAGAGAAATAAAATAGTTCGCAGATTTTTTTTAAATCGACCGAATAAAAAAAAAATGCTCTTGTTGGATGGCTTTGGACATAAGGCCGCAGAAACAAAAGGAATTTTTCAAATATCTGTTTTTCTCACTTTTTTATTGCTGTTTGAAATTTCTGACTTCACTTTTTGCATCATTGGTGATGCATGTGTTTAACATTGAGCTTGGGAAAATTGAAAAAAAATAGACTTTGGGGATTGTTTACTAGGGCAAGTGATACATCAAATTAAGACTCAAATTAAACTGAACCTCAAGCTGAAAAAAAAAACAAAATAGCATTTACGATCACTTTTTTATAAGCGACTTTAACAATTGTTTTTTTAGCTGTATTAAAAAACAAGGTAACGCCGTAAATTTTAGAAAAGAGATTTTTTCAAAGTAAAACATAGGTGTGACCTGCCTTCACATTAGGCTTCATAAACAAAAGAAAAAACATCTCTATGTGTTATATTCACTTTTTAATAACACATTTTCGTTTTAGGCACAAGCAAAAAGCAGCATTGGTGATGCATGTGTTTTTCAATGGGGTTTTTTAAAGTCTACCAAAATACGGTTTACCAATACATTTTCATTATTTTCTCTTTGGTATCTCATTATGCACATGTTAATAAACAGGTTCATGCATTATTAGCTAAATAGCATAAAAACACACTGAATTATTAACAATAATCTTTGAGATTTGGGTGACCAGATGGCCGGAAATCGAAAATCGCCTCGTATGGATTCAACTTCCATTTCGTGCACTTTCTATGTGGGCCACATGCATAAGAATTGGTACAATAATGCATACGAATCTTAGCTAGAATCTGCAATTGAAATTAAGTCTTTAACTTATATGCTTCAAGAATTATAGGGCACATTCTGCTATGTATAATATCCTATCCATTTCAATGGGACGACCAGATGGCCGCAAATTGAAAATCGCGTCGTATGGATTCATATTGCGTTGTATGTACCTTACGTGTAAGCCACATGCATTTAAAATGACACAATGTAGTAGGGTATGCTATAGAATGTGTTGCAGTTGGAAATCAAGCTCTATCTAGTATGGATCATGACTGATGACACAATATACGTGACTCATTTTGCAAAAAATGGAGGCAAATTTTATAAAACATGCGTTTAATCACTGAATGATTCTCACCACTTCTAAGCATGGCACAGGCATGACAATGACCACAGGGCAGTGGCATGATGGTAACTGTATGCTGCACTCAGAATTATGGATCCAGATTGTATGGTTTTAGAATTATGGGCCACAACGTAAGGCATATTTTTTCACACATGTGACGTTATTGAAAAACATCATACATTCAACTTCACATTTTGTAGCCAAAAGCATAAAGTGTTCTTCAACACACATGAAAGTGAAAAATAAAAACTTTTCCTGAAGATTACACTTGATTTGTACCTTGTCCCTATAAGCCACAAATATGAGAGTTACCACTATAAAGTGTAGATGTCTTAGCTACATACTGTGATTGAAATTAGGTCAGTACCTCATATGGTTCAAGATTTATAGTGCACCACATACTATGTAATATATCCTATCCATTTCAATGGGTGACCAGATGGCCGCAAATTAAAAATCGCCTCGTATGGATTCAAATTGCTTTGTATGCACCTTGTGTGTGAGCCACATGCATATAAAATGGCACACTGTAGTAGGCTATGTTATAGAATGTGTTGCAGTTGGAAATCAAGCTCTATCTAATATGGATCTTGACTGATGACATAACATACGTGACACATTTTGCAAAAGCTGGAGGAATTTTTAAAAAAATATGTGTTTAATCGCTGAAAGATTCACACCACTTTGAAGCTTTCCACATGCATGAAAATGAACACAGGACAGTGGCATCATGTTAGCTTAATGCTGCACTTCCAATTATGGATCCAGATTGTATGGTTTTTGGGACAAAATGTAAGGCATACTTTTTCGTACATGCGACGGTATTGAAAAACGTCATACATTCAACCTCAAATTTTGACAACTTTACAATACGCCACACACATAATAATTCACATGGGTAAGATGCACATCACTAGGAACAAAGTGCTGTTTAAATTATGTCTCTATAATGTACAGACTATGAATTATAGCCAAAAGTATAAAGTGTTCTACAACACACATGAAAGTGAAAAATAAAAACTTACCTGAAGGTTACACTTGATTTGTACCTTGTCCCTATAAGCCACAACCATGAGAGTTACCACTATGAATTGTAAATGTCTTAGCTACATACTGCAATTGAAATTAAGTCAGTACATCATATGCTTCAAGAAATAGAGTGCACTACATCCTCTGTAGTATATCCTATCCATTTCAAAGGGTGACCAGATGGCCGCAAATTAAAAATTGCCTCGTATGGATTCAAATTGCTTTGTATGACTGTTTTCAGGTCCCTGTAGCCACCAGGACCCCATAATATATCTCAGATGATATAACAAGAGTGGCTAGGGCTCATTTCCAGCCTCCAGGTACATGTCTGACTCCTATTTGTGACATTTCGAGGTGTTTGGGATCAAACTCATTTTTCCCAATATAGGCCATAGAGCTCAGAGTCACATCACATTGAACTCAGAGTCACATCAAATTTCTAGTTCTGGACCTAAGGACCCCTTAGTATACCTCAGATGACATACCAGGAGTGTCTAAGACCCATTTCTGGCCTCCAGGGATGACTTTTTGAAGTTTTGGGGTTTAAGGGGGCATAGTCACTTCTTCCATCCAGGCTACGTTGCTCAAAATCGGGTACGATGTCAGGTTCTTCCCTTGGCTGGAAGCTGGAAAAAAACCTTCAGATAATAGCAAAGGTAGATAGATCAAATGAAAGCATCAGATCTGAGCTTTCTAACAAGTATATTTAGGTCATGGGTACTCACAAAGTGACTGTGATATCCATTCTGAGCTATTTGGAAAATTAGCAAATCTTGTCAAAAAAACTTTTTTTGACGATTTTTGCTAATTTTCGGTATCAACCCTCATGACTGTTTTCGGGTCCCTGTAGCCACCAGGACCCCATAATATATCTCAGATGATATAACAAGAGTGGCTAGGGCTCATTTCCAGCCTCCAGGTACATGTCTGACTCCTATTTGTGACATTTCGAGGTGTTTGGGGTCAAACTCATTTTTTCCATTATAGGCCATATAGCTCAGAGTCACATCACATTGAGCTCAGAGTCACATCAAATTTCTAGTTCTGGACCTAAGGACCCCTTAGTATACCTCAGATGACATACCAGGAGTGTCTAAGACCCATTTCTGGCATCCAGGGATGACTTTTTGAAGTTTTGGGGTTTAAGGGGGCAAAGTCACTTCTTCCATCCAGCCTAAGGTGCTCAAAATCGGGTACAATGTCAGGTTTTTCCCATGGCTGGAAGCTGAAAAAAAAACTTCAGATAATAGCAAAGGTAGATAGATCAAATGAAAGCATCAGATCTGAGCTTTCTAACAAGTATATTTAGGTCCTGGGTACTCACAAAGTGACTGTGATATCCATTCTGAGCTATTTGGAAAATTAGCAAATCTTGTCAAAAAAACTTTTTTGGACGATTTTTGCTAATTTTCGGTATCAACCCTCATGACTGTTTTCAGGTCCCTGTAGCCACCAGGACCCCATAATATATCTCAGATTATATAACAAGAGTGGCTAGGGCTCATTTCCAGCCTCCAGGTACATGTCTGACTCCTATTTGTGAAATTTTGAGGTGTTTGGTGTCAAATTCATTTTTTTCCATTATAGCTCCTAGATATCAGAGTCACATCAGATTTCTAGTTCTGGACCCAAGAAGACCATAGTATACCTCAGATGACATACCAAGAGTGTCTAAGACCCATTTCTGGCCTCCAGGGGTGACCTTTTGAAGTTTTTGGGTTTAAGGGGGCAAAGTGACTTTTTCCACCCAGCCCAATGTTCTCAAAATCGGGTACGATATCAGGTGTTTCCCTTGGTTGGTAGCGGAAAAAAAACTTTATATAATATCAAAGTTATATATATCACATGAAAGCATCAGAGCTGACCTTTCTGACAAGTGTATTCATATCTTGCGCACTCAGACAGTGTCTCTGATATCCATTCTGAGCTATTTGGAAAATTAGCAAATCTTGTCAAAAAAATTTTTGGGACGATTTTTGCTAATTTTCAGTATCAACCCACCTGACTGTTTTTGGGTCCCTGTGGCCACCAGGACCCTATATTATATCTCAGGTGATATAGCAAGAGTGTCTAGGGCTCATTTCCAGCCTCCAGGTACATGTCTGAGTCCTATTTCAGACATTTTGAGGTGTTTGGTGTCAAATTCATTTTTTCCATTATAGGCCCTAGATATCAGAGTCACATCACATTTCTAGTTCTGGACCCAAGAACACCATAGTATACCTCAGATGACATACCAAGAGTGTCTAAGACCCATTTCTGGCCTCCAGGGGTGACTTTTTGAAGTTTTGGGGTTTAAGGGGGCAAAGTCACTTTTTCCACCCGAGGTCGTGGAACTCGGAGCTAGGTAAAAGTTTAGCTTGAGTGCCCTCCCCATGGAGGTCAAAAATGTTATTGCATCAAAATCATTTAAAAACTATATAGGTGTAATTGTTGTGCCCTGAATGCTATATGGCTGCATTTGCACCGTTCTAGGTATTTACAAAATGAATTTCTAACACTTTTGAAGTCACCATAAAGTGAAAAATGACTAAGTCCAAAAACTTCACTGGTGCATCAAAGTGGTCAAAAAAGGTCAACATTGGGTTAAAATTAACAAAACATAGTGCTGCAGTGGTCCAATAGCAGGCTAAAGACATAATGAATGACACAGAATGAACAGTTTTACTAAACACTTTGAAAATTCGATTTTCAATTTCAGGGGGACAAGGTCATGGAACTCCGAGCTGGGTAAAAGTTCAGCTTAAGGGCCCTCCCCATGGAGGTAAAAAATGTTATTACATCAAAATCTTTTAAAAACTATATAGGTGTAATTGCAGTCTCCTGAATGCTATGTAACTGCATTTGCACTGTTCTGTGTGCCTCCAAAATGAATTTCTAACACTTTTGAAGTCCCCATGAAGTGAAAAATGACGAAGTACAAAGACATCATTGGTGCATGAAAGTGTTTAAAAACGGTCACAAATGCATAAAAATGAAAAAAACAGAGTGCTACACTGGCCCAATAGCATGCTAAACACACAATGAATGACCCAGAATGAATATATTTACAAATTACTTGGAAAATGCTATTTTAAATTTCAGGGGGACGAGGTCACAGAAGTCATGGAACTCCGAGCGGGGTAAAAGTTCAAACTTTCCACCCCTCATGGAGGTCAAAATGTTTAATTCATCAAAATCATTTAAAAACTATATAGGTGTGATTGGAGTGTCCTGATTGCTATATAGGTGCATTTGCACTGTCCTGTGTGCCTCCAAAGTGACTTTCTAACACTTTTGAAATCTCCATGAAGCAAAAAGTGACTAAGTCCAAAGACCATTTGGAGCATCAAAGTGTTCAAAAACGGTCAAAAATGCATAAAAACGAAAAAAAACAAGTGCTACAGTGGCCCAATAGCATGCTAAACACACAATGAATGACACAGAATGAATAGTTGTACACATTACTTTGAAAATGCAATTTTAAATTTCAGGGGGACAAGGTCACGAAAGTCATGGAACTCCGAGCGGGGTAAAAGTTCAACCTTTCCCCCCTTATGGAGGTCAAAATTTTAATACATCAAAATCATTTAAAAACTATATAGGTGTGATGGCAGTGTCTTGGATACATCCCCCATGAATTTTAAACACATTAGGAGCATCTCTGATCAAAATAACCATAAAAATCCCAAAGCTGCATCAGTGCTTCAAAGTGCTCCAAAACGGTCAAAAATGGACGAAAATGAAAAATATTCTCCATATCTGAGTTTTTATAACATTCCTTAGATAATGTATATCTTGAATTAGTTTTAAATCCTTTTATTAAAAAGTTTCTTTTCTATGCTGCACTGGTGCAACGCCTCAAGTCTGAGCAGCTGCACCAGTGCAGCCGCAGCAGCACTGGTGCAGCCGAAGCAGCACTGGTGCAACAAGAGTCAAGCTGGTAGCCTGACCTTTGACCAATCCGAGAAAAAAAAAGGTGTTTTTTTCCCTGGGCCCCTCCCCCAAACGAAAACACATTGACCTGAAGCCTAAGTGTATTCTGAGTCATAAAAAGTTTATTAGATGAAAAAATATTGTACGGGCACTTTTTTGCACAAAAAGTCACTTTTTGGCACTTTTTTGAGAGAA
This sequence comes from Lissotriton helveticus, assembly GCF_964261635.1. Lineage (NCBI taxonomy): Eukaryota > Metazoa > Chordata > Amphibia > Caudata > Salamandridae > Lissotriton > Lissotriton helveticus. The sequence continues at coordinate 1,495,491 of NW_027611658.1, read as the reverse complement.
ATAAAATAGTTCGCAGATTTTTTTTAAATCGACCGAATAAAAAAAAAATGCTCTTGTTGGATGGCTTTGGACATAAGGCCGCATAAACAAAAGGAATTTTTCAAATATCTGTTTTTCTCACTTTTTTATTGCTGTTTGAAATTTCTGACTTGACTTTTTGCATCATTGGTGATGCATGTGTTTAACATTGAGCTTGGGAAAATTGAAAAAAAATAGACTTTGGGGATTGTTTACTAGGGCAAGTGATACATCAAATTAAGACTCATATTAAACTGAACCTCAAACTGAAAAAAAAAACAAAATAGCATTTACGATCACTTTTTTATAAGCAACTTTAACAATTGTTTTTTTAGCTATATTAAAAAACAAGGTAACGCCGTAAATTTTAGAAAAGAGATTTTTTCAAAGTAAAACATAGGTGTGACCTGCCTTCACATTAGGCTTCATAAACAAAAGAAAAAACATCTCTATGTGTTATATTCACTTTTTAATAACACATTTTCGTTTTAGGCACAAGCAAAAAGCAGCATTGGTGATGCATGTGTTTTTCAATGGGGTTTTTTAAAGTCTACCAAAATACGGTTTACCAATACATTTTCATTATTTTCTCTTTGGTATCTAATTATGCACATGTTAATAAACAGGTTCATGCATTATTAGCTAAATAGCATAAAAACACACTGAATTATTAACAATAATCTTTGAGATTTGGGTGACCAGATGGCCGGAAATCGAAAATCGCCTCCTATGGATTCAACTTCCATTTCGTGCACTTTCTATGTGGGCCACATGCATAAGAATTGGTACAATAATGCATACGAATCTTAGCTAGAATCTGCAATTGAAATTAAGTCTTTAACTTATATGCTTCAAGAATTATAGGGCACATTCTGCTATGTATAATATCCTATCCATTTCAATGGGACGACCAGATGGCCGCAAATTGAAAATCGCGTCGTATGGATTCATATTGCGTTGTATGTACCGTACGTGTAAGCCACATGCATTTAAAATGACACAATGTAGTAGGGTATGCTATAGAATGTGTTGCAGTTGGAAATCAAGCTCTATCTAGTATGGATCATGACTGATGACACAATATACGTGACTCATTTTGCAAAAAATGGAGGCAAATTTTTATAAAACATGCGTTTAATCACTGAATGATTCTCACCACTTCTAAGCATGGCACAGGCATGACAATGACCACAGGGCAGTGGCATGATGGTAACTGTATGCTGCACTCAGAATTATGGATCCAGATTGTATGGTTTTAGAATTATGGGCCACAACGTAAGGCATATTTTTTCACACATGTGACGTTATTGAAAAACATCATACATTCAACTTCACATTTTGTAGCCAAAAGCATAAAGTGTTCTTCAACACACATGAAAGTGAAAAATAAAAACTTTTCCTGAAGATTACACTTGATTTGTACCTTGTCCCTATAAGCCACAAATATGAGAGTTACCACTATAAAGTGTAGATGTCTTAGCTACATACTGTGATTGAAATTAGGTCAGTACCTCATATGGTTCAAGATTTATAGTGCACCACATACTATGTAATATATCCTATCCATTTCAATGGGCGACCAGATGGCCGCAAATTAAAAATCGCCTCGTATGGATTCAAACTGCTTTGTATGCACCTTGTGTGTGAGCCACATGCATATAAAATGGCACACTGTAGTAGGCTATGTTATAGAATGTGTTGCAGTTGGAAATCAAGCTCTATCTAATATGGATCTTGACTGATGACATAACATACGTGACACATTTTGCAAAAGCTGGAGGAATTTTTTTAAAAATATGTGTTTAATCGCTGAAAGATTCACACCACTTTGAAGCTTTCCACATGCATGAAAATGAACACAGGACAGTGGCATCATGTTAGCTTAATGCTGCACTTCCAATTATGGATCCAGATTGTATGGTTTTAGAAGTATGGGACAAAATGTAAGGCATACTTTTTCGTACATGCGACGGTATTGAAAAACGTCATACATTCAACCTCAAATTTTGACAACTGAAGGACTGGACTTTTTAACAGTACCAGCGGTGCCAGGGAACAACACCTATAACCTTCATGGGATACCTGTTTCGGCGCACAAACTACAGAGACACGGGACACTTCCTTCGGCGTCAGAGATTCAAGGTTTATTACTGCAGGGAACACAGAAGTCACGACAAGTACAACACGTGCAACTTGGGGAGACTGCTTCAAATTGGTTCTGTGGATCGCTCCTTTTATACAAAATTAACTCATAGGACAACATGGTACACAAAAGTTTACAACCTGGTTCCCATAATTATCCCCCAGAGGGGTCGCTTTGGTCACTTTGGTACACATAAGGTCCGGAACATAAGTGCGGAAACATTTGGCGGTTCCCAACTGTAAAAACCCATCTTCCCAACATTAGTGAATTCCAATCGGCAGTAAAAACAGCTCGAAATAGGGACAAAGACAGGTGCAGAGGGAGATGGAGACAGTGGGAAATCGAAAAGGGTGTAAAAGGGGAGGTATCGGGAAACACGAGATACAGGCATCAAAGGGACGTGCCTAATGAGATGCACGGCTGAGACAATAAACCGGACGGCAAGATGAGCCTCGAGCGGGGCCATCTGCCTTACAGTATCATCCCCCTCATCGTAAAAACACTTACAAAGAACATGTGTCTTCTATGAATATCTTGGAAGTCTCAGGGTCGCGAAGCGGACATCGTCCGTTCGCTGGCTACTTGAGGGCAAGAGACAAAATGGATGCCGTATCTAAGATGGAACCCGTGGGTGCAGATGAAAAACCCACATAACAAACGAACGGTTTGAGTTAGCACAGCGAAACTGCGCACACTTACTAAACTTGTCATTTGCGGTTCATAGATACCAGACTCGACCATATTCGTGTGAGTCGAAAACATCATTTAAAATTGTCACGGAACCTCAGACGCTCCTTTTGCCCTCATGTAGGCAAGCACTAATCAGAATCATATTCGATATTCATCAGACCCTCAAGATGTTGCTGTAGCATAGCTCTGTCCAAACGAGTCCCCTTGGTAACAGGTGGCTGTCTTATACACGTTGTAGCACAGAGGCCACATAAGGCAGGACCACACTGTACACAAAGGCAACACGTGAACAGGAACACCACAACGACTCCAATGATCATCAGAATTTTCCAACCCCAAGTCGACATCAGGCCCCAAAACCATCCAAGTAGCGTCCAATCCCCTACATCCACGTGTATGGATTCAGAGATCTTATGCAATTTTGAGATGGCTTGATAGACAGTCGGAGCGTTATCAGGAATGAAAATACAGCAGGCCGAATGGATTACCTTACAGACCCCACCTCGATCTGCCAAGATCACATCTAAAACCATACGGTTTTGTAACGTCATAAGTCTATCCGCCTGAAGTTCTGTGGTGATATTACCAAGGGCACTGGCAGTAATATTAGCTGTCGATTCTACCACTCGAGTCAATTGTCTCAGGTTTCTACTATTAACCATAGGTCCCCAAAACGGGAGGAAACCCTTGAAAAAGTCTCCTGCCTCTTGACCGGCAGTATCCTCTTCGCTAATTACGCCTCTCACAACTCTAGTCTTGTGATAATCTGCATCTACAGTGAATGTCGGAGGCAACAAGTTGGCAATAAAGCATGCGCCCATGAAGTCAGAGGGCAACCATGCATATGCACGATCATGACAAATAAAGTAGGTACCCTTGGCAGCCAGGAACACAGGGGAGGAGACCATTGGCAGAATGTAATTTTCAGTGCAAGCACTCTCTCCAAGTCGGGCTTTCGATCTACGGCCACGACCTATTAGACAAAAATTACCAATGTGGGGCACAACCCATATCGGAGGTGAATTTTTAAGCTGTTTTTCATTAGTGAACACACTATATTCGCCTCTACTTAAAATCCTATAGGCTTGTACTTCTTCTTCAGGGATAAGCGAAGGATCATAGATATCGCTATCTAAATCCTCTATTGCTATCGATAAAGATTTTTGGTACGAAGTAGGACCAGAGTAGGGGGAACGTGGTTCTCGAATGGGGTGGAAACCCAGTGCGCTTCGAAACATTGTTTGAAATGCTCGAGCAGATCCTTGGGAGCTATACGGTAACACCAGATATGGAATTCCCTTATCCGTAGTATGTGGCATCAACCCACACACCCAACAATTAGTAGTGTTAACCACTAACTGATGCTGATGAAGGAGCTGAATAAAGGAATTATTGCGGAATTCTGCACGTCTAGCCTGCTCGTGTTCGGGTAGGATGTGAAAAGAATGAGGAGAGTCAGTGGAGATGAGTTTAAAATTAGGGGTAGGAGTAGGTATGATAGAAGACATAAAATGAAACATTGTGTAATACACTCCACCCACCAAAAATGCAGAAATAGTCATAAACAGTACGAATATTTGGAATATGAAACATTTGGTACGACTGAGTTGCTGCAGCTTGAATCTTCTTGCTTGAGCTCTTTCCAAGTCCATCAGCTTCGAGAATGCCATTCCCTATGACCGTCCGCGACGTTTCTTGACGCACTTCGTTCTGTGTAGCAATAGTCAATTCCTAGGAGTTCCCAGGAATCGACGGTCTTTAACCTAGCGTCAAGACCTACTAACCAGGAGGAAGTACACGCGCGGCCCTACGGCCTTTATTTCACAAATATATATATATATATATTCACTGAAAAAACCATAGGTTATAGACCATATATAGTTAGGAATTAGCATTTACAAAACCTTGAAAATTCACTGAAAAAACCATAGGTTATAGACCATATATAGTTAGGAATTAGCATTTACTAAACCTTATTTTACTCACACAAAACCATTGAAATTCCATATATAGTTAGTTGCACTAACTATATATCGCGCACCCGCAATCCACTGCTGATGATGTCACATATTACATCATTCATGACATGGTCAGTGACATCACTGATGACATCACTGATGACATCTCAAATGACATCACTGATGACATCACTGATGACATCTCAAATGACATCACTGATGACATCATGACACACCAATACCAGTTACTACATACGCACTCACTGATTCCTACGTCTACACACACATTCACTCATTCACCCATACAATAACTCATACATACAGTCACTTATTATTACAACACTATCATATGCACTCATACACCTATGCAGACAGTCACACACTGCCACTCATCCATGGAGTTACTCACACACCAAGTCAGTCCTGTAAAGAATCAATCACACTTCCATTTCTTCATCTATACAGTTAAACACAGAACACCATACTTCAGTGACATCACTGATGACATCACTAATGACATCTGAAATGACATCACTGATGACATCTCAAATGACATCACTGATGACATCATGACACACCAATACCAGTTACTACATACGCACTCACTGATTCGTACGTCTACACACACATTCACTCATTCACCCATACAATTACTCATACATACAGTCAGTTATTATTAGAACACTATCATATGCACTCATACACCTAGTCAGTCCTGTGAAGAATCAATCACACTTCGATTTCCTCATCTATAGTTAAACACAGAACACCATACTTTTCACACATATACTAACACATACTTACTCTCTTATACAATCACTGATACAAGTACACATTGATATGCACAGAGTCACACACCTCCCAGCCAGCCACACACACACTCAGTCTTCCATACATCCAGTCATTCTTCAATATGTAAAACGTATTTAAACTTTACAAAAACACACAGACACTAGATGATGTCATCAGTGATGTCATTTGAGATGTCATCAGTGATGTCATCAGTGATGTCACTGACCATGTCATGAATGATGTAATATGTGACATCATCAGCAGTGGATTGCGGGTGCGCGATATATAGTTAGTGCAACTAACTATATATGGAATTTCAATGGTTTTGTGTGAGTAAAATAAGGTTTAGTAAATGCTAATTCCTAACTATATATGGTCTATAACCTATGGTTTTTTCAGTGAATTTTCAAGGTTTTGTAAATGCTAATTCCTAACTATATATGGTCTATAACCTATGGTTTTTTCAGTGAATTTCATTGGTTTTTTAACAGCTAATATCTGTAGCTGTAAAATTTATTCTTCTTTAAATCCAAAAATATATTTTATATGTTTATGAATAATTATTTTTTTAAATATTTTTTTTTCTTCGTTCCCGCTTCGCGAATCGGGAACCTTACAGTAAAAAAATGTTCAGAAAAATAAAAAAAAAAGTTCTTTTCAGAACTACCTCCCCGTTATTAAAAAATTGGTACAATATTTGGAACTGTGCCAACCTCTATTTCTCTTAGTTCGCTTCCTAGTTCGCTCGCTGGTACGCGAACTGGAAGCGAACCAAAAACAGTAAGTATAAGGGAAGGAAACACACACTTATGTTAAAAGAAAGACAGCTATAGGGGAGTAAACTAGAGATACTATTACCCATAATCCACTACTGATGATGTCACATATTACATCATTCATGACATGCTCAGTGACATCATCAGCAGAGGATTGCGGGTTTTTTGGCAACATGCCTTATCGACGGTTTAATAACGCTGCCTTTTGCTTTATATAAGTTTTCAAATTGTATGAAATATATACCAATAGGTCTTTATGAACCTTTAGGTAGTGCTTTTGTTCATGAGGTCTGGTCGCTTCCATACACATACAGATGTTTCAAAGATGATCAAGAAGTTTATCTGAATGGAGAGGAATGCACTGAGACGCCAGATCATTCACTAATGTGTAGGCACATACAGTTACACGATTCATGCAACAAACAGCGACCAAATATGGCTTGCGTGATGCAAGGCACGCCAGTTCCTGCTATCATCCCCACGTTCAAGTTGTTGGAAAATGGTAGTTATTTGATGCTCAATAATGAAGATTGTTCTGAGTTAATTAAAAGTATTCCTTTTATCGTAACAGTAAGTGAACGGGTTATTTGCTGCAGAAATGTTCTATTTCCTCCCACACATGAACATAAGGAGTTTTCAATCTGGCCACAAATACCAACCTTGGGACACGTTTCAACAGCATGACAAGAATAAGAGCTCTTTTGTCTCAGAGAGAGGTGGCCTTGAGTTCGGCCCGTGAAACTTTCGTACTTCACATAGCGAACACCCGTACACAGGTTTGCCTTTCAATTTCAGCAACATGTTTCCGACTATCTTTAACGCATCCTCCACAAAATCCCTGGCACACTTTTTTAAAGTTGTTACCAGTGGTCTCGTGACTTCATTTGAGAAAATCTTTGGAGTCATCCCTACTCCCTTTCATTCCATTTTCTCCACTCTGGTTCGTGGATTGCATTTTTACTTGCATTACCAGCGGACGCTCTTGTACTTTTTTACATTTTTAAATATGGATGTCCCTCCTATGCAACCTCCGACCCTGCAGCTGCTGACACTGTTCCGCAATCGCATGCTAGAATATTATGGCACAATGCCGTTGGCGATATTAAGCACGGCATATGGATTATCTTTTCGGTTCTCCTACTTCACCTGTGTCCAGCCTGTATTTCACTGCCTGACCTGTGATTTCGATTGGGCCATTGATTTGTGTCTCTGCGGACCGGTTTCTCCTGACGTCGACTTTAATCAGCTGATGACTCCTATCATTACTCACGAGTTGATTTGTCCTGGCGAAAGGATTATGGCTGTGGCATTGATGCATGGACTACTTGGTCCCTGGAATTTACTGGCGGCAGCACAGTCTTTCTTGGAACACAGCTTTCTTGAAAACCCACCGAGCTGTCCTCTGATGGTGATAGAGGATCCGGTGCTGGGAGAGCACGTATGTTCTTTTCCGCTTTTAAATTGGATGGCTGAACTGTTTTCGGATGAAGACGGTGACTTCCTGTTGGAGGCTGTTGCAGCTTATTTTGCATACACAGTTATGTCATAGACCTTTTTCATGTTTCATATGCTGAGTACTAGCATTTCATTGACAATTCATTGACTTAATTGTCAAGTTTTTATTATTTACCTTGCCTATTGGCTTAAGACTCGATAAAGTACTTGGCTGTTTTATTTTTCTTTAGCATTGAATTTTCCTAGTTTTTAATGCTTTACCTTGCGGACCGTCCACATATAAACTTGCAATCTGCTCTCATGAGATGGCACTTCTATTATCTTATTCAGTTCGTTTCCGGATCATGAGGAGGTGTCATCTAGGTCCTGGATATCTTTACACCGTGTTAAGTTAGCATGGGCTCATTACCGGTTTAAACGCCATTTTTCCTTTTTTGCAACTTCTGCACACGACATTTAGTTGTTGCTTTAGCTTTCCACCTAGTAGTTCATCGTGGTTTACATGAGAATAATATGTTATTGCTCTACTATCTGCTTTGCTTGTTAAACTATATCTGTACAGCGAGTGCTAAAGTTTCAAGAACAACACGATACAGAATTGTTATGAGGTCTGATCTCCACGACTTCATACTCATAACATAAGTGCAACTTCTGCCAATTCTGGGCATGAGGCGGGTTTTATATTGCTTTGCCGAACACACATACACAACAGTTGATGCGGTTCACATGAAGAGAGAGCTGGTGTATGCTGATGTGATTCCTTCAAATCTAAGACACTAAAGTATGGGCACGCCCTAAACCAACACAAAGAGACCTTCTTAGCAAATAATATAATATGTGTATTAGGGAGGGTGAGATATAAGCAGCCGCGGGCCGTGGAGGGAGTTACGGTGAGGCAGGGAGGCGGGGAGGGGGAGAAGCAGGGTGGAGCCCTCTCTACCTTGCCCCTCCCCCTCCCCGCCTCCCTGCCCCACCGTAACTCCCTCCACGGCCCGCGGCTGCTTATAAGTGTTGCTAACTCTTATTCATTTACAGCATGTTAACATACTGTCACCATTCGCTTTTTATGTACTAGTAACTATGCTGGTAATTTTGCTACTGATAATATGTGTACTTGTATTCTCCACCCTGCTTCTCCCCCTCCCCGCCTCCATGCCTCACCGTAACTCCCTCCACGGCCCGCGGCTGCTTATAAGTGTTGCTAACTCTTATTCATTTACAGCATGTTAACATACTATCACCATTCACTTTTTATGTACTAGTAACTATGCTGGTAATTTTGCTACTGATAATATGTGTACTTTTATTATCTAAGGTACTACGCCTGAGAAGACGGCATTAGTAAATAAACATTTCAAATACACATGTGTTCTTCTTAACTCCATGTTCTTGTTTCTAAGAAATATATAACGACCGACTGTTCATGAGTTCCACGTATCCTGAGGTACTATAAGTTCATATTCTGGATTGTCTAAACATTGAGAGTTTGTTATATCCAATGTGACACTGTACCTAGCTTGCTAAATAGTTTTTGATTACTAACGTGAGTTTTGGGACACCCTAATTCGCCGAGGTTCCAATCCTCTGTCCACAGTTCTGTGTGAGAACAGAAACCCTGCGACAGGGGCACCCCCGACCCTTGCTAGAGCTTCATCACACTTGCGATACAACTCCAGCAACGCGCCACCTTTACGGCACAGATACATCACGCATCTGTGCTGTTTTTGCCCCGTGATGCGCCGCATTGTAAATGCAGCACACCATAGGTGACGGAACAGCGGCACAGAATGACTAACACATCCCTGGTGATGCGCCAGTCATCATAAATCTATCCCTATGCTTCTTATCTTGTTAGAGATGAACCGCCATATGTATCATCAAAGTTATTTGCATTTCCTAAATAGGGAACTTTAAGGAATAAATAGCGATTCTTTACCATTCCTAGTTTGCGATGAGCTATTTGCTAATTAGCCGAATGTAGCCCAATGAAGCCCAATGTAGCCCAATGTAGCCCAAAGATGGCCGCCAGACACACAAAAAAACAAATGTAGCCCAAATATCAGCCAGATGTAGCCCAACTATAGCCCAGTGACAGAATGACCAATCAGCTTCGCAAACCTCCGTTACGCGAAGCGGAGCGCTGTTACAGATATATATCTTTTTTTGAACGTTAATTTCTCAAAATCCACTGGAGCACATATATTGAGACCTAGCAAAGGCACATCGGGCTACCAGTCCCTAATATTTTGCCAAGTTTCGTGCAAATCCATTCAGCCGTTCAATTATTATTTTTATTATTTTTTTTTGCCCCGCGGGGCCCTTTTAAAACCTCCACATCAAACCTAGGGGGTCAGCGAGGATCTACTATGCCCCCTTATAGTTATTTCCCCCTTTGTTTTGACCTCCTCTTGTCTCTCGATCCTACCGAGAGACAAGATGGCGGCCGCTACGGACTGTTTGGAATGTTGACAGACGCCGGAGAACCAATCAGCTTCGCTTCACAAAGCTCCGTTGCGCGAAAAGTCCGCGAACCAGAGCGCTAACCGGTCCGCTGTTACAGATATATATCTTTTTTTAAACGTTAATTTCTCAAAATCCACTGGAGCACATATATTGAGACCTACAAAAGGCACATCGGGCTACCAGTCCCTACAATTTTGCCAAGTTTCGTGCAAATCCATTCAGCCGTTCGGGCTAAAAGTGAGGCCAACCGCCCTATGGAAAACTCAATGTTAAAAACACGTTTTGGGACCCCCCTTTTTTCTCGGCCCCCCCTTGACGAACCCCCCCCAAATTTTCAAGGGCTGCTCAGAAACAAAATGTGCCATTTTCCTGAAAATTTCAGCCAATTCCGTCCACAAACGCCAAAGTTATTAGACATAGAATTTTCAAAAAACCCATAGAGAAAAAATCCTAACTATATATACCTACTGGCGACCGCCAGTAGGTAATATGTATAAAAACAAATGTCTCTCAGCTGTGGAAACAAAAAGTGTAAGGAACGAAGCTCAATGAATATATACAAAATAATTACAATGGTATGAGTGTTCAAACTGATCATGGAAAACGGGATAATGCACTTGTCAAGGGACAGAACGGGGTTTTTTTATTAGTCTTTAGTGCTGGATCTTAAAAAATATCGGGTTTTCCCAGGACGTGTCTGTTCGTTAAATAAAAGATCCGTTGAAGGGACAACGCCCTGTTGATCAGCTGAATGTTCTGGTCTTGAGTTCTCTGCTGACAAGTGTTCAACAATGCCTTTTTGCTGCACTGAGGATTCTCCAACAGGTTGTGCGTCACTGAAAGGTACAAATGCCGGCAATCCTTCGGTTTCAGATGATGCAATGCCTTTCCTCACCCACGAGTCTGCTGGCAACGGAATGGGGACTTTCTTGGTATGGGTGGCATGCACCCAATTTTTCCGCCCCTCAAGACGAACTGCAGTTCTCGTGGCAAGGAGGACCTGATAGGGTCCAGTGAACCTGGGATCCAAATTGTTCTTGCGCGAAAAATTGCGCGTTACCACCCAATCTCCGGGCTGGAGCTGGTGGCCTGGACCCTCCGTCTGTGTTGGCAATGCTTCGTGAACCTGTTGGTGAATTAACCTCAGTTTAGCAGTCAAGTCATGAAGATAATCAATCAACATTGGATACTCAAGTTCACAAAAGGCACCTGGTCTAGGGACCCCCCAAACATTGGCAGGACGACCGAACACTATTTCATAGGGACTGAGCCCTACTCGGGAGTGTACAGTTGCCCTTGTTGACAGTAATGCTAAGGGTAAAGCGTCAGGCCACGAAAGACCTGTCGTAGCCTGAATCTTTGCTAGCTTAAGTTTAAGGGTGCCATTGTACCCTTCAACCAAACCAGCTGACTGAGGATGATTGGCACTATGAAATTTCTGTACAATCCCTAATCCGCGACACACGCTCTTCATCACGCTCCCAACAAACTCACTTCCATTGTCTGACCACACAATTCTAGGCATTCCGTAACGGGAAAAATACTCCTTGAGTAAAATTTTTGCCGTGGATAAGGCCGTATTGTCCTTAAGGGGGTAGGCCTCAATCCATCGGGAGAATGCGCAAACAACAACTAAAACGTATTTCAGGTTATTGCATCGCTCCATATGGATGAAGTCTAACTGAATAACTTCGAAAGGGTACGCAGGAGGGGCAAAATGGCCAGGTGGAGTGGGAGTGCCCTTACCAGGATTGTGCATCAAACACACCATACAATTCTTAACCAAGCGTTCAGCACATTTCGTAATACCATCATTCTTCCACACAGGAAACAGCAATTTACAGATACCTTTCGCGCTAATATGTGCTAACCCGTGTGCCATAGTCACAATAGCCAGCACATACGCATCAGGCAACATCCATCTTTTCTGTTCCGACAAGTCAATCCAACAACCATTTGCATCCAACTTTCCCGTACTTTCTTTCCACTTCGTCTTTTCAGTTTCGGTGGCCTCATTCTGAATTGCTTTCACACTCTCGATAGTGTTTTCACACATACTTGATTCTGCAGGCCACCTAACCGAACTCGTCACATACATTCGAGTGCTAATGTTCCAGGCAGTCTCTTTAGCAGTCTCATCCGCAAACGCATTACCACGACCAACATCATCTGTCACCTTACGATGCGCACTACATTTAACAATCGCCACTTGCTTAGGCAACGTAAGTGCATCCAAAAGATCATTTACAAGCTGGCCATGCTGAATCTTCGTACCATGCGATGTAAGAAAACCTCTCTCTCTCCACAGTCGTCCAAAACTATGTGCCACACCAAATGCATACTGGCTATCTGTAAACACATTCACCCGTTTATCTTTAGACAATACACACGCTCTCGTCAAAGCAATTAGCTCAGCAGCCTGAGCCGAATTTTGATTTAATCTTGCACTTTCCACAATCGTTCTCAATGTAACTACAGCATACGCGGTCGTCACATCACCGTTCGGCAACTTGAAACAAGAACCATCCACATACAAAGTACCATCGGGATTTGTCAATGGGGTATCTTTTAGGTCAATGGACCCTTGGTTTCCTTTTCAGTTTTGAGATAGCAGTCATGTACTGCTTCACCACTTGATTCTGCGTCGATCGGCAGCAATGTTGCTGGATTCAACACATTACACCGTTTTATCCGTATATGACTGGCCAGCAACGTCAACTCATACCCAGACAATCTTGCGCTCGTCAGATGTTGAGTTTTCGTTCGGTTCAATAGAGTGTCGACTGCATGCGGGACCACTACCGTGAGCATATTATCCATAACTAGACCTGCGGACTGTCGAATGGACGCCGCAGCTGCCGCTGTTGCCCTTAAGCAACTTGGCAAGGCTCTTGCTACTGGGTCTAAAGTCGAAGAAAAGTAGGCACATGGGCGTTGCTTATCACCAAAAGATTGTGTCAAAACACTCAACGCGCAACCGTCCCTCTCGTGAACGTATAGTGTAAACGGCTTATTGTAGTCAGGAGTGCCCAACACAGGAGCCGAACACAGCGCATCACGCAATTCAGAAAAACTTTTCTGACATTCTTCAGACCAAGGTACTGGGGATGAAACATCCTTGCACGTAAGGGCTATCAATGGTTTCGCCAACAATGAAAAATTTGGAATCCATTGTCTGCAGTAGGACGTAATACCTAAAAAGGCACGAACATCTCTCTGGGTTTTTGGCACAGTCATTCGGGAAATCGCTGCAATTCTCTCTGGGGTCAACCTTCTCCCTTCTCTTGACAATAAGTGACCTAAATAGGTAACTTCTTGGCAACAATACTGTAGCTTTGAAGGGGATACCTTGTGGTGTAATTCATGTAGGTAGTGCAATAATGATACTGTAGCCGTTTTGCAAATAGCTTCTGTATCAGCTGCCACTAAAAGATCGTCAACGTATTGAATCAAAGCTGCACCCTTAGGTAGTATAAAGGCATCAAGTTGACCTTTAAGTGCTTGGCTATAGATTGACGGACTCTCACAGTAACCCTGTGGGGCGCGTTTTAGCCTAAAACTGCGACCTCCTAATGAGAATCCGAACAGGTCTCTGCTTTCCTCTGCAATCGGAATGCTAAAGAAAGCATTCTTTAGATCGATCACTGTGAACCAGGAGGCAGATGCTGGAATCATTGTTAGTAAAGCTGTAATGTCGGGAACCACAGGAAATTGCGGAACCACTATTTTGTTTACCTCCCTCAAATCTATAACAAAACGATACACAGGAGGTTTAGTTGGATCGGTTCGTTTCAAAATTGGCAATACAGGACTATTACATATATTTCCACGAGTTTCTTCAACAACACCCTTACCAATGAGATCATGAATGATTGCTAACAGCGCCCGCTCGCCTTCGATAGAAATACGATATTGAGGTAAACGTGGTAATCGCGCATTTTGTTTCAATTGAATCACATAGGGTGGAATGTCTAACAGGCCCACATCATTGGGACCTGTGGCCCATAAGGACGCAGGGAGGGAATTCAATTCCGGTGGGAATTTATCAACCGATAAATACATGGGAGAGATCACTCTCCTTCCCAATGTAAGCTCCACTCCTTCGGGGGAACAATACAATGTTGCATATAATCGTTTCAACAAATCCAGGCCCAAAAGATTTTCACCACAACCTGTAGATAGAATCAGTGGAGCCGTTAGCTCACGAGTTCCAATCATAAGAGGCAAAGGGTTAGAGACTGGGTTACTAACAGGGGCGCCAGAGAATCCGACGGAAACGTTCGTTAAGCCAGACAAAGGTGCGCCAGGGAGTTTTGAATGCATGATGGAACTTTTCGTCGCACCAGTGTCTAACAGAAAAGGCTCAACTACACCCGATGTAGTCACTGCAACGTAAGGCCCACTCTGATCGACCGGAACTGACACTACTCCCTCTCTTTGTCGTAGGCTGTCCTAGTAATGGTCGTTTACAACAGTGTCATGCTCCACATAATAATCATCCACATTATACTGTGCAGATCGGACTGATCCCGCATTTCTCTGGTCGAAATAATTATTCACATCTGATTGATTTTGATAGCGGTCATTCTGATTGTGCGATGAACCACGACCTCTACCACGTGGTGCCTGTTGCGGACCACCACCACGATTTCCTCGAGCTGACACACCATTTAAACGGTCTTTTAAAGCAAGACACTCGTATTTTAGGTGTCCTTCTTTCCTACAATATGTGCACTGATTATATCCTAGTGTAGATCTATAATCAAAGTTGTCAGAACGCTGCTGCATCCTATCAGTCTGTGCTCGGGGTCGATACTGTTGTTGTGAATCATTTTGATTCGATCGTGGAGGATATGCTTGCTGCAACAAAACCTTCGTTTTGAGCTCCTTAGTTTTCTTTTCTACACGATCACTTTCTTCCTTTTCCCTATTTTCATAATACTGGGCCGTTGCTAATATTTGCGCAGGGGTTGAGACTGCCCACGCACTCTCTGAATTCTTTAATTTGTTGCATAGCTCAGGCAACAAATTTGACACAAATTTGTCAACGAATAACCGCTGACCTCCCTCAGCGCCCATGTCCTGGCCGCTGTGGTCGACAAACGCTTCCTCAAACCTTGTAAAGAAATCCGAGACACTCTCGTCTTTCTTTTGCTTACAAGCTGATAACTTATCCCAATTCACCTTCATCGCGGGCATGAGAGTTTTCATGAGCGTAATGATTTTCTGCGGCAAGTCCAAAATTAATTGGTCAGGCTTAGCCCACCAACTTGTAATGCATCAGCCGCTAATAGTGCAGCCCAATCGCCACCTAATTCAACCGCGTGGTTGGCTTGACGAATTTTGGCCCAAACTGGTTGTGGTACAACATTGCCAAACAACATGTCGATGTCGGCAATATTCATAATAGAAGCTTCCACCAGTTGTGATAACTCTTTATAATAACCAGCCGGATTTTTACGCGGATCGGGCAAGGATTGCTTTACTTGTAAAACTTCCGATCGTTTCCATGGAAGATGTATCCACACTCTTCGAAAATGCGGTAAAACCGGAGGGTTTGCACCGGGGTCACCAGGTACCCATAGCGGCGGAACCTCTCTCATAGGATACTGACCAGGAACCGCTTTCCAGTTCTCAGTGGTATCATCTAATGACACTCGAGAATGTGCTGTGGGTCTGAATGCTAATAAGCGTTCCACGGCACGTCGTACATCGTCTCCTACAATCATACCGTTCGAAAAGTGACTCTGAAGTTCAATTATGTCGGACGGTACATTCTCTACATCATCATTGTACCATTCTTCTCTCAAAAAGTTACACATCTCCTCAAATACGAATCTCTGCGTAGGCTCATTAAACTGAGAAAACGTTTCAAAGACTATACGTGGAGTGTAATTGGCAGGATGTCTTATCCACCTACGTGCCATGGTTATCAATGACTCTTTCTCCCTACCACTAGGGATCTGACTCCGTCTCTGAGGAGTATCAGATGAATCCGACGGAAATAACGGACCAGAAAGAGGTGAATAAAGGGTAGCAACAGAATTCGGAACACGCTTACGAACAGATGGGGAGAGAAAAACAGGAGCAACAACATTAGAGGTAAAAGAAGGCATAGTAGGAACAGACAAGGTAGTCGGAGTAGCAGAAACAACAGTCTGAGAAGGTACAGGTACAGGAACAGTGGGAATAATAACAGATGGAGGAACAAACATAGGGTTAACAGCGGGCTGGCCCGCAGCCGCTGAAGCAACAAGGGATACAACAGGAGGTACTACAGGAGCAACTACAGGAGCAGTAGCACCCTGTACATAAGGAGGTGGTGATTTCATCAAATATGATAACAAGGAATCCTCCCTCATCTCTTCTTCTTTTTTTTCTGATTTATTCGGTAAAGCTGGGTAACATTTATCTATTTTCATGTGATGTAATCTAGTAGCAATTTCCAGGTCTTTTTCTTCTTTGTCTTGTCTACATTCTTTTACAGCTTGCATTATTGGAATAAATTCCTGCTTTTTATCCTTTTTAAGTTGTTTGATTTCTTTCTGTTTGGCCTCTTTACGCCATATCCAAAAGGAATCAAACATAGCTGGCCTAGCTTTCTTTAAAAATAATTTAGCCTCAAGATTATCTAAAATCGAAAGTTCAAAAGTTCCGTGTGGTGGCCATCTAAGGTCACCGTCTTTCTTTGTGTAGCGGATCCAATAATCATTATAGATTATAGGACCCACACCATGTCGACTATAAAGATCATGTATCGGAGTTCCAACTGGAGGTATCGGACATGAGTCCTCCAACCGGGAATCCATTGCGCAACATTTGAAAATACGAAACAAACCACTATGGCTAGGCATCGTGCACACTAACCTAGTATCAAACTTCAAGGATTACCGAAGTAATTAAAACCTCGTGTAAGTCAAAACCCTCGGTTTTTGGCAATTGCAACTGTCAAATAATACTAAGAACCAATACTAAGAACCACAAATGCAATGGAACCATGCAATACAACAAAGCCGTAAGGCTATTACAAAGCTCGGAGAGCTATTACCACAAAGCCTGAGGAGGCTATTACAAAGCTCAGTGAGCTATTACAACAAAGCCTTAAAGGCTAACAACAAAGCTTTCAAAAAGCTAGAACGATCACTAAGGACTGGGAGCGACCCACAAATACTTAACTCAAGACTTCAATGGCGTCACCAGGAAGGCCCGTCTATCGTCTCGCTTGTACATAAGGTCTACGCCGGGCGTCGAAGACAGGTCGACAGTCAGGGCATCGGTCCGTCGCAGCCGTCAGGAGGCGGGAATCTTCGCAGGGAAAAACTTCGGGCCACTTATTTCGACAACAGGATCGATGAAGCGGGGTGCACCTTCCCTCGGAGATTTCAAACGAAGTTCCTCACGATCATCAGGCTTTGGACCGGTACCGCTGAAGTCGCCCCACGTTGGGCGCCAACTGAAGGACTGGACTTTTTAACAGTACCAGCGGTGCCAGGGAACAACACCTATAACCTTCATGGGATACCTGTTTCAGCGCACAAACTACAGAGACACGGGACACTTCCTTCGGCGTCAGAGATTCAAGGTTTATTACTGCAGGGAACACAGAAGTCACGACAAGTACAACACGTGCAACTTGGGGAGACTGCTTCAAATTGGTTCTGTGGATCGCTCCTTTTATACAAAATTAACTCATAGGACAACATGGTACACAAAAGTTTACAACCTGGTTCCCATAATTATCCCCCAGAGGGGTCGCTTTGGTCACTTTGGTACACATAAGGTCCGGAACATAAGTGCGGAAACATTTGGCGGTTCCCAACTGTAAAAACCCATCTTCCCAACATTAGTGAATTCCAATCGGCAGTAAAAACAGCTCGAAATAGGGACAAAGACAGGTGCAGAGGGAGATGGAGACAGTGGGAAATCGAAAAGGGTGTAAAAGGGGAGGTATCGGGAAACACGAGATACAGGCATCAAAGGGACGTGCCTAATGAGATGCACGGCTGAGACAATAAACCGGACGGCAAGATGAGCCTCGAGCGGGGCCATCTGCCTTACAGTATCATCCCCCTCATCGTAAAAACACTTACAAAGAACATGTGTCTTCTATGAATATCTTGGAAGTCTCAGGGTCGCGAAGCGGACATCGTCCGTTCGCTGGCTACTTGAGGGCAAGAGACAAAATGGATGCCGTATCTAAGATGGAACCCGTGGGTGCAGATGAAAAACCCACATAACAAACGAACGGTTTGAGTTAGCACAGCGAAACTGCGCACACTTACTAAACTTGTCATTTGCGGTTCATAGATACCAGACTCGACCATATTCGTGTGAGTCGAAAACATCATTTAAAATTGTCACGGAACCTCACAACTTTACAATACGCCACACACATAATAATTCACATGGGTAAGATGCACATCACTAGGAACAAAGTGCTGTTTAAATTATGTCTCTATAATGTACAGACTATGAATTATAGCCAAAAGTATAAAGTGTTCTACAACACACATGAAAGTGAAAAATAAAAACTTACCTGAAGGTTACACTTGATTTGTACCTTGTCCCTATAAGCCACAACCATGAGAGTTACCACTATGAATTGTAAATGTCTTAGCTACATACTGCAATTGAAATTAAGTCAGTACATCATATGCTTCAAGAAATAGAGTGCACTACATCCTCTGTAGTATATCCTATCCATTTCAAAGGGTGACCAGATGGCCGCAAATTAAAAATTGCCTCGTATGGATTCAAATTGCTTTGTATGACTGTTTTCAGGTCCCTGTAGCCACCAGGACCCCATAATATATCTCAGATGATATAACAAGAGTGGCTAGGGCTCATTTCCAGCCTCCAGGTACATGTCTGACTCCTATTTGTGACATTTCGAGGTGTTTGGGAACAAATTCATTTTTCCCAATATAGGCCATAGAGCTCAGAGTCACATCACATTGAGCTCAGAGTCACATCAAATTTCTAGTTCTGGACCTAAGGACCCCTTAGTATACCTCAGATGACATACCAGGAGTGTCTAAGACCCATTTCTGGCCTCCAGGGATGACTTTTTGAAGTTTTGGGGTTTAAGGGGGCATAGTCACTTCTTCCACCCAGGCTACGTTGCTCAAAATCGGGTACGATGTCAGGTTCTTCCCTTGGCTGGAAGCTGAAAAAAAAACTTCAGATAATAGCAAAGGTAGATAGATCAAATGAAAGCATCAGATCTGAGCTTTCTAACAAGTATATTTAGGTCATGGGTACTCACAAAGTGACTGTGATATCCATTCTGAGCTATTTGGAAAATTAGCAAATCTTGTCAAACTTTTTTTGACGATTTTTGCTAATTTTCGGTATCAACCCTCATGACTGTTTTCGGGTCCCTGTAGCCACCAGGACCCCATAATATATCTCAGATGATATAACAAGAGTGGCTAGGGCTCATTTCCAGCCTCCAGGTACATGTCTGACTCCTATTTGTGACATTTCGAGGTGTTTGGGATCAAACTCATTTTTCCCAATATAGGCCATAGAGCTCAGAGTCACATCACATTGAGCTCAGAGTCACATCAAATTTCTAGTTCTGGACCTAAGGACCCCTTAGTATACCTCAGATGACATACCAGGAGTGTCTAAGATCCATTTCTGGCCTCCAGGGATGACTTTTTGAAGTTTTGGGGTTTAAGGGGGCATAGTCACTTCTTCCATCCAGGCTACGTTGCTCAAAATCGGGTACGATGTCAGGTTCTTCCCTTGGCTGGAAGCTGAAAAAAAAACTTCAGATAATAGCAAAGGTAGATAGATCAAATGAAAGCATCAGATCTGAGCTTTCTAACAAGTATATTTAGGTCATGGGTACTCACAAAGTGACTGTGATATCCATTCTGAGCTATTTGGAAAATTACCAAATCTTGTCAAAAAAACTTTTTTTGACGATTTTTGCTAATTTTCGGTATCAACCCTCATGACTGTTTTCGGGTCCCTGTAGCCACCAGGACCCCATAATATATCTCAGATGATATAACAAGAGTGGCTAGGGCTCATTTCGAGCCTCCAGGTACATGTCTGACTCCTATTTGTGACATTTCGAGGTGTTTGGGGTCAAACTCATTTTTTCCATTATAGGCCATATAGCTCAGAGTCACATCACATTGAGCTCAGAGTCACATCAAATTTCTAGTTCTGGACCTAAGGACCCCTTAGTATACCTCAGATGACATACCAGGAGTGTCTAAGACCCATTTCTGGCCTCCAGGGATGACTTTTTGAAGTTTTGGGGTTTAAGGGGGCAAAGTCACTTCTTCCATCCAGCCTAAGGTGCTCAAAATCGGGTACAATGTCAGGTTTTTCCCATGGCTGGAAGCTGAAAAAAAAACTTCAGATAATAGCAAAGGTAGATAGATCAAATGAAAGCATCAGATCTGAGCTTTCTAACAAGTATATTTAGGTCCTGGGTACTCACAAAGTGACTGTGATATCCATTCTGAGCTATTTGGAAAATTAGCAAATCTTGTCAAAAAAACTTTTTTTGACGATTTTTGCTAATTTTCGGTATCAACCCTCATGACTGTTTTCAGGTCCCTGTAGCCACCAGGACCCCATAATATATCTCAGATTATATAACAAGAGTGGCTAGGGCTCATTTCCAGCCTCCAGGTACATGTCTGACTCCTATTTGTGACATTTTGAGGTGTTTGGTGTCAAATTCATTTTTTTCCATTATAGCTCCTAGATATCAGAGTCACATCAGATTTCTAGTTCTGGACCCAAGAAGACCATAGTATACCTCAGATGACATACCAAGAGTGTCTAAGACCCATTTCTGGCCTCCAGGGGTGACTTTTTGAAGTTTTTGGGTTTAAGGGGGCAAAGTGACTTTTTCCACCCAGCCCAATGTTCTCAAAATCAATCAATCAATCAATCAATCAGGTCATTTATAGAGCGCACTACTCACCCGTAGGGTCTCAAGGCGCTGGGTGGGGGGGGGGGGGTGCCGCCACTGCTCGAACAGCCAGGTCTTGAGCTTCTTCCTGAAGGAGAGGTGGTCCTGGGTCAGGCGCAGGTTGGTCGGGAGTGAGTTCCAGGTCTTGGCGGCCAGGTAGGAGAAGGATCTTCCTCCTTCTCCTACCTGGGTACGATATCAGGTGTTTCCCTTGGTTGGTAGCGGAAAAAAAACTTTATATAATATCAAAGTTATATATATCACATGAAAGCATCAGAGCTGACCTTTCTAACAAGTGTATTCATATCTTGCGCACTCAGTGTCTCTGATATCCATTCTGAGCTATTTGGAAAATTAGCAAATCTTGTCAAAAAAATTTTTGGGACGATTTTTGCTAATTTTCAGTATCAACCCACCTGACTGTTTTTGGGTCCCTGTGGCCACCAGGACCCTATATTATATCTCAGGTGATATAGCAAGAGTGTCTAGGGCTCATTTCCAGCCTCCAGGTACATGTCTGAGTCCTATTTCAGACATTTTGAGGTGTTTGGTGTCAAATTCATTTTTTCCATTATAGGCCCTAGATATCAGAGTCACATCACATTTCTAGTTCTGGACCCAAGAACACCATAGTATACCTCAGATGACATACCAAGAGTGTCTAAGACCCATTTCTGGCCTCCAGGGGTGACTTTTTTAAGTTTTTGGGTTTAAGGGGGCAAAGTCACTTTTTCCACCCGAGGTCGTGGAACTCGGAGCTGGGTAAAAGTTTAGCTTGAGTGCCCTCCCCATGGAGGTCAAAAATGTTATTGCATCAAAATCATTTAAAAACTATATAGGTGTAATTGTAGTGCCCTGGATGCTATATGGCTGCATTTGCACCGTTCTAGGTATTTACAAAATGAATTTCTAACACTTTTGAAGTCTCCATGAAGTGAAAAATGACTAAGTCCAAAAACTTCACTGGTGCATCAAAGTGGTCAAAAAAGGTCAACATTGGGTTAAAATTAACAAAACATAGTGCTGCAGTGGTCCAATAGCAGGCTAAAGACATAATGAATGACACAGAATGAACAGTTTTACTAAACACTTTGAAAATTCGATTTTCAATTTCAGGGGGACAAGGTCATGGAACTCCGAGCTGGGTAAAAGTTCAGCTTAAGGGCCCTCCCCATGGAGGTCAAAAATGTTATTACATCAAAATCTTTTAAAAACTATATAGGTGTAATTGCAGTGTCCTGAATGCTATGTAACTGCATTTGCACTGTTCTGTGTGCCTCCAAAATGAATTTCTAACACTTTTGAAGTCCCCATGAAGTGAAAAATGACGAAGTACAAAGACATCATCGGTGCATGAAAGTGTTTAAAAACGGTCACAAATGCATAAAAATGAAAAAAACAAAGTGCTACACTGGCCCAATAGCAAGCTAAACACACAATGAATGACCCAGAATGAATATATTTACAAATTACTTGGAAAATGCTATTTTAAATTTCAGGGGGACGAGGTCACAGAAGTCATGGAACTCCGAGCGGGGTAAAAGTTCAAACTTTCCACCCCTCATGGAGGTCAAAATTTTTAATTCATCAAAATCATTTAAAAACTATATAGGTGTGATTGGAGTGTCCTGATTGCTATATAGGTGCATTTGCACTGTCCTGTGTGCCTCCAAAGTGACTTTCTAACACTTTTGAAGTCTCCATGAAGCAAAAAGTGACTAAGTCCAAAGACCATTTGGAGCATCAAAGTGTTCAAAAACGGTCAAAAATGCATAAAAACGAAAAAAACAAGTGCTACAGTGGCCCAATAGCATGCTAAACACACAATGAATGACACAGAATGAATAGTTGTACACATTACTTTGAAAATGCCATTTTAAATTTCAGGGGGACAAGGTCACGAAAGTCATGGAACTCCGAGCAGGGTAAAAGTTCAACCTTTCCCCCCTTATGGAGGTCAAAATTTTAATACATCAAAATCATTTAAAAACTATATAGGTGTGATGGCAGTGTCTTGGATAAATCCCACATGAATTTTAAACACATTAGGAGCATCTCTGATCAAAATAACCATAAAAACCCCAAAGCTGCATCAGTGCTTCAAAGTGATCCAAAACGGTCAAAAATGGACGAAAATGAAAAATATTCTCCATATCTGAGTTTTTATAACATTCCTTAGATAATGTATATCTTGAATTAGTTTTAAATCCTTTTATTAAAAAGTTTCTTTTCTATGCTGCACTGGTGCAACGCCTCAAGTCTGAGAAGCTGCACCAGTGCAGCCGAAGCAGCACTGGTGCAGCCGAAGCAGCACTGGTGCAACAAGAGTCAAGCTGGTAGCCTGACCTTTGACCAATCCGAGAAAAAAAAAGGTGTTTTTTTCCCTGGGCCCCTCCCCCAAACGAAAACACATTGACCTGAAGCCTAAGTGTATTCTGAGTCATAAAAAGTTTATTAGATGAAAAAATATTGTACGGGCACTTTTTTGCACAAAAAGTCACTTTTTGGCCTTTTTTTTTGAGAGAAATAAAATAGTTCGCAGATTTTTTTTAAATCGACCGAATTAAAAAAAAATGCTCTTGTTGGATGGCTTTGGACATAAGGCCGCATAAACAAAAGGAATTTTTCAAATATCTGTTTTTCTCACTTTTTTATTGCTGTTTGAAATTTCTGACTTCACTTTTTGCATCATTGGTGATGCATGTGT
Source organism: Lissotriton helveticus (assembly GCF_964261635.1). Lineage (NCBI taxonomy): Eukaryota > Metazoa > Chordata > Amphibia > Caudata > Salamandridae > Lissotriton > Lissotriton helveticus. The sequence continues at coordinate 1,471,550 of NW_027611658.1, read as the reverse complement.
TTAACATTGAGCTTGGGAAAATTGAAAAAAAATAGACTTTGGGGATTGTTTACTAGGGCAAGTGATACATCAAATTAAGACTCATATTAAACTGAACCTCAAGCTGAAAAAAAAAACAAAATAGCATTTACGATCACTTTTTTATAAGCGACTTTAACAATTGTTTTTTTAGCTGTATTAAAAAACAAGGTAACGCCGTAAATTTTAGAAAAGAGATTTTTTTAAAGTAAAACATAGGTGTGACCTGCCTTCACATTAGGCTTCATAAACAAAAGAAAAAACATCTCTATGTGTTATATTCACTTTTTAATAACACATTTTCGTTTTAGGCACAAGCAAAAAGCAGCATTGGTGATGCATGTGTTTTTCAATGGGGTTTTTTAAAGTCTGAGAAATATAGAGGGAGAGAAAAGAAAATAGCAAATCTCTCTATTGGGACCTAATAGTTTCCTCTTTTCATACCCAGACTACACTGTTGATCTGGAAAAAACCAAGAAAACAGAAAAAAGAAAAAAGAGAAGATACACAAAAAGAGGAAAAGAATACCCATCAGCAAGTGCAGTCAGAGAGGCTTTGTGGTAGACTTTCCTGATGCTATAAGAAACCAGTCTGGCCATATTGTATCACCATGTGTATCTCTGATTTATGTGTTTTGAATCCAGTTTCTTGTTTGTTTACTTTGTTTTACTACCACTGGTTATAATTTTCAAAGTGTTCTGTTTGTTTCCAGTGCGTGGCCTCCTTTTTTCCTGAGCAGTGGCCAGGTGAGGTGAGGTTTTCTCTCCCCACAATAAGGGTGAGTGTCTTTCTAGTGTTCATAGTCATATCATACAGACTATAGAAACATGAGCTTGTAGTCTTTGCACTTGTTCTGTTGACATTATGTGTCCATGTCTCTGTTTCTTTCTTTTTTGTATTTTGTCTATGCAGGAGAAGATACACTCTTTTCAGTTTGGAAAGCAGGTGTAGATTCTACTTCACATCACTTAAGTAAGTGTTGCAGTAGCACCATAGGTCCTGACGAAAGCCGTTTAGGCTGAAACATGTTGACCGAGTAACAACACTGGTGGGTAGCAATTCTTTACATGCTATCAGCATACTGTTTTTAACCATACCACTTTGATGGTCAGCCCCAATAAAGTGTTTTATGACATCACTGTAGATATTTTTAGAATCACTTGGATCATTTTTCCTTTTCTTTTTCTTTGAGCACTGCAACCTTAGCCCCTCCCGCTCATATACTGTCATTTGTTGGTGTAATGTTCTGGGTCCATCACTAGGCAGTCCTATGGATTGTTTCTGAGGCAGATCCTAGAGGACACCATTTACCAACACATACCCAGATGACGAGATTCCACTTATGAGTGGGCTGATGGGTATTCTTTTCCTCTTTTTGTGTATCTTCTCTTTTTTCTTTTTTCTGTTTTCTTGGTTTTTTCCAGATCAACAGTGTAGTCTGGGTATGAAAAGAGGACACTATTAGGTCCCAATAGAGAGATTTGCTATTTACTTTTCTCTCCCTCTATATTTCTCAGACCTTCTGTACCTTCCGTGTGTTTTAGTGACTAGTTGGGGGACTAGGTACCAGTAGGTCTATAATAATTTCTCCCCTCGGACCCCCCCTTAACCTTCTGTTTCTCTGTTTTTTAAAGTCTACCAAAATACGGTTTACCAATACATTTTCATTATTTTCTCTTTGGTATCTCATTATGCACATGTTAATAAACAGGTTCATGCATTATTAGCTAAATAGCATAAAAACACACTGAATTATTAACAATAATCTTTGAGATTTGGGTGACCAGATGGCCGGAAATCGAAAATCGCCTCCTATGGATTCAACTTCCATTTCGTGCACTTTCTATGTGGGCCACATGCATAAGAATTGGTACAATAATGCATACGAATCTTAGCTAGAATCTGCAATTGAAATTAAGTCTTTAACTTATATGCTTCAAGAATTATAGGGCACATTCTGCTATGTATAATATCCTATCCATTTCAATGGGACGACCAGATGGCCGCAAATTGAAAATCGCGTCGTATTTTTTAAATTTTAATTTAATTTAATTGTGGGTTTATATAGCACTAGAATCAACTCCCGGAGGAGTATCTCCGCGCTTCGACCGCTGGGGAACCCGTCCTGGCTCACCCTGAGAGATGGTCCCTAATGGGTATCTCTAAGGTGCGACCAAGCATCCCCGGCGGTCTGGGGGGCCGTTGTGAAGATGAGGCAAGCTAATGCCCAGAGTTGCCAGTGTGGTCCCTGACTGGAGTAGGCACCGAGGCGAGAATTATCGAGCCCGCTGACCCTGGTCCACAGGGTCGGGAATCGAACCCTGGTCCCGGGCCGTCCTCTGCTTACGGGTCTGCCGCCTCTAACCAGTGAGCCACACCACTCCACATGGATTCATATTGCGTTGTATGTACCTTACGTGTAAGCCACATGCATTTAAAATGACACAATGTAGTAGGGTATGCTATAGAATGTGTTGCAGTTGGAAATCAAGCTCTATCTAGTATGGATCATGACTGATGACACAATATACGTGACTCATTTTGCAAAAAATGGAGGCAAATTTTATAAAACATGCGTTTAATCACTGAATGATTCTCACCACTTCTAAGCATGGCACAGGCATGACAATGACCACAGGGCAGTGGCATGATGGTAACTGTATGCTGCACTCAGAATTATGGATCCAGATTGTATGGTTTTAGAATTATGGGCCACAACGTAAGGCATATTTTTTCACACATGTGACGTTATTGAAAAACATCATACATTCAACTTCACATTTTGTAGCCAAAAGCATAAAGTGTTCTTCAACACACATGAAAGTGAAAAATAAAAACTTTTCCTGAAGATTACACTTGATTTGTACCTTGTCCCTATAAGCCACAAATATGAGAGTTACCACTATAAAGTGTAGATGTCTTAGCTACATACTGTGATTGAAATTAGGTCAGTACCTCATATGGTTCAAGATTTATAGTGCACCACATACTATGTAATATATCCTATCCATTTCAATGGGTGACCAGATGGCCGCAAATTAAAAATCGCCTCGTATGGATTCAAATTGCTTTGTATGCACCTTGTGTGTGAGCCACATGCATATAAAATGGCACACTGTAGTAGGCTATGTTATAGAATGTGTTGCAGTTGGAAATCAAGCTCTATCTAATATGGATCTTGACTGATGACATAACATACGTGACACATTTTGCAAAAGCTGGAGGAATTTTTTTTAAAATATGTGTTTAATCGCTGAAAGATTCACACCACTTTGAAGCTTTCCACATGCATGAAAATGAACACAGGACAGTGGCATCATGTTAGCTTAATGCTGCACTTCCAATTATGGATCCAGATTGTATGGTTTTAGAAGTATGGGACAAAATGTAAGGCATACTTTTTCGTACATGCGACGGTATTGAAAAACGTCATACATTCAACCTCAAATTTTGACAACTTTACAATACGCCACACACATAATAATTCACATGGGTAAGATGCACATCACTAGGAACAAAGTGCTGTTTAAATTATGTCTCTATAATGTACAGACTATGAATTATAGCCAAAAGTATAAAGTGTTCTACAACACACATGAAAGTGAAAAATAAAAACTTACCTGAAGGTTACACTTGATTTGTACCTTGTCCCTATAAGCCACAACCATGAGAGTTACCACTATGAATTGTAAATGTCTTAGCTACATACTGCAATTGAAATTAAGTCAGTACATCATATGCTTCAAGAAATAGAGTGCACTACATCCTCTGTAGTATATCCTATCCATTTCAAAGGGTGACCAGATGGCCGCAAATTAAAAATTGCCTCGTATGGATTCAAATTGCTTTGTATGACTGTTTTCAGGTCCCTGTAGCCACCAGGACCCCATAATATATCTCAGATGATATAACAAGAGTGGCTAGGGCTCATTTCCAGCCTCCAGGTACATGTCTGACTCCTATTTGTGACATTTCGAGGTGTTTGGGATCAAACTCATTTTTCCCAATATAGGCCATAGAGCTCAGAGTCACATCACATTGAGCTCAGAGTCACATCAAATTTCTAGTTCTGGACCTAAGGACCCCTTAGTATACCTCAGATGACATACCAGGAGTGTCTAAGACCCATTTCTGGCCTCCAGGGATGACTTTTTGAAGTTTTGGGGTTTAAGGGGGCATAGTCACTTCTTCCATCCAGGCTACGTTGCTCAAAATCGGGTACGATGTCAGGTTCTTCCCTTGGCTGGAAGCTGAAAAAAAAACTTCAGATAATAGCAAAGGTAGATAGATCAAATGAAAGCATCAGATCTGAGCTTTCTAACAAGTATATTTAGGTCATGGGTACTCACAAAGTGACTGTGATATCCATTCTGAGCTATTTGGAAAATTAGCAAATCTTGTCAAAAAAACATTTTTTTTTGACGATTTTTGCTAATTTTCGGTATCAACCCTCATGACTGTTTTCGGGTCCCTGTAGCCACCAGGACCCCATAATATATCTCAGATTATATAACAAGAGTGGCTAGGGCTCATTTCCAGCCTCCAGGTACATGTCTGACTCTTATTTGTGACATTTTGAGGTGTTTGGTGTCAAATTCATTTTTTTCCATTATAGCTCCTAGATATCAGAGTCACATCAGATTTCTAGTTCTGGACCCAAGAAGACCATAGTATACCTCAGATGACATACCAAGAGTGTCTAAGACCCATTTCTGGCCTCCAGGGGTGACTTTTTGAAGTTTTTGGGTTTAAGGGGGCAAAGTGACTTTTTCCACCCAGCCCAATGTTCTCAAAATCGGGTACGATATCAGGTGTTTCCCTTGGTTGGTAGCGGAAAAAAAACTTTATATAATATCAAAGTTATATATATCACATGAAAGCATCAGAGCTGACCTTTCTAACAAGTGTATTCATATCTTGCGCACTCAAACAGTGTCTCTGATATCCATTCTGAGCTATTTGGAAAATTAGCAAATCTTGTCAAAAAAATTTTTGGGACGATTTTTGCTAATTTTCAGTATCAACCCACCTGACTGTTTTTGGGTCCCTGTGGCCACCAGGACCCTATATTATATCTCAGGTGATATAGCAAGAGTGTCTAGGGCTCATTTCCAGCCTCCAGGTACATGTCTGAGTCCTATTTCAGACATTTTGAGGTGTTTGGTGTCAAATTCCTTTTTTCCATTATAGGCCCTAGATATCAGAGTCACATCACATTTCTAGTTCTGGACCCAAGAACACCATAGTATACCTCAGATGACATACCAAGAGTGTCTAAGACCCATTTCTGGCCTCCAGGGGTGACTTTTTGAAGTTTTTGGGTTTAAGGGGGCAAAGTCACTTTTTCCACCCGAGGTCGTGGAACTCGGAGCTGGGTAAAAGTTTAGCTTGAGTGCCCTCCCCATGGAGGTCAAAAATGTTATTGCATCAAAATCATTTAAAAACTATATAGGTGTAATTGTAGTGCCCTGAATGCTATATGGCTGCATTTGCACCGTTCTAGGTATTTACAAAATGAATTTCTAACACTTTTGAAGTCTCCATGAAGTGAAAAATGACTAAGTCCAAAAACTTCACTGGTGCATCAAAGTGGTCAAAAAAGGTCAACATTGGGTTAAAATTAACAAAACATAGTGCTGCAGTGGTCCAATAGCAGGCTAAAGGCATAATGAATGACACAGAATGAACAGTTTTACTAAACACTTTGAAAATTCGATTTTCAATTTCAGGGGGACAAGGTCATGGAACTCCGAGCTGGGTAAAAGTTCAGCTTAAGGGCCCTCCCCATGGAGGTCAAAAATGTTATTACATCAAAATCTTTTAAAAACTATATAGGTGTCATTGCAGTGTCCTGAATGCTATGTAACTGCATTTGCACTGTTCTGTGTGCCTCCAAATTGAATTTCTAACACTTTTGAAGTCCCCATGAAGTGAAAAATGACGAAGTACAAAGACATCATTGGTGCATGAAAGTGTTTAAAAACGGTCACAAATGCATAAAAATGATAAAAACAAAGTGCTACACTGGCCCAATAGCAAGCTAAACACACAATGAATGACCCAGAATGAATATATTTACAAATTACTTGGAAAATGCTATTTTAAATTTCAGGGGGACGAGGTCACAGAAGTCATGGAACTCCGAGCGGGGTAAAAGTTCAAACTTTCCACCCCTCATGGAGGTCAAAATGTTTAATTCATCAAAATCATTTAAAAACTATATAGGTGTGATTGGAGTGTCCTGATTGCTATATAGGTGCATTTGCACTGTCCTGTGTGCCTCCAAAGTGACTTTCTAACACTTTTGAAATCTCCATGAAGCAAAAAGTGACTAAGTCCAAAGACCATTTGGAGCATCAAAGTGTTCAAAAACGGTCAAAAATGCATAAAAACGAAAAAAAAACAAGTGCTACAGTGGCCCAATAGCATGCTAAACACACAATGAATGACACAGAATGAATAGGTGTACACATTACTTTGAAAATGCAATTTTAAATTTCAGGGGGACAAGGTCACGAAAGTCATGGAACTCCGAGCGGGGTAAAAGTTCAACCTTTCCCCCCTTATGGAGGTCAAAATTTTAATACATCAAAATCATTTAAAAACTATATAGGTGTGATGGCAGTGTCTTGGATACATCCCACATGAATTTTAAACACATTAGGAGCATCTCTGATCAAAATAACCATAAAAATCCCAAAGCTGCATCAGTGCTTCAAAGTGCTCCAAAACGGTCAAAAATGGACGAAAATGAAAAATATTCTCCATATCTGAGTTTTTATAACATTCCTTAGATAATGTATATCTTGAATTAGTTTTAAATCCTTTTATTAAAAAGTTTCTTTTCTATGCTGCACTGGTGCAACGCCTCAAGTCTGAGAAGCTGCACCAGTGCAGCCGAAGCAGCACTGGTGCAGCCGAAGGAGCACTGGTGCAACAAGAGTCAAGCTGGTAGCCTGACCTTTGACCAATCCGAGAAAAAAAAAGGTGTTTTTTTCCCTGGGCCCCTCCCCCAAACGAAAACACATTGACCTGAAGCCTAAGTGTATTCTGAGTCATAAAAAGTTTATTAGATGAAAAAATATTGTACGGGCACTTTTTTGCACAAAAAGTCACCTTTTGGCACTTTTTTGAGAGAAATAAAATAGTTTGCAGATTTTTTTTAAATCGAACATACCATGGTGGTGCCCCAGTACTTGCGCAGCACCGAACGTGCAACGGTGCCCATATTTTCGGAGCACCGAATATGCAATGACTGCACCGATACTTGCGCAGCACCGAACGTGCGCCGCAGGTGGCCATACCTCCGTAGCACTGGGCATGGGCCTTGTGGAGCACAGGGTGTGGAGAGACCATCGTGCATGCCCATGAAAGAGAACGGCCTAGAGTGCACCGGGAGAAGGAGACGGCGCGAACGAGTCTCCCTTGCCCCCCCCAGGCGGGGGCATCACAGCCGCACCCCAGCCGAATGTCCCGCTTCCACAACACAGAGTTCCACTCCCTATTTTGTCCTCAGAAAGGTCTCTTCCACTCTTGCAGACTCGATGAGAGGGGACTGCTGCAGGGCCTCAAAATGGCGTCTGGGTCCGCTGGAAGGCGGGTCTCGGCCGCTAGAGTAACTTTGAACAGCAATGTAACTCGGTCGCTTGCCCACCGGGACACGAGCCCCCACCTCCGACAACATCTCCACAGCCTTGAAGAGTCTGCAAAGGTACCCGGCGGAGCCCTCGGCCCCTGCAGGCTTCCGGTAAGGGACAACTGCCTTGATCGCCAACAAAATAAACATGACATTGCCACTCCTTCTGTTAGCATGAATTCTTGAACTGCCGAAAAGGACTCTGGTCCAACTGCCGGTTGTAGGAAACTTTTTCCTGATGCTACTTCCGGACTGACCCGGCCCCGCCCAAAATGGCGCCGGTATCAATAGGAACTTACGAACACCTCGTGGTGTTTCTTTTTGCTAAATAAAAAAAAACTTGATGTTCTGAGACATGTATATGATCCTTTGTACACTTGACAAGAAGAAAGGAGAGCTCACTCGATGAACATGTAAAAAGGATCCCGTTAAAAATGATGATTACAAATGTACAATGTATTATATTTTTTATATATATATAGCTGATGTATAACCTCGCTTATGACGCACGCACACGGTATGCATATAGGAAATCTGATTGCAACTAGTCTGACTATGCTTCTAAATTATGAAATAAATGCCCCCGAACCCCCCCAGCCAGTTGATAGACGTTTTAGTTTGCTACAAATGAATTGATAAAACTTTCTAATGTTTTTTATTGCTGCAAAACAACACCCCCCACTGTACGCACTTTAGCCATTGCCGTGTCCGGCCAAATACGACTGCACCCTCATAAATCCACGTACTATGATTTTGCAAAAATAAAGGTTTTCGAAATTATGAACGGGTATTGCATGCTTTATTTGAAATATGGGATCGGCGGGAGAGTTCTTTTCTGTGCACCCTACCCTGCTCTCTCTTTAAGGTTATTAGAAGATGGTTGCCCAGCCCCGGAGGAAGGATCGGATCTACGACACGATACTCTGCCTTCAAGGTACGCGACTGACTCATGAACTCTCGCGTGGAGAAAAGACCTCGACTTCTGAGGATGGGTAAAACGAAACGGTATAAATAATGGAATGTAAAAGAAGGGTAAAATAAAACGATGTAAATGTTATAAAGTACGACGCTCAAAGGTATTAGGGAACAGAGCTGACCAAAGAACTGAAGAACCTTAGAACGTCACAGCATTGAAGGAGATTTAAGGATCCCGATAGTGAGATACATCTACTAACTAGATACCTCGCACTAGGTACCTCTGGTTTCCTTTAAACGTTTCCCTGCACACGACCTATAAGGACACACTGCCCCCCCCGACTCCAGAAACCATACCCCAGGGATTCTACCCCGAGGAGGAAAGACGAGTATGAGGTAAGTAAAGGACTCTCGAATCCATGTATTTGATATGCGCGAATGTTGTCCCCCTCCCTTCCCCTCTTTTCCCTCCCTCTACAGGTTACATCAGGGGCCGCAACCGAGGTATGGCGAAGATCTGAAGCCTTGCCCCGTCTGATACGCGAAGCGGACCAACGCTGCAAGGTGGTGCCTAAGCACGCCCACAAACTACTCACGTAGCAAACGAGCCCATAAATTTAGTATGATCTGATGAAAAATGATCACCCTTAACCCATGCTGCACGAATGAACGCATGTCACGTATGATTCGAAACTATGAGAGAATGTGTGTGTGTGACTGAAGCGTTGACTCAACTGGTCGAAGGACCAAGAATGCAAGAAAGTGCGACACAGTGGTACCCGTTTTCCTTTTTCTCAAAGCATGTCCCCTCTACCCTGTCTAATGCTCGTCCACCTCAAACTGCATGCTTTCAAGATTCTAACACAGACCCGTAAATGTCCTTTGCTGTGTAATGCACTAAATAGCCTTTCTTAAATACACTGCCACTCTCCATGTCGCACGTGTACTATTTAGCCTGCTGTTGCACTCTCTCTCTCTCTCTCTCTCTCTCTCTCTCTCTCTCTCTCTCTCTCTCTCTCTCTCTCTCTCCTTCACACTCCCACTCTTCCGAGCGATTAGCTCCGAAATTGGCAGACTGCCACCCCTAGCGCACCACCCAATTGGCTCCAAATACCGCCAGTATTTGCACAAAACTTGTCTTTAATAAAATCACCATGAGACCGTGTCACTACCTCTCCTTTCTGCTAAATTGACGAAACCGAGAATTGGCCATAAGGGAAAGGACAGGTAAGACGACTGAGGTTCCCTAATCTGACCCGTAATGAGGGAACTACATGTCAGCGGCTCCTATTATGAGATAAAATGCCTCAGATGACGCGACCTTCCCCGTTCCGAATTGTCGCAATACCCAAACCGTAAAGGTAATCGAAACCTCCCCATCTTCCCAGGACGCACCCAGTATTGCGTTCAGTTGCCCCCGATAAGAGTTTTTAACTATCCTTCACCCCCCGATCGTAAGAGATGGGTCGACTTGCGACTAACGCAGGCCAGCTGTGGTCCCTAGAAATGATTTTTTCGATAGGCAAATTTCAGAGTTTGGAATTCGAGAAATGCCACTGAACGCTCACCAACTGAATTGTGGCCTTCTGCCGATAGTACCCTTATAACCCAAAGTAAGATGATGCCCCCCCATCACAGTTTTCTATGTCCCTAGTTATTTTCCCATGAGACCCCTGTCTTTTCTAATTTAGTAATCAGGCCGCGAGAGGCTGCATAGGAACCAGAATGATGTTTTACAAAGTTAAAGATTAGACCGAAGCGAAGAAAACCATTACAATGAACCTTGTCGAAAGCGAAAATGTTTAGTTAAAAGGCAGGATGCATTGATAAAATGAAAGATGTTTAGCCTATGTTCGTCCCTCAGCGAGATACCTATTAGTACCATGTTGATAGCTCACAACACCCTTTTGTAAATATAAACCCCTAGAGAACGGTATAGCTTTGTCAGGCTTGTATTACGAAGGTGGGTCTCCATCAGATGAACTGTCGTGACTATAGTAAACAGTTGTGAAGGAAAGTCATAGTAAATCCAGCAGGCCCACCATCGATCATTTATATGTCAGTTGTGAACCCTAATATAACGGACGTTTCTATTGTCATTTACCTGGAGCTGGGAGAGAAATAGACTTGTGTGATTACCTTCCTCTGCCCATTCTCTAAAGACTGTCTTTTCAAACTCCTTCAAGGGTACAGCTGTCGGAGGAAAGAAGGACCGGATGTGGGAGCACGTGGCCTGACTACAGACTATGGAACGTCTGCGGCATGGGCCAAGGCGAGACCGCGACAGAACGGAGCTGCAGGACGAGGCACTATTTCCGACAAAACAAGAGGAGAGGGCTGACCTGATGCCCCTGTCCAATGTTCAAATGTGTGCCGAAAGGTCCCCGCTCCCTAAACTCGGTCATAAGCCCGCCTACCTGAAATCTCTCGTTCCCCTAGTTTGTTCCCGACCTGGCCATTGCTCCACCCCCCTTTTTCTCCGACCTACCCTATGGACTATTTGTACACTCTTCTTCCACCTGAACTTTTTGACTATCGACTCCGAAAGACACAGGGCGAAAAAGACCTTTTCGACCAGAAACGCGAGGAAAAGGTCGTGCCCTGCAACACGGGACCTAGAATAGAGCTGGACCCTTAGCTCCACCGCCGGTGCTCCACAGCGCCAACAAAGGACTGAGAACTCAGTAACTTCGAACATTGACACCCTCAATCATCGTTTCTGCTACGTCTCGTTTCTCTCCCAGCCACCATTGTATTGATTATGCTCCAACCAAATATATACGGAGCCTGTATATAATAACCTGTATGCAATGTACTGACTGCTCGCTACAGAATCATTTTTTGTATTACCTTACTATGACTTTCCTGCTAACAAGTTTATCAAAGTTTATCAATAGGCCCGCCTCCTAAAACTAGAGATCTTAAATGTAGTGTTTACGACTCCTTCACCTGGGGTCCTACTGCTTTTTCTTATGCCCACCATAATAGACTTGAATAGGAAATAGATCAGCAAGATGTCTTGAATATGTTAAAGGGAGGACTGTGGAAAATTAGTACGGTTTGGTAAACATTATCTGCGCCATCTTGCCTTTTCCCCTGATGCCACACTTTTGTCGTGCGCGCCCGCCATTTTTTTAGGTGCCTCGATCAGGACCATCCCTTTTGCACGCCACTGGCCCCCAACATAGCCCTTCGCCCTCGCCAAGCCTGCACGCTGACCAACCCCCCCTCGCTCGCACATGCTTTGAGTCATAAACCCCTCTTCAGCGCAGTTCTGCCTCAAAGCCCCATCCTGTTCCCAACACGACCCCTCCCTTCATTCTTTTCATAGTCCCCGGCCCTTTGATACAAAAAAAAACCCTTTTCCTGTGCCCGTTTGTCTTCCTTGTTCCCAGGCCGACACCTAGCTCTGCCGATACTATTCCTTGCCCCTCCCCGTACAGTTGAAAGCTTCCCTCATCAAAGGACCCCCGAGTTGATCAGAGCCCCCACCCCACGAGATCCGATCGAACCCCCCACACTCCATGAATCGGCGGAATATCCAGCTGCGCGATATCCATCACCTGTTGTGACCGGGGTGGGGACTTCTACTGTAAATGTGTGTGGGAACGGGCCCGAAGGGGAGATTCCGGGAATGTCTTTCCGTACATCAAAGCATTGCCATGAATATGTAAACTGTAATAAAGCCACAAAAACCTGTATATAAGGGGCCAGGCCTCAGAAATAAGTTAGAGCACCTCATGACGATACCTGCTGTCTGATTTGTCGTGTTCTCCTCCGGAGAGAATAAACCTTGTTTCCTGCCTTCCAGTCTCCAGCGCCTGCCTCTTCATTGATTAATGTTTCGTGGGTTAAAGAGGCGATACCGCCGGGCAAATACCGATTGTCCCCGACCTTAGTTTCTACACTAGCACCATTGGTTTTGCAAATGCTTGCTTGATCTTGTTATTAGCTACTGTTGGTAAGAACTCCTGCAGCAAGCTAGAGCCTCGAAGGGCGGCATGAATCGAGGGATTTGTTATTTGTAGACGTGCAATGAAGTCTGTGCTGGCCAGCCTGTGGCATGTTTATGCAGACTCGAGGTGGCGCTATTCCTATAGTCCCCACTTTGTTTCTGGAACTCAGAGTTTGTTGCTTCGGCCTGCATGGGGGGGCTCTCAGGGGGCACTGTGGATGGTAATCCCCACCCCAGGTGACCCCTAAATGTACATCATTCAAGGTGATCAGTAAAAGGCGATGTTGATGAGATGATGTCTGAAGGGTGTGATCGTAACCTTGGCTTCCCCACTTGACCACGATTGCATGAACCTGTGACACGAATGTCTCGTCCTGCACCTCTCGCTCTCTACCTGGCGAGCACCGGCAGCAGACTGAACCTCAACATCAAGAGTATCTGTTTGGGACCAGCCATGCCTAGAAGTGTCTCCCTTGCCTTATATTGTACTAGTCTCACTATTCACCATCTGGTGAAGTGAGACCACGAGAGCTGTCTCGTCTGCTACAATAATAACCTTTATGAAGTGCTACGCCGACGTCTAGGCGCTGTTCATCGGGTGAGGTGCATGCTATGTGGAGGCCATGATCATGAAAGGCTTCTGCTGTGTCTTAAGAGGTTGGCGAGATGCTGCTTGCTTGCGCTGCCGCAGTCCACAGGTGACCGGTCACTTCGACATGTACAGTGGAGTTGTAGTCCGTGTGTGCTGTGCGGTGCATCCTGCTTTTTCCTTCCACACCGGCTGTTTTTGAGTGGAGTTGGAGTTGTAGTCCGTGTTTGCTGTGCGGTGCATCCTGCTTTTTCCTTCCACACCGGCTGTTTTTGAGTGGAGTGGGAGTTGTAGTCCATGTGTGCTGTGCGGTGCATCCTGCTTTTTCCTTTCACACTGGCTGTTTTTGAAAGGAGTGGGAGTTGTAGGCCGTGCGTGCTGTACGGTGCATCCTGCTTTTTCCTTCCCCACCGGCTGTTTTTGAGTGGAGTGGGAGTTGTAGGCCGTGTGTGCTGTGCGGTGCATCCTGCTTTTTCCTTCCCCACTGGCTGTTTTGAGTGGAGTGGGAGTTGTAGGCCGTGTGTGCTGTGCAGTGCATCCTGCTTTTTCCTTCCACACCGGCTCTTTTTGAGTGGATTGGGAGTTGTAGTCTGTGTGTATTGTACGGTGCATCCTGCTTTGTCCTTCCACACCCGCTGCTTTTCAGTGGAGTGGGAGTTGTAGTCCGTGTGTGCTGTGCAGTGCATCCTGCTTTTTCCTTCCACACCGGCTGTTTTTGAGTGGAGTGGGAGTTGTAGTCCGTGTGTGCTGTGCAGTGCATCCTGCTTTTTCCTTCCACACCGGCTGCTTTTGAGTAGAGGGGGAGTTGTAGTCCGTGTGTACTGTGCAGTGCATCCTGCTTTTTCCTTCCACACCGGCTGCTTTTGAGTGGAGTGGGAGTTGTAGTCCGTGTGTGCTGTGCGGTGCATCCTGCTTTTTCCTTCACACCGGCTGCTTTTGAGTGGAGTGGGAGTTGTAGTCCGTGTGTGCTGTGCGGTGCATCCTGCTTTTTCCTTCCACACCGGCTGTTTTTGAGTGGAGTGGGTGTTGAAGGCCTTGTAGCTACCTGCTGGTGTCCCTTCTATCCACCTGGCCCACCCCCTCCCATGCATACTGTTTGCACTACGCGCCTGCACCACTGAAATCCTTGCACTGCCCCTACCTGCCCGCCACTGCCAGGGCGTTGAGCTCTGGTGTCTGTTGAATGGCAGAAAGGCAAATTCCTCTTCTTGCCATTACATCTTCGCTGGATGGGGCTTGGAATAAAGCAGATCCTTCTCTGCACCCCTCTTCCAAGTCAGTCATCTATTAAACTTTACTCCTCCCAGAGCAGGGTCTGCTATCCACCCCTGCTAGGGGAGCTCCTGTTGCTCCGGGGTGGACCTTACAAAGCATGTTAACAAATTGCTGTATTTTGTGCATGCCTTCGGGTCCCTCACCTCTGTCCTGAGTAGACTCGGCCTTGGATGCTGTATCCTGTCCTTGCCGTTGGGTGGACAGAGTAGAGAATTTACCGTCTGTAGCCTGTCCCTGTAGAGGGTGCTTCACCGTCACGCCGGTGTGGCCCCGGTACAGCTTTACTGGCTGTCTGTAGTTAGTGTATGACATGGGTTAGTGGAGTTGTTGTTTTTTCTTTACTCCTGGGTGGAGTAAACCGGAGCAATGAAATTCTGACATTCCCATTTCACTTATAATTGGTGATCATAACTAACTCACTCTCAATAACTCACTCGCTAACTCTCTCACTCTCACTAACTAAATCTCACTCACTCTCACTAACTCAATAACTCTCTCTCACTAACTAACTCACTCACTAACTCTCTCACTCTCACTAACTCTCTCACTAATTTCATCACTCTTACTAACTCTCTCAATCTCTCACTAACTATCTCCCACTTATTAACTCACTAAATCTATCACTCTCAATAACAAAGTAAGTAACCTTCACTCTCCTGTTATTTATACCCACCCCTTTGTGGAAAAGTAAATTTTGCCATGTTGTATGTGCCTACGTGTTCCCTATGTTATGTTATATGTGCATGATCGATATGCATGTATTCCCCTATGATCGATTAAAGACGCAATTATAGTTGTGTCCATCTCTAGTATGCCAGTTTCCAGTTTTCGTGAATACAACGAATATCGGGCCTATGTAAAGCTACGTTGCCACGTTTTACAGTGTGCACGTTAATTCATTGAATTATCCCCGTTTCTAGGCCTCAAAAGGGCCCGGACTTAGATTCAGCACCTGTTTTCTGAACCCTCTCCAAGGAGCGATACAGCCCCCACCTGTATCCCTGACTCTTAGCTTACTTTCATGCCTCGCAGTGCCCGGCTCGGCCTGGCTCTGCCTCCCAGTCTGCCAAGAATATGTTATGTTTCTAGTTATCAGTCCAGCCCTCCTTCTCTGCATTCCTAAGCTACTGAATCGCATCAATAGTTTCCGTCATGGTCTAGCCTTTATGTCTCCATGTAAGAGAAATACTGTATTAATATTTATAGAATATTCCCCGCACACGCACTACATGTAGAATTATGCATGCACCAGTCTTAATGTCTGTTAGCCTTTACTCTGATAACTTTTGGATTCTATCAACATGTACTCTAAACACCAGATACTAGATATGCCTGGGTACATGTCGCTCTGACACTCCAGACTTTAGTCTCCTCTTCTAGCGCAGAAGTCATAGCCCCCCAGTTCTCCCTGGTAACACGTCATTGTCAGTTTGCGCGCACCACTAGGTTAGAGGTCCCAGCTGCTCAGGTAGCCCCCTCCATGTTTCCGCCCCGTTTATGACATATTCTGTTACGTTTACATCACATGTCTGTGTATACGCCCTGTACACGCCTTCTTGTTACCTCATTTTGCCCTTATCTTTCGCGACTGCTACAAACTCCGCCTACTGCTACGCCTACTGTATTGAATGCAATGTATTTTGTTTAACTATATATACTAATGTTCTGTTATTAAAAGTTATGCGCATCATTCCCAGATCCTGCCCCCGGCAGCTGTCGGGCCCTGCCATCCCATTCCCATGCAGGCTGTCCTGTTCCTGTCCTTTTATGCCTGATTAAAGCCTGTACACTCTAGCTACCTCGAATCTTGACTCTTATTTATTGAGCTATCTGTTTGTATGAGTATCCCGAAAAATAGAACCGGTAATTAATTATTTATTTACCACATAATGGCGCCCGAATAGGGACTTGCCCTTTCCCCACGCGCCGGAGAAGCCACGCAGGCCCCCTGATCCTCTGCAGCCGTGACGGAACCATACCGTGCACGTGCAGATATTTCTGCTTCAAGTATCCCTCAGGCCCACGGAGGAGACGGAGGTTGCGGTCCAGCGTCCAGACGAGGTGGTGGAGGAACGCGGCGAGTCCCGACCAGAGCCCAAGCCGAGAGTCCAAGGTCCGAGGTATCCGGAGGCCCACCTGTAACTAAAGTCCGAGGTTCGTCCGTCCGTCGTCGTAGCAGTCGAGTCCAGTCCGAGGCCTTCCGTTCTTGCTGCCCGGTGAGTACCATTGCTGGGGTAGTATCTAGACAGGGTCAATTGATTTGCCTCTGGTCCGTGGGTTTGGGTACACAGATCCAACACGAAGTGTCCACTTAGGTGGATGCGGGTCCTGACGTGTCTCTTTATGGGACCGGTAAGTTTCGTACTGTTTTAGCAGTGCATCTAGTCATTCTAGTAAGTTTCTGTTCCAGTAAGTTCTGTTTTTGAGAAATTCATGTATTCTGTTTTCAGTATTTCAGGTAATATTCTGTCCAAAATGTTATTTCATGTGTTTTCAATGTCGTGGTATGAATGATTCGTTTTTCAGTTATTATTGTGTTTATCGTGTATTGTATTGTGTCCAGACTCCAGCCTAGTTATGCCTCTGTTCTCAAAGTTACGTCAGTTAAAAACTAGAAAAGGTCTGCTCGAGGAAGCAGTTCCTGTCCCGCCTAGGGACAGTCCAGGTCATTTTATGTATCAAAAGCATGGCATAAGTGCCATATTATATCTAGATTTATGGGTGGAGTACACCAAGGAATTAGAGGAAAAGTATAGATGGCCCGTATCAGGTACGTGGGATGCCGAGTGCATCATGCGAGTAGAAGAAGCATTATGGAAAAAGAAAGCCAGACAGTCCCAGAGAGACGCCATCGAGTTATGGCGCAAAGAATCTCATAAAAGAACAGAAAAAGAAATCATAAAGTCTGAATTAAGTAGAGAATCCTCAGAAAGAGCCCAAGAAAGGGAATTAATTGAAGTAGGTGAACGAGTTAAAGCCGAACAGTCAGACAGACAGAGAAATGCCCTCATTAAGGGTATGTATCCTCTTCTTGCCGAGGGTTTGCCAAAAGCAACCCCGGAAGCACCATGTAATTTTCCGCCGCCATTAGTTCCGATTAAGCTACGTCACAAACCGACCGCAGCTGATATTTTTCTCTCGTCCTATTTGGACGACACAGTCCCAGAATATGCGAATCCTGCTCCGCCAGCTCCGGTAAATAATGTAATTCCTGTTCCTCCAGCCACCGGGGCACCTGTTACAGCACCTGTTACGGTACCCCCGGTCCAGTCCATAGTACAAGTTCCCGCTACATCGGTCACTCTGCCAGCACGAAGAGTATCAGTCGACGATTCCAGTTTAGGGGCCGCGGGAGGAGGTCCTCCGGGTACCCCGCCGCCACACAAACGTATAACGTTAGTCGAGTTACATGAACGTGCGTTACAGCGTACGCCCAAACATCAGTCCGTTGCAGATATCAGGCGAGCTCTCACCGAATGCCGTTATGATCCAGTCCCAGGCGATGATAATATGGTTATATATTCATTGCGCGCAAGACGGTTGACCGAGTATTTGGACACCCTACCGAATATGAAAGAAGATCTAGACAGAATATATCGTTTCATCCGTACAGGAGAAGATCCAGAAAGTATTGGCGAAATCATGTCTCTAAGGAAAGCTGAGACTCAGCTCATGCTATTAAAGTTTCTAATCAATTGTTTAATAAGGGAACAAGATTATCCAGACAAAGATCCAATCGAAATGAAAGTCCTGACAAAGTGGAGTGATCATATAGCCGAGGGAAGACACAAGACACTCAGTAGTATAGACAGTATGTACAAGAAAATTCGTAAGGAAATAATAAGGTTACACGAGAAACGCAAAACAGCACAAGTAAGCGAGAAAGAAGATAACTCTGATACTGAAGAAGTAGAAGACGAGAATACCACCAGAATAGCGTATGTAGGTAAATCTAGATTTCCAGACCGACATTCACGCCTAGAACACAAGAAAGTCTTTCATCTTCCAGCACCAGAACAATATTCTCTAGAACAAGTATTTCAAGCTACCGATCACATTCTGAAATCACGAATCGGTTATAGTGAACTTAGTACCATGCATGAACAAGAACTAGCCCGATCAGCAGTCCGATGGATTACTGATTCTACCACTTTTCCAGACGAAATAGTGGCACAAATGTTTCTGAAACTGCCCCCAGCCGAGCAACGACTGGTGGGTATGTATATGATCCAGCACCTCATTACACTATATGAAGGACAACATTCTGATCCAGATCCGTTACATGATATTCTGAACGAGTTACTCCAGTATAAATGGAAAGGTTTAGGTACCGATTTAAGTAGTGTCATTCTAGAACAGCGCCACAAATATAGAACGTTTCTGAACCCGCATTTTGTTCACGTCTCACCTCCAGAAAGTAAACCATTTTACATAGATAGACAGCATCCGTTACGAGAAGTACACCCAGTTAGGACACCGGGTGGTGAAATGCAACGAGTATTTGTTTACACCCCTATCACATAGATGGAACTCTTAGAGATGAAGAAATTAATTCCCTGTCACGACAAAGATCCAGCAGGGTTCCATCGAGAATTAAAAGACATGCTCCGTATGGGAGAATACACGTATCCAGATATCATTAAAATGTTAAAGGTCCTGTTGCCCGCAGGGGTATATGAAAAACTCAAGGAAAAGGAATGGGAGGTGGGAGAGAAAAAGATTGATTGGACAGCTCTAGAAGCTGAAGATAAAATTCGAGTACCAGGTACCGGTCTTGGGGACAAATGTAAAGAATTGCCCGAGTTATTGATACAAGTTTTGCCAAGGTTATTAGCCACGAAAAAGGAAGATTGGGATGCAATCTCAGCATGTAAACAGAAACAGGATGAAGATACTAGTGATTTTTATTCTAGATTTGAAAAATGTTTTATTATTAACAGTGGTTTGAAGACAGGTAGCGAGTCATACCCTCATCTTTTTGTTACTAAACTAGTCGAGAATTCAAGCCCACAAGTTAAAAATCGAGTTTTGAAAGTCGAAAGTACCTGGCAAGCTAGTACCCCGTCACAAATGTTACAGATGCTCCAGTATCACCAGAATAGAATCAGGGAAGAGCAAGAACACGAAAGGAGACGTATGAAAGACACGAAAATGAAAGTACTAGTTGCACAATCTGTTCCACAAGACAGTCAGAAGAGGGGTCCGAATCAAGCCAGTCATCCTGCAGCTCCCGTTAAAGGGACATGCAATTATTGTAAACAACCAGGTCATGTTATAAACGAGTGTGCAGTTCTGAAACACAACATAGCAACTGGTAAGACTAAAGAAAGACCACGTCCGCCTAGACAAGAACAAGTTTCACAGACTTCCCAGACACCACAGAATGCACAACAGACAGTTCCAGCACCGCAGCCTATTGCTGCAACACAGCATGTTACACAGCAGATGTACCAGTATGCCCAGACAGAGTATCCAGAATATCAACCGTATTCATGAAACAGCCTAGAGAGGGAGGTAGGCTTGCCTCTCATCGAGATACCTGTAGATCAAGAGGGTCCCTATGTACATAGTCAAGTATTGGGGAAAGACAGAAAGTTTTTGATTGATACAGGGGCAAGTAGGACTACTATCAGTCATGACGAGGTTCCAGGGGCTCCGCTCTCAGGCTCTAGAAATGTTTCCCTTGGATTTTCAGGAAAGCCTATTGTTAACGAGATTTCAAAGCCAGTTACTCTAGAAGTTGGTCCATTGTCCCGAACTACTGATTTGTTACTTACGAAGTCATGTCCAGAAAATTTGTTAGGCATTAAAACATTAAAAGAATTAGGTGCAGTTATTTGCTGCTCTCCAGAAGGAATATGATTGTTTTTAAGAGACTTTAAAGGTCATTATGTATTACGTGATTTTGATCCAAGATTGTCCAATGTTCCACAGCATTTATGGGCGCAAGGTCCAACTGATGTAGGTTTTATGCGAATCACACCCCATCGTGTGACCCTCAAGCAAGGTATAGTCTTGCCACGGATCAGACAGTACAGATTGCCACCTGAGGCTGTAGCAGCTTTATCCAAAATTATTGACGAGCTCATTGCTCAAGGAGTAGTCGTAGAAACTGACTCCAATGTATGTAATTATCCTATCATTCCAGTCATGAAACGTACTGATCCAAATGCACCTCCAGTATATCGATTAGTGATTGACCTTCGAGAACTTAATAAATGTATCATACCCCAGTATCCAGTAGTCCCAGATATTTCATCTCTATTGACAGCTATTGATTCTGAAGCTACATTTTTTACTGTTATAGACCTCAAGAATGCATTTTTCAGTGTCCCGATTCATCCAGACAGCCAGTACCTTTTCGGTTTTTGTTTAAATGGAAGGAGCTATAAATTCACACGAGCTCCTCAAGGTTTCACAGAAAGCCCTAGTATTTACAGTCAAGCACTTAAAAGACAACTAGACAATATTCACATGCCAACTGACACTGCCCTGCTCCAGTATGTAGATGATCTACTGATCACAGCCCGTTCTGAACGTGACTGCGAGCGAGCGTCACTTACAGTTCTGTATTTCCTAGCCGAGATGGGGCACAAGGTGTCCCCTTCGAAGCTTCAATTCTGTGTCCAGCAAGTGATCTACTTAGGCCACTTACTGTCCAAGTGGGGTAGGCAGTTGACACCAGACCGTATCCAGTTAATAGCGAGTCTTCCACAGCCCAAGACACAGAAGGAGGTATGTGCTTTTATTGGCCTCACTTCTTATTGCAGACAATGGATTCCTCAGTATGCATTTCTAGCAAAGCCACTGATACAGTTAACGACACAGGAGGCAGCCATATCGACTGTCCTCCCTTGGACATCTGAACATACACTTAGTTTTAATGAGTTAAAGAAAGCTTTATGCCAAGCACCTGTTCTAGCTACACCGAACTACAGTAAGCCTTTTACACTTTTTGTCACAGAACGTGATGGTACTGCATTATCTGTTCTCACACAAGATCAAGCCGGACAGTACAAGCCTTGTGCTTTTTTTTCGAGCACATTAGATCCAGTAGCCCAGACTTTGCCTGCGTGCCTCAAGTCAGTTGCAGCCACAGCTCTAGCAATCAGACAAAGTGATTCCATAGTATTAGGACACTCCCTGACAGTACAAGTTCCACACTCCGTGGAAGTTCTTTTAAACCGAACACAGACTCAGCACTTGACCATTGCACGTTTAACAGGTTATGAACTGACACTGTTCCAGCCACACATAGAAATCAGACGCTGCAACGTTCTAAATCCTGCTACTCTGTTACCGTCAGTTACTTAAAATCCTGCCACACATGACTGTGTGGAAGTCATTAACACTATGACTAAGCCAAGACAAGACCTGACAGACATTGCATTACCTGATCCCGACCTGACACTTTATGTGGATGGTTCATGTATGAGAACGAGTACAGGAGAACTAGTAGCCGCGTATGCAGTGACTACTGACACTGAAGTTATTGAAACACACCG
This sequence comes from Lissotriton helveticus, assembly GCF_964261635.1. Lineage (NCBI taxonomy): Eukaryota > Metazoa > Chordata > Amphibia > Caudata > Salamandridae > Lissotriton > Lissotriton helveticus. Next base: position 1,449,657 of record NW_027611658.1, on the reverse strand, counting down.
TATTGACACACTGTCTGCTCAAGCAGCAGAGCTAGTTGCTCTGACCCAAGCCTGCATACGTGCCAAGAACCTGAAAGTAAACATATATACAGATTCACGTTACGCATTCGGAGTTGTACACGACTTCGGAGTGCTCTGGCAGGAGAGAGGTTTCATGACTTCTCATGGAACCAAGATTCAGCATGGTCTCCTCATTCAAGCTCTGTTAGATGCAATACATTTACCGACAGCTATCGCTATCATGAAGTGCAAGGCACATACGAAAGTTACTGACATCATTTCCCAAGGTAATGATCTAGCAGACCGAACAGCCAAGCTTACAGCTCAGACACCAGACATTCCAGTTAACAAGACACAGACATCCACTCCAGAACAGATTACTTGTATGACAGTTAAGGACCCTACACAAGATGTCATAGACATACAGTTACATGCTACTCCTGAAGAAATCAAGAAATGGTCCGAACAAGGAGGGGTCCAGACAGATCAGGGATGGTTGACGAAGGGAAAAGCCACATGGTTTCTCCCCGACTCTATGGTTCAAGTCATTATCAATACCGCACATAGTCCAGCACACCTAGGAGAAAAAGCCATGTTAGACAGTATTCAGAACCTTTGGTTTAACAAGCACTTACGAGCTGCAGCCAAGCAGAAAGTCCGTACTTGTATGATATGTTGTCAATTCAATCCAGGTAAAAGTGTCCCGGTGGAACAAGGTGGATTCCAACCTCCTGACCACCCTTTCGAAGTCCTCCAGATGGATTATATTCAGATGGAGCGATGTCGAGGTTTCAAGTATGTCCTTGTAGTTGTATGCGCTTTGTCCAGGTGGACAGAAGCATATCCAGTTCCAGATTACACAGCAGCGACCACTGCCAAGCAGTTGGTTCGTGAATTCTTCCCCCGTTATGGACTCCCTAGGGTCGTGTATTCTGATAACGGCCAGCCATTCTCATCCGAGTTAATGAAACATGTTTCCCTCTTGTTAGGGTACCAGTGGAAGTTCCATTGTGTGCGCCATCCTGAAGCAGCCGGTCTCGTAGAGAGACATAATCAGACCCTGAAAATCCGTATTGCCAAGACATGTAAAGAGAAAGGTGTAGACTGGCTAGTTGCCCTGTGTAGGAAGGTGGCTACCTGACTATGGTTACCCCGGATTTTTTGCCTGTGTTTAGCTGGTTTTTTGACTTAGTTGACCTGGTTCCCTGCTAATCAGGGCCCCAGGCCATCTGCTCTCTCTGTAAAATGGATTCCATGTACCCTAGGTACATACCCCAATTAGAAATGGACCCCTTGTCAGCCCCTGTATAATGCACTATAGGTGCCCAGGGCATAGGGGCCACCAAGGCCTACCAGGGGCTGTAGCATATCTTTTGCCACCCCTGGCTGGTTCTTAAATTGACACAACTGGCTGACCACTCAGCTGGGGTAAGGTGGCGTAATCACCCCTTGCTTAGATGTAGTATACCTATATCTAAACCTATATCTGGACACATATTAACCTGTGAGCCACTCCTATGGAAGGCCTCATCAATCCTGGAGGCAGAGTGCGTGGTTTCATGTGAGATGGAGCTCTAGCATGAGCTGAGCCTGTCTGCAGCTGTCGGGAACAACTCCCTAAGCTGTTTCAGGATAATGCCATACCATATACTCTTAAGTGCCTTATAATCCTCGCGGTTATATAGCAACTTTGGTTTGGCTTTATCAAAACATGTCGTGTAAGGTGTCATACGATTTGGAATACTATCCCCTCGCCAGTTCTGGCGACGGGGATAGCATTCCACCCCTCTAGAGGGGTAAGACATGTTACTTTGCTTAAATGCGGTTGATTTCTCCAAAGACCTTAGATCCACAAAATGGATGCCTCTGCCACAGACAAATGTCTGGACCCCTGCAGCTGACCGAAACTCAGCCAAAGGGGTCCTGGACAAAGGATTTCCTGTCACAGGAGGGTGTCACCGCCCTCCAGACAGGAGATAGTGGATTGTAGCAGGGAGGTTTGAAAGAAACCAGACACTGCCTGGGGCGCACAAGGCTGCCCCTTGCATAATCCGGCCAAACCGGTTCTGGGGCACTCCAGCCCTCGTGCCAGGGCGGCCTGGATCAAAGGAAGGGGGTGTATCCACCCACTTCCTGGGTCCCACCCATAGGAGGGGACCTAGCAGGTAATCACGCCCCCCAGATTGGAATAAGAGGGGGAGCATTGCCAATGCACATCAGATCATCCTGAAATCACCTTTAAACTAAGAAGACGACTGGACTTCGACATTCTGATGATAGAAGACTGAAGAGAATCTCCCTTGTGGCCTAGGAGGGGCCACCCTGTGAACACAGGCACCACCCAGCACCTCGACGTCTGCTTTGCCGCCGCCTCCCGCCGGAGCCCGAGTGCAAAGCCTGACAAGACTTAGCTTCCCAGACTTCTCCCAGCTTGATCCACAGTCCCTGCAAAGAAGAGACCCGTGGAGGCACCGAGAGACGTGGGAGCGGACATCTTGAAAGACCCCCAAGACGCTGATTGCGCAGCACCCGAGGCACCCTCGACTCTGTGCTTTGGGGTTTGAGAAGCCCCACAATCGAGCAGCATTTGCACCAAAGATCAGCCCTCCAGCATCTCCACGATCTGCGTGGGGCCCTTTTGCTTTGTGCCACTCGACTCGCCATCCCGGCCGCTTGTCACATGGTCAGCGGCCATCTTGGCGACAAAACCTACAATTTACACTGTGGGTCTGGTTGCTTTAGACCTGCCCTCGCTCCTGTAGAAAGGAGTACCCGCTCTGACCTTGCTGGTCCGAGTAATAAGCCTTTTTCACTTTCCTCGTGGCTTGCATTAGCCAAGGCTTGTTTGCTTCAATCGAGTTGCCGACACCGCCATCAGCTAGAGCCTTCAAGGGACAGCTTGTGATCGACTCCTGGATGTCCTTGACCTCTTCGTGTCCACGTGGCTGCAGAGAGAAGCAACACCTCATCACCTGTTTGCACCCGACTTTGCCTGGTTCCAATCTGGTTCCACGGTGGTCACTGGCCAGTGACTTTGAACACTGTCCCCTCTGCTTTCAGGTCTTCACCCCTTCAGATCCACCCTTGGATCCACCGGACACTTCTCCTTCACATCGCCTGCAGCGTCTTCAGCTTCAAGCGCCAAGAACCTGCGTGTCAAAACCCGACGCCTCTTCGACCCTGTGCACCCACTTCCTGTGGGTGAGGTAACTTTGCTCCGCCGGTGTTCCCACACTGGTGCACACCTCTAGGGTCTGTGTGTTAAGTTTTGTTCCTCTAGGTTCAGCGGAAGTGTCCTTAAACTTTAACTCTTTGACTTTTACGCACCATTGGTTAACATTGGTGCATGCGTGCGCTTTCCGCACATCTCCCGAATCCCGAGGGCCATTCCCGACTTCAGCATTGCTTGTCCTGACTGCTCCCAGCGATTCCCTAGGCCCTAGGCCTAACCACTGCTCGAGTGGCATCTCTTATACCACTTGTTTAGTATATGGTTTGAGTGGCCACCCGCCCTCATCCATAATTGTGCAACTTGTATGTTTAAACAGTGCTTTTGATTTAACGCTTGTGCCCCTTTATTCATAAAGAATACTGGGGATTGTTTTTAGTAATAAACACATATATTTTTATAATATATACTTGTGTGGTGTCCTTTCATTTGGTATTACAGGATTGTATGTGGTAAAACAGCTCGCTTAACACGACCTCTTAAGTTAAGCCTTTAGGCTGCTTAGTCCATGCTACCCCTAGGATAGCTTGTCTAATAAGGTTGACTTACAACCAGACACCATAAGGGATTGTTTGGTCAGGTAGTAGGTGGTTCCAGAATTGGAAACATCCCCTACCAGGCCAACTTCTCACATTGGTGAGCAGCGGTGCGGATTTGAGCTTGCTGTTGTTTTACCATTGCAATCTTTGTATCAAATTGAAAGATCACATCAAGTACCTCTAGGTACATATAAAATCAAAAAGCTTAGCATATTAAGTTCTACTGAACTTAGTAGTTGTAGGTTGAAGGGATTAGCACACCCTGACTACAACTAACTAGCAAGGTACAGTAGGAAAACACTTAGTGTAGGTAAGTGCACCACTTACACCTCACTAGTAACCATGTCTGACACAGGAAAAGCCTCAGGGTCTACTCCTGTGACAGTTGACCTTACCCAGGCAACTTTTGGATATGACAAACTAACCCGCAGAGACTTGATTTCCTTGTGCAAAGCAAGAGGGTTAAAAAGGGGCAGAAGCCCCACCTGCCAAATCCTGGTAGAAATCCTAGAACAGGATGACTTAGAGAAGGCAAAGGCAGCTTCCCTAGACACAGGAAATGGAGGGAACCCCCCTGAAACTGATCCCCCTCAGGAGGAGGAGGATGATGATGACTTAGATGAGGACTCAGACATTGAGGACTTAGGAGTTCAGGATCAGGGTAGCCAGGTTCCAGTTGCCAGGCTTAGCCAGGCCAACTTGCACCTACTGGGGAATGGAGAGGGCCAGCACCTCCCCAGAACCCAACATGTTATTCTCCCAGGCAACAGAAGAGTGAGATCTCCCTCAGGGGACTCTCATGTTTCTAGTGCCTCCAGAGAATCACAGAGAGGCATGAGTGCTTCTCAAAAGCTAGAGCATAGGGCCAGAATGAGGGCTGTCAAACTCCAGATAGAGAGGGAGGAGGTAGCCTTGGCTCAAGCTAAACTTGCCTTGGCAAGAGAGCAAAAATTGTGTGGCTTAGATGCCACTGGTGGCAGCAATATTCCTAAAGAGAAACCCAGGTCCTATGATAGTAGAAACCTGACAAAGATTGTGCCCCCCTACAAGGAAGGGGATGACATCCACAAGTGGATAACTGCTCTTGAGAGAGCCTGCATGTTACAGCAGGTTCCTGAGGAACAGTGGGCAGCAATCTTATGGTACTCCTTTTCAGAGAAAGGGAGAGATAAGCTCCTCACTGTTAGACATGAGGATGCAAACAATTACAAAGTCCTGAAGAGTGTTCTGATAGATGGGTTTGGCTTAACCACTGACCAGTACAGGTTGAAGTTCAGAGATACCCAGAAGACACAGACTCAGGACTGGACTGATTTCGTAGATTGTGCAACTAAGGCTCTGGAGGGTTGGCTACATGGCAGCAAAGTACATGACTTTACAGGATTGTATAATTTGATTATGAGGGAGCAGATCCTAAGTAATTGTCAGAACCAGCTCTTACACCAGCACCTGGTGGACTCTGATCTGACCTCTCCCCAAGAATTGGGAAAGAAGGCAGACAAATGGGTCAGAACCAGGATTAGGCCTAAGAATCAGGACAGTAACCAGAAGAAGGAGTCTACCAAGCCTCAAGATAAGGGTGGGGATAAAAATAAAGAAAAGACTTCCCCAGGGCCCCAAAACTCCAAGGATGGGGGTGGGTCCCAAGACACTTCTTCAACTGAGAAAAAGCCTTATTGTTATGCCTGTAAACAGGTGGGGCATTACAAAACAGACAACTGTTGTCCCAAGAATAACAATAAAGAAAATATACCTCCAAAGCCAGCTTCAACACCTCCTGTTACTGTCAGCAGTAATCCCCCAGGAAGTGGAAGCACACCCAGGAATCTGGGTGGGTTTACTGTTGGAGCTCAGGTGGACCCTGGCCTATCCAGGTCCCCATCACCCAATGATCTTGTTTATGAGACTGGCATGGGGTTTGCCAACTTCTCTGCTTGCCCAAATACTTTGAGCAAGTATAGACAAGAACCCATCATCAATGGTTTGAAAGTTGAAGCTTTTAGAGACACAGGGGCTAGCATCACCATGGTGGCTGATGGCATAGTCCCCTCTAAGCAACTTTTACCTGGTGCCACATACCAGGTTACAACCATTGATGGAATCCAAACAAATCATCCCATGGCAGTAGTAAGTCTCAGCTGGGGAGGTGTCATTGGCCCAAAGAGAGTGGCAGTGTCACCAAACTTGCCTGTAGACTGCCTACTTGGTAATGATTTGGAAATCTCAGCCTGGGCTGAGGTTGAACAGGAAACCCATTCTAGAATGGTGAATTCCAATGGAAAGGTTAGTGGGGCTGTAATGGCTACAGCCCCAATTCAAGATGTCCTTCCTGAAAAGGTTGGTAGGGCTGAGAAACTCTCTGCCCCATCTTTAGCAAAAGCTCTTCCTGAACAGAATAGCAAAGCTGTTATGATAACAGCAGAAACCCAAACTGAGTCTCCTCCTGAAAAGGTTGGTGGGGCTGTGATGGCCACAGCCCAAACTCAAACTGATATGTGTGTTGTGAAGCCTGAAATGATGGATAACTCCACACAAACTGAGAGCATGGAGGAGGAAGAGAAATCTCCCCCTCACCAGACTTTAGGACAGGATCAGCCTCCTCAGGGAACTGATCTTACCCCTGATGAAGGAACTGCCCCAGAGGTTGTTAGGCCTGGCCTGACAGAGCCTCTGATGGCGGTGGACCCTTCTCAGGTGGGACCCAGTCTGGAGCAGGTAACCTGCCCCTCTCTACCTTGCCTTAGCCAGCCCAGGGCTGCAGAGGACAAGAAGGACAGTGAGACCCAGAGGGCCCCCTGTCAAATAAAGCACCCCCATCAAAAGATTAGGTGCACCAAAACTAGTAGCCCTAGTAAGGTGAAAACTTTAAAAACTCCTGAGGGAGCCCCCTTAAAAACAGTTAGGGACCTCCCACAGATGGATTCTGTTGGGCACAGCCAAACCTGGGACCCAAGGGGCCCAAACCTGAACTGTCCCTCCAGCAAGCCAAACAGAGGGACCCAGCCTCCAGCTTTAGGTAGCCAGAGGTTGACCCTGAGAGCACAGTGCAACTCAGTTAAAGAGAGAAAGGCACACATGGTGGAAGATAATTGGAGGAAGCCAAGCCCTAACTTAGTAGAGCCTCACTTCAATACTCCATATCCAAACCAGCCTTTAACTTTGCATCAACACACCCAAGGTAGTAATTCCCTATGGTGGAGACCCTCTAATACCCAAAGGGTGAGGGACTGCTTAGTGGACCATGAGACAGGGGGTACCCATGCTAGTGCAGGTACTTCCTTATATGGCCACTCAGGCAATATAGGCTTACCTGGCCAAGGATAGCCGAATCTCCTTTCGTTTGGGGGGGGGTTATGTAGGAAGGTGGCTACCTGACTATGGTTACCCCGGATTTTTTGCCTGTGTTTAGCTGGTTTTTTGACTTAGTTGACCTGGTTCCTTGCTAATCAGGGCCCCAGGCCATCTGCTCTCTCTGTAAAATGGATTCCATGTACCCTAGGTACATACCCCAATTAGAAATGGACCCCTTGTCAGCCCCTGTATAATGCACTATAGGTGCCCAGGGCATAGGGGCCACCAAGGCCTACCAGGGGCTGTAGCATATCTTTTGCCACCCCTGGCTGGTTCTTAAATTGACACAACTGGCTGACCACTCAGCTGGGGTAAGGTGGTGTAATCACCCCTTGCTTAGATGTAGTATACCTATATCTAAACCTATATCTGGACACATATTAACCTGTGAGCCACTCCTATGGAAGGCCTCATCAATCCTGGAGGCAGAGTGCGTGGTTTCATGTGAGATGGAGCTCTAGCATGAGCTGAGCCTGTCTGCAGCTGTCGGGAACAACTCCCTAAGCTGTTTCAGGATAATGCCATACCATATACTCTTAAGTGCCTTATAATCCTCGCGGTTATATAGCAACTTTGGTTTGGCTTTATCAAAACATGTCGTGTAAGGTGTCATACGATTTGGAATACTATCCCCTCGCCAGTTCTGGTGACGGGGATAGCATTCCACCCCTCTAGAGGGGTAAGACATGTTACTTTGCTTAAATGCGGTTGATTTCTCCAAAGACCTTAGATCCACAAAATGGATGCCTCTGCCACAGACAAATGTCTGGACCCCTGCAGCTGACCGAAACTCAGCCAAAGGGGTCCTGGACAAAGGGTTTCCTGTCACAGGAGGGTGTCACCGCCCTCCAGACAGGAGATAGTGGATTGTAGCAGGGAGGTTTGAAAGAAACCAGACACTGCCTGGGGCGCACAAGGCTGCCCCTTGCATAATCCGGCCAAACCGGTTCTGGGGCACTCCAGCCCTCGTGCCAGGGCGGCCTGGATCAAAGGAAGGGGGTGTATCCACCCACTTCCTGGGTCCCACCCATAGGAGGGGACCTAGCAGGTAATCACGCCCCCCAGATTGGAATAAGAGGGGGAGCATTGCCAATGCACATCAGATCATCCTGAAATCACCTTTAAACTAAGAAGACGACTGGACTTCGACATTCTGATGATAGAAGACTGAAGAGAATCTCCCTTGTGGCCTAGGAGGGGCCACCCTGTGAACACAGGCACCACCCAGCACCTCGACGTCTGCTTTGCCGCCGCCTCCCGCCGGAGCCCGAGTGCAGAGCCTGACAAGACCTAGCTTCCCAGACTTCTCCTAGCCCGATCCACAGTCCCTGCAAAGAAGGGACCCGTGGAGGCACCGAGAGACGTGGGAGCGGACATCTTGAAAGACCCCCGAGACGCTGACTGCGCAGCACCCAAGGCACCCTCGACTCTGTGCTTTGGGGTTTGAGAAGCCCCACAATCGAGCAGCATTTGCACCAAAGATCAGCCCTCCAGCATCTCCACGATCTGCGTGGGGCCCTTTTGCTTTGTGCCACTCAACTCGCCATCCCGGCCGCTTGTCACGTGGTCAGCGGCCATCTTGGCGACAAAACCTACAATTTACACTGTGGGTCTGGTTGCTTTAGACCTGCCCTCGCTCCTGTAGAAAGGAGTACCCGCTCTGACCTTGATGGTCCGAGTAATAAGCCTTTTTCACTTTCCCCATGGCTTGCATTAGCCAAGGCTTGTTTGCTTCAATCGAGTTGCCGACACCGCCATCAGCTAGAGCCTTCGAGGGACAGATCGTGATCGACTCCTGGACGTCCTTGACCTCTTCGTGTCCACGTGGCTGCAGAGAGAAGCAACACCTCATCACCTGTTTGCACCCGACTTTGCCTGGTTCCAATCTGGTTCCACGGTGGTCACTGGCCAGTGACTTTGAACACTGTCCCCTCTGCTTTCAGGTCTTCACCCCTTCAGATCCACCCTTGGATCCACCGGACACTTCTCCTTCACATCGCCTGCAGCGTCTTCAGCTTCAAGCGCCAAGAACCTGCGTGTCAAAACCCGACGCCTCTTCGACCCTGTGCACCCACTTCCTGTGGGTGAGGTAACTTTGCTCCGCCGGTGTTCCCACACTGGTGCACACCTCTAGGGTCTGTGTGTTAAGTTTTGTTCCTCTAGGTTCAGCGGAAGTGTCCTTAAACTTTAACTCTTTGACTTTTACGCACCATTGGTTAACATTGGTGCATGCGTGCGCTTTCCGCACATCTCCCGAATCCCGAGGGCCATTCCCGACTTCAGCATTGCTTGTCCTGACTGCTCCCAGCGATTCCCTAGGCCCTAGGCCTAACCACTGCTCGAGTGGCATCTCTTATACCACTTGTTTAGTATATGGTTTGAGTGGCCACCCGCCCTCATCCATAATTGTGCAACTTGTATGTTTAAACAGTGCTTTTGATTTAACGCTTGTGCCCCTTTATTCATAAAGAATACTGGGGATTGTTTTTAGTAATAAACACATATATTTTTATAATATATACTTGTGTGGTGTCCTTTCATTTGGTATTACAGGATTGTATGTGGTAAAACAGCTCGCTTAACACGACCTCTTAAGTTAAGCCTTTAGGCTGCTTAGTCCATGCTACCCCTAGGATAGCTTGTCTAATAAGGTTGACTTACAACCAGACACCATAAGGGATTGTTTGGTCAGGTAGTAGGTGGTTCCAGAATTGGAAACATCCCCTACCAGGCCAACTTCTCACACCCTGCCAGTTGCTTTATTCTTTATGCGAATGGTCGCACACTCCAGATCAGGTCTGTCCCCTTATGAGGTCGTATTCGGCCGCCCCCCAAACATGTGGGGTACACCTAGACCCCGCAGTATTACAGATGTTTCCAGTAATATGTTGACAGATTACCTAGCTTCCTTGATGTCTGCCCTACACTCTTGTCGTTCACAGGTTGCCGCTACATTCCCAGACAATACTGAAGTGAAACCGCATGAGGTCATTCCAGGCGACCTCGTCCTTGTAAGGAATTTTGATCGTTCAAGTCCGCTGGAGCCTCGTTGGAAGGAGCCACGACTTGTCCTTCTGACCACCCGTACGGCCGTGAAGTTGGAGGGCCGCAAGGGTTGGGTCCATCTGTCCCACATCAAGAAGTTCCATGGAGTCCGGAAAAAGACATTTTTAAAGGACATTTCTAAAGACTGTCTGAAAGACTGCCTGAAACCAGACATTGATCTGAATCCTGAACTGAAAGTTCCTCTGTTAGAGAAAACTCCGCAACAGGAGTATAAGTTAAAGCTCCGGTCTAGTAAAATAAGTCAGCCAGTTTAATTGTCTAAGTCCCTCTCGGGTGAAACGGTTAGACAGGTATCTGACATGTATGAGATAGACCCCCATAGTGAGAGAGTTAGTCAAAACTCTATCCGATGTATCGTTTTTCTAAGTTTTCTATTGTTTCTAAGTTTGATGGTTACCTGCACAAGTTATGCATTGCATTTATGTTTTCCAATTTCTCATGTAAATAAGTTTTCTAATGCTACAGTAGAGCACACATTTAGTGATCTGCCTCCTCACGAGTTATCCTATCGTCTTGCTATGAGAAATAACACATTTGTAAGAATGTTGCACTATTCACACCAGACCAGCAATGCTACTAATTGTTGGGTGTGTGGTCGACTCCCCCCTTTCCAGACACCGAAGGGAGTTCTGCCACTCTTTCCTTATCCGTTTTCACATAATGGTTCGTGTGGAGCATGGTCCATGTTAACGTCATCTTCAAATGATGTGTCCCTTCTGAATAGAACATGTTTTCCAGACAAGCAAGGTCTCCCCCATAGAACAGGGTTAGATCTAGAAAATGAAGTTTACAATTTAGGTAATTATTCTTCGAATTTTATGGTCCTGAATGTTCAGTCTGATACTACTCCAGACTTACCTGCTATTTCAGTACTACCAGTCAAAGGCGAATTATGTGTCCGAAAGAATGGTTCCGCACATGTAGGACATAGTGATTGTACTACTACTGTCGAGTATAGTGACAGTGGGAAATCTATTTTCAAAGCTTCACGTCATTCTTATTTTGTTTGTGGTCAGACCGCATATGTTCGTCTGCCCCTCGATTGGGATGGAACATGTTATATTGCCTTCCTACTGCCACCAGTTTTTCTAGCCCCATCTGATTATCACAGAAACACACATCTAGTACACGTCAGAAATAGACGGGAGATTGAGTCCCCAATTGTCGATCAAACTGAAACTGCTCTAGAACGGTATACAGATTTCAATAGAGGTTTCTTTTTCTTTATAGGACCTGTCCAGAATAGTAAGTCAATCCGTAGGTTAACCAGAACCCTTGAAGCAGTAGTGAATGAGACTACTTCTGCTCTAGGTAACTTAACCGAAGAGCAATCTGCTATGAGATTTGTCGTGCTCCAAAATCGTCTCGTTCTTGACGTCATACTGGCCGATAGAGGAGGAGCATGTAGAGTCATCGGATCTAGTTGCTGCATTTTCATTCCTAATAACGCGCCGTCTGTTTATTCAGCTATAACCAGACTTCATAAAAGTGCCCATCAGTTACACCAGAATCCAGGCTCCTGGACATGGTCCGGTTGGCTCTGGAGTATCATATCTGCCTGGGGATGGAAAGTATTGTCATTCCTAGGTATTGCAGTAATGATCATATTCAGTTGCTGCCTCTGTATACAATGTGGCCCTGCGATTTGCGGCATTTGTGCTACCTCTTGTATTCCTAGTCCTAAGTCCCGTTCCAGGACAATTCGAGACGAGCAAATGATGCTGTATGAAATGATAGATGGTATCATGAATATAGATGTTTCCTGATGGAAACGTAGGGCACAAGGAGGGAATGTGGAAAAGTAAATTTTGCCATGTTGTATGTGCCTACGTGTTCCCTATGTTATGTTATATGTGCATGATCGATATGCATGTATTCCCCTATGATCGATTAAAGACGCAATTATAGTTGTGTCCATCTCTAGTATGCCAGTTTCCAGTTTTCGTGAATACAACGAATATCGGGCCTATGTAAAGCTACGTTGCCACGTTTTACAGTGTGCACGTTAATTCATTGAATTATCCCCGTTTCTAGGCCTCAAAAGGGCCCGGACTTAGATTCAGCTCCTGTTTTCTGAACCCTCTCCAAGGAGCGATACAGCCCCCACCTGTATCCCTGACTCTTAGCTTACTTTCATGCCTCGCAGTGCCCGGCTCGGCCTGGCTCTGCCTCCCAGTCTGCCAAGAATATGTTATGTTTCTAGTTATCAGTCCAGCCCTCCTTCTCTGCATTCCTAAGCTACTGAATCGCATCAATAGTTTCCGTCATGGTCTAGCCTTTATGTCTCCATGTAAGAGAAATACTGTATTAATATTTATAGAATATTCCCCGCACACGCACTACATGTAGAATTATGCATGCACCAGTCTTAATGTCTGTTAGCCTTTACTCTGATAACTTTTGGATTCTATCAACATGTACTCTAAACACCAGATACTAGATATGCCTGGGTACATGTCGCTCTGACACTCCAGACTTTAGTCTCCTCTTCTAGCGCAGAAGTCATAGCCCCCCAGTTCTCCCTGGTAACACGTCATTGTCAGTTTGCGCGCACCACTAGGTTAGAGGTCCCAGCTGCTCAGGTAGCCCCCTCCATGTTTCCGCCCCATTTATGACATATTCTGTTACGTTTACATCACATGTCTGTGTATACGCCCTGTACACGCCTTCTTGTTACCTCATTTTGCCCTTATCTTTCGCGACTGCTACAAACTCCGCCTACTGCTACGCCTACTGTATTGAATGCAATGTATTTTGTTTAACTATATATACTAATGTTCTGTTATTAAAAGTTATGCGCATCATTCCCAGATCCTGCCCCCGGCAGCTGTCGGGCCCTGCCATCCCATTCCCATGCAGGCTGTCCTGTTCCTGTCCTTTTATGCCTGATTAAAGCCTGTACACTCTAGCTACCTCGAATCTTGACTCTTATTTATTGAGCTATCTGTTTGTATGAGTATCCCGAAAAATAGAACCGGTAATTAATTATTTATTTACCACACCTTTAACAATAAACACCATAAAAAGGCAACGATTAGAACAGGCAGATACAAGGTGCCAGCATTCAAACATAAAAAAACACAAATCATTACTTCTAATTAATAGTTTTTTATCATCGTCATTTTGTTGTACATTATACATCATAAGTAACAAAAATGCTTCTCACACTTCTTTATTATAACATTTCAGCATACTGCAGACTTCTGCACAACACAGCTTAAAAACAAACACAAACTCAATATCTCTGCCTTAACACTTATTAGTTCCCAAAGGCAAGACCTATTGGCTATGCCAATGCTTGTTTTGTTTATTTCAGCAGGATTACTTTTTGTCACTATTAAATTAGCTTCACACATTCCCTTTATTGCTGGATTTTGAGACCCTTCACCAGGGCTCAAGTCCTAAAAAAAGAAGTGGGGGGACTCATCCGAAAAAGAGGTGCTACAGAGTATGTGACTACGGGCCAGCGATGCAGTAACACTGGCAGTAAAAACTGCTTGCAGTTTGATACCAGTGTTGATTTATATCATCTTGTTTACATACTAATAGGTTAGTTCACAAAATGCTAATTTGGAGTAGGTCCCAATCCTGCCTACCTCATTAATATTTATGAGATTAGTTTCACATTGTGACGCACTCTGACTGGCCACAATCATGGGGCTGGTGGCCTGTGCAAGATTCTTCCTACTTGCTGAAATAAAGCTTGAATTCCGCGGACAGGAGATGTGCACGTGTACGGACAGGAGATGTGCACTCTGTACGCATGCACATCTCCTGTTCCCTCCCCCTGTCGGCTCCACGGAGCCAGCTTGTTCATTTTTGCAATTGTGCAACAATCTTGCTGTAGCATGGACTGAAACAAAAAAATATGTTTGCTCCATTTCATTATTACACAAAAAGCAAAACGATGCTAATGTATTTCACAAGCCAAGTGGAGTTTGCTACCACCAGCAGTAACTGTTCCAGCACGAAGTGTTCTGCACACCACAGACTTTCAGAAATGGGGGCCTAAGTTTTTAAAGGGAAGACTTCTTTACAAAACACGCACAGGTCAAACCTTCAAAGGGACAATACGATGAAGGGAATGATATTATTAATTCCAGTTTCTTGCCTTTGCTTAGACTGCATTCCAGGTCATTGTTTTTCACACACTATGCCATTCCAGACAGAGACCACACATATGCAAAGCAGTCTTGCCAAACACATGTTAGAGGCTAGAATGTTTGACAAAATAATATGTTCAATGAACCTGTCCAGAAGCGACTAAAGCAGAGAGAATATCTAAGATTTTATTTGGGGGCATTGGTGATTAAACTGGTCAGCAGATGTAACTGATCACCGGAAGTCAAGGATGTAAAAATATATTAATATATTTTTTGGGATTTTAGACATCTTGCCAACGGATATAATGGAATTCAATCCAAACTTTTGTAAAATATGTTCCTGTGTTGCATGGTCTAAGTCTTCCTCAAAAGCAAACATACAAGTTTATACTTTGCGAAGTCTAACGTCATTAAACCTGCAAGCTTTAATGACATAAGGAAAGATGGAAGCTTCCTCTTCAGGCAGAGAGACTGTGAAACACAGGGACAGTACTGCACACGTGGGATTTAGGATAAGGGGTAGGGAAAGGGTTGCATGATACTCCCTCCATCAGAACTCCTCACCTGATTGAATAAGACATTATTTGTGAACGAGTCAATTAACGCAATCAATTGTAATATTTTATAAACTTGCACTGTGTATGTATAATTTGCTTTTGAATGTCTGTGGTTGAAGTCTTAGAAAAAAACAGTGTTCAAGTTTGTCACTTTATCAGCTGAGGGCACAGCTACGCAGTCCCCGTCTTTTGTGATATAGACATATTAATACAAAATAATAAGGAACGCGTAATGTTTCACACAGTCGTGTTGTGTTTTAGTCTTAGCGATCCTCGCTCAAAAGGGTATGTGGTAATCTGGATGAGAAGGCTGACTTCAAAGAAGTTGTTTTATTATTCAAAGATGCTCCTGGCAAGTACTGTTCTCGAAGATCTTAAAATTGGTCTGGCCAAAGGTTTCAGCTCACTTGACTCCACGAGAAGGCAAGTACTTGGGGTCTCATTTATAAGGCTATGCCTCACTTTTACGCCACCGATGCGTCACTTTTTGTGACGCACCAGTGGCATAAAAAATGCGCCTTGTTGAGTCATATTTACAAAGAGACGCATCTAGGTAGAATCGTCTCTTTGTAAACCCCTGCGCCACATTATACCTGCGCCAGGTATATGTATGCAAGGGTGGTGTATTGACGCAAGGAAGGGTCGTAAAAGTGACGCAGTGAAATTATGAGATTTCACTGCGTCACTTTTAGGACACCGTTGCGTCAAATTCTTGAGCCTGCCTCACAGCAGGCGTAAGACTGACGCAGGCCCTTTCACATGGGGTTTGCCCCATGTGAAAGGACGCATTGCTGGAGTTGCGTCACTTTTGTGACACACTCTAGCAATGCTTCACTTTTGCGCTTACAGATACGTCAGAAATACTGACGTATCTGTAACTCCTTGCGACATGATGCATCATACATTAAATATGACGCATCAGGAATGTCGCAAGGAGTGCGCACTGAAAAGTGACGCATCGCTGCTTTCACGCAGCGTTGCGTCATTTCTCATAAATGAGGCCCCTGCAATGGAACTCAGAATGTACGCAAGACAACAGCAGTATTTCATAGACCCTAAACCTTATCTGCAGATGAACGGGACCCCTCACTGAGTGGTACTGTTCATCTGCAGATAAGGTTTAGGGTCTATGCAACATCCATTGGGCTCACGGGGCTTCAGCCCCCCCCGTCGTGTCTGTCAGCCCGGGCAGAGACAGCTTCGGGGGCTGGTGACCATCTCGTTGCAGCCGCACCCGAGGACTTAACAGGTCTTTAAAAGACCATTTACTTGTAAATGAGGCTTTTGTTGTGTTTTCGCCCCTTCTTTCAGTCACTCTGTCTATGGTTGGAAGAATTAGCCCCCCCCCTGAAATGTAGCTCTAGTTGCCTGCCTGCCGCTCAGTATCAAGAATATAATTAGGGCTCCTGGTTTATGGTTTTGATATTTTTTAAAGGTAGTAAAAACGAGGTTTGACCAATCCGAGAAAAAAAAAGGTGTTTTTTTCCCTGGGCCCCTCCCCCAAACGAAAACACATTGACCTGAAGCCTAAGTGTATTCTGAGTCATAAAAAGTTTATTAGATGAAAAAATATTGTACGGGCACTTTTTTGCACAAAAAGTCACTTTTTGGCACTTTTTTGAGAGAAATAAAATAGTTCGCAGATTTTTTTTAAATCGACCGAATTAAAAAAAAAATGCTCTTGTTGGATGGCTTTGGACATAAGGCCGCAGTCCAGGGATGACTTCTGGCCTCCTGGGATGACTTTTTGAAGTTTTGGGGTTTAAGGGGGCATAGTTACTTCTTCCATCCAGGCTACGTTGCTCAAAATCGGGTACGATGTCAGGTTCTTCCCTTGGCTGGAAGCTGAAAAAACAACTTCAGATAATAGCAAAGGTAGATAGATCAAATGAAAGCATCAGATCTGAGCTTTCTAACAAGTATATTTAGGTCATGGGTACTCACGAAGTGACTGTGATATCCATTCTGAGCTATTTGTTAAATTAGCAAATCTTGTCAAAAAAACTTTTTTTGACGATTTTTGCTAATTTTCGGTATCAACCCTCATGACTGTTTTCGGGTCCCTGTAGCCACCAGGACCCCATAATATATCTCAGATGATATAACAAGAGTGGCTAGGGCTCATTTCCAGCCTCCAGGTACATGTCTGACTCCTATTTGTGACATTTCGAGGTGTTTGGGGTCAAACTCATTTTTTCCATTATAGGCCATATAGCTCAGAGTCACATCACATTGAGCTCAGAGTCACATCAAATTTCTAGTTCTGGACCTAAGGACCCCTTAGTATACCTCAGATGACATACCAGGAGTGTCTAAGACCCATTTCTGGCCTCCAGGGATGACTTTTTGAAGTTTTGGGGTTTAAGGGGGCAAAGTCACTTCTTCCATCCAGCCTAAGGTGCTCAAAATCGGGTACAATGTCAGGTTTTTCCCATGGCTGGAAGCTGAAAAAAAAACTTCAGATAATAGCAAAGGTAGATAGATCAAATGAAAGCATCAGATCTGAGCTTTCTAACAAGTATATTTAGGTCCTGGGTACTCACAAAGTGACTGTGATATCCATTCTGAGCTATTTGGAAAATTAGCAAATCTTGTCAAAAAAACTTTTTTTGACGATTTTTGCTAATTTTCGGTATCAACCCTCATGACTGTTTTCAGGTCCCTGTAGCCACCAGGACCCCATAATATATCTCAGATTATATAACAAGAGTGGCTAGGGCTCATTTCCAGCCTCCAGGTACATGTCTGACTCCTATTTGTGACATTTTGAGGTGTTTGGTGTCAAATTCATTTTTTTCCATTATAGCTCCTAGATATCAGAGTCACATCAGATTTCTAGTTCTGGACCCAAGAAGACCATAGTATACCTCAGATGACATACCAAGAGTGTCTAAGACCCATTTCTGGCCTCCAGGGGTGACTTTTTGAAGTTTTTGGGTTTAAGGGAGCAAAGTGACTTTTTCCACCCAGCCCAATGTTCTCAAAATCGGGTACGATATCAGGTGTTTCCCTTGGTTGGTAGCGGAAAAAAAACTTTATATAATATCAAAGTTATATATATCACATGAAAGCATCAGAGCTGACCTTTCTAACAAGTGTATTCATATCTTGCGCACTCAAACAGTGTCTCTGATATCCATTCTGAGCTATTTGGAAAATTAGCAAATCTTGTCAAAAAAACTTTTGGGACGATTTTTGCTAATTTTCAGTATCAACCCACCTGACTGTTTTTGGGTCCCTGTGGCCACCAGGACCCTATATTATATCTCAGGTGATATAGCAAGAGTGTCTAGGGCTCATTTCCAGCCTCCAGGTACATGTCTGAGTCCTATTTCAGACATTTTGAGGTGTTTGATGTCAAATTCATTTTTTCCATTATAGGCCCTATATATCAGAGTCACATCACATTTCTAGTTCTGGACCCAAGAACACCATAGTATACCTCAGATGACATACCAAGAGTGTCTAAGACCCGTTTCTGGCCTCCAGGGGTGACTTTTTGAAGTTTTTGGGTTTAAGGGGGCAAAGTCACTTTTTCCACCCGAGGTCGTGGAACTCGGAGCTGGGTAAAAGTTTAGCTTGAGTGCCCTCCCCATGGAGGTCAAAAATGTTATTGCATCAAAATCATTTAAAAACTATATAGGTGTAATTGTAGTGCCCTGAATGCTACATGGCTGCATTTGCACCGTTCTAGGTATTTACAAAATGAATTTCTAACACTTTTGAAGTCTCCATGAAGTGAAAAATGACTAAGTCCAAAAACTTCACTGGTGCATCAAAGTGGTCAAAAAAGGTCAACATTGGGTTAAAATTAACAAAACATAGTGCTGCAGTGGTCCAATAGCAGGCTAAAGACATAATGAATGACACAGAATGAACAGTTTTACTAAACACTTTGAAAATTCGATTTTCAATTTCAGGGGGACAAGGTCATGGAACTCCGAGCTGGGTAAAAGTTCAGCTTAAGGGCCCTCCCCATGGAGGTCAAAAATGTTATTACATCAAAATCTTTTAAAAACTATATAGGTGTAATTGCAGTCTCCTGAATGCTATGTAACTGCATTTGCACTGTTCTGTGTGCCTCCAAAATGAATTTCTAACACTTTTGAAGTCCCCATGAAGTGAAAAATGACGAAGTACAAAGACATCATTGGTGCATGAAAGTGTTTAAAAACGGTCACAAATGCATAAAAATGAAAAAAACAAAGTGCTACACTGGCCCAATAGCAAGCTAAACACACAATGAATGACCCAGAATGAATATATTTACAAATTACTTGGAAAATGCTATTTTAAATTTCAGGGGGACGAGGTCACAGAAGTCATGGAACTCCGAGCGGGGTAAAAGTTCAAACTTTCCACCCCTCATGGAGGTCAAAATGTTTAATTCATCAAAATCATTTAAAAACCATATAGGTGTGATTGGAGTGTCCTGATTGCTATATAGGTGCATTTGCACTGTCCTGTGTGCCTCCAAAGTGACTTTTTAACACTTTTGAAATCTCCATGAAGCAAAAAGTGACTAAGTCCAAAGACCATTTGGAGCATCAAAGTGTTCAAAAACGGTCAAAAATGCATAAAAACGAAAAAAAAACAAGTGCTACAGTGGCCCAATAGCATGCTAAACACACAATGAATGACACAGAATGAATAGTTGTACACATTACTTTGAAAATGCAATTTTAAATTTCAGGGGGACAAGGTCACGAAAGTCATGGAACTCCGAGCGGGGTAAAAGTTCAACCTTTCCCCCCTTATGGAGGTCAAAATTTTAATACATCAAAATCATTTAAAAACTATATAGGTGTGATGGCAGTGTCTTGGATACATCCCGCATGAATTTTAAACACATTAGGAGCATCTCTGATCAAAATAACCATAAAAATCCCAAAGCTGCATCAGTGCTTCAAAGTGCTCCAAAACGGTCAAAAATGGACGAAAATGAAAAATATTCTCCATATCTGAGTTTTTATAACATTCCTTAGATAATGTATATCTTGAATTAGTTTTAAATCCTTTTATTAAAACGTTTCTTTTCTATGCTGCACTGGTGCAACGCCTCAAGTCTGAGAAGCTGCACCAGTGCAGCCGAAGCAGCACTGGTGCAGCCGAAGCAGACCTTTGACCAATCCGAGAAAAAAAGGTGTTTTTTTCCCTGGGCCCCTCCCCCAAACGAAAACACATTGACCTGAAGCCTAAGTGTATTCTGAGTCATAAAAAGTTTATTAGATGAAAAAATATTGTACGGGCACTTTTTTGCACAAAAAGTCACTTTTTGGCACTTTTTTGAGAGAAATAAAATAGTTCGCAGATTTTTTTTAAATCGACCGAATAAAAAAAAAATGCTCTTGTTGGATGGCTTTGGACATAAGGCCGCATAAACAAAAGGAATTTTTAAAATATCTGTTTTTCTCACTTTTTTATTGCTGTTTGAAATTTCTGACTTCACTTTTTGCATCATTGGTGATGCATGTGTTTAACATTGAGCTTGGGAAAATTGAAAAAAAATAGACTTTGGGGATTGTTTACTAGGGCAAGTGATACATCAAATTAAGACTCATATTAAACTGAACCTCAAGCTGAAAAAAAAAACAAAATAGCATTTACGATCACTTTTTTATAAGCGACTTTAACAATTGTTTTTTTAGCTGTATTAAAAAACAAGGTAACGCCGTAAATTTTAGAAAAGAGATTTTTTCAAAGTAAAACATAGGTGTGACCTGCCTTCACATTAGGCTTCATAAACAAAAGAAAAAACATCTCTATGTGTTATATTCACTTTTTAATAACACATTTTCGTTTTAGGCACAAGCAAAAAGCAGCATTGGTGATGCATGTGTTTTTCAATGGGGTTTTTTAAAGTCTACCAAAATACGGTTTACCAATACATTTTCATTATTTTCTCTTTGGTATCTCATTATGCACATGTTAATAAACAGGTTCATGCATTATTAGCTAAATAGCATAAAAACACACTGAATTATTAACAATAATCTTTGAGATTTGGGTGACCAGATGGCCGGAAATCGAAAATCGCCTCGTATGGATTCAACTTCCATTTCGTGCACTTTCTATGTGGGCCACATGCATAAGAATTGGTACAATAATGCATACGAATCTTAGCTAGAATCTGCAATTGAAATTAAGTCTTTAACTTATATGCTTCAAGAATTATAGGGCACATTCTGCTATGTATAATATCCTATCCATTTCAATGGGACGACCAGATGGCCGCAAATTGAAAATCGCGTCGTATGGATTCATATTGCGTTGTATGTACCTTACGTGTAAGCCACATGCATTTAAAATGACACAATGTAGTAGGGTATGCTATAGAATGTGTTGCAGTTGGAAATCAAGCTCTATCTAGTATGGATCATGACTGATGACACAATATACGTGACTCATTTTGCAAAAAATGGAGGCAAATTTTATAAAACATGCGTTTAATCACTGAATGATTCTCACCACTTCTAAGCATGGCACAGGCATGACAATGACCACAGGGCAGTGGCATGATGGTAACTGTATGCTGCACTCAGAATTATGGATCCAGATTGTATGGTTTTAGAATTATGGGCCACAACGTAAGGCATATTTTTTCACACATGTGACGTTATTGAAAAACATCATACATTCAACTTCACATTTTGTAGCCAAAAGCATAAAGTGTTCTTCAACACACATGAAAGTGAAAAATAAAAACTTTTCCTGAAGATTACACTTGATTTGTACCTTGTCCCTATAAGCCACAAATATGAGAGTTACCACTATAAAGTTGTAGGAGAGTAGGGTCTGCTATCCTATGGTCACCCCAAATTTTTGCTTGTTGCTTCACTGGTTTTCGACTACTGAGGCTGTGGGCCTGCTGATCAGACCCCCAGCCTGCTGTTCTCTCACTAAATTAATGACACATGTGCTATAGGCACATACCAATTGGAAATGGACTCCTTGTCAGCCCCTGTAGAATGCACTATAGGTGCACAGGGCACAGGAGCCACTAAGGCCTACCAGGGGCTGCAGCATATCTTTTGCCACCCCTGGCTGGTTCTTAAATTGACACAACTGGCTGATCACTCAGCTGGGGTAAGGTGGTGTACACACCCCTTGCTTAGATATAGTATACCTATGTCTAAACCTATATCTGGACACATGTAAACCTGTGAGCCACTCCTATAGACAGGCCTCACCAATCCTGGAGGCTGGGTGCATGGTTTTTATGTGAGATGGAGCTCTAGCATGAGCTGAGCCTGTCTGCAGCCGTCGGGAACAAATCCCTAAGCTGTTTCAGGATAATGCCATACCATATACTATTAAGTGCCTTATAATCCTCGCGGTTATTTAGCAACTCTGGTTTGGCTTTATCAAAACATGTCGTGTAAGGTGTCATACGCTTTGGAATACCATCCCCTCGCCAGTTCTGGCGACGGGGATGGCATTCCACCCCTCTAGAGGGGTAAGACATGTTACTTCACTTTAATGCGGTTGATTTCTCCAAAGGCCTTAAGATCCACAAAATGGATGCCTCTGCCACAGACAAATGTCTGGACCCCTGGAGCTGACCGAAACCCAGTCAAGGGGGTCCTGGACAAAGGGTTTCCTGTCACAGGAGGGTGTCACCGCCCTCCAGACAGGAGATAGTGTATTGTAGCAGGGAGGTTTGAAAGAAACCAGACACTGCCTGGGGCGCACAAGGCTGCCCCTTGCATAATCCGGCCAAACCGGTTCTGGGGCACTCCAGCCCTCGTGCCAGGGCGGCCTGGATCAAAGGAAGGGGGTGTATCCACCCACTTCCTGGGTCCCACCCATAGGAGGGGACCTAGCAGGTAATCACGCCCACCAGATTCGAATAAGAGTGGGAGCAGTGCCAATGCACATCAGATTTCCTGGAAGAAACATTTGAAACGATATTCTGGACCCTTCGCCCTCCATCTCAACGTGGAAGCCCGAAGAATCTCCCTTGTGGTCAAGGAGTGACCACCCTGCAGCAGCAGGCACCATCCAGCCCTCGACGTCTACTTAGTTGCAGTTCCCGCCGGAACTCGAGCGACTGAGATCGACGAGATCAAGCCTGCCCAGCTTCTAACAGCCCGATCCACAGTCCCTGCAAAGCTGAGACCCGTGGAGGCGACCGGAAGCGTGGGGCACGCCATCTTGAAGTGACCACGAGACGCTGACCGTGCAGCCCACGAGTGACCCTCGAAGCTGTACACCGGGGTTTGAGAAGCCCCCACCCTGAGCTACTCCTGAGCCGAAGTTCAGCCCTCCACACTCGACGAGTGCTGCGTGGGGCCCTTTGGCACGATTTGGCTCAACGCGTTGGCCCGGTCACTTGCCAGCTGGCTTGTGGTCCCTGTGCCGACGAACTACAAAAGAAGACTCGTGATTCTGGTTGCTCCAGATCCACACCAGCTCCCCTGAAAGGGAGCCCCGACTCTGACCTTCCTGGTCCGAGTGAGACGCCATCTTCCAATCCCGCGTGGATTGCTCTTACCAAGGCTTGTTTGCTCCAAACCGGAAGCCGACTGCACCGACGGTGAGAGCCTGCGTGGGACAGATCGTGACCTGCTCCTGGACGTCGCAGATGCCCCAGAGCCCACGTGACAGCGAAGAGAAGCGCCTCGACGACCACCTGATTGCGCCCGACATTGCCTGGTTCCGTCCTGGTTCCACCCTGGTCACTGCTGAGTGACCCAGACTCTGTCCCCTCTGCTTTCAGGTACTCTACAACTTGAGTCCACCCTTGGACTCCACCGGACACTTCGTCTTCACCCTGCCTGCAGCCCTTTCAGCTTCAAGCACCAAGAGCCTGCGTGTCAAAACCCGACGCCACTTCGACCCTGTGCACCCACTTCCTGTGGGTGAGGTAACTTTGCTCCGCCGGTGTTCCCACACTGGTGCACACCTCTAGGGTCTGTGTGTTAAGTTTTGTTCCTCTAGGTTCAGCGGAAGTGTCCTTAAACTTTAACTATTTGACTTTTACGCACCATTGGTTAACATTGGTGCATGCGTGCGCTTTCCGCACATCTCCCGAATCCCGAGGGCCATTCCCGACTTCAGCATTGCTTGTCCTGACTGCTCCCAGCGATTCCCTAGGCCCTAGGCCTAACCACTGTTCAAGTGGCCTCTCTTATACCACTTGTTTAGTATATGGTTTGAGTGGCCCCCTGCCCTCATCCATAATTGTGCAACTTTGTATGTTTAAACAGTGCTTTTGATTTAACGCTTGTGCCCCTTTATTCATAAAGAATACTGGGGATTGTTTTTAGTAATAAACACATATATTTTTATAATATATACTTGTGTGGTGTCCTTTCATTTGGTATTACAGGATTGTATGTGGTAAAACAGCTCGCTTAACACGACCTCTTAAGTTAAGCCTTTAGGCTGCTTAGTCCATGCTACCCCTAGGATAGCTTGTCTAATAAGGTTGACTTACAACCAGACACCATAAGGGGATTGTTTGGTCAGGTAGTAGGTGGTTCCAGAATTGGAAACATCCCCTACCAGGCCAACTTCTCACATTGGTGAGCAGCGGTGCGGATTTGAGCTTGCTGTTGTTTTACTGTGAGAAGTTGGCCTGGTAGGGGATGTTTCCAATTCTGGAACCACCTACTACCTGACCAAACAATCCCCTTATGGTGTCTGGTTGTAAGTCAACCTTATTAGACAAGCTATCCTAGTGGTAGCATGGACTAAGCAGCCTAAAGGCTTAACTTAAGAGGTCGTGTTAAGCGAGCTGTTTTACCACATACAATCCTGTAATACCAAATGAAAGGACACCACACAAGTATATATTATAAAAATATATGTGTTTATTACTAAAAACAATCCCCAGTATTCTTTATGAATAAAGGGGCACAAGCGTTAAATCAAAAGCACTGTTTAAACATACAAAGTTGCACAATTATGGATGAGGGCAGGGGGCCACTCAAACCATATACTAAACAAGTGGTATAAGAGGGGCCACTCGAACAGTGGTTAGGCCTAGGGCCTAGGGAATCGCTGGGAGCAGTCAGGACAAGCAATGCTGAAGTCGGGAATGGCCCTCGGGATTCGGGAGATGTGCGGAAAGCGCACGCATGCACCAATGTTAACCAATGGTGCGTAAAAGTCAAATAGTTAAAGTTTAAGGACACTTCCGCTGAACCTAGAGGAACAAAACTTAACACACAGACCCTAGAGGTGTGCACCAGTGTGGGAACACCGGCGGAGCAAAGTTACCTCACCCACAGGAAGTGGGTGCACAGGGTCGAAGTGGCGTCGGGTTTTGACACGCAGGCTCTTGGTGCTTGAAGCTGAAAGGGCTGCAGGCAGGGTGAAGACGAAGTGTCCGGTGGAGTCCAAGGGTGGACTCAAGTTGTAGAGTACCTGAAAGCAGAGGGGACAGAGTCTGGGTCACTCAGCAGTGACCAGGGTGGAACCAGGACGGAACCAGGCAATGTCGGGCGCAATCAGGTGGTCGTCGAGGCGCTTCTCTTCGCTGTCACGTGGGCTCTGGGGCATCTGCGACGTCCAGGAGCAGGTCACGATCTGTCCCACGCAGGCTCTCACCGTCGGTGCAGTCGGCTTCCGGTTTGGAGCAAACAAGCCTTGGTAAGAGCAATCCACGCGGGATTGGAAGATGGCGTCTTACTCGGACCAGGAAGGTCAGAGTCGGGGCTCCCTTTCAGGGGAGCTGGTGTGGATCTGGAGCAACCAGAATCACGAGTCTTCTTTTGTAGTTCGTCGGCACAGGGACCACAAGCCAGCTGGCAAGTGACCGGGCCAACGCGTTGAGCCAAATCGTGCCAAAGGGCCCCACGCAGCACTCGTCGAGTGTGGAGGGCTGAACTTCGGCTCAGGAGTAGCTCAGGGTGGGGGCTTCTCAAACCCCGGTGTACAGCTTCGAGGGTCACTCGTGGGCTGCACGGTCAGCGTCTCGTGGTCACTTCAAGATGGCGTGCCCCACGCTTCCGGTCGCCTCCACGGGTCTCAGCTTTGCAGGGACTGTGGATCGGGCTGTTAGAAGCTGGGCAGGCTTGATCTCGTCGATCTCAGTCGCTCGAGTTCTGGCGGGAACTGCAACCAAGTAGACGTCGAGGGCTGGATGGTGCCTGCTGCTGCAGGGTGGTCACTCCTTGACCACAAGGGAGATTCTTCGGGCTTCCACGTTGAGATGGAGGGCGAAGGGTCCAGAATATCGTTTCAAATGTTTCTTCCAGGAAATCTGATGTGCATTGGCACTGCTCCCACTCTTATTCGAATCTGGTGGGCGTGATTACCTGCTAGGTCCCCTCCTATGGGTGGGACCCAGGAAGTGGGTGGATACACCCCCTTCCTTTGATCCAGGCCGCCCTGGCACGAGGGCTGGAGTGCCCCAGAACCGGTTTGGCCGGATTATGCAAGGGGCAGCCTTGTGCGCCCCAGGCAGTGTCTGGTTTCTTTCAAACCTCCCTGCTACAATACACTATCTCCTGTCTGGAGGGCGGTGACACCCTCCTGTGACAGGAAACCCTTTGTCCAGGACCCCCTTGACTGGGTTTCGGTCAGCTCCAGGGGTCCAGACATTTGTCTGTGGCAGAGGCATCCATTTTGTGGATCTTAAGGCCTTTGGAGAAATCAACCGCATTAAAGTGAAGTAACATGTCTTACCCCTCTAGAGGGGTGGAATGCCATCCCCGTCGCCAGAACTGGCGAGGGGATGGTATTCCAAAGCGTATGACACCTTACACGACATGTTTTGATAAAGCCAAACCAGAGTTGCTAAATAACCGCGAGGATTATAAGGCACTTAATAGTATATGGTATGGCATTATCCTGAAACAGCTTAGGGATTTGTTCCCGACGGCTGCAGACAGGCTCAGCTCATGCTAGAGCTCCATCTCACATAAAAACCATGCACCCAGCCTCCAGGATTGGTGAGGCCTGTCTATAGGAGTGGCTCACAGGTTTACATGTGTCCAGATATAGGTTTAGACATAGGTATACTATATCTAAGCAAGGGGTGTGTACACCACCTTACCCCAGCTGAGTGATCAGCCAGTTGTGTCAATTTAAGAACCAGCCAGGGGTGGCAAAAGATATGCTGCAGCCCCTGGTAGGCCTTAGTGGCTCCTGTGCCCTGTGCACCTATAGTGCATTCTACAGGGGCTGACAAGGAGTCCATTTCCAATTGGTATGTGCCTATAGCACATGTGTCATTAATTTAGTGAGAGAACAGCAGGCTGGGGGTCTGATCAGCAGGCCCACAGCCTCAGTAGTCGAAAACCAGTGAAGCAAAAAGCAAAAATTTGGGGTGACCATAGGATAGCAGACCCTACTCTCCTACACAACCCCCCCCCAAACGCAGGGACATTAAACTAACCTTGACCAGATAAGTCTTCATGTTCTAAGTGGAAGTACCTGGAGAGACCATCTGCATTACCATGGTCAGTCCCTGGGCGGTGCTCCACTGTAAAGTCCATCCCCTGTAGGGAAATGGACCACCTGAGCAGTTTGGGATTTTCACCCTTCATCTGATTAAGCCATAAGAGGGGCTTATGGTCTGTTTGCACCAGGAAGTGAGTTCCAAACAAGTAGGACCTCAACTTCTTTAATGCCCAAACCACAGCAAAGGCCTCCCTCTCAATGGCTGACCAACGTTTTTCTCTTGGGGTTAGCCTCCTGCTAATGAAAGCAATTGGCTGGTCTTGACCATCTTGATTAAGTTGTGAGAGTACAGCTCCCACCCCCAACTCAGAAGCATCTGTCTGAACAATGAACTGTTTGGAGTAGTCAGGACTCTTTAGGATAGGTGCAGAGCACATGGCCTTCTTCAGGTCTTCAAATGCCTTCTGACAGCTAACTGTCCACTGAACCTTTTTTGGCATCTTCTTGGATGTCAAGTCATTTAATGGTGTCACTATAGACCCATAGTTTTTCACAAACTTTCTGTAATACCCAGTCAGGCCCAAGAAGGCTCTGACTTGTGTCTGGGTAACTGGAGGAGCCCAGTCCTGTATGGCCTGGATTTTGCTTTCCAGTGGCTGAACCTGGCCTCCACCTACTAGGTGGCCCAGGTATACAACCTTACTCTGCCCTATCTGGCACTTTGTGGCCTTGATAGTTAGGCCTGCCTTTTGCAGGGCCTCCAAAACTTTCTTCAGGTGGATCAGGTGATCCTCCCAGGTGGAGCTAAAGACAGCAATATCATCCAGATAAGCTGCACAAAAGTCATCCAACCCAGTAAGGACTTGGTTCACCAACCTTTGAAAAGTGGCAGGTGCATTCTTCAAACCAAAGGGCATTACCACAAACTGATAATGTCCACTAGGGGTAGAGAATGCTGTTTTGGCTTTTGACTCCTCAGCTAGTCTGATTTGCCAGTAGCCAGCTGTCAGATCAAATGTGCTCAGAAACTTGGCAGAAGCCAATCTGTCAATGAGCTCATCTGCTCTTGGAATGGGGTGAGCATCTGTCCTAGTGACAGCATTGAGACCCCTGTAATCCACGCAAAACCTCATTTCTCTCTTACCATCTTGGGTATGAGGTTTTGGCACCAGGACTACTGGGCTGGCCCATGGGCTCTCTGATGGCTCAATCACTCCAAGCTCCAACATCTTTTGCACCTCAGCCTTGATGCAATCCCTGACATGATCAGGTTGCCTGTAGATCTTATTCTTGACAGGCAGACTGTCACCAGTGTCCACAACATGGGTACACCAGTCAGTTTGGCTGGGTGTGAGTGAAAACATTTGCCTGTGAGCCTGCAAAACTTGTCTGCAGTCCCTCTGTTGCTGGTCAGTGAGGCTGCCTGCCAAGGCTACTCCATCAACTGAACCATCATCAGGGTTCTGGGAAAGCAGGTCTGGGAGAGGGTCACTCTCTTCCTCCTGTTCCCCATCTGTGGCCATGAGCAAGCTCATGTCCTCCCTGTCTACAAATGCTTTCAAGCGATTCACATGGATTACCCTGTGAGGGCTCCTGGGTGTTCCAAAGTCTACCAAGTAGGTGACTTCCCCTTTCTTCTCAATAATAGGATAGGGTCCACTCCATTTGTCTTGGAGTGCTGCTGGAGCCACTGGCTCCAGTACCCATACCTTCTGTCCTGGTTGGAACTCTACCAGTACAGCCTTTTGGTCATGCCAAGCTTTCTGCAATTCTTGGCTGGCCTCCAGGTTTTTGGATGCTCTTTCCATGTACTCAGCCATCCTGGAGCGGAGACCAAGTACATAGTCCACTATGTCTAGTT
This sequence comes from Lissotriton helveticus, assembly GCF_964261635.1. Taxonomy (NCBI): domain Eukaryota; kingdom Metazoa; phylum Chordata; class Amphibia; order Caudata; family Salamandridae; genus Lissotriton; species Lissotriton helveticus. The sequence continues at coordinate 1,420,600 of NW_027611658.1, read as the reverse complement.
TGGGCTTTTTGAGAGGTAACTCCCATCCTTCCTTCACCAAACACAATGGACCTCTCACAGGGTGGCCAAACAAAAGTTCAAAAGGGCTGTAGCCAACCCCCTTCTGTGGGACCTCTCTGTAAGCAAAGAGCAGGCAGGGTAAAAGAATGTCCCATTTCCGCCTGAGCTTCTCTGGTAATCCTTTTATCATGCCTTTAAGGGTCTTGTTAAATCTCTCCACAAGCCCATTGCATTGTGGATGATATGGGGTGGTAAACTTATAGTTTACTCCACATTCCTTCCACATTGCTTTTAGATAGCTGGACATAAAATTTGTCCCTCTATCTGATAGTACCTCCTTAGGAAAGCCCACTCTTGAGAAAACTGCAATGAGGGCTTTTGCCACCACAGGTGCTGTGGTGGTCCTTAGGGGAATAGCCTCTGGGTACCTGGTGGCATGATCCACTACCACCAGTATGAATCTGTTCCCAGATGCTGTTTGGGGGTCCATTGGACCCACAATATCAATTCCAACTCTCTCAAAGGGGACCCCCACCACAGGTAGTGGTATTAGGGGGGCCTTTGTTGTGCCACCTGACTTACCACTGGCTTGGCAAGTGACACAGGAGCGACAAAACTCCTTGACATCCTCTGACATGTGAGGCCAGTGAAAGTGTGGAACAAGCCTGTCCCACGTCTTGTTCTGGCCTAAGTGTCCTGCAAGGGGAATATCATGGGCCAAGGTAAGGAGGAATCCCCTAAACTGCAGAGGTATCACCAACCTCCTGGTCATGCCAGGCTTGGGGGCTCTAGCCTCTGAGTAAAGGAGTCCCTCATCCCAATACACAGTATGGGTACCTTGGGCATCCCCAGCAGCCTCAGCAGCAGCCTGCTGTCTGAGGGGTTCAAGGGAAGGGCAATCTAATTGAGCCTGCCTCAGGTCTGCCCTTGAGGGTCCCCCTGTCCCCAGAAACTCAACCTGGTCAGGTTCAAGCTCCTCAGAGACAGTCTCCTCTTGGACTGCAGAATCAGTTTCCTCTGAAACCTGATCCTCAACCTGGGGCAAGGTGGAAGGCGAGGCCTTTCCTCTCTTGCTCCTTCTCTTGGGTTGTGGCTGGTCTATTGTCTCAAGATCCACCACTGGTTCAGGAAGGCACTTCTTAGCCTGAGCCCTTGTCATGGCAAGGACATGCTCTGAAATCCCTAGCATTTCTGCATGAGTCCTGTACTCCACTTCTGACCATGCTGAGCTTTCAAGGTCATTGCCTAACAGACAGTCTACTGGTAGGTCTGCACTCACCACAACCTTCTTTAGGCCATCAACCCCTCCCCAGGAGAAGTTCACAACTGCCACACTATGGGAGGTAGTGGAGTTGCTTGCATTGGTTACTAGGTAGCTCTCTCCTAGTACAATCTGTCCAGGGTCCACAAAGCCAGGGGTCACCATGGTGACACTAGCACATGTGTCCCTGTAAGCTTGAGCCAGTTTCTCATTTATTAAGGGAGTCTGCCTGTATTTGCCCAGGTTAGTGGGGCTTACTGCAGTGGGCAACTCAATGTCCACATCATACAGGAGAACTGCCTGTGTAGGGACTCTGACTAGGCCAGATCCTACTTCAATACCCAGGGTCAACCCAGCTACACCCTTGGACTGTGTTCCACCACTGCTTACTGTACTTGGGGTTGCAGTTGCTTTAGGAGCTGTAGTGGTGGGAACTGGATTTGCCTTGGTACACTCACTGCCCCAGTGTGAAACTGATTTGCAGGTATTGCACCAAGGTGTCTTTGGACCTTTGTTCTTCTTCTTCTTGTTACCAGTTTGGGAACCACCCTCCTTACTATTAGTTTGGGGGCCTGAAGACTTCTGGTCTTTTTCTTTATCTTTCTGATTCTGATTACCACCCTTCTGGTCTGTTTTCTTCTGGTCACCACCTTGGTTCTGGGGTTTCTGCTTAATCCTTGTTCTGACCCATTTGTCTGCCTTCTTTCCCAATTCTTGGGGAGAGGTCAGATCAGAGTCAATAAGGTATTGATGCAACAGCTGGTTTGTACAGTTATTAAGGATCTGTTCTCTCATCATAAGATTGTACAATCCTGTATAGTCTGAAACTTTACTTCCCTGTAACCAACCCTCCAAAGCCTTAGTGGCACACTCCACAAAATCAGTCCAGTCTTGAGTCTGTGCTTTCTGGGTGTCTCTGAACAACAACCTGTATTGCTCAGTGGTTAGGCCATACCCTTCAATGAGAGCACTCTTCAAAACAGAGTAGTTTTTGGCATCCTCAGGTCTAACTGTGAGGAGCCTGTCCCTCCCTTTCTCAGAAAAGGAGTACCACAAAATTGCAGCCCACTGATTCTCAGGAACCTGCTGTACCATGCAGGCTCTCTCAAGAGCAGTCATCCATTTGTGGATGTCATCCCCTTCTTTAAAGGGGGGCACAATTTTGGTCAGGTTTCTATTATCATAGGCCCTGTCTTTTTCTCTTGGAAAATTGCTGCCACCAGTGACATCTAAGCCACTTAATTTCTGCTCTCTTGCCAAGGCAAGTTTAGCTTGAGCTAAGGTAAGCTTAGCTTGACTCAGGGCTACCTCCTCTCTCTCTATCTGGAGTCTGACAGCCCTCATTCTAGCCCTATGCTCAGCTTTCTGAGAAGCACTCATGCCTCTCTCTGATTCTCTGGAGGCACTAGAAAGATGAGAGTCCCCTGAGGGAGATCTCACTCTTCTGTTGCCTGGGAGAATCACATGTTGGGTTCTGGGGAGGTGCTGGCCCTCTCCATTCCCCAGTAGGTCCAAGTTGGCCTGGCTAAGCCTACCAACTGGAACCTGGCTACCCTGATCCTGTACTTCTAAGTCCTCAACCTCTGAGTCCTCATCCAAGTCATCATCATCCTCCTCTTCAGGGGGATCAACTGCAGGGGGGTTCCCTCCAGTTCCTGTATCTAGGGAAGCTGCTTTTGCCTTCTCTAAGTCATCCTGTTCTAGGAGTTCTACCAGGATTAGGCAGGTGGGGCTTCTGCCCCTTTTTAACCCTCTTGCTTTGCACAAGACAATCAAGTCTCTGCGGGTTAGTTTGTCATATCCAGAAGTTGCCTGGGTAGGGTCAACTGTCACAGGACTAGACCCTGAGGCCTTTCCTGTGTCAGACATGGTTACTAGTGAGGTGTAAGTGGTGCACTTACCTACACTAAGTGTTTTCCTACTGGACCTTGCTAGTGAGTTGTAGTCAGGGGTGTGCTACTCCCTTCAACCTACAACTACTAAGTTCAGTAGAACTTAATATGCTAAGCTTTTGATTTTATATGTACCTAGAGGTACTTGATGTGATCTTTCAATTTGATATAAAGATTGCAATGGTAAAACAACAGCAAGCTCAAATCCGCACCGCTGCTCACCAATGTGAGAAGTTGGCCTGGTAGGGGATGTTTCCAATTCTGGAACCACCTACTACCTGACCAAACAATCCCCTTATGGTGTCTGGTTGTAAGTCAACCTTATTAGACAAGCTATCCTAGTGGTAGCATGGACTAAGCAGCCTAAAGGCTTAACTTAAGAGGTCGTGTTAAGCGAGCTGTTTTACCACATACAATCCTGTAATACCAAATGAAAGGACACCACACAAGTATATATTATAAAAATATATGTGTTTATTACTAAAAACAATCCCCAGTATTCTTTATGAATAAAGGGGCACAAGCGTTAAATCAAAAGCACTGTTTAAACATACAAAGTTGCACAATTATGGATGAGGGCAGGGGGCCACTCAAACCATATACTAAACAAGTGGTATAAGAGGGGCCACTCGAACAGTGGTTAGGCCTAGGGCCTAGGGAATCGCTGGGAGCAGTCAGGACAAGCAATGCTGAAGTCGGGAATGGCCCTCGGGATTCGGGAGATGTGCGGAAAGCGCACGCATGCACCAATGTTAACCAATGGTGCGTAAAAGTCAAATAGTTAAAGTTTAAGGACACTTCCGCTGAACCTAGAGGAACAAAACTTAACACACAGACCCTAGAGGTGTGCACCAGTGTGGGAACACCGGCGGAGCAAAGTTACCTCACCCACAGGAAGTGGGTGCACAGGGTCGAAGTGGCGTCGGGTTTTGACACGCAGGCTCTTGGTGCTTGAAGCTGAAAGGGCTGCAGGCAGGGTGAAGACGAAGTGTCCGGTGGAGTCCAAGGGTGGACTCAAGTTGTAGAGTACCTGAAAGCAGAGGGGACAGAGTCTGGGTCACTCAGCAGTGACCAGGGTGGAACCAGGACGGAACCAGGCAATGTCGGGCGCAATCAGGTGGTCGTCGAGGCGCTTCTCTTCGCTGTCACGTGGGCTCTGGGGCATCTGCGACGTCCAGGAGCAGGTCACGATCTGTCCCACGCAGGCTCTCACCGTCGGTGCAGTCGGCTTCCGGTTTGGAGCAAACAAGCCTTGGTAAGAGCAATCCACGCGGGATTGGAAGATGGCGTCTTACTCGGACCAGGAAGGTCAGAGTCGGGGCTCCCTTTCAGGGGAGCTGGTGTGGATCTGGAGCAACCAGAATCACGAGTCTTCTTTTGTAGTTCGTCGGCACAGGGACCACAAGCAAGCTGGCAAGTGACCGGGCCAACGTGTTGAGCCAAATCGTGCCAAAGGGCCCCACGCAGCACTCGTCGAGTGTGGAGGGCTGAACTTCGGCTCAGGAGTAGCTCAGGGTGGGGGCTTCTCAAACCCCGGTGTACAGCTTCGAGGGTCACTCGTGGGCTGCACGGTCAGCGTCTCGTGGTCACTTCAAGATGGCGTGCCCCACGCTTCCGGTCGCCTCCACGGGTCTCAGCTTTGCAGGGACTGTGGATCGGGCTGTTAGAAGCTGGGCAGGCTTGATCTCGTCGATCTCAGTCGCTCGAGTTCCGGCGGGAACTGCAACCAAGTAGACGTCGAGGGCTGGATGGTGCCTGCTGCTGCAGGGTGGTCACTCCTTGACCACAAGGGAGATTCTTCGGGCTTCCACGTTGAGATGGAGGGCGAAGGGTCCAGAATATCGTTTCAAATGTTTCTTCCAGGAAATCTGATGTGCATTGGCACTGCTCCCACTCTTATTCGAATCTGGTGGGCGTGATTACCTGCTAGGTCCCCTCCTATGGGTGGGACCCAGGAAGTGGGTGGATACACCCCCTTCCTTTGATCCAGGCCGCCCTGGCACGAGGGCTGGAGTGCCCCAGAACCGGTTTGGCCGGATTATGCAAGGGGCAGCCTTGTGCGCCCCAGGCAGTGTCTGGTTTCTTTCAAACCTCCCTGCTACAATACACTATCTCCTGTCTGGAGGGCGGTGACACCCTCCTGTGACAGGAAACCCTTTGTCCAGGACCCCCTTGACTGGGTTTCGGTCAGCTCCAGGGGTCCAGACATTTGTCTGTGGCAGAGGCATCCATTTTGTGGATCTTAAGGCCTTTGGAGAAATCAACCGCATTAAAGTGAAGTAACATGTCTTACCCCTCTAGAGGGGTGGAATGCCATCCCCGTCGCCAGAACTGGCGAGGGGATGGTATTCCAAAGCGTATGACACCTTACACGACATGTTTTGATAAAGCCAAACCAGAGTTGCTAAATAACCGCGAGGATTATAAGGCACTTAATAGTATATGGTATGGCATTATCCTGAAACAGCTTAGGGATTTGTTCCCGACGGCTGCAGACAGGCTCAGCTCATGCTAGAGCTCCATCTCACATAAAAACCATGCACCCAGCCTCCAGGATTGGTGAGGCCTGTCTATAGGAGTGGCTCACAGGTTTACATGTGTCCAGATATAGGTTTAGACATAGGTATACTATATCTAAGCAAGGGGTGTGTACACCACCTTACCCCAGCTGAGTGATCAGCCAGTTGTGTCAATTTAAGAACCAGCCAGGGGTGGCAAAAGATATGCTGCAGCCCCTGGTAGGCCTTAGTGGCTCCTGTGCCCTGTGCACCTATAGTGCATTCTACAGGGGCTGACAAGGAGTCCATTTCCAATTGGTATGTGCCTATAGCACATGTGTCATTAATTTAGTGAGAGAACAGCAGGCTGGGGGTCTGATCAGCAGGCCCACAGCCTCAGTAGTCGAAAACCAGTGAAGCAAAAAGCAAAAATTTGGGGTGACCATAGGATAGCAGACCCTACTCTCCTACATTTACCATTGCAATCTTTATATCAAATTGAAAGATCACATCAAGTACCTCTAGGTACATATAAAATCAAAAGCTTAGCATATTAAGTTCTACTGAACTTAGTAGTTGTAGGTTGAAGGGAGTAGCACACCCCTGACTACAACTCACTAGCAAGGTCCAGTAGGAAAACACTTAGTGTAGGTAAGTGCACCACTTACACCTCACTAGTAACCATGTCTGACACAGGAAAAGCCTCAGGGTCTGCTCCTGGGACAGTTGACCCTACCCAGGCAACTTTTGGATATGACAAACTAACCCGCAGAGACTTGATTGCCTTGTGCAAAGCAAGAGGGTTAAAAAGGGGCAGAAGCCCCACCTGCCTAATCCTGGTAGAAATCCTAGAACAGGATGACTTAGAGAAGGCAAAAGCAGCTTCCCTAGATACAGGAACTGGAGGGAACCCCCCTGTAGTTGATCCCCCTGAAGAGGAGGATGATGATGACTTGGATGAGGACTCAGATGGTGGGGACTCACAAGTACAGGATCAGGGTAGCCAGGTTCCAGTTGGTAGGCTTAGCCAGGCCAACTTGGACCTACTGGGGAATGGAGAGGGCCAGCACCTCCCCAGAACCCAACATGTGATTCTCCCAGGCAACAGAAGAGTGAGATCTCCCTCAGGGGACTCTCATCTTTCTAGTGCCTCCAGAGAATCAGAGAGAGGCATGAGTGCTTCTCAGAAAGCTGAGCATAGGGCTAGAATGAGGGCTGTCAGACTCCAGATAGAGAGAGAGGAGGTAGCCCTGAGTCAAGCTAAGCTTACCTTAGCTCAAGCTAAACTTGCCTTGGCAAGAGAGCAGAAATTAAGTGGCTTAGATGTCACTGGTGGCAGCAATTTTCCAAGAGAAAAAGACAGGGCCTATGACAATAGAAACCTGACCAAAATTGTGCCCCCCTTTAAAGAAGGGGATGACATCCACAAATGGATGACTGCTCTTGAGAGAGCCTGCATGGTACAGCAGGTTCCTGAGAATCAGTGGGCTGCAATTTTGTGGTACTCCTTTTCTGAGAAAGGGAGGGACAGGCTCCTCACAGTTAGACCTGAGGATGCCAAAAACTACTCTGTTTTGAAGAGTGCTCTCATTGAAGGGTATGGCCTAACCACTGAGCAATACAGGTTGTTGTTCAGAGACACCCAGAAAGCACAGACTCAAGACTGGACTGATTTTGTGGAGTGTGCCACTAAGGCTTTGGAGGGTTGGTTACAGGGAAGTAAAGTTTCAGACTATACAGGATTGTACAATCTTATGATGAGAGAACAGATCCTTAATAACTGTACAAACCAGCTGTTGCATCAATACCTTATTGACTCTGATCTGACCTCTCCCCAAGAATTGGGAAAGAAGGCAGACAAATGGGTCAGAACAAGGATTAAGCAGAAACCCCAGAACCAAGGTGGTGACCAGAAGAAAACAGACCAGAAGGGTGGTAATCAGAATCAGAAAGATAAAGAAAAAGACCAGAAGTCTTCAGGCCCCCAAACTAATAGTAAGGAGGGTGGTTCCCAAAATGGTAACAAGAAGAAGAAGAACAAAGGTCCAAAGACACCTTGGTGTAATACCTGCAAATCAGTTTCACACTGGGGCAGTGAGTGCACCAAGGCAAATCCAGTTCCCACCACTACAGCTCCTAAAGCAACTGCAACCCCAAGTACAGTAAGCAGTGGTGGAACACAGTCCAAGGGTGTAGCTGGGTTGACCCTGGGTATTGAAGTAGGATCTGGCCTAGTCAGAGTCCCTACACAGGCAGTTCTCCTGTATGATGTGGACATTGAGTTGCCCACTGCAGTAAGCCCCACTAACCTGGGCAAATACAGGCAGACTCCCTTAATAAATGAGAAACTGGCTCAAGCTTACAGGGACACATGTGCTAGTGTCACCATGGTGACCCCTGGCTTTGTGGACCCTGGACAGATTGTACTAGGAGAGAGCTACCTAGTAACCAATGCAAGCAACTCCACTACCTCCCATAGTGTGGCAGTTGTGAACTTCTCCTGGGGAGGGGTTGATGGCCTAAAGAAAGTTGTGGTGAGTGCAGACCTACCAGTAGACTGTCTGTTAGGCAATGACCTTGAAAGCTCAGCATGGTCAGAAGTGGAGTACAGGACTCATGCAGAAATGCTAGGGATTTCAGAGCATGTCCTTGCCATGACAAGGGCTCAGGCTAAGAAGTGCCTTCCTGAACCAGTGGTGGATCTTGAGACAATAGACCAGCCACAACCCAAGAGAAGGAGCAAGAGAGGAAAGGCCTCGCCTTCCACCTTGCCCCAGGTTGAGGATCAGGTTTCAGAGGAAACTGATTCTGCAGTCCAAGAGGAGACTGTCTCTGAGGAGCTTGAACCTGACCAGGTTGAGTTTCTGGGGACAGGGGGACCCTCAAGGGCAGACCTGAGGCAGGCTCAATTAGATTGCCCTTCCCTTGAACCCCTCAGACAGCAGGCTGCTGCTGAGGCTGCTGGGGATGCCCAAGGTACCCATACTGTGTATTGGGATGAGGGACTCCTTTACTCAGAGGCTAGAGCCCCCAAGCCTGGCATGACCAGGAGGTTGGTGATACCTCTGCAGTTTAGGGGATTCCTCCTTACCTTGGCCCATGATATTCCCCTTGCAGGACACTTAGGCCAGAACAAGACGTGGGACAGGCTTGTTCCACACTTTCACTGGCCTCACATGTCAGAGGATGTCAAGGAGTTTTGTCGCTCCTGTGTCACTTGCCAAGCCAGTGGTAAGTCAGGTGGCACAACAAAGGCCCCCCTAATACCACTACCTGTGGTGGGGGTCCCCTTTGAGAGAGTTGGAATTGATATTGTGGGTCCAATGGACCCCCAAACAGCATCTGGGAACAGATTCATACTGGTGGTAGTGGATCATGCCACCAGGTACCCAGAGGCTATTCCCCTAAGGACCACCACAGCACCTGTGGTGGCAAAAGCCCTCATTGCAGTTTTCTCAAGAGTGGGCTTTCCTAAGGAGGTACTATCAGATAGAGGGACAAATTTTATGTCCAGCTATCTAAAAGCAATGTGGAAGGAATGTGGAGTAAACTATAAGTTTACCACCCCATATCATCCACAATGTAATGGGCTTGTGGAGAGATTTAACAAGACCCTTAAAGGCATGATAAAAGGATTACCAGAGAAGCTCAGGCGGAAATGGGACATTCTTTTACCCTGCCTGCTCTTTGCTTACAGAGAGGTCCCACAGAAGGGGGTTGGCTACAGCCCTTTTGAACTTTTGTTTGGCCACCCTGTGAGAGGTCCATTGTGTTTGGTAAAGGAAGGATGGGAGTTACCTCTCAAAAAGCCCAAACTAGACATAGTGGACTATGTACTTGGTCTCCGCTCCAGGATGGCTGAGTACATGGAAAGAGCATCCAAAAACCTGGAGGCCAGCCAAGAATTGCAGAAAGCTTGGCATGACCAAAAGGCTGTACTGGTAGAGTTCCAACCAGGACAGAAGGTATGGGTACTGGAGCCAGTGGCTCCAGCAGCACTCCAAGACAAATGGAGTGGACCCTATCCTATTATTGAGAAGAAAGGGGAAGTCACCTACTTGGTAGACTTTGGAACACCCAGGAGCCCTCACAGGGTAATCCATGTGAATCGCTTGAAAGCATTTGTAGACAGGGAGGACATGAGCTTGCTCATGGCCACAGATGGGGAACAGGAGGAAGAGAGTGACCCTCTCCCAGACCTGCTTTCCCAGAACCCTGATGATGGTTCAGTTGATGGAGTAGCCTTGGCAGGCAGCCTCACTGACCAGCAACAGAGGGACTGCAGACAAGTTTTGCAGGCTCACAGGCAAATGTTTTCCCTCACACCCAGCCAAACTGACTGGTGTACCCATGTTGTGGACACTGGTGACAGTCTGCCTGTCAAGAATAAGATCTACAGGCAACCTGATCATGTCAGGGATTGCATCAAGGCTGAGGTGCAAAAGATGTTGGAGCTTGGAGTGATTGAGCCATCAGAGAGCCCATGGGCCAGCCCAGTAGTCCTGGTGCCAAAACCTCATACCCAAGATGGTAAGAGAGAAATGAGGTTTTGCGTGGATTACAGGGGTCTCAATGCTGTCACTAGGACAGATGCTCACCCCATTCCAAGAGCAGATGAGCTCATTGACAGATTGGCTTCTGCCAAGTTTCTGAGCACATTTGATCTGACAGCTGGCTACTGGCAAATCAGACTAGCTGAGGAGTCAAAAGCCAAAACAGCATTCTCTACCCCTAGTGGACATTATCAGTTTGTGGTAATGCCCTTTGGTTTGAAGAATGCACCTGCCACTTTCCAAAGGTTGGTGAACCAAGTCCTTACTGGGTTGGATGACTTTTGTGCAGCTTATCTGGATGATATTGCTGTCTTTAGCTCCACCTGGGAGGATCACCTGATCCACCTGAAGAAAGTTTTGGAGGCCCTGCAAAAGGCAGGCCTAACTATCAAGGCCACAAAGTGCCAGATAGGGCAGAGTAAGGTTGTATACCTGGGCCACCTAGTAGGTGGAGGCCAGGTTCAGCCACTGGAAAGCAAAATCCAGGCCATACAGGACTGGGCTCCTCCAGTTACCCAGACACAAGTCAGAGCCTTCTTGGGCCTGACTGGGTATTACAGAAAGTTTGTGAAAAACTATGGGTCTATAGTGACACCATTAAATGACTTGACATCCAAGAAGATGCCAAAAAAGGTTCAGTGGACAGTTAGCTGTCAGAAGGCATTTGAAGACCTGAAGAAGGCCATGTGCTCTGCACCTATCCTAAAGAGTCCTGACTACTCCAAACAGTTCATTGTTCAGACAGATGCTTCTGAGTTGGGGGTGGGAGCTGTACTCTCACAACTTAATCAAGATGGTCAAGACCAGCCAATTGCTTTCATTAGCAGGAGGCTAACCCCAAGAGAAAAACGTTGGTCAGCCATTGAGAGGGAGGCCTTTGCTGTGGTTTGGGCATTAAAGAAGTTGAGGTCCTACTTGTTTGGAACTCACTTCCTGGTGCAAACAGACCATAAGCCCCTCTTATGGCTTAATCAGATGAAGGGTGAAAATCCCAAACTGCTCAGGTGGTCCATTTCCCTACAGGGGATGGACTTTACAGTGGAGCACCGCCCAGGGACTGACCATGGTAATGCAGATGGTCTCTCCAGGTACTTCCACTTAGAACATGAAGACTTATCTGGTCAAGGTTAGTTTAATGTCCCTGCGTTTGGGGGGGGGTTGTGTAGGAGAGTAGGGTCTGCTATCCTATGGTCACCCCAAATTTTTGCTTGTTGCTTCACTGGTTTTCGACTACTGAGGCTGTGGGCCTGCTGATCAGACCCCCAGCCTGCTGTTCTCTCACTAAATTAATGACACATGTGCTATAGGCACATACCAATTGGAAATGGACTCCTTGTCAGCCCCTGTAGAATGCACTATAGGTGCACAGGGCACAGGAGCCACTAAGGCCTACCAGGGGCTGCAGCATATCTTTTGCCACCCCTGGCTGGTTCTTAAATTGACACAACTGGCTGATCACTCAGCTGGGGTAAGGTGGTGTACACACCCCTTGCTTAGATATAGTATACCTATGTCTAAACCTATATCTGGACACATGTAAACCTGTGAGCCACTCCTATAGACAGGCCTCACCAATCCTGGAGGCTGGGTGCATGGTTTTTATGTGAGATGGAGCTCTAGCATGAGCTGAGCCTGTCTGCAGCCGTCGGGAACAAATCCCTAAGCTGTTTCAGGATAATGCCATACCATATACTATTAAGTGCCTTATAATCCTCGCGGTTATTTAGCAACTCTGGTTTGGCTTTATCAAAACATGTCGTGTAAGGTGTCATACGCTTTGGAATACCATCCCCTCGCCAGTTCTGGCGACGGGGATGGCATTCCACCCCTCTAGAGGGGTAAGACATGTTACTTCACTTTAATGCGGTTGATTTCTCCAAAGGCCTTAAGATCCACAAAATGGATGCCTCTGCCACAGACAAATGTCTGGACCCCTGGAGCTGACCGAAACCCAGTCAAGGGGGTCCTGGACAAAGGGTTTCCTGTCACAGGAGGGTGTCACCGCCCTCCAGACAGGAGATAGTGTATTGTAGCAGGGAGGTTTGAAAGAAACCAGACACTGCCTGGGGCGCACAAGGCTGCCCCTTGCATAATCCGGCCAAACCGGTTCTGGGGCACTCCAGCCCTCGTGCCAGGGCGGCCTGGATCAAAGGAAGGGGGTGTATCCACCCACTTCCTGGGTCCCACCCATAGGAGGGGACCTAGCAGGTAATCACGCCCACCAGATTCGAATAAGAGTGGGAGCAGTGCCAATGCACATCAGATTTCCTGGAAGAAACATTTGAAACGATATTCTGGACCCTTCGCCCTCCATCTCAACGTGGAAGCCCGAAGAATCTCCCTTGTGGTCAAGGAGTGACCACCCTGCAGCAGCAGGCACCATCCAGCCCTCGACGTCTACTTAGTTGCAGTTCCCGCCGGAACTCGAGCGACTGAGATCGACGAGATCAAGCCTGCCCAGCTTCTAACAGCCCGATCCACAGTCCCTGCAAAGCTGAGACCCGTGGAGGCGACCGGAAGCGTGGGGCACGCCATCTTGAAGTGACCACGAGACGCTGACCGTGCAGCCCACGAGTGACCCTCGAAGCTGTACACCGGGGTTTGAGAAGCCCCCACCCTGAGCTACTCCTGAGCCGAAGTTCAGCCCTCCACACTCGACGAGTGCTGCGTGGGGCCCTTTGGCACGATTTGGCTCAACGCGTTGGCCCGGTCACTTGCCAGCTGGCTTGTGGTCCCTGTGCCGACGAACTACAAAAGAAGACTCGTGATTCTGGTTGCTCCAGATCCACACCAGCTCCCCTGAAAGGGAGCCCCGACTCTGACCTTCCTGGTCCGAGTGAGACGCCATCTTCCAATCCCGCGTGGATTGCTCTTACCAAGGCTTGTTTGCTCCAAACCGGAAGCCGACTGCACCGACGGTGAGAGCCTGCGTGGGACAGATCGTGACCTGCTCCTGGACGTCGCAGATGCCCCAGAGCCCACGTGACAGCGAAGAGAAGCGCCTCGACGACCACCTGATTGCGCCCGACATTGCCTGGTTCCGTCCTGGTTCCACCCTGGTCACTGCTGAGTGACCCAGACTCTGTCCCCTCTGCTTTCAGGTACTCTACAACTTGAGTCCACCCTTGGACTCCACCGGACACTTCGTCTTCACCCTGCCTGCAGCCCTTTCAGCTTCAAGCACCAAGAGCCTGCGTGTCAAAACCCGACGCCACTTCGACCCTGTGCACCCACTTCCTGTGGGTGAGGTAACTTTGCTCCGCCGGTGTTCCCACACTGGTGCACACCTCTAGGGTCTGTGTGTTAAGTTTTGTTCCTCTAGGTTCAGCGGAAGTGTCCTTAAACTTTAACTATTTGACTTTTACGCACCATTGGTTAACATTGGTGCATGCGTGCGCTTTCCGCACATCTCCCGAATCCCGAGGGCCATTCCCGACTTCAGCATTGCTTGTCCTGACTGCTCCCAGCGATTCCCTAGGCCCTAGGCCTAACCACTGTTCGAGTGGCCTCTCTTATACCACTTGTTTAGTATATGGTTTGAGTGGCCCCCTGCCCTCATCCATAATTGTGCAACTTTGTATGTTTAAACAGTGCTTTTGATTTAACGCTTGTGCCCCTTTATTCATAAAGAATACTGGGGATTGTTTTTAGTAATAAACACATATATTTTTATAATATATACTTGTGTGGTGTCCTTTCATTTGGTATTACAGGATTGTATGTGGTAAAACAGCTCGCTTAACACGACCTCTTAAGTTAAGCCTTTAGGCTGCTTAGTCCATGCTACCCCTAGGATAGCTTGTCTAATAAGGTTGACTTACAACCAGACACCATAAGGGGATTGTTTGGTCAGGTAGTAGGTGGTTCCAGAATTGGAAACATCCCCTACCAGGCCAACTTCTCACAAAAGTGTAGATGTCTTAGCTACATACTGTGATTGAAATTAGGTCAGTACCTCATATGGTTCAAGATTTATAGTGCACCACTGTGAGAAGTTGGCCTGGTAGGGGATGTTTCCAATTCTGGAACCACCTACTACCTGACCAAACAATCCCCTTATGGTGTCTGGTTGTAAGTCAACCTTATTAGACAAGCTATCCTAGGGGTAGCATGGACTAAGCAGCCTAAAGGCTTAACTTAAGAGGTCGTGTTAAGCGAGCTGTTTTACCACATACAATCCTGTAATACCAAATGAAAGGACACCACACAAGTATATATTATAAAAATATATGTGTTTATTACTAAAAACAATCCCCAGTATTCTTTATGAATAAAGGGGCACAAGCGTTAAATCAAAAGCACTGTTTAAACATACAAAGTTGCACAATTATGGATGAGGGCAGGGGGCCACTCAAACCATATACTAAACAAGTGGTATAAGAGAGGCCACTCGAACAGTGGTTAGGCCTAGGGCCTAGGGAATCGCTGGGAGCAGTCAGGACAAGCAATGCTGAAGTCGGGAATGGCCCTCGGGATTCGGGAGATGTGCGGAAAGCGCACGCATGCACCAATGTTAACCAATGGTGCGTAAAAGTCAAATAGTTAAAGTTTAAGGACACTTCCGCTGAACCTAGAGGAACAAAACTTAACACACAGACCCTAGAGGTGTGCACCAGTGTGGGAACACCGGCGGAGCAAAGTTACCTCACCCACAGGAAGTGGGTGCACAGGGTCGAAGTGGCGTCGGGTTTTGACACGCAGGCTCTTGGTGCTTGAAGCTGAAAGGGCTGCAGGCAGGGTGAAGACGAAGTGTCCGGTGGAGTCCAAGGGTGGACTCAAGTTGTAGAGTACCTGAAAGCAGAGGGGACAGAGTCTGGGTCACTCAGCAGTGACCAGGGTGGAACCAGGACGGAACCAGGCAATGTCGGGCGCAATCAGGTGGTCGTCGAGGCGCTTCTCTTCGCTGTCACGTGGGCTCTGGGGCATCTGCGACGTCCAGGAGCAGGTCACGATCTGTCCCACGCAGGCTCTCACCGTCGGTGCAGTCGGCTTCCGGTTTGGAGCAAACAAGCCTTGGTAAGAGCAATCCACGCGGGATTGGAAGATGGCGTCTCACTCGGACCAGGAAGGTCAGAGTCGGGGCTCCCTTTCAGGGGAGCTGGTGTGGATCTGGAGCAACCAGAATCACGAGTCTTCTTTTGTAGTTCGTCGGCACAGGGACCACAAGCCAGCTGGCAAGTGACCGGGCCAACGCGTTGAGCCAAATCGTGCCAAAGGGCCCCACGCAGCACTCGTCGAGTGTGGAGGGCTGAACTTCGGCTCAGGAGTAGCTCAGGGTGGGGGCTTCTCAAACCCCGGTGTACAGCTTCGAGGGTCACTCGTGGGCTGCACGGTCAGCGTCTCGTGGTCACTTCAAGATGGCGTGCCCCACGCTTCCGGTCGCCTCCACGGGTCTCAGCTTTGCAGGGACTGTGGATCGGGCTGTTAGAAGCTGGGCAGGCTTGATCTCGTCGATCTCAGTCGCTCGAGTTCCGGCGGGAACTGCAACTAAGTAGACATCGAGGGCTGGATGGTGCCTGCTGCTGCAGGGTGGTCACTCCTTGACCACAAGGGAGATTCTTCGGGCTTCCACGTTGAGATGGAGGGCGAAGGGTCCAGAATATCGTTTCAAATGTTTCTTCCAGGAAATCTGATGTGCATTGGCACTGCTCCCACTCTTATTCGAATCTGGTGGGCGTGATTACCTGCTAGGTCCCCTCCTATGGGTGGGACCCAGGAAGTGGGTGGATACACCCCCTTCCTTTGATCCAGGCCGCCCTGGCACGAGGGCTGGAGTGCCCCAGAACCGGTTTGGCCGGATTATGCAAGGGGCAGCCTTGTGCGCCCCAGGCAGTGTCTGGTTTCTTTCAAACCTCCCTGCTACAATACACTATCTCCTGTCTGGAGGGCGGTGACACCCTCCTGTGACAGGAAACCCTTTGTCCAGGACCCCCTTGACTGGGTTTCGGTCAGCTCCAGGGGTCCAGACATCTGTCTGTGGCAGAGGCATCCATTTTGTGGATCTTAAGGCCTTTGGAGAAATCAACCGCATTAAAGTGAAGTAACATGTCTTACCCCTCTAGAGGGGTGGAATGCCATCCCCGTCGCCAGAACTGGCGAGGGGATGGTATTCCAAAGCGTATGACACCTTACACGACATGTTTTGATAAAGCCAAACCAGAGTTGCTAAATAACCGCGAGGATTATAAGGCACTTAATAGTATATGGTATGGCATTATCCTGAAACAGCTTAGGGATTTGTTCCCGACGGCTGCAGACAGGCTCAGCTCATGCTAGAGCTCCATCTCACATAAAAACCAAGCACCCAGCCTCCAGGATTGGTGAGGCCTGTCTATAGGAGTGGCTCACAGGTTTACATGTGTCCAGATATAGGTTTAGACATAGGTATACTATATCTAAGCAAGGGGTGTGTACACCACCTTACCCCAGCTGAGTGATCAGCCAGTTGTGTCAATTTAAGAACCAGCCAGGGGTGGCAAAAGATATGCTGCAGCCCCTGGTAGGCCTTAGTGGCTCCTGTGCCCTGTGCACCTATAGTGCATTCTACAGGGGCTGACAAGGAGTCCATTTCCAATTGGTATGTGCCTATAGCACATGTGTCATTAATTTAGTGAGAGAACAGCAGGCTGGGGGTCTGATCAGCAGGCCCACAGCCTCAGTAGTCGAAAACCAGTGAAGCAAAAAGCAAAAATTTGGGGTGACCATAGGATAGCAGACCCTACTCTCCTACACAACCCCCCCCCAAACGCAGGGACATTAAACTAACCTTGACCAGATAAGTCTTCATGTTCTAAGTGGAAGTACCTGGAGAGACCATCTGCATTACCATGGTCAGTCCCTGGGCGGTGCTCCACTGTAAAGTCCATCCCCTGTAGGGAAATGGACCACCTGAGCAGTTTGGGATTTTCACCCTTCATCTGATTAAGCCATAAGAGGGGCTTATGGTCTGTTTGCACCAGGAAGTGAGTTCCAAACAAGTAGGACCTCAACTTCTTTAATGCCCAAACCACAGCAAAGGCCTCCCTCTCAATGGCTGACCAACGTTTTTCTCTTGGGGTTAGCCTCCTGCTAATGAAAGCAATTGGCTGGTCTTGACCATCTTGATTAAGTTGTGAGAGTACAGCTCCCACCCCCAACTCAGAAGCATCTGTCTGAACAATGAACTGTTTGGAGTAGTCAGGACTCTTTAGGATAGGTGCAGAGCACATGGCCTTCTTCAGGTCTTCAAATGCCTTCTGACAGCTAACTGTCCACTGAACCTTTTTTGGCATCTTCTTGGATGTCAAGTCATTTAATGGTGTCACTATAGACCCATAGTTTTTCACAAACTTTCTGTAATACCCAGTCAGGCCCAAGAAGGCTCTGACTTGTGTCTGGGTAACTGGAGGAGCCCAGTCCTGTATGGCCTGGATTTTGCTTTCCAGTGGCTGAACCTGGCCTCCACCTACTAGGTGGCCCAGGTATACAACCTTACTCTGCCCTATCTGGCACTTTGTGGCCTTGATAGTTAGGCCTGCCTTTTGCAGGGCCTCCAAAACTTTCTTCAGGTGGATCAGGTGATCCTCCCAGGTGGAGCTAAAGACAGCAATATCATCCAGATAAGCTGCACAAAAGTCATCCAACCCAGTAAGGACTTGGTTCACCAACCTTTGAAAAGTGGCAGGTGCATTCTTCAAACCAAAGGGCATTACCACAAACTGATAATGTCCACTAGGGGTAGAGAATGCTGTTTTGGCTTTTGACTCCTCAGCTAGTCTGATTTGCCAGTAGCCAGCTGTCAGATCAAATGTGCTCAGAAACTTGGCAGAAGCCAATCTGTCAATGAGCTCATCTGCTCTTGGAATGGGGTGAGCATCTGTCCTAGTGACAGCATTGAGACCCCTGTAATCCACGCAAAACCTCATTTCTCTCTTACCATCTTGGGTATGAGGTTTTGGCACCAGGACTACTGGGCTGGCCCATGGGCTCTCTGATGGCTCAATCACTCCAAGCTCCAACATCTTTTGCACCTCAGCCTTGATGCAATCCCTGACATGATCAGGTTGCCTGTAGATCTTATTCTTGACAGGCAGACTGTCACCAGTGTCCACAACATGGGTACACCAGTCAGTTTGGCTGGGTGTGAGTGAAAACATTTGCCTGTGAGCCTGCAAAACTTGTCTGCAGTCCCTCTGTTGCTGGTCAGTGAGGCTGCCTGCCAAGGCTACTCCATCAACTGAACCATCATCAGGGTTCTGGGAAAGCAGGTCTGGGAGAGGGTCACTCTCTTCCTCCTGTTCCCCATCTGTGGCCATGAGCAAGCTCATGTCCTCCCTGTCTACAAATGCTTTCAAGCGATTCACATGGATTACCCTGTGAGGGCTCCTGGGTGTTCCAAAGTCTACCAAGTAGGTGACTTCCCCTTTCTTCTCAATAATAGGATAGGGTCCACTCCATTTGTCTTGGAGTGCTGCTGGAGCCACTGGCTCCAGTACCCATACCTTCTGTCCTGGTTGGAACTCTACCAGTACAGCCTTTTGGTCATGCCAAGCTTTCTGCAATTCTTGGTGGCCTCCAGGTTTTTGGATGCTCTTTCCATGTACTCAGCCATCCTGGAGCGGAGACCAAGTACATAGTCCACTATGTTTAGTTTGGGCTTTTTGAGAGGTAACTCCCATCCTTCCTTCACCAAACACAATGGACCTCTCACAGGGTGGCCAAACAAAAGTTCAAAAGGGCTGTAGCCAACCCCCTTCTGTGGGACCTCTCTGTAAGCAAAGAGCAGGCAGGGTAAAAGAATGTCCCATTTCCGCCTGAGCTTCTCTGGTAATCCTTTTATCATGCCTTTAAGGGTCTTGTTAAATCTCTCCACAAGCCCATTGCATTGTGGATGATATGGGGTGGTAAACTTATAGTTTACTCCACATTCCTTCCACATTGCTTTTAGATAGCTGGACATAAAATTTGTCCCTCTATCTGATAGTACCTCCTTAGGAAAGCCCACTCTTGAGAAAACTGCAATGAGGGCTTTTGCCACCACAGGTGCTGTGGTGGTCCTTAGGGGAATAGCCTCTGGGTACCTGGTGGCATGATCCACTACCACCAGTATGAATCTGTTCCCAGATGCTGTTTGGGGGTCCATTGGACCCACAATATCAATTCCAACTCTCTCAAAGGGGACCCCCACCACAGGTAGTGGTATTAGGGGGGCCTTTGTTGTGCCACCTGACTTACCACTGGCTTGGCAAGTGACACAGGAGCGACAAAACTCCTTGACATCCTCTGACATGTGAGGCCAGTGAAAGTGTGGAACAAGCCTGTCCCACGTCTTGTTCTGGCCTAAGTGTCCTGCAAGGGGAATATCATGGGCCAAGGTAAGGAGGAATCCCCTAAACTGCAGAGGTATCACCAACCTCCTGGTCATGCCAGGCTTGGGGGTTCTAGCCTCTGAGTAAAGGAGTCCCTCATCCCAATACACAGTATGGGTACCTTGGGCATCCCCAGCAGCCTCAGCAGCAGCCTGCTGTCTGAGGGGTTCAAGGGAAGGGCAATCTAATTGAGCCTGCCTCAGGTCTGCCCTTGAGGGTCCCCCTGTCCCCAGAAACTCAACCTGGTCAGGTTCAAGCTCCTCAGAGACAGTCTCCTCTTGGACTGCAGAATCAGTTTCCTCTGAAACCTGATCCTCAACCTGGGGCAAGGTGGAAGGCGAGGCCTTTCCTCTCTTGCTCCTTCTCTTGGGTTGTGGCTGGTCTATTGTCTCAAGATCCACCACTGGTTCAGGAAGGCACTTCTTAGCCTGAGCCCTTGTCATGGCAAGGACATGCTCTGAAATCCCTAGCATTTCTGCATGAGTCCTGTACTCCACTTCTGACCATGCTGAGCTTTCAAGGTCATTGCCTAACAGACAGTCTACTGGTAGGTCTGCACTCACCACAACTTTCTTTAGGCCATCAACCCCTCCCCAGGAGAAGTTCACAACTGCCACACTATGGGAGGTAGTGGAGTTGCTTGCATTGGTTACTAGGTAGCTCTCTCCTAGTACAATCTGTCCAGGGTCCACAAAGCCAGGGGTCACCATGGTGACACTAGCACATGTGTCCCTGTAAGCTTGAGCCAGTTTCTCATTTATTAAGGGAGTCTGCCTGTATTTGCCCAGGTTAGTGGGGCTTACTGCAGTGGGCAACTCAATGTCCACATCATACAGGAGAACTGCCTGTGTAGGGACTCTGACTAGGCCAGATCCTACTTCAATACCCAGGGTCAACCCAGCTACACCCTTGGACTGTGTTCCACCACTGCTTACTGTACTTGGGGTTGCAGTTGCTTTAGGAGCTGTAGTGGTGGGAACTGGATTTGCCTTGGTGCACTCACTGCCCCAGTGTGAAACTGATTTGCAGGTATTACACCAAGGTGTCTTTGGACCTTTGTTCTTCTTCTTCTTGTTACCATTTTGGGAACCACCCTCCTTACTATTAGTTTGGGGGCCTGAAGACTTCTGGTCTTTTTCTTTATCTTTCTGATTCTGATTACCACCCTTCTGGTCTGTTTTCTTCTGGTCACCACCTTGGTTCTGGGGTTTCTGCTTAATCCTTGTTCTGACCCATTTGTCTGCCTTCTTTCCCAATTCTTGGGGAGAGGTCAGATCAGAGTCAATAAGGTATTGATGCAACAGCTGGTTTGTACAGTTATTAAGGATCTGTTCTCTCATCATAAGATTGTACAATCCTGTATAGTCTGAAACTTTACTTCCCTGTAACCAACCCTCCAAAGCCTTAGTGGCACACTCCACAAAATCAGTCCAGTCTTGAGTCTGTGCTTTCTGGGTGTCTCTGAACAACAACCTGTATTGCTCAGTGGTTAGGCCATACCCTTCAATGAGAGCACTCTTCAAAACAGAGTAGTTTTTGGCATCCTCAGGTCTAACTGTGAGGAGCCTGTCTCTCCCTTTCTCAGAAAAGGAGTACCACAAAATTGCAGCCCACTGGTTCTCAGGAACCTGCTGTACCATGCAGGCTCTCTCAAGAGCAGTCATCCATTTGTGGATGTCATCCCCTTCTTTAAAGGGGGGCACAATTTTGGTCAGGTTTCTATTATCATAGGCCCTGTCTTTTTCTCTTGGAAAATTGCTGCCACCAGTGACATCTAAGCCACTTAATTTCTGCTCTCTTGCCAAGGCAAGTTTAGCTTGAGCTAAGGTAAGCTTAGCTTGACTCAGGGCTACCTCCTCTCTCTCTATCTGGAGTCTGACAGCCCTCATTCTAGCCCTATGCTCAGCTTTCTGAGAAGCACTCATGCCTCTCTCTGATTCTCTGGAGGCACTAGAAAGATGAGAGTCCCCTGAGGGAGATCTCACTCTTCTGTTGCCTGGGAGAATCACATGTTGGGTTCTGGGGAGGTGCTGGCCCTCTCCATTCCCCAGTAGGTCCAAGTTGGCCTGGCTAAGCCTACCAACTGGAACCTGGCTACCCTGATCCTGTACTTCTAAGTCCTCAACCTCTGAGTCCTCATCCAAGTCATCATCATCCTCCTCTTCAGGGGGATCAACTGCAGGGGGGTTCCCTTCAGTTCCTGTATCTAGGGAAGCTGCTTTTGCCCTCTCTAAGTCATCCTGTTCTAGGAGTTCTATCAGGGTTAGGCAGGTGGGGCTTCTGCCCCTTTTTAACCCTCTTGCTTTGCACAAGACAATCAAGTCTCTGCGGGTTAGTTTGTCATATCCAGAAGTTGCCTGGGTAGGGTCAACTGTCACAGGACTAGACCCTGAGGCCTTTCCTGTGTCGGACATGGTTACTAGTGAGGTGTAAGTGGTGCACTTACCTACACTAAGTGTTTTCCTACTGGACCTTGCTAGTGAGTTGTAGTCAGGGGTGTGCTACTCCCTTCAACCTACAACTACTAAGTTCAGTAGAACTTAATATGCTAAGCTTTTGATTTTATATGTACCTAGAGGTACTTGATGTGATCTTTCAATTTGATATAAAGATTGCAATGGTAAAACAACAGCAAGCTCAAATCCGCACCGCTGCTCACCAATGTGAGAAGTTGGCCTGGTAGGGGATGTTTCCAATTCTGGAACCACCTACTACCTGACCAAACAATCCCCTTATGGTGTCTGGTTGTAAGTCAACCTTATTAGACAAGCTATCCTAGGGGTAGCATGGACTAAGCAGCCTAAAGGCTTAACTTAAGAGGTCGTGTTAAGCGAGCTGTTTTACCACATACAATCCTGTAATACCAAATGAAAGGACACCACACAAGTATATATTATAAAAATATATGTGTTTATTACTAAAAACAATCCCCAGTATTCTTTATGAATAAAGGGGCACAAGCGTTAAATCAAAAGCACTGTTTAAACATACAAAGTTGCACAATTATGGATGAGGGCAGGGGGCCACTCAAACCATATACTAAACAAGTGGTATAAGAGAGGCCACTCGAACAGTGGTTAGGCCTAGGGCCTAGGGAATCGCTGGGAGCAGTCAGGACAAGCAATGCTGAAGTCGGGAATGGCCCTCGGGATTCGGGAGATGTGCGGAAAGCGCACGCATGCACCAATGTTAACCAATGGTGCGTAAAAGTCAAATAGTTAAAGTTTAAGGACACTTCCGCTGAACCTAGAGGAACAAAACTTAACACACAGACCCTAGAGGTGTGCACCAGTGTGGGAACACCGGCGGAGCAAAGTTACCTCACCCACAGGAAGTGGGTGCACAGGGTCGAAGTGGCGTCGGGTTTTGACACGCAGGCTCTTGGTGCTTGAAGCTGAAAGGGCTGCAGGCAGGGTGAAGACGAAGTGTCCGGTGGAGTCCAAGGGTGGACTCAAGTTGTAGAGTACCTGAAAGCAGAGGGGACAGAGTCTGGGTCACTCAGCAGTGACCAGGGTGGAACCAGGACGGAACCAGGCAATGTCGGGCGCAATCAGGTGGTCGTCGAGGCGCTTCTCTTCGCTGTCACGTGGGCTCTGGGGCATCTGCGACGTCCAGGAGCAGGTCACGATCTGTCCCACGCAGGCTCTCACCGTCGGTGCAGTCGGCTTCCGGTTTGGAGCAAACAAGCCTTGGTAAGAGCAATCCACGCGGGATTGGAAGATGGCGTCTCACTCGGACCAGGAAGGTCAGAGTCGGGGCTCCCTTTCAGGGGAGCTGGTGTGGATCTGGAGCAACCAGAATCACGAGTCTTCTTTTGTAGTTCGTCGGCACAGGGACCACAAGCCAGCTGGCAAGTGACCGGGCCAACGCGTTGAGCCAAATCGTGCCAAAGGGCCCCACGCAGCACTCGTCGAGTGTGGAGGGCTGAACTTCGGCTCAGGAGTAGCTCAGGGTGGGGGCTTCTCAAACCCCGGTGTACAGCTTCGAGGGTCACTCGTGGGCTGCACGGTCAGCGTCTCGTGGTCACTTCAAGATGGCGTGCCCCACGCTTCCGGTCGCCTCCACGGGTCTCAGCTTTGCAGGGACTGTGGATCGGGCTGTTAGAAGCTGGGCAGGCTTGATCTCGTCGATCTCAGTCGCTCGAGTTCCGGCGGGAACTGCAACTAAGTAGACGTCGAGGGCTGGATGGTGCCTGCTGCTGCAGGGTGGTCACTCCTTGACCACAAGGGAGATTCTTCGGGCTTCCACGTTGAGATGGAGGGCGAAGGGTCCAGAATATCGTTTCAAATGTTTCTTCCAGGAAATCTGATGTGCATTGGCACTGCTCCCACTCTTATTCGAATCTGGTGGGCGTGATTACCTGCTAGGTCCCCTCCTATGGGTGGGACCCAGGAAGTGGGTGGATACACCCCCTTCCTTTGATCCAGGCCGCCCTGGCACGAGGGCTGGAGTGCCCCAGAACCGGTTTGGCCGGATTATGCAAGGGGCAGCCTTGTGCGCCCCAGGCAGTGTCTGGTTTCTTTCAAACCTCCCTGCTACAATACACTATCTCCTGTCTGGAGGGCGGTGACACCCTCCTGTGACAGGAAACCCTTTGTCCAGGACCCCCTTGACTGGGTTTCGGTCAGCTCCAGGGGTCCAGACATCTGTCTGTGGCAGAGGCATCCATTTTGTGGATCTTAAGGCCTTTGGAGAAATCAACCGCATTAAAGTGAAGTAACATGTCTTACCCCTCTAGAGGGGTGGAATGCCATCCCCGTCGCCAGAACTGGCGAGGGGATGGTATTCCAAAGCGTATGACACCTTACACGACATGTTTTGATAAAGCCAAACCAGAGTTGCTAAATAACCGCGAGGATTATAAGGCACTTAATAGTATATGGTATGGCATTATCCTGAAACAGCTTAGGGATTTGTTCCCGACGGCTGCAGACAGGCTCAGCTCATGCTAGAGCTCCATCTCACATAAAAACCAAGCACCCAGCCTCCAGGATTGGTGAGGCCTGTCTATAGGAGTGGCTCACAGGTTTACATGTGTCCAGATATAGGTTTAGACATAGGTATACTATATCTAAGCAAGGGGTGTGTACACCACCTTACCCCAGCTGAGTGATCAGCCAGTTGTGTCAATTTAAGAACCAGCCAGGGGTGGCAAAAGATATGCTGCAGCCCCTGGTAGGCCTTAGTGGCTCCTGTGCCCTGTGCACCTATAGTGCATTCTACAGGGGCTGACAAGGAGTCCATTTCCAATTGGTATGTGCCTATAGCACATGTGTCATTAATTTAGTGAGAGAACAGCAGGCTGGGGGTCTGATCAGCAGGCCCACAGCCTCAGTAGTCGAAAACCAGTGAAGCAAAAAGCAAAAATTTGGGGTGACCATAGGATAGCAGACCCTACTCTCCTACAACCACATACTATGTAATATATCCTATCTATTTCAATGGGTGACCAGATGGCCGCAAATTAAAAATCGCCTCGTATGGATTCAAATTGCTTTGTATGCACCTTGTGTGTGAGCCACATGCATATAAAATGGCACACTGTAGTAGGCTATGTTATAGAATGTGTTGCAGTTGGAAATCAAGCTCTATCTAATATGGATCTTGACTGATGACATAACATACGTGACACATTTTGCAAAAGCTGGAGGAATTTTTAAAAAAATATGTGTTTAATCGCTGAAAGATTCACACCACTTTGAAGCTTTCCACATGCATGAAAATGAACACAGGACAGTGGCATCATGTTAGCTTAATGCTGCACTTCCAATTATGGATCCAGATTGTATGGTTTTAGAAGTATGGGACAAAATGTAAGGCATACTTTTTCGTACATGCGACGGTATTGAAAAACGTCATACATTCAACCTCAAATTTTGACAACTTTACAATACGCCACACACATAATAATTCACATGGGTAAGATGCACATCACTAGGAACAAAGTGCTGTTTAAATTATGTCTCTATAATGTACAGACTATGAATTATAGCCAAAAGTATAAAGTGTTCTACAACACACATGAAAGTGAAAAATAAAAACTTACCTGAAGGTTACACTTGATTTGTACCTTGTCCCTATAAGCCACAACCATGAGAGTTACCACTATGAATTGTAAATGTCTTAGCTACATACTGCAATTGAAATTAAGTCAGTACATCATATGCTTCAAGAAATAGAGTGCACTACATCCTCTGTAGTATATCCTATCCATTTCAAAGGGTGACCAGATGGCCGCAAATTAAAAATTGCCTCGTATGGATTCAAATTGCTTTGTATGACTGTTTTCAGGTCCCTGTAGCCACCAGGACCCCATAATATATCTCAGATGATATAACAAGAGTGGCTAGGGCTCATTTCCAGCCTCCAGGTACATGTCTGACTCCTATTTGTGACATTTCGAGGTGTTTGGGATCAAACTCATTTTTCCCAATATAGGCCATAGAGCTCAGAGTCACATCACATTGAGCTCAGAGTCACATCAAATTTCTAGTTCTGGACCTAAGGACCCCTTAGTATACCTCAGATGACATACCAGGAGTGTCTAAGACCCATTTCTGGCCTCCAGGGATGACTTTTTGAAGTTTTGGGGTTTAAGGGGGCATAGTCACTTCTTCCATCCAGGCTACGTTGCTCAAAATCGGGTACGATGTCAGGTTCTTCCCTTGGCTGGAAGCTGAAAAAAAACCTTCAGATAATAGCAAAGGTAGATAGATCAAATGAAAGCATCAGATCTGAGCTTTCTAACAAGTATATTTAGGTCATGGGTACTCACAAAGTGACTGTGATATCCATTCTGAGCTATTTGGAAAATTAGCAAATCTTGTCAAAAAAACTTTTTTTGACGATTTTTGCTAATTTTCGGTATCAACCCTCATGACTGTTTCCGGGTCCCTGTAGCCACCAGGACCCCATAATATATCTCAGATGATATAACAAGAGTGGCTAGGGCTCATTTCCAGCCTCCAGGTACATGTCTGACTCCTATTTGTGACATTTCGAGGTGTTTGGGGTCAAACTCATTTTTTCCATTATAGGCCATATAGCTCAGAGTCACATCACATTGAGCTCAGAGTCACACCAAATTTCTAGTTCTGGACCTAAGGACCCCTTAGTATACCTCAGATGACATACCAGGAGTGTCTAAGACCCATTTCTGGCCTCCAGGGATGACTTTTTGAAGTTTTGGGGTTTAAGGGGGCAAAGTCACTTCTTCCATCCAGCCTAAGGTGCTCAAAATCGGGTACAATGTCAGGTTTTTCCCATGGCTGGAAGCTGAAAAAAAAACTTCAGATAATAGCAAAGGTAGATAGATCAAATGAAAGCATCAGATCTGAGCTTTCTAACAAGTATATTTAGGTCCTGGGTACTCACAAAGTGACTGTGATATCCATTCTGAGCTATTTGGAAAATTAGCAAATCTTGTCAAAAAAACTTTTTTTGACGATTTTTGCTAATTTTCGGTATCAACCCTCATGACTGTTTTCAGGTCCCTGTAGCCACCAGGACCCCATAATATATCTCAGATTATATAACAAGAGTGGCTAGGGCTCATTTCCAGCCTCCAGGTACATGTCTGACTCCTATTTGTGACATTTTGAGGTGTTTGGTGTCAAATTCATTTTTTTCCATTATAGCTCCTAGATATCAGAGTCACATCAGATTTCTAGTTCTGGACCCAAGAAGACCATAGTATACCTCAGATGACATACCAAGAGTGTCTAAGACCCATTTCTGGCCTCCAGGGGTGACTTTTTGAAGTTTTTGGGTTTAAGGGGGCAAAGTGACTTTTTCCACCCAGCCCAATGTTCTCAAAATCGGGTACGATATCAGGTGTTTCCCTTGGTTGGTAGCGGAAAAAAAACTTTATATAATATCAAAGTTATATATATCACATGAAAGCATCAGAGCTGACCTTTCTAACAAGTGTATTCATATCTTGCGCACTCAAACAGTGTCTCTGATATCCATTCTGAGCTATTTGGAAAATTAGCAAATCTTGTCAAAAAAATTTTTGGGACGATTTTTGCTAATTTTCAGTATCAACCCGCCTGACTGTTTTTGGGTCCCTGTGGCCACCAGGACCCTATATTATATCTCAGGTGATATAGCAAGAGTGTCTAGGGCTCATTTCCAGCCTCCAGGTACATGTCTGAGTCCTATTTCAGACATTTTGAGGTGTTTGGTGTCCAATTCATTTTTTCCATTATAGGCCCTAGATATCAGAGTCACATCACATTTCTAGTTCTGGACCCAAGAACACCATAGTATACCTCAGATGACATACCAAGAGTGTCTAAGACCCGTTTCTGGCCTCCAGGGGTGACTTTTTGAAGTTTTTGGGTTTAAGGGGGCAAAGTCACTTTTTCCACCCGAGGTCGTGGAACTCGGAGCTGGGTAAAAGTTTAGCTTGAGTGCCCTCCCCATGGAGGTCAAAAATGTTATTGCATCAAAATCATTTAAAAACTATATAGGTGTAATTGTTGTGCCCTGAATGCTATATGGCTGCATTTGCACCGTTCTAGGTATTTACAAAATGAATTTCTAACACTTTTGAAGTCACCATAAAGTGAAAAATGACTAAGTCCAAAAACTTCACTGGTGCATCAAAGTGGTCAAAAAAGGTCAACATTGGGTTAAAATTAACAAAACATAGTGCTGCAGTGGTCCAATAGCAGGCTAAAGACATAATGAATGACACAGAATGAACAGTTTTACTAAACACTTTGAAAATTCGATTTTCAATTTCAGGGGGACAAGGTCATGGAACTCCGAGCTGGGTAAAAGTTCAGCTTAAGGGCCCTCCCCATGGAGGTCAAAAATGTTATTACATCAAAATCTTTTAAAAACTATATAGGTGTAATTGCAGTCTCCTGAATGCTATGTAACTGCATTTGCACTGTTCTGTGTGCCTCCAAAATGAATTTCTAACACTTTTGAAATCTCCATGAAGCAAAAAGTCCAAAGACCATTTGGAGCATCAAAGTGTTCAAAAACGGTCAAAAATGCATACAAACGAAAAAAACAAGTGCTACAGTGGCCCAATAGCATGCTAAACACACAATGAATGACACAGAATGAATAGTTGTACACATTACTTTGAAAATGCAATTTTAAATTTCAGGGGGACAAGGTCACGAAAGTCATGGAACTCCGAGCGGGGTAAAAGTTCAACCTTTCCCCCCTTATGGAGGTCAAAATTTTAATACATCAAAATCATTTAAAAACTATATAGGTGTGATGGCAGTGTCTTGGATACATCCCACATGAATTTTAAACACATTAGGAGCATCTCTGATCAAAATAACCATAAAAATCCCAAAGCTGCATCAGTGCTTCAAAGTGCTCCAAAACGGTCAAAAATGGACGAAAATGAAAAATATTCTCCATATCTGAGTTTTTATAACATTCCTTAGATAATGTATATCTTGAATTAGTTTTAAATCCTTTTATTAAAAAGTTTCTTTTCTATGCTGCACTGGTGCAACGCCTCAAGTCTGAGAAGCTGCACCAGTGCAGCCGAAGCAGCACTGGTGCAGCCGAAGCCCGAGGGCCATTCCCGACTTCAGCATTGCTTGTCCTGACTGCTCCCAGCGATTCCCTAGGCCCTAGGCCTAACCACTGCTCGAGTGGCATCTCTTATACCACTTGTTTAGTATATGGTTTGAGTGGCCACCCGCCCTCATCCATAATTGTGCAACTTGTATGTTTAAACAGTGCTTTGGATTTAACGCTTGTGCCCCTTTATTCATAAAGAATACTGGGGATTGTCTTTAGTAATAAACACATATATTTTTATAATACATACTTGTGTGGTGTCCTTTCATTTGATATTACAGGATTGTATGTGGTAAAACAGCTCGCTTAACACGACCTCTTAAGTTAAGCCTTTAGGCTGCTTAGTCCATGCTACCCCTAGGATAGCTTGTCTAATAAGGTTGACTTACAACCAGACACCATAAGGGATTGTTTGGTCTGATAATAGGTGGTTCCAGAATTGGAAACATCACCTATCAGGCCAACTTCTCACATTAGGCCTTCCATAGGAGTGGCTCACAGGTTGATATGTGTCCAGATATAGGTTTAGATATAGGTATACTATATCTAAGTAAGGGGTGGTTACACCACCTTACCCCAGCTGAGTGATCAGCCAGTTGTGTCAATTTAAGAACCAGCCAGGGGTGGCAAAAGATATGCTGCAACCCCTGGTAGGCCTTGGTGGCTCCTATGCCCTTGGCACCTATAGTGCATTATACAGGGGCTGACAAGGAGTCCATTTCCAATTGTGGTATGTACCTAGGTGTAGGAGAGTAGGGTCTGCTATCCTATGGTCACCCCAAATTTTTGCTTTTTGCTTCACTGGTTTTCGACTACTGAGGCTGTGGGCCTGCTGATCAGACCCCCAGCCTGCTGTTCTCTCACTAAATTAATGACACATGTGCTATAGGCACATACCAATTGGAAATGGACTCCTTGTCAGCCCCTGTAGAATGCACTATAGGTGCACAGGGCACAGGAGCCACTAAGGCCTACCAGGGGCTGCAGCATATCTTTTGCCACCCCTGGCTGGTTCTTAAATTGACACAACTGGCTGATCACTCAGCTGGGGTAAGGTGGTGTACACACCCCTTGCTTAGATATAGTATACCTATGTCTAAACCTATATCTGGACACATGTAAACCTGTGAGCCACTCCTATAGACAGGCCTCACCAATCCTGGAGGCTGGGTGCTTGGTTTTTATGTGAGATGGAGCTCTAGCATGAGCTGAGCCTGTCTGCAGCCGTCAGGAACAAATCCCTAAGCTGTTTCAGGATAATGCCATACCATATACTATTAAGTGCCTTATAATCCTCGCGGTTATTTAGCAACTCTGGTTTGGCTTTATCAAAACATGTCGTGTAAGGTGTCATACGCTTTGGAATACCATCCCCTCGCCAGTTCTGGCGACGGGGATGGCATTCCACCCCTCTAGAGGGATAAGACATGTTACTTCACTTTAATGCGGTTGATTTCTCCAAAGGCCTTAAGATCCACAAAATGGATGCCTCTGCCACAGACAAATGTCTGGACCCCTGGAGCTGACCGAAACCCAGTCAAGGGGGTCCTGGACAAAGGGTTTCCTGTCACAGGAGGGTGTCACCGCCCTCCAGACAGGAGATAGTGTATTGTAGCAGGGAGGTTTGAAAGAAACCAGACACTGCCTGGGGCGCACAAGGCTGCCCCTTGCATAATCCGGCCAAACCGGTTCTGGGGCACTCCAGCCCTCGTGCCAGGGCGGCCTGGATCAAAGGAAGGGGGTGTATCCACCCACTTCCTGGGTCCCACCCATAGGAGGGGACCTAGCAGGTAATCACGCCCACCAGATTCGAATAAGAGTGGGAGCAGTGCCAATGCACATCAGATTTCCTGGAAGAAACATTTGAAACGATATTCTGGACCCTTCGCCCTCCATCTCAACGTGGAAGCCCGAAGAATCTCCCTTGTGGTCAAGGAGTGACCACCCTGCAGCAGCAGGCACCATCCAGCCCTCGACGTCTACTTGGTTGCAGTTCCCGCCGGAACTCGAGCGACTGAGATCGACGAGATCAAGCCTGCCCAGCTTCTAACAGCCCGATCCACAGTCCCTGCAAAGCTGAGACCCGTGGAGGCGACCGGAAGCGTGGGGCACGCCATCTTGAAGTGACCACGAGACGCTGACCGTGCAGCCCACGAGTGACCCTCGAAGCTGTACACCGGGGTTTGAGAAGCCCCCACCCTGAGCTACTCCTGAGCCGAAGTTCAGCCCTCCACACTCGACGAGTGCTGCGTGGGGCCCTTTGGCACGATTTGGCTCAACGCGTTGGCCCGGTCACTTGCCAGCTGGCTTGTGGTCCCTGTGCCGACGAACTACAAAAGAAGACTCGTGATTCTGGTTGCTCCAGATCCACACCAGCTCCCCTGAAAGGGAGCCCCGACTCTGACCTTCCTGGTCCGAGTAAGACGCCATCTTCCAATCCCGCGTGGATTGCTCTTACCAAGGCTTGTTTGCTCCAAACCGGAAGCCGACTGCACCGACGGTGAGAGCCTGCGTGGTACAGATCGTGACCTGCTCCTGGACGTCGCAGATGCCCCAGAGCCCACGTGACAGCGAAGAGAAGCGCCTCGACGACCACCTGATTGCGCCCGACATTGCCTGGTTCCGTCCTGGTTCCACCCTGGTCACTGCTGAGTGACCCAGACTCTGTCCCCTCTGCTTTCAGGTACTCTACAACTTGAGTCCACCCTTGGACTCCACCGGACACTTCGTCTTCACCCTGCCTGCAGCCCTTTCAGCTTCAAGCACCAAGAGCCTGCGTGTCAAAACCCGACGCCACTTCGACCCTGTGCACCCACTTCCTGTGGGTGAGGTAACTTTGCTCCGCCGGTGTTCCCACACTGGTGCACACCTCTAGGGTCTGTGTGTTAAGTTTTGTTCCTCTAGGTTCAGCGGAAGTGTCCTTAAACTTTAACTATTTGACTTTTACGCACCATTGGTTAACATTGGTGCATGCGTGCGCTTTCCGCACATCTCCCGAATCCCGAGGGCCATTCCCGACTTCAGCATTGCTTGTCCTGACTGCTCCCAGCGATTCCCTAGGCCCTAGGCCTAACCACTGTTCGAGTGGCCTCTCTTATACCACTTGTTTAGTATATGGTTTGAGTGGCCCCCTGCCCTCATCCATAATTGTGCAACTTTGTATGTTTAAACAGTGCTTTTGATTTAACGCTTGTGCCCCTTTATTCATAAAGAATACTGGGGATTGTTTTTAGTAATAAACACATATATTTTTATAATATATACTTGTGTGGTGTCCTTTCATTTGGTATTACAGGATTGTATGTGGTAAAACAGCTCGCTTAACACGACCTCTTAAGTTAAGCCTTTAGGCTGCTTAGTCCATGCTACCCCTAGGATAGCTTGTCTAATAAGGTTGACTTACAACCAGACACCATAAGGGATTGTTTGGTCAGGTAGTAGGTGGTTCCAGAATTGGAAACATCCCCTACCAGGCCAACTTCTCACATTGGTGAGCAGCGGTGCGGATTTGAGCTTGCTGTTGTTTTACCATTGCAATCTTTATATCAAATTGAAAGATCACATCAAGTACCTCTAGGTACATATAAAATCAAAAGCTTAGCATATTAAGTTCTACTGAACTTAGTAGTTGTAGGTTGAAGGGAGTAGCACACCCCTGACTACAACTCACTAGCAAGGTCCAGTAGGAAAACACTTAGTGTAGGTAAGTGCACCACTTACACCTCACTAGTAACCATGTCCGACACAGGAAAGGCCTCAGGGTCTAGTCCTGTGACAGTTGACCCTACCCAGGCAACTTCTGGATATGACAAACTAACCCGCAGAGACTTGATTGTCTTGTGCAAAGCAAGAGGGTTAAAAAGGGGCAGAAGCCCCACCTGCCTAATCCTGATAGAACTCCTAGAACAGGATGACTTAGAGGGGGCAAAAGCAGCTTCCCTAGATACAGGAACTGGAGGGAACCCCCCTGCAGTTGATCCCCCTGAAGAGGAGGATGATGATGACTTGGATGAGGACTCAGAGGTTGAGGACTTAGAAGTACAGGATCAGGGTAGCCAGGTTCCAGTTGGTAGGCTTAGCCAGGCCAACTTGGACCTACTGGGGAATGGAGAGGGCCAGCACCTCCCCAGAACCCAACATGTGATTCTCCCAGGCAACAGAAGAGTGAGATCTCCCTCAGGGGACTCTCATCTTTCTAGTGCCTCCAGAGAATCAGAGAGAGGCATGAGTGCTTCTCAGAAAGCTGAGCATAGGGCTAGAATGAGGGCTGTCAGACTCCAGATAGAGAGAGAGGAGGTAGCCCTGAGTCAAGCTAAGCTTACCTTAGCTCAAGCTAAACTTGCCTTGGCAAGAGAGCAGAAATTAAGTGGCTTAGATGTCACTGGTGGCAGCAATTTTCCAAGAGAAAAAGACAGGGCCTATGATAATAGAAACCTGACCAAAATTGTGCCCCCCTTTAAAGAAGGGGATGACATCCACAAATGGATGACTGCTCTTGAGAGAGCCTGCATGGTACAGCAGGTTCCTGAGAATCAGTGGGCTGCAATTTTGTGGTACTCCTTTTCTGAGAAAGGGAGAGACAGGCTCCTCACAGTTAGACCTGAGGATGCCAAAAACTACTCTGTTTTGAAGAGTGCTCTCATTGAAGGGTATGGCCTAACCACTGAGCAATACAGGTTGTTGTTCAGAGACACCCAGAAAGCACAGACTCAAGACTGGACTGATTTTGTGGAGTGTGCCACTAAGGCTTTGGAGGGTTGGTTACAGGGAAGTAAAGTTTCAGACTATACAGGATTGTACAATCTTATGATGAGAGAACAGATCCTTAATAACTGTACAAACCAGCTGTTGCATCAATACCTTATTGACTCTGATCTGACCTCTCCCCAAGAATTGGGAAAGAAGGCAGACAAATGGGTCAGAACAAGGATTAAGCAGAAACCCCAGAACCAAGGTGGTGACCAGAAGAAAACAGACCAGAAGGGTGGTAATCAGAATCAGAAAGATAAAGAAAAAGACCAGAAGTCTTCAGGCCCCCAAACTAATAGTAAGGAGGGTGGTTCCCAAAATGGTAACAAGAAGAAGAAGAACAAAGGTCCAAAGACACCTTGGTGTAATACCTGCAAATCAGTTTCACACTGGGGCAGTGAGTGCACCAAGGCAAATCCAGTTCCCACCACTACAGCTCCTAAAGCAACTGCAACCCCAAGTACAGTAAGCAGTGGTGGAACACAGTCCAAGGGTGTAGCTGGGTTGACCCTGGGTATTGAAGTAGGATCTGGCCTAGTCAGAGTCCCTACACAGGCAGTTCTCCTGTATGATGTGGACATTGAGTTGCCCACTGCAGTAAGCCCCACTAACCTGGGCAAATACAGGCAGACTCCCTTAATAAATGAGAAACTGGCTCAAGCTTACAGGGACACATGTGCTAGTGTCACCATGGTGACCCCTGGCTTTGTGGACCCTGGACAGATTGTACTAGGAGAGAGCTACCTAGTAACCAATGCAAGCAACTCCACTACCTCCCATAGTGTGGCAGTTGTGAACTTCTCCTGGGGAGGGGTTGAGGGCCTAAAGAAAGTTGTGGTGAGTGCAGACCTACCAGTAGACTGTCTGTTAGGCAATGACCTTGAAAGCTCAGCATGGTCAGAAGTGGAGTACAGGACTCATGCAGAAATGCTAGGGATTTCAGAGCATGTCCTTGCCATGACAAGGGCTCAGGCTAAGAAGTGCCTTCCTGAACCAGTGGTGGATCTTGAGACAATAGACCAGCCACAACCCAAGAGAAGGAGCAAGAGAGGAAAGGCCTCGCCTTCCACCTTGCCCCAGGTTGAGGATCAGGTTTCAGAGGAAACTGATTCTGCAGTCCAAGAGGAGACTGTCTCTGAGGAGCTTGAACCTGACCAGGTTGAGTTTCTGGGGACAGGGGGACCCTCAAGGGCAGACCTGAGGCAGGCTCAATTAGATTGCCCTTCCCTTGAACCCCTCAGACAGCAGGCTGCTGCTGAGGCTGCTGGGGATGCCCAAGGTACCCATACTGTGTATTGGGATGAGGGACTCCTTTACTCAGAGGCTAGAGCCCCCAAGCCTGGCATGACCAGGAGGTTGGTGATACCTCTGCAGTTTAGGGGATTCCTCCTTACCTTGGCCCATGATATTCCCCTTGCAGGACACTTAGGCCAGAACAAGACGTGGGACAGGCTTGTTCCACACTTTCACTGGCCTCACATGTCAGAGGATGTCAAGGAGTTTTGTCGCTCCTGTGTCACTTGCCAAGCCAGTGGTAAGTCAGGTGGCACAACAAAGGCCCCCCTAATACCACTACCTGTGGTGGGGGTCCCCTTTGAGAGAGTTGGAATTGATATTGTGGGTCCAATGGACCCCCAAACAGCATCTGGGAACAGATTCATACTGGTGGTAGTGGATCATGCCACCAGGTACCCAGAGGCTATTCCCCTAAGGACCACCACAGCACCTGTGGTGGCAAAAGCCCTCATTGCAGTTTTCTCAAGAGTGGGCTTTCCTAAGGAGGTACTATCAGATAGAGGGACAAATTTTATGTCCAGCTATCTAAAAGCAATGTGGAAGGAATGTGGAGTAAACTACAAGTTTACCACCCCATATCATCCACAATGCAATGGGCTTGTGGAGAGATTTAACAAGACCCTTAAAGGCATGATAAAAGGATTACCAGAGAAGCTCAGGCGGAAATGGGACATTCTTTTACCCTGCCTGCTCTTTGCTTACAGAGAGGTCCCACAGAAGGGGGTTGGCTACAGCCCTTTTGAACTTTTGTTTGGCCACCCTGTGAGAGGTCCATTGTGTTTGGTGAAGGAAGGATGGGAGTTACCTCTCAAAAAGCCCAAACTAGACATAGTGGACTATGTACTTGGTCTCCGCTCCAGGATGGCTGAGTACATGGAAAGAGCATCCAAAAACCTGGAGGCCAGCCAAGAATTGCAGAAAGCTTGGCATGACCAAAAGGCTGTACTGGTAGAGTTCCAACCAGGACAGAAGGTATGGGTACTGGAGCCAGTGGCTCCAGCAGCACTCCAAGACAAATGGAGTGGACCCTATCCTATTATTGAGAAGAAAGGGGAAGTCACCTACTTGGTAGACTTTGGAACACCCAGGAGCCCTCACAGGGTAATCCATGTGAATCGCTTGAAAGCATTTGTAGACAGGGAGGACATGAGCTTGCTCATGGCCACAGATGGGGAACAGGAGGAAGAGAGTGACCCTCTCCCAGACCTGCTTTCCCAGAACCCTGATGATGGTTCAGTTGATGGAGTAGCCTTGGCAGGCAGCCTCACTGACCAGCAACAGAGGGACTGCAGACAAGTTTTGCAGGCTCACAGGCAAATGTTTTCACTCACACCCAGCCAAACTGACTGGTGTACCCATGTTGTGGACACTGGTGACAGTCTGCCTGTCAAGAATAAGATCTACAGGCAACCTGATCATGTCAGGGATTGCATCAAGGCTGAGGTGCAAAAGATGTTGGAGCTTGGAGTGATTGAGCCATCAGAGAGCCCATGGGCCAGCCCAGTAGTCCTGGTGCCAAAACCTCATACACAAGATGGTAAGAGAGAAATGAGGTTTTGCGTGGATTACAGGGGTCTCAATGCTGTCACTAGGACAGATGCTCACCCCATTCCAAGAGCAGATGAGCTCATTGACAGATTGGCTTCTGCCAAGTTTCTGAGCACATTTGATCTGACAGCTGGCTACTGGCAAATCAGACTAGCTGAGGAGTCAAAAGCCAAAACAGCATTCTCTACCCCTAGTGGACATTATCAGTTTGTGGTAATGCCCTTTGGTTTGAAGAATGCACCTGCCACTTTCCAAAGGTTGGTGAACCAAGTCCTTACTGGGTTGGATGACTTTTGTGCAGCTTATCTGGATGATATTGCTGTCTTTAGCTCCACCTGGGAGGATCACCTGATCCACCTGAAGAAGGTTTTGGAGGCCCTGCAAAAGGCAGGCCTAACTATCAAGGCCACAAAGTGCCAGATAGGGCAGAGTAAGGTTGTATACCTGGGCCACCTAGTAGGTGGAGGCCAGGTTCAGCCACTGGAAAGCAAAATCCAGGCCATACAGGACTGGGCTCCTCCAGTTACCCAGACACAAGTCAGAGCCTTCTTGGGCCTGACTGGGTATTACAGAAAGTTTGTGAAAAACTATGGGTCTATAGTGACACCATTAAATGACTTGACATCCAAGAAGATGCCAAAAAAGGTTCAGTGGACAGTTAGCTGTCAGAAGGCATTTGAAGACCTGAAGAAGGCCATGTGCTCTGCACCTATCCTAAAGAGTCCTGACTACTCCAAACAGTTCATTGTTCAGACAGATGCTTCTGAGTTGGGGGTGGGAGCTGTACTCTCACAACTTAATCAAGATGGTCAAGACCAGCCAATTGCTTTCATTAGCAGGAGGCTAACCCCAAGAGAAAAACGTTGGTCAGCCATTGAGAGGGAGGCCTTTGCTGTGGTTTGGGCATTAAAGAAGTTGAGGTCCTACTTGTTTGGAACTCACTTCCTGGTGCAAACAGACCATAAGCCCCTCTTATGGCTTAATCAGATGTAGGGTGAAAATCCCAAACTGCTCAGGTGGTCCATTTCCCTACAGGGGATGGACTTTACAGTGGAGCACCGCCCAGGGACTGACCATGGTAATGCAGATGGTCTCTCCAGGTACTTCCACTTAGAACATGAAGACTTATCTGGTCAAGGTTAGTTTAATGTCCCTGCGTTTGGGGGGGGGGTTGTGTAGGAGAGTAGGGTCTGCTATCCTATGGTCACCCCAAATTTTTGCTTTTTGCTTCACTGGTTTTCGACTACTGAGGCTGTGGGCCTGCTGATCAGACCCCCAGCCTGCTGTTCTCTCACTAAATTAATGACACATGTGCTATAGGCACATACCAATTGGAAATGGACTCCTTGTCAGCCCCTGTAGAATGCACTATAGGTGCACAGGGCACAGGAGCCACTAAGGCCTACCAGGGGCTGCAGCATATCTTTTGCCACCCCTGGCTGGTTCTTAAATTGACACAACTGGCTGATCACTCAGCTGGGGTAAGGTGGTGTACACACCCCTTGCTTAGATATAGTATACCTATGTCTAAACCTATATCTGGACACATGTAAACCTGTGAGCCACTCCTATAGACAGGCCTCACCAATCCTGGAGGCTGGGTGCTTGGTTTTTATGTGAGATGGAGCTCTAGCATGAGCTGAGCCTGTCTGCAGCCGTCAGGAACAAATCCCTAAGCTGTTTCAGGATAATGCCATACCATATATGTAGGAAGGTGGCTACCTGACTATGGTTACCCCAGATTTTTTGCCTGTGTTTAGCTGGTTTTTTGACTTAGTTGACCTGGTTCCCTGCTAATCAGGGCCCCAGGCCATCTGCTCTCTCTGTAAAACGGATTCCATGTACCCTAGGTACATACCAATTGGAAATGGACTCCTTGTCAGCCCCTGTAGAATGCACTATAGGTGCACAGGGCACAGGAGCCACTAAGGCCTACCAGGGGCTGCAGCATATCTTTTGCCACCCCTGGCTGGTTCTTAAATTGACACAACTGGCTGATCACTCAGCTGGGGTAAGGTGGTGTACACACCCCTTGCTTAGATATAGTATACCTATGTCTAAACCTATATCTGGACACATGTAAACCTGTGAGCCACTCCTATAGACAGGCCTCACCAATCCTGGAGGCTGGGTGCATGGTTTTTATGTGAGATGGAGCTCTAGCATGAGCTGAGCCTGTCTGCAGCCGTCGGGAACAAATCCCTAAGCTGTTTCAGGATAATGCCATACCATATACTATTAAGTGCCTTATAATCCTCGCGGTTATTTAGCAACTCTGGTTTGGCTTTATCAAAACATGTCGTGTAAGGTGTCATACGCTTTGGAATACCATCCCCTCGCCAGTTCTGGCGACGGGGATGGCATTCCACCCCTCTAGAGGGGTAAGACATGTTACTTCACTTTAATGCGGTTGATTTCTCCAAAGGCCTTAAGATCCACAAAATGGATGCCTCTGCCACAGACAAATGTCTGGACCCCTGGAGCTGACCGAAACCCAGTCAAGGGGGTCCTGGACAAAGGGTTTCCTGTCACAGGAGGGTGTCACCGCCCTCCAGGCAGGAGATAGTGTATTGTAGCAGGGAGGTTTGAAAGAAACCAGACACTGCCTGGGGCGCACAAGGCTGCCCCTTGCATAATCCGGCCAAACCGGTTCTGGGGCACTCCAGCCCTCGTGCCAGGGCGGCCTGGATCAAAGGAAGGGGGTGTATCCACCCACTTCCTGGGTCCCACCCATAGGAGGGGACCTAGCAGGTAATCACGCCCACCAGATTCGAATAAGAGTGGGAGCAGTGCCAATGCACATCAGATTTCCTGGAAGAAACATTTGAAACGATATTCTGGACCCTTCGCCCTCCATCTCAACGTGGAAGCCCGAAGAATCTCCCTTGTGGTCAAGGAGTGACCACCCTGCAGCAGCAGGCACCATCCAGCCCTCGACGTCTACTTAGTTGCAGTTCCCGCCGGAACTCGAGCGACTGAGATCGACGAGATCAAGCCTGCCCAGCTTCTAACAGCCCGATCCACAGTCCCTGCAAAGCTGAGACCCGTGGAGGCGACCGGAAGCGTGGGGCACGCCATCTTGAAGTAACCACGAGACGCTGACCGTGCAGCCCACGAGTGACCCTCGAAGCTGTACACCGGGGTTTGAGAAGCCCCCACCCTGAGCTACTCCTGAGCCGAAGTTCAGCCCTCCACACTCGACGAGTGCTGCGTGGGGCCCTTTGGCACGATTTGGCTCAACGCGTTGGCCCGGTCACTTGCCAGCTGGCTTGTGGTCCCTGTGCCGACGAACTACAAAAGAAGACTCGTGATTCTGGTTGCTCCAGATCCACACCAGCTCCCCTGAAAGGGAGCCCCGACTCTGACCTTCCTGGTCCGAGTGAGACGCCATCTTCCAATCCCGCGTGGATTGCTCTTACCAAGGCTTGTTTGCTCCAAACCGGAAGCCGACTGCACCGACGGTGAGAGCCTGCGTGGGACAGATCGTGACCTGCTCCTGGACGTCGCAGATGCCCCAGAGCCCACGTGACAGCGAAGAGAAGCACCTCGACGACCACCTGATTGC
This sequence comes from Lissotriton helveticus, assembly GCF_964261635.1. Taxonomy (NCBI): domain Eukaryota; kingdom Metazoa; phylum Chordata; class Amphibia; order Caudata; family Salamandridae; genus Lissotriton; species Lissotriton helveticus. The sequence goes on along the minus strand of NW_027611658.1, from coordinate 1,380,333 downwards.
GCCCGACATTGCCTGGTTCCGTCCTGGTTCCACCCTGGTCACTGCTGAGTGACCCAGACTCTGTCCCCTCTGCTTTCAGGTACTCTACAACTTGAGTCCACCCTTGGACTCCACCGGACACTTCGTCTTTACCCTGCCTGCAGCCCTTTCAGCTTCAAGCACCAAGAGCCTGCGTGTCAAAACCCGACGCCACTTCGACCCTGTGCACCCACTTCCTGTGGGTGAGGTAACTTTGCTCCGCCGGTGTTCCCACACTGGTGCACACCTCTAGGGTCTGTGTGTTAAGTTTTGTTCCTCTAGGTTCAGCGGAAGTGTCCTTAAACTTTAACTATTTGACTTTTACGCACCATTGGTTAACATTGGTGCATGCGTGCGCTTTCCGCACATCTCCCGAATCCCGAGGGCCATTCCCGACTTCAGCATTGCTTGTCCTGACTGCTCCCAGCGATTCCCTAGGCCCTAGGCCTAACCACTGTTCGAGTGGCCTCTCTTATACCACTTGTTTAGTATATGGTTTGAGTGGCCCCCCGCCCTCATCCATAATTGTGCAACTTTGTATGTTTAAACAGTGCTTTTGATTTAACGCTTGTGCCCCTTTATTCATAAAGAATACTGGGGATTGTTTTTAGTAATAAACACATATATTTTTATAATATATACTTGTGTGGTGTCCTTTCATTTGGTATTACAGGATTGTATGTGGTAAAACAGCTCGCTTAACACGACCTCTTAAGTTAAGCCTTTAGGCTGCTTAGTCCATGCTACCACTAGGATAGCTTGTCTAATAAGGTTGACTTACAACCAGACACCATAAGGGGATTGTTTGGTCAGGTAGTAGGTGGTTCCAGAATTGGAAACATCCCCTACCAGGCCAACTTCTCACATTGGTGAGCAGCGGTGCGGATTTGAGCTTGCTGTTGTTTTACCATTGCAATCTTTATATCAAATTGAAAGATCACATCAAGTACCTCTAGGTACATATAAAATCAAAAGCTTAGCATATTAAGTTCTACTGAACTTAGTAGTTGTAGGTTGAAGGGAGTAGCACACCCCTGACTACAACTCACTAGCAAGGTCCAGTAGGAAAACACTTAGTGTAGGTAAGTGCACCACTTACACCTCACTAGTAACCATGTCTGACACAGGAAAGGCCTCAGGGTCTAGTCCTGTGACAGTTGACCCTACCCAGGCAACTTTTGGATATGACAAACTAACCCGCAGAGACTTGATTGCCTTGTGCAAAGCAAGAGGGTTAAAAAGGGGCAGAAGCCCCACCTGCCTAACCCTGGTAGAAATCCTAGAACAGGATGACTTAGAGAAGGCTAAAGCAGCTTCCCTAGACACAGGAAATGGAGAGAACCCCCCTGTAGTTGATCCCCCTGAAGAGGAGGATGATGATGACTTGGATGAGGACTCAGATGCTGGGGACTTAGAAGTACAGGATCAGGGTAGCCAGGTTCCAGTTGGTAGGCTTAGCCAGGCCAACTTGGACCTACTGGGGAATGGAGAGGGCCAGCACCTCCCCAGAACCCAACATGTGATTCTCCCAGGCAACAGAAGAGTGAGATCTCCCTCAGGGGACTCTCATCTTTCTAGTGCCTCCAGAGAATCAGAGAGAGGCATGAGTGCTTCTCAGAAAGCTGAGCATAGGGCTAGAATGAGGGCTGTCAGACTCCAGATAGAGAGAGAGGAGGTAGCCCTGAGTCAAGCTAAGCTTACCTTAGCTCAAGCTAAACTTGCCTTGGCAAGAGAGCAAAAATTGTGTGGCTTAGATGCCACTGGTGGCAGCAATATTCCTAAAGAGAAACCCAGGTCCTATGATAGTAGAAACCTGACAAAGATTGTGCCCCCCTTCAAAGAAGGGGATGACATCCACAAATGGATGACTGCTCTTGAGAGAGCCTGCATGGTACAGCAGGTTCCTGAGGAACAGTGGGCAGCAATCTTATGGTACTCCTTTTCAGAGAAAGGGAGGGACAAGCTCCTCACTGTCAGACATGAGGATGCAAACAATTACAAAGTCCTGAAGAGTGTTCTGATAGATGGGTTTGGCTTAACCACTGAACAGTACAGGTTCAAGTTCAGAGACACCCAGAAGACACAGACTCAGGACTGGACTGATTTTGTAGATTGTGCTACTAAGGCTCTGGAGGGTTGGCTACATGGCAGCAAAGTACATGACTTTACAGGATTGTATAATTTGATTATGAGGGAGCAGATCCTAAGTAATTGTCAGAACCAGCTCTTACACCAGCACCTGGTAGACTCTGATCTGACCTCTCCCCAAGAATTGGGAAAGAAGGCAGACAAATGGGTCAGAACCAGGATTAGGCCTAAGAATCAGGACAGTAACCAGAAGAAGGAGTCTACCAAGCCTCAAGATAAGGGTGGGGATAAAAGTAAAGAAAAGACTTCCCCAGGGCCCCAAAACTCCAAGGATGGGGGTGGGTCCCAAGACACTTCTTCAACTGAGAAAAAACCCTATTGTTATCCCTGTAAACAGGTGGGGCATTACAAAACAGACAGCTGTTGTCCCAAGAATAACAATAAAGAAAATATACCTCCAAAGCCAGCTTCAACACCTCCTGTTACTGTCAGCAGTAATCCCCCAGGAAGTGGAAGCACACCCAGGAATCTGGGTGGGTTTACTTTTGGAAATCAGGTGGACCCTGGCCTATCCAGGTCCCCATCACCCAATGATCTTGTTTATGAGGCTGGCATGGGGTTTGCCAACTTCTCTGCTTGCCCAAATACTTTGAGCAAGTATAGACAAGAACCCATCATCAATGGTTTAAGAGTTGAAGCTTTTAGAGACACAGGGGCTAGCATCACCATGGTGGCTGATGGCATAGTCCCCTCTAAGCAACTTTTACCTGGTGCCACATACCAGGTAATAAACATTGATGGCATCCAAACAAATCATCCCATGGCAGTAGTAAGTCTCAGCTGGGGAGGTGTCACTGGCCCAAAGAGAGTGGCAGTGTCCCCAAACTTGCCTGTAGACTGTCTACTGGGTAATGATTTAGAAATCTCAGCCTGGGCTGGGGTTGAACAGGAAATCCATTCTAGAATGGTAAATTCCAATGGAAAGGTTAGTGGGGCTGTAATGGCTACAGCCCCAATTCAAGATGTCCTTCCTGAAAAGGTTGGTAGGGCGGAGATACTCCCTGCCCCATCTTTAGCAAAAGCTCTTCCTGAACAGAATAGCAAAGCTGTTATGATAACAGCAGAAACCCAAACTGAGTCTCCTCCTGAAAAGGTTGGTGGGGCTGTGATGGCCACAGCCCAAACTCAAACTGACACGTGTGTTGTGAAACCTGAAATGATGGATAACTCCACACAAACTGAGAGCATGGAGGAGGAAGAGAAATCTCCCCCTCACCAGACTTTAGGACAGGATCAGCCTCCTCAGGGAACTGATCTTACCCCTGATGAAGGAACTGCCCCAGAGGTGGTTGGGCCTAGCCTGACAGAACCTCTGATGTCAGTGGACCCTTCTCAGGTGGGACCCAGTCTGGAGCAGGTAACCTGCCCCTCTCTACCTTGCCTTAGCCAGCCCAGGGCTGCAGAGGACAAGAAGGACAGTGAGACCCAGAGGGCCCCCTGTCAAATAAAGCACCCCCATCAAAAGATTAGGGGCACCAAAACTAGTAGCCCTAGTAAGGTGAAAACTTTAAAAACTCCTAAGGGAGCCCCCTTAAAAACAGTTAGGGACCTCCCACAGATGGACTCTGTTGGGCACAGCCAAACCTGGGACCAAAAGGGCCCAAACCTGAACTGTCCCTCCAGCAAGCCAAACAGAGGGACCCAGCCTCCAGCTTTAGGTAGCCAGAGGTTGACCCTGAGAGCACAGTGCAACTCAGTTAAAGAAAGAAAGGCACACATGGTGGAAGATAATTGGAGGAAGCCAAGCCCTAACTTAGTAGAGCCTCACTTCAAAACTCCATATCCAAACCAGCCTTTAACTTTGCATAAACACACCCAAGGTAGTGATTCCCTATGGTGGAGACCCTCTAATACCCAAAGGGTGAGGGACTGCTTAGTGGACCATGAGACAGGGGGTACCCATGCTAGTGCAGGTACTTCCTTATATGGCCACTCAGGCAATATAGGCTTACCTGGCCAAGGATAGCCTTATCTCCTTTCGTTTGGGGGGGGGTTATGTAGGAAGGTGGCTACCTGACTATGGTTACCCCAGATTTTTTGCCTGTGTTTAGCTGGTTTTTTGACTTAGTTGACCTGGTTCCCTGCTAATCAGGGCCCCAGGCCATCTGCTCTCTCTGTAAAACGGATTCCATGTACCCTAGGTACATACCAATTGGAAATGGACTCCTTGTCAGCCCCTGTAGAATGCACTATAGGTGCACAGGGCACAGGAGCCACTAAGGCCTACCAGGGGCTGCAGCATATCTTTTGCCACCCCTGGCTGGTTCTTAAATTGACACAACTGGCTGATCACTCAGCTGGGGTAAGGTGGTGTACACACCCCTTGCTTAGATATAGTATACCTATGTCTAAACCTATATCTGGACACATGTAAACCTGTGAGCCACTCCTATAGACAGGCCTCACCAATCCTGGAGGCTGGGTGCATGGTTTTTATGTGAGATGGAGCTCTAGCATGAGCTGAGCCTGTCTGCAGCCGTCGGGAACAAATCCCTAAGCTGTTTCAGGATAATGCCATACCATATACTATTAAGTGCCTTATAATCCTCGCGGTTATTTAGCAACTCTGGTTTGGCTTTATCAAAACATGTCGTGTAAGGTGTCATACGCTTTGGAATACCATCCCCTCGCCAGTTCTGGCGACGGGGATGGCATTCCACCCCTCTAGAGGGGTAAGACATGTTACTTCACTTTAATGCGGTTGATTTCTCCAAAGGCCTTAAGATCCACAAAATGGATGCCTCTGCCACAGACAAATGTCTGGACCCCTGGAGCTGACCGAAACCCAGTCAAGGGGGTCCTGGACAAAGGGTTTCCTGTCACAGGAGGGTGTCACCGCCCTCCAGGCAGGAGATAGTGTATTGTAGCAGGGAGGTTTGAAAGAAACCAGACACTGCCTGGGGCGCACAAGGCTGCCCCTTGCATAATCCGGCCAAACCGGTTCTGGGGCACTCCAGCCCTCGTGCCAGGGCGGCCTGGATCAAAGGAAGGGGGTGTATCCACCCACTTCCTGGGTCCCACCCATAGGAGGGGACCTAGCAGGTAATCACGCCCACCAGATTCGAATAAGAGTGGGAGCAGTGCCAATGCACATCAGATTTCCTGGAAGAAACATTTGAAACGATATTCTGGACCCTTCGCCCTCCATCTCAACGTGGAAGCCCGAAGAATCTCCCTTGTGGTCAAGGAGTGACCACCCTGCAGCAGCAGGCACCATCCAGCCCTCGACGTCTACTTAGTTGCAGTTCCCGCCGGAACTCGAGCGACTGAGATCGACGAGATCAAGCCTGCCCAGCTTCTAACAGCCCGATCCACAGTCCCTGCAAAGCTGAGACCCGTGGAGGCGACCGGAAGCGTGGGGCACGCCATCTTGAAGTGACCACGAGACGCTGACCGTGCAGCCCACGAGTGACCCTCGAAGCTGTACACCGGGGTTTGAGAAGCCCCCACCCTGAGCTACTCCTGAGCCGAAGTTCAGCCCTCCACACTCGACGAGTGCTGCGTGGGGCCCTTTGGCACGATTTGGCTCAACGCGTTGGCCCGGTCACTTGCCAGCTGGCTTGTGGTCCCTGTGCCGACGAACTACAAAAGAAGACTCGTGATTCTGGTTGCTCCAGATCCACACCAGCTCCCCTGAAAGGGAGCCCCGACTCTGACCTTCCTGGTCCGAGTGAGACGCCATCTTCCAATCCCGCGTGGATTGCTCTTACCAAGGCTTGTTTGCTCCAAACCGGAAGCCGACTGCACCGACGGTGAGAGCCTGCGTGGGACAGATCGTGACCTGCTCCTGGACGTCGCAGATGCCCCAGAGCCCACGTGACAGCGAAGAGAAGCACCTCGACGACCACCTGATTGCGCCCGACATTGCCTGGTTCCGTCCTGGTTCCACCCTGGTCACTGCTGAGTGACCCAGACTCTGTCCCCTCTGCTTTCAGGTACTCTACAACTTGAGTCCACCCTTGGACTCCACCGGACACTTCGTCTTTACCCTGCCTGCAGCCCTTTCAGCTTCAAGCACCAAGAGCCTGCGTGTCAAAACCCGACGCCACTTCGACCCTGTGCACCCACTTCCTGTGGGTGAGGTAACTTTGCTCCGCCGGTGTTCCCACACTGGTGCACACCTCTAGGGTCTGTGTGTTAAGTTTTGTTCCTCTAGGTTCAGCGGAAGTGTCCTTAAACTTTAACTATTTGACTTTTACGCACCATTGGTTAACATTGGTGCATGCGTGCGCTTTCCGCACATCTCCCGAATCCCGAGGGCCATTCCCGACTTCAGCATTGCTTGTCCTGACTGCTCCCAGCGATTCCCTAGGCCCTAGGCCTAACCACTGTTCGAGTGGCCTCTCTTATACCACTTGTTTAGTATATGGTTTGAGTGGCCCCCCGCCCTCATCCATAATTGTGCAACTTTGTATGTTTAAACAGTGCTTTTGATTTAACGCTTGTGCCCCTTTATTCATAAAGAATACTGGGGATTGTTTTTAGTAATAAACACATATATTTTTATAATATATACTTGTGTGGTGTCCTTTCATTTGGTATTACAGGATTGTATGTGGTAAAACAGCTCGCTTAACACGACCTCTTAAGTTAAGCCTTTAGGCTGCTTAGTCCATGCTACCACTAGGATAGCTTGTCTAATAAGGTTGACTTACAACCAGACACCATAAGGGGATTGTTTGGTCAGGTAGTAGGTGGTTCCAGAATTGGAAACATCCCCTACCAGGCCAACTTCTCACTGTAGGAGAGTAGGGTCTGCTATCCTATGGTCACCCCAAATTTTTGCTTTTTGCTTCACTGGTTTTCGACTACTGAGGCTGTGGGCCTGCTGATCAGACCCCCAGCCTGCTGTTCTCTCACTAAATTAATGACACATGTGCTATAGGCACATACCAATTGGAAATGGACTCCTTGTCAGCCCCTGTAGAATGCACTATAGGTGCACAGGGCACAGGAGCCACTAAGGCCTACCAGGGGCTGCAGCATATCTTTTGCCACCCCTGGCTGGTTCTTAAATTGGCACAACTGGCTGATCACTCAGCTGGGGTAAGGTGGTGTACACACCCCTTGCTTAGATATAGTATACCTATGTCTAAACCTATATCTGGACACATGTAAACCTGTGAGCCACTCCTATAGACAGGCCTCACCAATCCTGGAGGCTGGGTGCATGGTTTTTATGTGAGATGGAGCTCTAGCATGAGCTGAGCCTGTCTGCAGCCGTCGGGAACAAATCCCTAAGCTGTTTCAGGATAATGCCATACCATATACTATTAAGTGCCTTATAATCCTCGCGGTTATTTAGCAACTCTGGTTTGGCTTTATCAAAACATGTCGTGTAAGGTGTCATACGCTTTGGAATACCATCCCCTCGCCAGTTCTGGCGACGGGGATGGCATTCCACCCCTCTAGAGGGGTAAGACATGTTACTTCACTTTAATGCGGTTGATTTCTCCAAAGGCCTTAAGATCCACAAAATGGATGCCTCTGCCACAGACAAATGTCTGGACCCCTGGAGCTGACCGAAACCCAGTCAAGGGGGTCCTGGACAAAGGGTTTCCTGTCACAGGAGGGTGTCACCGCCCTCCAGACAGGAGATAGTGTATTGTAGCAGGGAGGTTTGAAAGAAACCAGACACTGCCTGGGGCGCACAAGGCTGCCCCTTGCATAATCCGGCCAAACCGGTTCTGGGGCACTCCAGCCCTCGTGCCAGGGCGGCCTGGATCAAAGGAAGGGGGTGTATCCACCCACTTCCTGGGTCCCACCCATAGGAGGGGACCTAGCAGGTAATCACGCCCACCAGATTCGAATAAGAGTGGGAGCAGTGCCAATGCACATCAGATTTCCTGGAAGAAACATTTGAAACGATATTCTGGACCCTTCGCCCTCCATCTCAACGTGGAAGCCCGAAGAATCTCCCTTGTGGTCAAGGAGTGACCACCCTGCAGCAGCAGGCACCATCCAGCCCTCGACGTCTACTTGGTTGCAGTTCCCGCCGGAACTCGAGCGACTGAGATCGACGAGATCAAGCCTGCCCAGCTTCTAACAGCCCGATCCACAGTCCCTGCAAAGCTGAGACCCGTGGAGGCGACCGGAAGCGTGGGGCACGCCATCTTGAAGTGACCACGAGACGCTGACCGTGCAGCCCACGAGTGACCCTCGAAGCTGTACACCGGGGTTTGAGAAGCCCCCACCCTGAGCTACTCCTGAGCCGAAGTTCAGCCCTCCACACTCGACGAGTGCTGCGTGGGGCCCTTTGGCACGATTTGGCTCAACGCGTTGGCCCGGTCACTTGCCAGCTGGCTTGTGGTCCCTGTGCCGACGAACTACAAAAGAAGACTCGTGATTCTGGTTGCTCCAGATCCACACCAGCTCCCCTGAAAGGGAGCCCCGACTCTGACCTTCCTGGTCCGAGTGAGACGCCATCTTCCAATCCCGCGTGGATTGCTCTTACCAAGGCTTGTTTGCTCCAAACCGGAAGCCGACTGCACCGACGGTGAGAGCCTGCGTGGGACAGATCGTGACCTGCTCCTGGACGTCGCAGATGCCCCAGAGCCCACGTGACAGCGAAGAGAAGCGCCTCGACGACCACCTGATTGCGCCCGACATTGCCTGGTTCCGTCCTGGTTCCACCCTGGTCACTGCTGAGTGACCCAGACTCTGTCCCCTCTGCTTTCAGGTACTCTACAACTTGAGTCCACCCTTGGACTCCACCGGACACTTCGTCTTCACCCTGCCTGCAGCCCTTTCAGCTTCAAGCACCAAGAGCCTGCGTGTCAAAACCCGACGCCACTTCGACCCTGTGCACCCACTTCCTGTGGGTGAGGTAACTTTGCTCCGCCGGTGTTCCCACACTGGTGCACACCTCTAGGGTCTGTGTGTTAAGTTTTGTTCCTCTAGGTTCAGCGGAAGTGTCCTTAAACTTTAACTATTTGACTTTTACGCACCATTGGTTAACATTGGTGCATGCGTGCGCTTTCCGCACATCTCCCGAATCCCGAGGGCCATTCCCGACTTCAGCATTGCTTGTCCTGACTGCTCCCAGCGATTCCCTAGGCCCTAGGCCTAACCACTGTTCGAGTGGCCTCTCTTATACCACTTGTTTAGTATATGGTTTGAGTGGCCCCCTGCCCTCATCCATAATTGTGCAACTTTGTATGTTTAAACAGTGCTTTTGATTTAACGCTTGTGCCCCTTTATTCATAAAGAATACTGGGGATTGTTTTTAGTAATAAACACATATATTTTTATAATATATACTTGTGTGGTGTCCTTTCATTTGGTATTACAGGATTGTATGTGGTAAAACAGCTCGCTTAACACGACCTCTTAAGTTAAGCCTTTAGGCTGCTTAGTCCATGCTACCACTAGGATAGCTTGTCTAATAAGGTTGACTTACAACCAGACACCATAAGGGGATTGTTTGGTCAGGTAGTAGGTGGTTCCAGAATTGGAAACATCCCCTACCAGGCCAACTTCTCACATTGGTGGCAGCGGTGGGATTTGAGCTTGCTGTTGTTTTACCATTGCAATCTTTATATCAAATTGAAAGATCACATCAAGTACCTCTAGGTACATATAAAATCAAAAGCTTAGCATATTAAGTTCTACTGAACTTAGTAGTTGTAGGTTGAAGGGAGTAGCACACCCCTGACTACAACTCACTAGCAAGGTCCAGTAGGAAAACACTTAGTGTAGGTAAGTGCACCACTTACACCTCACTAGTAACCATGTCCGACACAGGAAAGGCCTCAGGGTCTAGTCCTGTGACAGTTGACCCTACCCAGGCAACTTCTGGATATGACAAACTAACCCGCAGAGACTTGATTGTCTTGTGCAAAGCAAGAGGGTTAAAAAGGGGCAGAAGCCCCACCTGCCTAATCCTGATAGGACTTGTGAGAAGTTGGCCTGGTAGGGGATGTTTCCAATTCTGGAACCACCTACTACCTGACCAAACAATCCCCTTATGGTGTCTGGTTGTAAGTCAACCTTATTAGACAAGCTATCCTAGGGGTAGCATGGACTAAGCAGCCTAAAGGCTTAACTTAAGAGGTCGTGTTAAGCGAGCTGTTTTACCACATACAATCCTGTAATACCAAATGAAAGGACACCACACAAGTATATATTATAAAAATATATGTGTTTATTACTAAAAACAATCCCCAGTATTCTTTATGAATAAAGGGGCACAAGCGTTAAATCAAAAGCACTGTTTAAACATACAAAGTTGCACAATTATGGATGAGGGCAGGGGGCCACTCAAACCATATACTAAACAAGTGGTATAAGAGAGGCCACTCGAACAGTGGTTAGGCCTAGGGCCTAGGGAATCGCTGGGAGCAGTCAGGACAAGCAATGCTGAAGTCGGGAAAGGCCCTCGGGATTCGGGAGATGTGCGGAAAGCGCACGCATGCACCAATGTTAACCAATGGTGCGTAAAAGTCAAATAGTTAAAGTTTAAGGACACTTCCGCTGAACCTAGAGGAACAAAACTTAACACACAGACCCTAGAGGTGTGCACCAGTGTGGGAACACCGGCGGAGCAAAGTTACCTCACCCACAGGAAGTGGGTGCACAGGGTCGAAGTGGCGTCGGGTTTTGACACGCAGGCTCTTGGTGCTTGAAGCTGAAAGGGCTGCAGGCAGGGTGAAGACGAAGTGTCCGGTGGAGTCCAAGGGTGGACTCAAGTTGTAGAGTACCTGAAAGCAGAGGGGACAGAGTCTGGGTCACTCAGCAGTGACCAGGGTGGAACCAGGACGGAACCAGGCAATGTCGGGCGCAATCAGGTGGTCGTCGAGGCGCTTCTCTTCGCTGTCACGTGGGCTCTGGGGCATCTGCGACGTCCAGGAGCAGGTCACGATCTGTCCCACGCAGGCTCTCACCGTCGGTGCAGTCGGCTTCCGGTTTGGAGCAAACAAGCCTTGGTAAGAGCAATCCACGCGGGATTGGAAGATGGCGTCTCACTCGGACCAGGAAGGTCAGAGTCGGGGCTCCCTTTCAGGGGAGCTGGTGTGGATCTGGAGCAACCAGAATCACGAGTCTTCTTTTGTAGTTCGTCGGCACAGGGACCACAAGCCAGCTGGCAAGTGACCGGGCCAACGCGTTGAGCCAAATCGTGCCAAAGGGCCCCACGCAGCACTCGTCGAGTGTGGAGGGCTGAACTTCGGCTCAGGAGTAGCTCAGGGTGGGGGCTTCTCAAACCCCGGTGTACAGCTTCGAGGGTCACTCGTGGGCTGCACGGTCAGCGTCTCGTGGTCACTTCAAGATGGCGTGCCCCACGCTTCCGGTCGCCTCCACGGGTCTCAGCTTTGCAGGGACTGTGGATCGGGCTGTTAGAAGCTGGGCAGGCTTGATCTCGTCGATCTCAGTCGCTCGAGTTCCGGCGGGAACTGCAACCAAGTAGACGTCGAGGGCTGGATGGTGCCTGCTGCTGCAGGGTGGTCACTCCTTGACCACAAGGGAGATTCTTCGGGCTTCCACGTTGAGATGGAGGGCGAAGGGTCCAGAATATCGTTTCAAATGTTTCTTCCAGGAAATCTGATGTGCATTGGCACTGCTCCCACTCTTATTCGAATCTGGTGGGCGTGATTACCTGCTAGGTCCCCTCCTATGGGTGGGACCCAGGAAGTGGGTGGATACACCCCCTTCCTTTGATCCAGGCCGCCCTGGCACGAGGGCTGGAGTGCCCCAGAACCGGTTTGGCCGGATTATGCAAGGGGCAGCCTTGTGCGCCCCAGGCAGTGTCTGGTTTCTTTCAAACCTCCCTGCTACAATACACTATCTCCTGTCTGGAGGGCGGTGACACCCTCCTGTGACAGGAAACCCTTTGTCCAGGACCCCCTTGACTGGGTTTCGGTCAGCTCCAGGGGTCCAGACATTTGTCTGTGGCAGAGGCATCCATTTTGTGGATCTTAAGGCCTTTGGAGAAATCAACCGCATTAAAGTGAAGTAACATGTCTTACCCCTCTAGAGGGGTGGAATGCCATCCCCGTCGCCAGAACTGGCGAGGGGATGGTATTCCAAAGCGTATGACACCTTACACGACATGTTTTGATAAAGCCAAACCAGAGTTGCTAAATAACCGCGAGGATTATAAGGCACTTAATAGTATATGGTATGGCATTATCCTGAAACAGCTTAGGGATTTGTTCCCGACGGCTGCAGACAGGCTCAGCTCATGCTAGAGCTCCATCTCACATAAAAACCATGCACCCAGCCTCCAGGATTGGTGAGGCCTGTCTATAGGAGTGGCTCACAGGTTTACATGTGTCCAGATATAGGTTTAGACATAGGTATACTATATCTAAGCAAGGGGTGTGTACACCACCTTACCCCAGCTGAGTGATCAGCCAGTTGTGTCAATTTAAGAACCAGCCAGGGGTGGCAAAAGATATGCTGCAGCCCCTGGTAGGCCTTAGTGGCTCCTGTGCCCTGTGCACCTATAGTGCATTCTACAGGGGCTGACAAGGAGTCCATTTCCAATTGGTATGTGCCTATAGCACATGTGTCATTAATTTAGTGAGAGAACAGCAGGCTGGGGGTCTGATCAGCAGGCCCACAGCCTCAGTAGTCGAAAACCAGTGAAGCAAAAAGCAAAAATTTGGGGTGACCATAGGATAGCAGACCCTACTCTCCTACACAACCCCCCCCCAAACGCAGGGACATTAAACTAACCTTGACCAGATAAGTCTTCATGTTCTAAGTGGAAGTACCTGGAGAGACCATCTGCATTACCATGGTCAGTCCCTGGGCGGTGCTCCACTGTAAAGTCCATCCCCTGTAGGGAAATGGACCACCTGAGCAGTTTGGGATTTTCACCCTTCATCTGATTAAGCCATAAGAGGGGCTTATGGTCTGTTTGCACCAGGAAGTGAGTTCCAAACAAGTAGGACCTCAACTTCTTTAATGCCCAAACCACAGCAAAGGCCTCCCTCTCAATGGCTGACCAACGTTTTTCTCTTGGGGTTAGCCTCCTGCTAATGAAAGCAATTGGCTGGTCTTGACCATCTTGATTAAGTTGTGAGAGTACAGCTCCCACCCCCAACTCAGAAGCATCTGTCTGAACAATGAACTGTTTGGAGTAGTCAGGACTCTTTAGGATAGGTGCAGAGCACATGGCCTTCTTCAGGTCTTCAAATGCCTTCTGACAGCTAACTGTCCACTGAACCTTTTTTGGCATCTTCTTGGATGTCAAGTCATTTAATGGTGTCACTATAGACCCATAGTTTTTCACAAACTTTCTGTAATACCCAGTCAGGCCCAAGAAGGCTCTGACTTGTGTCTGGGTAACTGGAGGAGCCCAGTCCTGTATGGCCTGGATTTTGCTTTCCAGTGGCTGAACCTGGCCTCCACCTACTAGGTGGCCCAGGTATACAACCTTACTCTGCCCTATCTGGCACTTTGTGGCCTTGATAGTTAGGCCTGCCTTTTGCAGGGCCTCCAAAACTTTCTTCAGGTGGATCAGGTGATCCTCCCAGGTGGAGCTAAAGACAGCAATATCATCCAGATAAGCTGCACAAAAGTCATCCAACCCAGTAAGGACTTGGTTCACCAACCTTTGAAAAGTGGCAGGTGCATTCTTCAAACCAAAGGGCATTACCACAAACTGATAATGTCCACTAGGGGTAGAGAATGCTGTTTTGGCTTTTGACTCCTCAGCTAGTCTGATTTGCCAGTAGCCAGCTGTCAGATCAAATGTGCTCAGAAACTTGGCAGAAGCCAATCTGTCAATGAGCTCATCTGCTCTTGGAATGGGGTGAGCATCTGTCCTAGTGACAGCATTGAGACCCCTGTAATCCACGCAAAACCTCATTTCTCTCTTACCATCTTGGGTATGAGGTTTTGGCACCAGGACTACTGGGCTGGCCCATGGGCTCTCTGATGGCTCAATCACTCCAAGCTCCAACATCTTTTGCACCTCAGCCTTGATGCAATCCCTGACATGATCAGGTTGCCTGTAGATCTTATTCTTGACAGGCAGACTGTCACCAGTGTCCACAACATGGGTACACCAGTCAGTTTGGCTGGGTGTGAGTGAAAACATTTGCCTGTGAGCCTGCAAAACTTGTCTGCAGTCCCTCTGTTGCTGGTCAGTGAGGCTGCCTGCCAAGGCTACTCCATCAACTGAACCATCATCAGGGTTCTGGGAAAGCAGGTCTGGGAGAGGGTCACTCTCTTCCTCCTGTTCCCCATCTGTGGCCATGAGCAAGCTCATGTCCTCCCTGTCTACAAATGCCTTCAAGCGATTCACATGGATTACCCTGTGAGGGCTCCTGGGTGTTCCAAAGTCTACCAAGTAGGTGACTTCCCCTTTCTTCTCAATAATAGGATAGGGTCCACTCCATTTGTCTTGGAGTGCTGCTGGAGCCACTGGCTCCAGTACCCATACCTTCTGTCCTGGTTGGAACTCTACCAGTACAGCCTTTTGGTCATGCCAAGCTTTCTGCAATTCTTGGCTGGCCTCCAGGTTTTTGGATGCTCTTTCCATGTACTCAGCCATCCTGGAGCGGAGACCAAGTACATAGTCCACTATGTCTAGTTTGGGCTTTTTGAGAGGTAACTCCCATCCTTCCTTCACCAAACACAATGGACCTCTCACAGGGTGGCCAAACAAAAGTTCAAAAGGGCTGTAGCCAACCCCCTTCTGTGGGACCTCTCTGTAAGCAAAGAGCAGGCAGGGTAAAAGAATGTCCCATTTCCGCCTGAGCTTCTCTGGTAATCCTTTTATCATGCCTTTAAGGGTCTTGTTAAATCTCTCCACAAGCCCATTGCATTGTGGATGATATGGGGTGGTAAACTTGTAGTTTACTCCACATTCCTTCCACATTGCTTTTAGATAGCTGGACATAAAATTTGTCCCTCTATCTGATAGTACCTCCTTAGGAAAGCCCACTCTTGAGAAAACTGCAATGAGGGCTTTTGCCACCACAGGTGCTGTGGTGGTCCTTAGGGGAATAGCCTCTGGGTACCTGGTGGCATGATCCACTACCACCAGTATGAATCTGTTCCCAGATGCTGTTTGGGGGTCCATTGGACCCACAATATCAATTCCAACTCTCTCAAAGGGGACCCCCACCACAGGTAGTGGTATTAGGGGGGCCTTTGTTGTGCCACCTGACTTACCACTGGCTTGGCAAGTGACACAGGAGCGACAAAACTCCTTGACATCCTCTGACATGTGAGGCCAGTGAAAGTGTGGAACAAGCCTGTCCCATGTCTTGTTCTGGCCTAAGTGTCCTGCAAGGGGAATATCATGGGCCAAGGTAAGGAGGAATCCCCTAAACTGCAGAGGTATCACCAACCTCCTGGTCATGCCAGGCTTGGGGGCTCTAGCCTCTGAGTAAAGGAGTCCCTCATCCCAATACACAGTATGGGTACCTTGGGCATCCCCAGCAGCCTCAGCAGCAGCCTGCTGTCTGAGGGGTTCAAGGGAAGGGCAATCTAATTGAGCCTGCCTCAGGTCTGCCCTTGAGGGTCCCCCTGTCCCCAGAAACTCAACCTGGTCAGGTTCAAGCTCCTCAGAGACAGTCTCCTCTTGGACTGCAGAATCAGTTTCCTCTGAAACCTGATCCTCAACCTGGGGCAAGGTGGAAGGCGAGGCCTTTCCTCTCTTGCTCCTTCTCTTGGGTTGTGGCTGGTCTATTGTCTCAAGATCCACCACTGGTTCAGGAAGGCACTTCTTAGCCTGAGCCCTTGTCATGGCAAGGACATGCTCTGAAATCCCTAGCATTTCTGCATGAGTCCTGTACTCCACTTCTGACCATGCTGAGCTTTCAAGGTCATTGCCTAACAGACAGTCTACTGGTAGGTCTGCACTCACCACAACTTTCTTTAGGCCATCAACCCCTCCCCAGGAGAAGTTCACAACTGCCACACTATGGGAGGTAGTGGAGTTGCTTGCATTGGTTACTAGGTAGCTCTCTCCTAGTACAATCTGTCCAGGGTCCACAAAGCCAGGGGTCACCATGGTGACACTAGCACATGTGTCCCTGTAAGCTTGAGCCAGTTTCTCATTTATTAAGGGAGTCTGCCTGTATTTGCCCAGGTTAGTGGGGCTTACTGCAGTGGGCAACTCAATGTCCACATCATACAGGAGAACTGCCTGTGTAGGGACTCTGACTAGGCCAGATCCTACTTCAATACCCAGGGTCAACCCAGCTACACCCTTGGACTGTGTTCCACCACTGCTTACTGTACTTGGGGTTGCAGTTGCTTTAGGAGCTGTAGTGGTGGGAACTGGATTCGCCTTGGTGCACTCACTGCCCCAGTGTGAAACTGATTTGCAGGTATTACACCAAGGTGTCTTTGGACCTTTGTTCTTCTTCTTCTTGTTACCATTTTGGGAACCACCCTCCTTACTATTAGTTTGGGGGCCTGAAGACTTCTGGTCTTTTTCTTTATCTTTCTGATTCTGATTACCACCCTTCTGGTCTGTTTTCTTCTGGTCACCACCTTGGTTCTGGGGTTTCTGCTTAATCCTTGTTCTGACCCATTTGTCTGCCTTCTTTCCCAATTCTTGGGGAGAGGTCAGATCAGAGTCAATAAGGTATTGATGCAACAGCTGGTTTGTACAGTTATTAAGGATCTGTTCTCTCATCATAAGATTGTACAATCCTGTATAGTCTGAAACTTTACTTCCCTGTAACCAACCCTCCAAAGCCTTAGTGGCACACTCCACAAAATCAGTCCAGTCTTGAGTCTGTGCTTTCTGGGTGTCTCTGAACAACAACCTGTATTGCTCAGTGGTTAGGCCATACCCTTCAATGAGAGCACTCTTCAAAACAGAGTAGTTTTTGGCATCCTCAGGTCTAACTGTGAGGAGCCTGTCCCTCCCTTTCTCAGAAAAGGAGTACCACAAAATTGCAGCCCACTGATTCTCAGGAACCTGCTGTACCATGCAGGCTCTCTCAAGAGCAGTCATCCATTTGTGGATGTCATCCCCTTCTTTAAAGGGGGGCACAATTTTGGTCAGGTTTCTATTATCATAGGCCCTGTCTTTTTCTCTTGGAAAATTGCTGCCACCAGTGACATCTAAGCCACTTAATTTCTGCTCTCTTGCCAAGGCAAGTCTAGCTTGAGCCAAGGCTACCTCCTCCCTCTCTATCTGGAGTTTGACAGCCCTCATTCTGGCCCTATGCTCTAACTTTTGAGAAGCATTCATGCCTCTCTGTGATTCCCTGGAGGCACTAGAAAGATGAGAGTCTCCTGAGGGAGATCTCACTCTTCTGTTGCCTGGGGGAATCATATGTTGGGTTCTGGGGAGGTGCTGGCCCTCTCCATTCCCCAGTAGGTCCAAGTTGGCCTGGCTAAGCCTACCAACTGGAACCTGGCTACCCTGATCCTGTACTTCTAAGTCCCCAGCATCTGAGTCCTCATCCAAGTCATCATCATCCTCCTCTTCAGGGGGATCAACTGCAGGGGGGTTCCCTCCAGTTCCTGTATCTAGGGAAGCTGCTTTTGCCCTCTCTAAGTCATCCTGTTCTAGGAGTCCTATCAGGATTAGGCAGGTGGGGCTTCTGCCCCTTTTTAACCCTCTTGCTTTGCACAAGACAATCAAGTCTCTGCGGGTTAGTTTGTCATATCCAGAAGTTGCCTGGGTAGGGTCAACTGTCACAGGACTAGACCCTGAGGCCTTTCCTGTGTCGGACATGGTTACTAGTGAGGTGTAAGTGGTGCACTTACCTACACTAAGTGTTTTCCTACTGGACCTTGCTAGTGAGTTGTAGTCAGGGGTGTGCTACTCCCTTCAACCTACAACTACTAAGTTCAGTAGAACTTAATATGCTAAGCTTTTGATTTTATATGTACCTAGAGGTACTTGATGTGATCTTTCAATTTGATATAAAGATTGCAATGGTAAAACAACAGCAAGCTCAAATCCGCACCGCTGCCACCAATGTGAGAAGTTGGCCTGGTAGGGGATGTTTCCAATTCTGGAACCACCTACTACCTGACCAAACAATCCCCTTATGGTGTCTGGTTGTAAGTCAACCTTATTAGACAAGCTATCCTAGGGGTAGCATGGACTAAGCAGCCTAAAGGCTTAACTTAAGAGGTCGTGTTAAGCGAGCTGTTTTACCACATACAATCCTGTAATACCAAATGAAAGGACACCACACAAGTATATATTATAAAAATATATGTGTTTATTACTAAAAACAATCCCCAGTATTCTTTATGAATAAAGGGGCACAAGCGTTAAATCAAAAGCACTGTTTAAACATACAAAGTTGCACAATTATGGATGAGGGCAGGGGGCCACTCAAACCATATACTAAACAAGTGGTATAAGAGAGGCCACTCGAACAGTGGTTAGGCCTAGGGCCTAGGGAATCGCTGGGAGCAGTCAGGACAAGCAATGCTGAAGTCGGGAAAGGCCCTCGGGATTCGGGAGATGTGCGGAAAGCGCACGCATGCACCAATGTTAACCAATGGTGCGTAAAAGTCAAATAGTTAAAGTTTAAGGACACTTCCGCTGAACCTAGAGGAACAAAACTTAACACACAGACCCTAGAGGTGTGCACCAGTGTGGGAACACCGGCGGAGCAAAGTTACCTCACCCACAGGAAGTGGGTGCACAGGGTCGAAGTGGCGTCGGGTTTTGACACGCAGGCTCTTGGTGCTTGAAGCTGAAAGGGCTGCAGGCAGGGTGAAGACGAAGTGTCCGGTGGAGTCCAAGGGTGGACTCAAGTTGTAGAGTACCTGAAAGCAGAGGGGACAGAGTCTGGGTCACTCAGCAGTGACCAGGGTGGAACCAGGACGGAACCAGGCAATGTCGGGCGCAATCAGGTGGTCGTCGAGGCGCTTCTCTTCGCTGTCACGTGGGCTCTGGGGCATCTGCGACGTCCAGGAGCAGGTCACGATCTGTCCCACGCAGGCTCTCACCGTCGGTGCAGTCGGCTTCCGGTTTGGAGCAAACAAGCCTTGGTAAGAGCAATCCACGCGGGATTGGAAGATGGCGTCTCACTCGGACCAGGAAGGTCAGAGTCGGGGCTCCCTTTCAGGGGAGCTGGTGTGGATCTGGAGCAACCAGAATCACGAGTCTTCTTTTGTAGTTCGTCGGCACAGGGACCACAAGCCAGCTGGCAAGTGACCGGGCCAACGCGTTGAGCCAAATCGTGCCAAAGGGCCCCACGCAGCACTCGTCGAGTGTGGAGGGCTGAACTTCGGCTCAGGAGTAGCTCAGGGTGGGGGCTTCTCAAACCCCGGTGTACAGCTTCGAGGGTCACTCGTGGGCTGCACGGTCAGCGTCTCGTGGTCACTTCAAGATGGCGTGCCCCACGCTTCCGGTCGCCTCCACGGGTCTCAGCTTTGCAGGGACTGTGGATCGGGCTGTTAGAAGCTGGGCAGGCTTGATCTCGTCGATCTCACTCGCTCGAGTTCCGGCGGGAACTGCAACCAAGTAGACGTCGAGGGCTGGATGGTGCCTGCTGCTGCAGGGTGGTCACTCCTTGACCACAAGGGAGATTCTTCGGGCTTCCACGTTGAGATGGAGGGCGAAGGGTCCAGAATATCGTTTCAAATGTTTCTTCCAGGAAATCTGATGTGCATTGGCACTGCTCCCACTCTTATTCGAATCTGGTGGGCGTGATTACCTGCTAGGTCCCCTCCTATGGGTGGGACCCAGGAAGTGGGTGGATACACCCCCTTCCTTTGATCCAGGCCGCCCTGGCACGAGGGCTGGAGTGCCCCAGAACCGGTTTGGCCGGATTATGCAAGGGGCAGCCTTGTGCGCCCCAGGCAGTGTCTGGTTTCTTTCAAACCTCCCTGCTACAATACACTATCTCCTGTCTGGAGGGCGGTGACACCCTCCTGTGACAGGAAACCCTTTGTCCAGGACCCCCTTGACTGGGTTTCGGTCAGCTCCAGGGGTCCAGACATTTGTCTGTGGCAGAGGCATCCATTTTGTGGATCTTAAGGCCTTTGGAGAAATCAACCGCATTAAAGTGAAGTAACATGTCTTACCCCTCTAGAGGGGTGGAATGCCATCCCCGTCGCCAGAACTGGCGAGGGGATGGTATTCCAAAGCGTATGACACCTTACACGACATGTTTTGATAAAGCCAAACCAGAGTTGCTAAATAACCGCGAGGATTATAAGGCACTTAATAGTATATGGTATGGCATTATCCTGAAACAGCTTAGGGATTTGTTCCCGACGGCTGCAGACAGGCTCAGCTCATGCTAGAGCTCCATCTCACATAAAAACCATGCACCCAGCCTCCAGGATTGGTGAGGCCTGTCTATAGGAGTGGCTCACAGGTTTACATGTGTCCAGATATAGGTTTAGACATAGGTATACTATATCTAAGCAAGGGGTGTGTACACCACCTTACCCCAGCTGAGTGATCAGCCAGTTGTGTCAATTTAAGAACCAGCCAGGGGTGGCAAAAGATATGCTGCAGCCCCTGGTAGGCCTTAGTGGCTCCTGTGCCCTGTGCACCTATAGTGCATTCTACAGGGGCTGACAAGGAGTCCATTTCCAATTGGTATGTGCCTATAGCACATGTGTCATTAATTTAGTGAGAGAACAGCAGGCTGGGGGTCTGATCAGCAGGCCCACAGCCTCAGTAGTCGAAAACCAGTGAAGCAAAAAGCAAAAATTTGGGGTGACCATAGGATAGCAGACCCTACTCTCCTACAGGACTCCTAGAACAGGATGACTTAGAGAGGGCAAAAGCAGCTTCCCTAGATACAGGAACTGAAGGGAACCCCCCTGCAGTTGATCCCCCTGAAGAGGAGGATGATGATGACTTGGATGAGGACTCAGAAGTTGAGGACTTAGAAGTACAGGATCAGGGTAGCCAGGTTCCAGTTGGTAGGCTTAGCCAGGCCAACTTGGACCTACTGGGGAATGGAGAGGGCCAGCACCTCCCCAGAACCCAACATATGATTCCCCCAGGCAACAGAAGAGTGAGATCTCCCTCAGGAGACTCTCATCTTTCTAGTGCCTCCAGGGAATCACAGAGAGGCATGAATGCTTCTCAAAAGTTAGAGCATAGGGCCAGAATGAGGGCTGTCAAACTCCAGATAGAGAGGGAGGAGGTAGCCTTGGCTCAAGCTAGACTTGCCTTGGCAAGAGAGCAGAAATTAAGTGGCTTAGATGTCACTGGTGGCAGCAATTTTCCAAGAGAAAAAGACAGGGCCTATGATAATAGAAACCTGACCAAAATTGTGCCCCCCTTTAAAGAAGGGGATGACATCCACAAATGGATGACTGCTCTTGAGAGAGCCTGCATGGTACAGCAGGTTCCTGAGAATCAGTGGGCTGCAATTTTGTGGTACTCCTTTTCTGAGAAAGGGAGGGACAGGCTCCTCACAGTTAGACCTGAGGATGCCAAAAACTACTCTGTTTTGAAGAGTGCTCTCATTGAAGGGTATGGCCTAACCACTGAGCAATACAGGTTGTTGTTCAGAGACACCCAGAAAGCACAGACTCAAGACTGGACTGATTTTGTGGAGTGTGCCACTAAGGCTTTGGAGGGTTGGTTACAGGGAAGTAAAGTTTCAGACTATACAGGATTGTACAATCTTATGATGAGAGAACAGATCCTTAATAACTGTACAAACCAGCTGTTGCATCAATACCTTATTGACTCTGATCTGACCTCTCCCCAAGAATTGGGAAAGAAGGCAGACAAATGGGTCAGAACAAGGATTAAGCAGAAACCCCAGAACCAAGGTGGTGACCAGAAGAAAACAGACCAGAAGGGTGGTAATCAGAATCAGAAAGATAAAGAAAAAGACCAGAAGTCTTCAGGCCCCCAAACTAATAGTAAGGAGGGTGGTTCCCAAAATGGTAACAAGAAGAAGAAGAACAAAGGTCCAAAGACACCTTGGTGTAATACCTGCAAATCAGTTTCACACTGGGGCAGTGAGTGCACCAAGGCGAATCCAGTTCCCACCACTACAGCTCCTAAAGCAACTGCAACCCCAAGTACAGTAAGCAGTGGTGGAACACAGTCCAAGGGTGTAGCTGGGTTGACCCTGGGTATTGAAGTAGGATCTGGCCTAGTCAGAGTCCCTACACAGGCAGTTCTCCTGTATGATGTGGACATTGAGTTGCCCACTGCAGTAAGCCCCACTAACCTGGGCAAATACAGGCAGACTCCCTTAATAAATGAGAAACTGGCTCAAGCTTACAGGGACACATGTGCTAGTGTCACCATGGTGACCCCTGGCTTTGTGGACCCTGGACAGATTGTACTAGGAGAGAGCTACCTAGTAACCAATGCAAGCAACTCCACTACCTCCCATAGTGTGGCAGTTGTGAACTTCTCCTGGGGAGGGGTTGATGGCCTAAAGAAAGTTGTGGTGAGTGCAGACCTACCAGTAGACTGTCTGTTAGGCAATGACCTTGAAAGCTCAGCATGGTCAGAAGTGGAGTACAGGACTCATGCAGAAATGCTAGGGATTTCAGAGCATGTCCTTGCCATGACAAGGGCTCAGGCTAAGAAGTGCCTTCCTGAACCAGTGGTGGATCTTGAGACAATAGACCAGCCACAACCCAAGAGAAGGAGCAAGAGAGGAAAGGCCTCGCCTTCCACCTTGCCCCAGGTTGAGGATCAGGTTTCAGAGGAAACTGATTCTGCAGTCCAAGAGGAGACTGTCTCTGAGGAGCTTGAACCTGACCAGGTTGAGTTTCTGGGGACAGGGGGACCCTCAAGGGCAGACCTGAGGCAGGCTCAATTAGATTGCCCTTCCCTTGAACCCCTCAGACAGCAGGCTGCTGCTGAGGCTGCTGGGGATGCCCAAGGTACCCATACTGTGTATTGGGATGAGGGACTCCTTTACTCAGAGGCTAGAGCCCCCAAGCCTGGCATGACCAGGAGGTTGGTGATACCTCTGCAGTTTAGGGGATTCCTCCTTACCTTGGCCCATGATATTCCCCTTGCAGGACACTTAGGCCAGAACAAGACGTGGGACAGGCTTGTTCCACACTTTCACTGGCCTCACATGTCAGAGGATGTCAAGGAGTTTTGTCGCTCCTGTGTCACTTGCCAAGCCAGTGGTAAGTCAGGTGGCACAACAAAGGCCCCCCTAATACCACTACCTGTGGTGGGGGTCCCCTTTGAGAGAGTTGGAATTGATATTGTGGGTCCAATGGACCCCCAAACAGCATCTGGGAACAGATTTGTAGGAAGGTGGCTACCTGACTATGGTTACCCCAGATTTTTTGCCTGTGTTTAGCTGGTTTTTTGACTTAGTTGACCTGGTTCCCTGCTAATCAGGGCCCCAGGCCATCTGCTCTCTCTGTAAAATTAATGACACATGTGCTATAGGCACATACCAATTGGAAATGGACTCCTTGTCAGCCCCTGTAGAATGCACTATAGGTGCACAGGGCACAGGAGCCACTAAGGCCTACCAGGGGCTGCAGCATATCTTTTGCCACCCCTGGCTGGTTCTTAAATTGACACAACTGGCTGATCACTCAGCTGGGGTAAGGTGGTGTACACACCCCTTGCTTAGATATAGTATACCTATGTCTAAACCTATATCTGGACACATGTAAACCTGTGAGCCACTCCTATAGACAGGCCTCACCAATCCTGGAGGCTGGGTGCATGGTTTTTATGTGAGATGGAGCTCTAGCATGAGCTGAGCCTGTCTGCAGCCGTCGGGAACAAATCCCTAAGCTGTTTCAGGATAATGCCATACCATATACTATTAAGTGCCTTATAATCCTCGCGGTTATTTAGCAACTCTGGTTTGGCTTTATCAAAACATGTCGTGTAAGGTGTCATACGCTTTGGAATACCATCCCCTCGCCAGTTCTGGCGACGGGGATGGCATTCCACCCCTCTAGAGGGGTAAGACATGTTACTTTACTTTAATGCGGTTGATTTCTCCAAAGACCTTAAGATCCCCAAAATGGATGCCTCTGCCACAGACAAATGTCTGGACCCCTGGAGCTGACCGAAACCCAGTCAAGGGGGTCCTGGACAAAGGGTTTCCTGTCACAGGAGGGTGTCACCGCCCTCCAGACAGGAGATAGTGTATTGTAGCAGGGAGGTTTGAAAGAAACCAGACACTGCCTGGGGCGCACAAGGCTGCCCCTTGCATAATCCGGCCAAACCGGTTCTGGGGCACTCCAGCCCTCGTGCCAGGGCGGCCTGGATCAAAGGAAGGGGGTGTATCCACCCACTTCCTGGGTCCCACCCATAGGAGGGGACCTAGCAGGTAATCACGCCCAACAGATTCGAATAAGAGTGGGAGCAGTGCCAATGCACATCAGATTTCCTGGAAGAAACATTTGAAACGATATTCTGGACCCTTCGCCCTCCATCTCAACGTGGAAGCCCGAAGAATCTCCCTTGTGGTCAAGGAGTGACCACCCTGCAGCAGCAGGCACCATCCAGCCCTCGACGTCTACTTGGTTGCAGTTCCCGCCGGAACTCGAGCGACTGAGATCGACGAGATCAAGCCTGCCCAGCTTCTAACAGCCCGATCCACAGTCCCTGCAAAGCTGAGACCCGTGGAGGCGACCGGAAGCGTGGGGCACGCCATCTTGAAGTGACCACGAGACGCTGACCGTGCAGCCCACGAGTGACCCTCGAAGCTGTACACCGGGGTTTGAGAAGCCCCCACCCTGAGCTACTCCTGAGCCGAAGTTCAGCCCTCCACACTCGACGAGTGCTGCGTGGGGCCCTTTGGCACGATTTGGCTCAACGCGTTGGCCCGGTCACTTGCCAGCTGGCTTGTGGTCCCTGTGCCGACGAACTACAAAAGAAGACTCGTGATTCTGGTTGCTCCAGATCCACACCAGCTCCCCTGAAAGGGAGCCCCGACTCTGACCTTCCTGGTCCGAGTAAGACGCCATCTTCCAATCCCGCGTGGATTGCTCTTACCAAGGCTTGTTTGCTCCAAACCGGAAGCCGACTGCACCGACGGTGAGAGCCTGCGTGGGACAGATCGTGACCTGCTCCTGGACGTCGCAGATGCCCCAGAGCCCACGTGACAGCGAAGAGAAGCGCCTCGACGACCACCTGATTGCGCCCGACATTGCCTGGTTCCGTCCTGGTTCCACCCTGGTCACTGCTGAGTGACCCAGACTCTGTCCCCTCTGCTTTCAGGTACTCTACAACTTGAGTCCACCCTTGGACTCCACCGGACACTTCGTCTTCACCCTGCCTGCAGCCCTTTCAGCTTCAAGCACCAAGAGCCTGCGTGTCAAAACCCGACGCCACTTCGACCCTGTGCACCCACTTCCTGTGGGTGAGGTAACTTTGCTCCGCCGGTGTTCCCACACTGGTGCACACCTCTAGGGTCTGTGTGTTAAGTTTTGTTCCTCTAGGTTCAGCGGAAGTGTCCTTAAACTTTAACTATTTGACTTTTACGCACCATTGGTTAACATTGGTGCATGCGTGCGCTTTCCGCACACCTCCCGAATCCCGAGGGCCATTCCCGACTTCAGCATTGCTTGTCCTGACTGCTCCCAGCGATTCCCTAGGCCCTAGGCCTAACCACTGTTCGAGTGGCCTCTCTTATACCACTTGTTTAGTATATGGTTTGAGTGGCCCCCTGCCCTCATCCATAATTGTGCAACTTTGTATGTTTAAACAGTGCTTTTGATTTAACGCTTGTGCCCCTTTATTCATAAAGAATACTGGGGATTGTTTTTAGTAATAAACACATATATTTTTATAATATATACTTGTGTGGTGTCCTTTCATTTGGTATTACAGGATTGTATGTGGTAAAACAGCTCGCTTAACACGACCTCTTAAGTTAAGCCTTTAGGCTGCTTAGTCCATGCTACCCCTAGGATAGCTTGTCTAATAAGGTTGACTTACAACCAGACACCATAAGGGGATTGTTTGGTCAGGTAGTAGGTGGTTCCAGAATTGGAAACATCCCCTACCAGGCCAACTTCTCACATTGGTGAGCAGCGGTGCGGATTTGAGCTTGCTGTTGTTTTACCATTGCAATCTTTATATCAAATTGAAAGATCACATCAAGTACCTCTAGGTACATATAAAATCAAAAGCTTAGCATATTAAGTTCTACTGAACTTAGTAGTTGTAGGTTGAAGGGAGTAGCACACCCCTGACTACAACTCACTAGCAAGGTCCAGTAGGAAAACACTTAGTGTAGGTAAGTGCACCACTTACACCTCACTAGTAACCATGTCTGACACAGGAAAGGCCTCAGGGTCTAGTCCTGTGACAGTTGACCCTACCCAGGCAACTTTTGGATATGACAAACTAACCCGCAGAGACTTGATTGCCTTGTGCAAAGCAAGAGGGTTAAAAAGGGGCAGAAGCCCCACCTGCCTAATCCTGGTAGAAATCCTAGAACAGGATGACTTAGAGAAGGCAAAAGCAGCTTCCCTAGATACAGGAACTGGAGGGAACCCCCCTGTAGTTGATCCCCCTGAAGAGGAGGAGGATGATGATGACTTGGATGAGGACTCAGATGGTGGGGACTCACAAGTACAGGATCAGGGTAGCCAGGTTCCAGTTGGTAGGCTTAGCCAGGCCAACTTGGACCTACTGGGGAATGGAGAGGGCCAGCACCTCCCCAGAACCCAACATGTGATTCTCCCAGGCAACAGAAGAGTGAGATCTCCCTCAGGGGACTCTCATCTTTCTAGTGCCTCCAGAGAATCAGAGAGAGGCATGAGTGCTTCTCAAAAAGCTGAGCATAGGGCTAGAATGAGGGCTGTCAGACTCCAGATAGAGAGAGAGGAGGTAGCCCTGAGTCAAGCTAAGCTTACCTTAGCTCAAGCTAAACTTGCCTTGGCAAGAGAGCAGAAATTGTGTGGCTTAGATGCCACTGGTGGCAGCAATATTCCTAAAGAGAAACCCAGGTCCTATGATAGTAGAAACCTGACAAAGATTGTGCCCCCCTTCAAAGAAGGGGATGACATCCACAAATGGATGACTGCTCTTGAGAGAGCCTGCATGGTACAGCAGGTTCCTGAGGAACAGTGGGCAGCAATCTTATGGTACTCCTTTTCAGAGAAAGGGAGGGACAAGCTCCTCACTGTCAGACATGAGGATGCAAACAATTACAAAGTCCTGAAGAGTGTTCTGATAGATGGGTTTGGCTTAACCACTGAACAGTACAGGTTCAAGTTCAGAGACACCCAGAAGACACAGACTCAGGACTGGACTGATTTTGTAGATTGTGCTACTAAGGCTCTGGAGGGTTGGCTACATGGCAGCAAAGTACATGACTTTACAGGATTGTATAATTTGATTATGAGGGAGCAGATCCTAAGTAATTGTCAGAACCAGCTCTTACACCAGCACCTGGTAGACTCTGATCTGACCTCTCCCCAAGAATTGGGAAAGAAGGCAGATAAATGGGTCAGAACCAGGATTAGGCCTAAGAATCAGGACAGTAACCAGAAGAAGGAGTCTACCAAGCCTCAAGATAAGGGTGGGGATAAAAGTAAAGAAAAGACTTCCCCAGGGCCCCAAAACTCCAAGGATGGGGGTGGGTCCCAAGACACTTCTTCAACTGAGAAAAAACCCTATTGTTATCCCTGTAAACAGGTGGGGCATTACAAAACAGACAGCTGTTGTCCCAAGAATAACAATAAAGAAAATATACCTCCAAAGCCAGCTTCAACACCTCCTGTTACTGTCAGCAGTAATCCCCCAGGAAGTGGAAGCACACCCAGGAATCTGGGTGGGTTTACTTTTGGAAATCAGGTGGACCCTGGCCTATCCAGGTCCCCATCACCCAATGATCTTGTTTATGAGGCTGGCATGGGGTTTGCCAACTTCTCTGCTTGCCCAAATACTTTGAGCAAGTATAGACAAGAACCCATCATCAATGGTTTAAGAGTTGAAGCTTTTAGAGACACAGGGGCTAGCATCACCATGGTGGCTGATGGCATAGTCCCCTCTAAGCAACTTTTACCTGGTGCCACATACCAGGTAATAAACATTGATGGCATCCAAACAAATCATCCCATGGCAGTAGTAAGTCTCAGCTGGGGAGGTGTCACTGGCCCAAAGAGAGTGGCAGTGTCCCCAAACTTGCCTGTAGACTGTCTACTGGGTAATGATTTAGAAATCTCAGCCTGGGCTGGGGTTGAACAGGAAATCCATTCTAGAATGGTAAATTCCAATGGAAAGGTTAGTGGGGCTGTAATGGCTACAGCCCCAATTCAAGATGTCCTTCCTGAAAAGGTTGGTAGGGCGGAGATACTCCCTGCCCCATCTTTAGCAAAAGCTCTTCCTGAACAGAATAGCAAAGCTGTTATGATAACAGCAGAAACCCAAACTGAGTCTCCTCCTGAAAAGGTTGGTGGGGCTGTGATGGCCACAGCCCAAACTCAAACTGACACGTGTGTTGTGAAACCTGAAATGATGGATAACTCCACACAAACTGAGAGCATGGAGGAGGAAGAGAAATCTCCCCCTCACCAGACTTTAGGACAGGATCAGCCTCCTCAGGGAACTGATCTTACCCCTGATGAAGGAACTGCCCCAGAGGTGGTTGGGCCTAGCCTGACAGAACCTCTGATGTCAGTGGACCCTTCTCAGGTGGAACCCAGTCTGGAGCAGGTAACCTGCCCCTCTCTACCTTGCCTTAGCCAGCCCAGGGCTGCAGAGGACAAGAAGGACAGTGAGACCCAGAGGGCCCCCTGTCAAATAAAGCACCCCCATCAAAAGATTAGGTGCACCAAAACTAGTAGCCCTAGTAAGGTGAAAACTTTAAAAACTCCTGAGGGAGCCCCCTTAAAAACAGTTAGGGACCTCCCACAGATGGATTCTGTTGGGCACAGCCAAACCTGGGACCCAAGGGGCCCAAACCTGAACTGTCCCTCCAGCAAGCCAAACAGAGGGACCCAGCCTCCAGCTTTAGGTAGCCAGAGGTTGACCCTGAGAGCGCAGTGCAACTCAGTTAAAGAAAGAAAGGCACACCTGGTGGAAGATAATTGGAGGAAGCCAAGCCCTAACTTAGTAGAGCCTAACTTCAATACTCCATATCCAAACCAGCCTTTAACTTTGCATAAACACACCCAAGGTAGTGATTCCCTATGGTGGAGACCCTCTAATACCCAAAGGGTGAGGGACTGCTTAGTGGACCATGAGACAGGGGGTACCCATGCTAGTGCAGGTACTTCCTTATATGGCCACTCAGGCAATATAGGCTTACCTGGCCAAGGATAGCCTTATCTCCTTTCGTTTGGGGGGGGGTTATGTAGGAAGGTGGCTACCTGACTATGGTTACCCCAGATTTTTTGCCTGTGTTTAGCTGGTTTTTTGACTTAGTTGACCTGGTTCCCTGCTAATCAGGGCCCCAGGCCATCTGCTCTCTCTGTAAAATTAATGACACATGTGCTATAGGCACATACCAATTGGAAATGGACTCCTTGTCAGCCCCTGTAGAATGCACTATAGGTGCACAGGGCACAGGAGCCACTAAGGCCTACCAGGGGCTGCAGCATATCTTTTGCCACCCCTGGCTGGTTCTTAAATTGACACAACTGGCTGATCACTCAGCTGGGGTAAGGTGGTGTACACACCCCTTGCTTAGATATAGTAAACCTATGTCTAAACCTATATCTGGACACATGTAAACCTGTGAGCCACTCCTATAGACAGGCCTCACCAATCCTGGAGGCTGGGTGCATGGTTTTTATGTGAGATGGAGCTCTAGCATGAGCTGAGCCTGTCTGCAGCCGTCGGGAACAAATCCCTAAGCTGTTTCAGGATAATGCCATACCATATACTATTAAGTGCCTTATAATCCTCGCGGTTATTTAGCAACTCTGGTTTGGCTTTATCAAAACATGTCGTGTAAGGTGTCATACGCTTTGGAATACCATCCCCTCGCCAGTTCTGGCGACGGGGATGGCATTCCACCCCTCTAGAGGGGTAAGACATGTTACTTTACTTTAATGCGGTTGATTTCTCCAAAGACCTTAAGATCCCCAAAATGGATGCCTCTGCCACAGACAAATGTCTGGACCCCTGGAGCTGACCGAAACCCAGTCAAGGGGGTCCTGGACAAAGGGTTTCCTGTCACAGGAGGGTGTCACCGCCCTCCAGACAGGAGATAGTGTATTGTAGCAGGGAGGTTTGAAAGAAACCAGACACTGCCTGGGGCGCACAAGGCTGCCCCTTGCATAATCCGGCCAAACCGGTTCTGGGGCACTCCAGCCCTCGTGCCAGGGCGGCCTGGATCAAAGGAAGGGGGTGTATCCACCCACTTCCTGGGTCCCACCCATAGGAGGGGACCTAGCAGGTAATCACGCCCACCAGATTCGAATAAGAGTGGGAGCAGTGCCAATGCACATCAGATTTCCTGGAAGAAACATTTGAAACGATATTCTGGACCCTTCGCCCTCCATCTCAACGTGGAAGCCCGAAGAATCTCCCTTGTGGTCAAGGAGTGACCACCCTGCAGCAGCAGGCACCATCCAGCCCTCGACGTCTACTTGGTTGCAGTTCCCGCCGGAACTCGAGCGACTGAGATCGACGAGATCAAGCCTGCCCAGCTTCTAACAGCCCGATCCACAGTCCCTGCAAAGCTGAGACCCGTGGAGGCGACCGGAAGCGTGGGGCACGCCATCTTGAAGTGACCACGAGACGCTGACCGTGCAGCCCACGAGTGACCCTCGAAGCTGTACACCGGGGTTTGAGAAGCCCCCACCCTGAGCTACTCCTGAGCCGAAGTTCAGCCCTCCACACTCGACGAGTGCTGCGTGGGGCCCTTTGGCACGATTTGGCTCAACGCGTTGGCCCGGTCACTTGCCAGCTGGCTTGTGGTCCCTGTGCCGACGAACTACAAAAGAAGACTCGTGATTCTGGTTGCTCCAGATCCACACCAGCTCCCCTGAAAGGGAGCCCCGACTCTGACCTTCCTGGTCCGAGTAAGACGCCATCTTCCAATCCCGCGTGGATTGCTCTTACCAAGGCTTGTTTGCTCCAAACCGGAAGCCGACTGCACCGACGGTGAGAGCCTGCGTGGGACAGATCGTGACCTGCTCCTGGACGTCGCAGATGCCCCAGAGCCCACGTGACAGCGAAGAGAAGCGCCTCGACGACCACCTGATTGCGCCCGACATTGCCTGGTTCCGTCCTGGTTCCACCCTGGTCACTGCTGAGTGACCCAGACTCTGTCCCCTCTGCTTTCAGGTACTCTACAACTTGAGTCCACCCTTGGACTCCACCGGACACTTCGTCTTCACCCTGCCTGCAGCCCTTTCAGCTTCAAGCACCAAGAGCCTGCGTGTCAAAACCCGACGCCACTTCGACCCTGTGCACCCACTTCCTGTGGGTGAGGTAACTTTGCTCCGCCGGTGTTCCCACACTGGTGCACACCTCTAGGGTCTGTGTGTTAAGTTTTGTTCCTCTAGGTTCAGCGGAAGTGTCCTTAAACTTTAACTATTTGACTTTTACGCACCATTGGTTAACATTGGTGCATGCGTGCGCTTTCCGCACACCTCCCGAATCCCGAGGGCCATTCCCGACTTCAGCATTGCTTGTCCTGACTGCTCCCAGCGATTCCCTAGGCCCTAGGCCTAACCACTGTTCGAGTGGCCTCTCTTATACCACTTGTTTAGTATATGGTTTGAGTGGCCCCCTGCCCTCATCCATAATTGTGCAACTTTGTATGTTTAAACAGTGCTTTTGATTTAACGCTTGTGCCCCTTTATTCATAAAGAATACTGGGGATTGTTTTTAGTAATAAACACATATATTTTTATAATATATACTTGTGTGGTGTCCTTTCATTTGGTATTACAGGATTGTATGTGGTAAAACAGCTCGCTTAACACGACCTCTTAAGTTAAGCCTTTAGGCTGCTTAGTCCATGCTACCCCTAGGATAGCTTGTCTAATAAGGTTGACTTACAACCAGACACCATAAGGGGATTGTTTGGTCAGGTAGTAGGTGGTTCCAGAATTGGAAACATCCCCTACCAGGCCAACTTCTCACAAGATTCATACTGGTGGTAGTGGATCATGCCACCAGGTACCCAGAGGCTATTCCCCTAAGGACCACCACAGCACCTGTGGTGGCAAAAGCCCTCATTGCAGTTTTCTCAAGAGTGGGCTTTCCTAAGGGGGTACTATCAGATAGAGGGACAAATTTTATGTCCAGCTATCTAAAAGCAATGTGGAAGGAATGTGGAGTAAACTATAAGTTTACCACCCCATATCATCCACAATGCAATGGGCTTGTGGAGAGATTTAACAAGACCCTTAAAGGCATGATAAAAGGATTACCAGAGAAGCTCAGGCGGAAATGGGACATTCTTTTACCCTGCCTGCTCTTTGCTTACAGAGAGGTCCCACAGAAGGGGGTTGGCTACAGCCCTTTTGAACTTTTGTTTGGCCACCCTGTGAGAGGTCCATTGTGTTTGGTGAAGGAAGGATGGGAGTTACCTCTCAAAAAGCCCAAACTAGACATAGTGGACTATGTACTTGGTCTCCGCTCCAGGATGGCTGAGTACATGGAAAGAGCATCCAAAAACCTGGAGGCCAGCCAAGAATTGCAGAAAGCTTGGCATGACCAAAAGGCTGTACTGGTAGAGTTCCAACCAGGACAGAAGGTATGGGTACTGGAGCCAGTGGCTCCAGCAGCACTCCAAGACAAATGGAGTGGACCCTATCCTATTATTGAGAAGAAAGGGGAAGTCACCTACTTGGTAGACTTTGGAACACCCAGGAGCCCTCACAGGGTAATCCATGTGAATCGCTTGAAAGCATTTGTAGACAGGGAGGACATGAGCTTGCTCATGGCCACAGATGGGGAACAGGAGGAAGAGAGTGACCCTCTCCCAGACCTGCTTTCCCAGAACCCTGATGATGGTTCAGTTGATGGAGTAGCCTTGGCAGGCAGCCTCACTGATCAGCAACAGAGGGACTGCAGACAAGTTTTGCAGGCTCACAGGCAAATGTTTTCACTCACACCCAGCCAAACTGACTGGTGTACCCATGTTGTGGACACTGGTGACAGTCTGCCTGTCAAGAATAAGATCTACAGGCAACCTGATCATGTCAGGGATTGCATCAAGGCTGAGGTGCAAAAGATGTTGGAGCTTGGAGTGATTGAGCCATCAGAGAGCCCATGGGCCAGCCCAGTAGTCCTGGTGCCAAAACCTCATACCCAAGATGGTAAGAGAGAAATGAGGTTTTGCGTGGATTACAGGGGTCTCAATGCTGTCACTAGGACAGATGCTCACCCCATTCCAAGAGCAGATGAGCTCATTGACAGATTGGCTTCTGCCAAGTTTCTGAGCACATTTGATCTGACAGCTGGCTACTGGCAAATCAGACTAGCTGAGGAGTCAAAAGCCAAAACAGCATTCTCTACCCCTAGTGGGCATTATCAGTTTGTGGTAATGCCCTTTGGTTTGAAGAATGCACCTGCCACTTTTCAAAGGTTGGTGAACCAAGTCCTTACTGGGTTGGATGACTTTTGTGCAGCTTATCTGGATGATATTGCTGTCTTTAGCTCCACCTGGGAGGATCACCTGATCCACCTGAAGAAAGTTTTGGAGGCCCTGCAAAAGGCAGGCCTAACTATCAAGGCCACAAAGTGCCAGATAGGGCAGAGTAAGGTTGTATACCTGGGCCACCTAGTAGGTGGAGGCCAGGTTCAGCCACTGGAAAGCAAAATCCAGGCCATACAGGACTGGGCTCCTCCAGTTACCCAGACACAAGTCAGAGCCTTCTTGGGCCTGACTGGGTATTACAGAAAGTTTGTGAAAAACTATGGGTCTATAGTGACACCATTAAATGACTTGACATCCAAGAAGATGCCAAAAAAGGTTCAGTGGACAGTTAGCTGTCAGAAGGCATTTGAAGACCTGAAGAAGGCCATGTGCTCTGCACCTATCCTAAAGAGTCCTGACTACTCCAAACAGTTCATTGTTCAGACAGATGCTTCTGAGTTGGGGGTGGGAGCTGTACTCTCACAACTTAATCAAGATGGTCAAGACCAGCCAATTGCTTTCATTAGCAGGAGGCTAACCCCAAGAGAAAAACGTTGGTCAGCCATTGAGAGGGAGGCCTTTGCTGTGGTTTGGGCATTAAAGAAGTTGAGGTCCTACTTGTTTGGAACTCACTTCCTGGTGCAAACAGACCATAAGCCCCTCTTATGGCTTAATCAGATGAAGGGTGAAAATCCCAAACTGCTCAGGTGGTCCATTTCCCTACAGGGGATGGACTTTACAGTGGAGCACCGCCCAGGGACTGACCATGGTAATGCAGATGGTCTCTCCAGGTACTTCCACTTAGAACATGAAGACTTATCTGGTCAAGGTTAGTTTAATGTCCCTGCGTTTGGGGGGGGGTTGCACCAATGTGAGAAGTTGGCCTGGTAGGGGATGTTTCCAATTCTGGAACCACCTACTACCTGACCAAACAATCCCCTTATGGTGTCTGGTTGTAAGTCAACCTTATTAGACAAGCTATCCTAGTGGTAGCATGGACTAAGCAGCCTAAAGGCTTAACTTAAGAGGTCGTGTTAAGCGAGCTGTTTTACCACATACAATCCTGTAATACCAAATGAAAGGACACCACACAAGTATATATTATAAAAATATATGTGTTTATTACTAAAAACAATCCCCAGTATTCTTTATGAATAAAGGGGCACAAGCGTTAAATCAAAAGCACTGTTTAAACATACAAAGTTGCACAATTATGGATGAGGGCAGGGGGCCACTCAAACCATATACTAAACAAGTGGTATAAGAGAGGCCACTCGAACAGTGGTTAGGCCTAGGGCCTAGGGAATCGCTGGGAGCAGTCAGGACAAGCAATGCTGAAGTCGGGAATGGCCCTCGGGATTCGGGAGATGTGCGGAAAGCGCACGCATGCACCAATGTTAACCAATGGTGCGTAAAAGTCAAATAGTTAAAGTTTAAGGACACTTCCGCTGAACCTAGAGGAACAAAACTTAACACACAGACCCTAGAGGTGTGCACCAGTGTGGGAACACCGGCGGAGCAAAGTTACCTCACCCACAGGAAGTGGGTGCACAGGGTCGAAGTGGCGTCGGGTTTTGACACGCAGGCTCTTGGTGCTTGAAGCTGAAAGGGCTGCAGGCAGGGTGAAGACGAAGTGTCCGGTGGAGTCCAAGGGTGGACTCAAGTTGTAGAGTACCTGAAAGCAGAGGGGACAGAGTCTGGGTCACTCAGCAGTGACCAGGGTGGAACCAGGACGGAACCAGGCAATGTCGGGCGCAATCAGGTGGTCGTCGAGGCGCTTCTCTTCGCTGTCACGTGGGCTCTGGGGCATCTGCGACGTCCAGGAGCAGGTCACGATCTGTCCCACGCAGGCTCTCACCGTCGGTGCAGTCGGCTTCCGGTTTGGAGCAAACAAGCCTTGGTAAGAGCAATCCACGCGGGATTGGAAGATGGCGTCTCACTCGGACCAGGAAGGTCAGAGTCGGGGCTCCCTTTCAGGGGAGCTGGTGTGGATCTGGAGCAACCAGAATCACGAGTCTTCTTTTGTAGTTCGTCGGCACAGGGACCACAAGCCAGCTGGCAAGTGACCGGGCCAACGCGTTGAGCCAAATCGTGCCAAAGGGCCCCACGCAGCACTCGTCGAGTGTGGAGGGCTGAACTTCGGCTCAGGAGTAGCTCAGGGTGGGGGCTTCTCAAACCCCGGTGTACAGCTTCGAGGGTCACTCGTGGGCTGCACGGTCAGCGTCTCGTGGTCACTTCAAGATGGCGTGCCCCACGCTTCCGGTCGCCTCCACGGGTCTCAGCTTTGCAGGGACTGTGGATCGGGCTGTTAGAAGCTGGGCAGGCTTGATCTCGTCGATCTCAGTCGCTCGAGTTCCGGCGGGAACTGCAACCAAGTAGACGTCGAGGGCTGGATGGTGCCTGCTGCTGCAGGGTGGTCACTCCTTGACCACAAGGGAGATTCTTCGGGCTTCCACGTTGAGATGGAGGGCGAAGGGTCCAGAATATCGTTTCAAATGTTTCTTCCAGGAAATCTGATGTGCATTGGCACTGCTCCCACTCTTATTCGAATCTGGTGGGCGTGATTACCTGCTAGGTCCCCTCCTATGGGTGGGACCCAGGAAGTGGGTGGATACACCCCCTTCCTTTGATCCAGGCCGCCCTGGCACGAGGGCTGGAGTGCCCCAGAACCGGTTTGGCCGGATTATGCAAGGGGCAGCCTTGTGCGCCCCAGGCAGTGTCTGGTTTCTTTCAAACCTCCCTGCTACAATACACTATCTCCTGTCTGGAGGGCGGTGACACCCTCCTGTGACAGGAAACCCTTTGTCCAGGACCCCCTTGACTGGGTTTCGGTCAGCTCCAGGGGTCCAGACATTTGTCTGTGGCAGAGGCATCCATTTTGTGGATCTTAAGGCCTTTGGAGAAATCAACCGCATTAAAGTGAAGTAACATGTCTTACCCCTCTAGAGGGGTGGAATGCCATCCCCGTCGCCAGAACTGGCGAGGGGATGGTATTCCAAAGCGTATGACACCTTACACGACATGTTTTGATAAAGCCAAACCAGAGTTGCTAAATAACCGCGAGGATTATAAGGCACTTAATAGTATATGGTATGGCATTATCCTGAAACAGCTTAGGGATTTGTTCCCGACGGCTGCAGACAGGCTCAGCTCATGCTAGAGCTCCATCTCACATAAAAACCATGCACCCAGCCTCCAGGATTGGTGAGGCCTGTCTATAGGAGTGGCTCACAGGTTTACATGTGTCCAGATATAGGTTTAGACATAGGTATACTATATCTAAGCAAGGGGTGTGTACACCACCTTACCCCAGCTGAGTGATCAGCCAGTTGTGTCAATTTAAGAACCAGCCAGGGGTGGCAAAAGATATGCTGCAGCCCCTGGTAGGCCTTAGTGGCTCCTGTGCCCTGTGCACCTATAGTGCATTCTACAGGGGCTGACAAGGAGTCCATTTCCAATTGGTATGTACCTAGGGTACATGGAATCCATTTTACAGAGAGAGCAGATGGCCTGGGGCCCTGATTAGCAGGGAACCAGGTCAACTAAGTCAAAAAACCAGCTAAACACAGGCAAAAAAATCTGGGGTAACCATAGTCAGGTAGCCACCTTCCTACATAACCCCCCCCCAAACGAAAGGAGATAAGGCTATCCTTGGCCAGGTAAGCCTATATTGCCTGAGTGGCCATATAAGGAAGTACCTGCACTAGCATGGGTACCCCCTGTCTCATGGTCCACTAAGCAGTCCCTCACCCTTTGGGTATTAGAGGGTCTCCACCATAGGGAATCACTACCTTGGGTGTGTTTATGCAAAGTTAAAGGCTGGTTTGGATGTGGAGTATTGAAGCGAGGCTCTACTAATTTAGGGCTTGGCTTCCTCCAATTATCTTCCACCATGTGTGCCTTTCTCTCTTTAACTGAGTTGCACTGTGCTCTCAGGGTCAACCTCTGGCTACCTAAAGCTGGAGGCTGGGTCCCTCTGTTTGGCTTGCTGGAGGGACAGTTCAGGTTTGGGCCCCTTGGGTCCCAGGTTTGGCTGTGCCCAACAGAATCCATCTGTGGGAGGTCCCTAACTGTTTTTAAGGGGGCTCCCTCAGGAGTTTTTAAAGTTTTCACCTTACTAGGGCTACTAGTTTTGGTGCACCTAATCTTTTGATGGGGGTGCTTTATTTGACAGGGGGCCCTCTGGGTCTCACTGTCCTTCTTGTCCTCTGCAGCCCTGGGCTGGCTAAGGCAAGGTAGAGAGGGGCAGGTTACCTGCTCCAGACTGGGTCCCACCTGAGAAGGGTCCACTGACATCAGAGGTTCTGTCAGGCTAGGCCCAACCACCTCTGGGGCAGTTCCTTCATCAGGGGTAAGATCAGTTCCCTGAGGAGGCTGATCCTGTCCTAAAGTCTGGTGAGGGGGAGATTTCTCTTCCTCCTCCATGCTCTCAGTTTGTGTGGAGTTATCCATCATTTCAGGTTTCACAACACACGTGTCAGTTTGAGTTTGGGCTGTGGCCATCACAGCCCCACCAACCTTTTCAGGAGGAGACTCAGTTTGGGTTTCTGCTGTTATCATAACAGCTTTGCTATTCTGTTCAGGAAGAGCTTTTGCTAAAGATGGGGCAGGGAGTATCTCCGCCCTACCAACCTTTTCAGGAAGGACATCTTGAATTGGGGCTGTAGCCATTACAGCCCCACTAACCTTTCCATTGGAATTTACCATTCTAGAATGGATTTCCTGTTCAACCCCAGCCCAGGCTGAGATTTCTAAATCATTACCCAGTAGACAGTCTACAGGCAAGTTTGGGGACACTGCCACTCTCTTTGGGCCAGTGACACCTCCCCAGCTGAGACTTACTACTGCCATGGGATGATTTGTTTGGATGCCATCAATGTTTATTACCTGGTATGTGGCACCAGGTAAAAGTTGCTTAGAGGGGACTATGCCATCAGCCACCATGGTGATGCTAGCCCCTGTGTCTCTAAAAGCTTCAACTCTTAAACCATTGATGATGGGTTCTTGTCTATACTTGCTCAAAGTATTTGGGCAAGCAGAGAAGTTGGCAAACCCCATGCCAGCCTCATAAACAAGATCATTGGGTGATGGGGACCTGGATAGGCCAGGGTCCACCTGATTTCCAAAAGTAAACCCACCCAGATTCCTGGGTGTGCTTCCACTTCCTGGGGGATTACTGCTGACAGTAACAGGAGGTGTTGAAGCTGGCTTTGGAGGTATATTTTCTTTATTGTTATTCTTGGGACAACAGCTGTCTGTTTTGTAATGCCCCACCTGTTTACAGGGATAACAATAGGGTTTTTTCTCAGTTGAAGAAGTGTCTTGGGACCCACCCCCATCCTTGGAGTTTTGGGGCCCTGGGGAAGTCTTTTCTTTACTTTTATCCCCACCCTTATCTTGAGGCTTGGTAGACTCCTTCTTCTGGTTACTGTCCTGATTCTTAGGCCTAATCCTGGTTCTGACCCATTTGTCTGCCTTCTTTCCCAATTCTTGGGGAGAGGTCAGATCAGAGTCTACCAGGTGCTGGTGTAAGAGCTGGTTCTGACAATTACTTAGGATCTGCTCCCTCATAATCAAATTATACAATCCTGTAAAGTCATGTACTTTGCTGCCATGTAGCCAACCCTCCAGAGCCTTAGTAGCACAATCTACAAAATCAGTCCAGTCCTGAGTCTGTGTCTTCTGGGTGTCTCTGAACTTGAACCTGTACTGTTCAGTGGTTAAGCCAAACCCATCTATCAGAACACTCTTCAGGACTTTGTAATTGTTTGCATCCTCATGTCTGACAGTGAGGAGCTTGTCCCTCCCTTTCTCTGAAAAGGAGTACCATAAGATTGCTGCCCACTGTTCCTCAGGAACCTGCTGTACCATGCAGGCTCTCTCAAGAGCAGTCATCCATTTGTGGATGTCATCCCCTTCTTTGAAGGGGGGCACAATCTTTGTCAGGTTTCTACTATCATAGGACCTGGGTTTCTCTTTAGGAATATTGCTGCCACCAGTGGCATCTAAGCCACACAATTTCTGCTCTCTTGCCAAGGCAAGTTTAGCTTGAGCTAAGGTAAGCTTAGCTTGACTCAGGGCTACCTCCTCTCTCTCTATCTGGAGTCTGACAGCCCTCATTCTAGCCCTATGCTCAGCTTTCTGAGAAGCACTCATGCCTCTCTCTGATTCTCTGGAGGCACTAGAAAGATGAGAGTCCCCTGAGGGAGATCTCA
The DNA here is from genome assembly GCF_964261635.1 of Lissotriton helveticus. Taxonomy (NCBI): domain Eukaryota; kingdom Metazoa; phylum Chordata; class Amphibia; order Caudata; family Salamandridae; genus Lissotriton; species Lissotriton helveticus. The sequence goes on along the minus strand of NW_027611658.1, from coordinate 1,340,546 downwards.
CTCTTCTGTTGCCTGGGAGAATCACATGTTGGGTTCTGGGGAGGTGCTGGCCCTCTCCATTCCCCAGTAGGTCCAAGTTGGCCTGGCTAAGCCTACCAACTGGAACCTGGCTACCCTGATCCTGTACTTCTAAGTCCCCATCTCAACGTGGAAGCCCGAAGAATCTCCCTTGTGGTCAAGGAGTGACCACCCTGCAGCAGCAGGCACCATCCAGCCCTCGACGTCTACTTGGTTGCAGTTCCCGCCGGAACTCGAGCGACTGAGATCGACGAGATCAAGCCTGCCCAGCTTCTAACAGCCCGATCCACAGTCCCTGCAAAGCTGAGACCCGTGGAGGCGACCGGAAGCGTGGGGCACGCCATCTTGAAGTGACCACGAGACGCTGACCGTGCAGCCCACGAGTGACCCTCGAAGCTGTACACCGGGGTTTGAGAAGCCCCCACCCTGAGCTACTCCTGAGCCGAAGTTCAGCCCTCCACACTCGACGAGTGCTGCGTGGGGCCCTTTGGCACGATTTGGCTCAACGCGTTGGCCCGGTCACTTGCCAGCTGGCTTGTGGTCCCTGTGCCGACGAACTACAAAAGAAGACTCATGATTCTGGTTGCTCCAGATCCACACCAGCTCCCCTGAAAGGGAGCCCCGACTCTGACCTTCCTGGTCCGAGTAAGACGCCATCTTCCAATCCCGCGTGGATTGCTCTTACCAAGGCTTGTTTGCTCCAAACCGGAAGCCGACTGCACCGACGGTGAGAGCCTGCGTGGGACAGATCGTGACCTGCTCCTGGACGTCGCAGATGCCCCAGAGCCCACGTGACAGCGAAGAGAAGCGCCTCGACGACCACCTGATTGCGCCCGACATTGCCTGGTTCCGTCCTGGTTCCACCCTGGTCACTGCTGAGTGACCCAGACTCTGTCCCCTCTGCTTTCAGGTACTCTACAACTTGAGTCCACCCTTGGACTCCACCGGACACTTCGTCTTCACCCTGCCTGCAGCCCTTTCAGCTTCAAGCACCAAGAGCCTGCGTGTCAAAACCCGACGCCACTTCGACCCTGTGCACCCACTTCCTGTGGGTGAGGTAACTTTGCTCCGCCGGTGTTCCCACACTGGTGCACACCTCTAGGGTCTGTGTGTTAAGTTTTGTTCCTCTAGGTTCAGCGGAAGTGTCCTTAAACTTTAACTATTTGACTTTTACGCACCATTGGTTAACATTGGTGCATGCGTGCGCTTTCCGCACATCTCCCGAATCCCGAGGGCCATTCCCGACTTCAGCATTGCTTGTCCTGACTGCTCCCAGCGATTCCCTAGGCCCTAGGCCTAACCACTGTTCGAGTGGCCTCTCTTATACCACTTGTTTAGTATATGGTTTGAGTGGCCCCCTGCCCTCATCCATAATTGTGCAACTTTGTATGTTTAAACAGTGCTTTTGATTTAACGCTTGTGCCCCTTTATTCATAAAGAATACTGGGGATTGTTTTTAGTAATAAACACATATATTTTTATAATATATACTTGTGTGGTGTCCTTTCATTTGGTATTACAGGATTGTATGTGGTAAAACAGCTCGCTTAACACGACCTCTTAAGTTAAGCCTTTAGGCTGCTTAGTCCATGCTACCCCTAGGATAGCTTGTCTAATAAGGTTGACTTACAACCAGACACCATAAGGGATTGTTTGGTCAGGTAGTAGGTGGTTCCAGAATTGGAAACATCCCCTACCAGGCCAACTTCTCACACTAGGGTACATGGAATCCATTTTACAGAGAGAGCAGATGGCCTGGGGCCCTGATTAGCAGGGAACCAGGTCAACTAAGTCAAAAAACCAGCTAAACACAGGCAAAAAATCTGGGGTAACCATAGTCAGGTAGCCACCTTCCTACAGTCCCCCAGGCTGTGCTTGGTCCCCCAGGCTATGCTTGGTCCCCCTGGTTGCTCTTGGTCCCCCAGGCTGTGCTTGGTCCCCCAGGCTGTGCTTGGTCCCCCTGGTTGCTCTTGGTCCCCCTGGCTGTGCTTGGTACCCCTGGCTGTGCTTGGTCCCCCAGGCTGCTTGGTCCCCCAGGCTGTGCTTGGTCCCCCTGGTTGCTCTTGGTCCCCAAGCTGTGCTTGGTCCCCCAGGCTGTGCTTGCTCCCCCTGGTTGCTCTTGGTCCCCCAGGCTGTGTTTGGTCCCCCAGGTTGTGCTTGGTCCCCCAGGCTGTGCTTGGTCCCCCTGGTTGCTCTTGGTCCCCCAGGCTGTGCTTGGTCCCCCAGGCTGTGCTTGGTCCACCTGGTTGCTCTTGGTCCCCCAGGCTGTGCTTGGTACCCCTGGCTGTGCTTGGTCCCCCTGGTTGCTCTTGGTCCCCCAGGCTGTGCTTGGTCCCCCAGGCTGTGCTTGGTCCCCCTGGATGCTCTTGGTCCCCCTGGCTATGCTTGGTCTCCCTGGTTCCTCTTGGTCCCCCTGGCTATGCTTGGTCCCCCAGGCTGTGCTTGGTCTCCCTGGTTGCTCTTGGTCCCCCTGGCTGTGCTTGGTACACCTGGCTGTGCTTGGTCCCCAGGCTGTGCTTGGTCCCCCAGGCTGTGCTTGGTCCCCCTGGTTGCTCTTGGTCCCCCAGGCTGTGCTTGGTCCCCCTGGTGCTCTTGGTCCCCCTGGCTGTGCTTGGTCCCCCTGGTTGCTCTTGGTCCCCCTGGCTGTGCTTGGTCCCCCTGGTTGCCCTTGGTCCCCCAGGCTGTGCTTGGTCCCCCAGGCTGTGCTTGGTCCCCCTGGTTGCTCTTGGTCCCCCAGGCTGTGCTTGGTCCCCCAGGCTGTGCTTGGTCCCCCTGGTTGCTCTTGTTCCCCCAGGCTGTGCTTGGTCCCCCAGGCTGTGCTTGGACCCCCTGGTTGCTCTTGGTCCTCCAGGCTGTGCTTGGTCCCCCAGGCTGTGCTTGGTCCCCCAGGCTGTGCTTGGTCCCCCTGGTTGCTCTTGGTCCTCCTGGCTGTGCTTGGTACCCCTGGCTGTGCTTGGTCCCCCTGGTTGCTCTTGGTCCCCCAGGCTGTGCTTGGTCCCTCTGGTTGCTCTTAGTCCCCCAGGCTGTGCTTGGTCCCCCAGGCTGTGCTTGTTCCCCCTGGTTGCTCCTGGTCCCCCAGGCTGTGCTTGGTCCCCCAGGCTGTGCTTGGCCCCCCTGGTTGCTCTTGGTCCCCCAGGCTGTGCTTGGTCCCCCAGGCTGTGCTTGGTCCCCCAGGCTGTGCTTGGTCCCCCTGGTTGCTCTTGGTCCCCCAGGCTGTGCTTGGTCCCCCAGGCTGTGCTTGGACCCCCTGGTTGCTCTTGGTCCCCCCAGGCTGTGCTTGGTCCCCCAGGCTGTGCTTGGTCCCCCAGGCTGTGCTTGGTCCCCCTGGTTGCTCCTGGTCCCCCTGGCTGTGCTTGGTCCCCCTGGCTGTGCTTGGTCCCCCTGGTTGCTCTTGGTCCCCCAGGCTGTGCTTGGTCCCCCAGGCTGTGCTTGGTCCCCCTGGTTGCTCTTGGTCCCCCAGGCTGTGCTTGGTCCCCCAGGCTGTGCTTGGTCCCCCTGGTTGCTCTTGGTCCCCCAGGCTGTGCTTGGTCCCACAGGCTGTGCTTGGTCCCCCAGGCTGTGCTTGGTCCCCCTGGTTGCTCTTGGTCCCCCAGGCTGTGCTTGGTCCCCCAGGCTGTGCTTGGTCCCCCTGGTTGCTCTTGGTCCCCAAGGCTGTGCTTGGTCCCCCAGGCTGTGCTTGGTCCCCAGGCTGTGCTTGGTCCCCCTGGTTGCTCTTGGTCCCCCTGGCTGTGCTTGGTACCCCTGGCTGTGCTTGGTCCCCCTGGTTGCTCTTGGTCCCCCAGGCTGTGCTTGGTCCCCCAGGCTGTGCTTGGTCCCCCAGGCTGTGCTTGGTCCCCCTGGTTGCTCTTGGTCCCCCAGGCTGTGCTTGGTCCCCCAGGCTGTGCTTGGTCCCCCTGGTTGCTCTTGGTCCCCCTGGCTGTGCGTGATACCCCTGGCTGTGCTTGGTCCCCCTGGTTGCTCTTGGTCCCCCAGGCTGTGCTTGGTCCCCCAGGCTGTGCTTGGTCCCCCTGGTTGCTCTTGGTCCCCCAGGCTGTGCTTGGTCCCCCAGGCTGTGCTTGGTCCCCCTGGTTGCTCTTGGTCCCCCTGGCTGTGCTTGGTCCCCCTGGTTGCTCTTGGTCCCCCAGGCTGTGCTTGGTCCCCCATGCTGTGCTTGGTCCCCCAGGCTGTGCTTGGTCCCCCAGGCTCTGCTTGGTCCCCCAGGCTCTGCTTGGTCCCCCTGGTTGCTCTTGGTCCTTCAGGCTGTGCTTGGTCCCCCAGGCTCTGCTTGGTCCCCCTGGTTGCTCTTGGTCCCCCAGGCTGTGCTTTGTCCCCCAGGCTGTCCTTGGTCCCCCTGGTTGCTCTTGGTCACCCAGGCTGTGCTTGGTCCCCCAGGCTGTGCTTGGTCCCCCAGGCTGTGCTTGGTCCCCCTGGTTGCTCTTGGTCCCCCAGGCTGTGCTTGGTCCCCCATGCTGTGCTTGGTCCCCCAGGCTGTGCTTGGTCCCCCAGGCTGTGCTTGGTCCCCCTGGTTGCTCTTGGTCCCCCAGGCTGTGCTTGGTCCCCCAGGCTGTGCTTGGTACCCCAGGCTGTGCTTGGTCCTCCTGGTTGCTCTTGGTCCCCCAGGCTGTGCTTGGTCCCCCAGGCTGTTCTTGGTCCCCCAGACTGTGCTTGGTCCCCCAGGCTGTGCTTGGTCCCCCAGGCTGTGCTTGGTCCCTCCGGTTGCTCTTGGTCCCCCAGGCTGTGCTTGGTCCCCCAGGCTGTGCTTGGTCCCCCTGGTTGCTCTTGGTCCCCCAGGCTGTGCTTGGTACCCCAGGCTCTGCTTGGTCCCCCAGGCTCTGCTTTGTCCCCCAGGCTCTGCTTGGTCCCCCTGGTTGCTCTTGGTCCCTCAGGCTGTGCTTGGTCCCCCAGGCTGTGATTGGTCCCCCGGGCTGTGCTTGGTCCCCCAGGCTGTGCTTGGTCCCCCTGGTTGCTCTTGGTCCCCCTGGCTGTGCATGGTACCCCTGGCTGTGCTTGGTCCCCCTGGTTGCTCTTGGTCCACCAGGCTGTGCTTGGTCCCCCAGGCTGTGCTTGGTCCCCCTGGTTGCTCTTGGTCCCCCAGGCTGTGCTTGGTCCCCCAGGCTGTGCTTGGTCCCCCAGGCTGTGCTTGGTACCCCTGGCTGTGCTTGGTCCCCCTGGTTGCTCTTGGTCCCCCAGGCTGTGCTTGGGTCCCCATGGTTGCTCCTGGTCCCCCAGGCTGTGCTTGGTCCCCCAGGCTGTGCTTGGTCCCCCAGCTGTGCTTGGTCCCCCTGGTTGCTCATGGTCCCCCAGGCTGTGCTTGGTCCCCCAGGCTGTGCTTGGTCCCCCAGGCTGTGCTTGGTCCCCCTGGTTGCTCTTGGTCCCCCAGGCTTGTGCTTGGTCCCCCAGGCTGTGCTTGGTCCCCCTGGTTGCTCTTGGTCCCCCAGGCTTGTGCTTGGTCCCTGTGAGAAGTTGGCCTGGTAGGGGATGTTTCCAATTCTGGAACCACCTACTACCTGACCAAACAATCCCCTTATGGTGTCTGGTTGTAAGTCAACCTTATTAGACAAGCTATCCTAGTGGTAGCATGGACTAAGCAGCCTAAAGGCTTAACTTAAGAGGTCGTGTTAAGCGAGCTGTTTTACCACATACAATCCTGTAATACCAAATGAAAGGACACCACACAAGTATATATTATAAAAATATATGTGTTTATTACTAAAAACAATCCCCAGTATTCTTTATGAATAAAGGGGCACAAGCGTTAAATCAAAAGCACTGTTTAAACATACAAAGTTGCACAATTATGGATGAGGGCAGGGGGCCACTCAAACCATATACTAAACAAGTGGTATAAGAGAGGCCACTCGAACAGTGGTTAGGCCTAGGGCCTAGGGAATCGCTGGGAGCAGTCAGGACAAGCAATGCTGAAGTCGGGAAAGGCCCTCGGGATTCGGGAGATGTGCGGAAAGCGCACGCATGCACCAATGTTAACCAATGGTGCGTAAAAGTCAAATAGTTAAAGTTTAAGGACACTTCCGCTGAACCTAGAGGAACAAAACTTAACACACAGACCCTAGAGGTGTGCACCAGTGTGGGAACACCGGCGGAGCAAAGTTACCTCACCCACAGGAAGTGGGTGCACAGGGTCGAAGTGGCGTCGGGTTTTGACACGCAGGCTCTTGGTGCTTGAAGCTGAAAGGGCTGCAGGCAGGGTGAAGACGAAGTGTCCGGTGGAGTCCAAGGGTGGACTCAAGTTGTAGAGTACCTGAAAGCAGAAGGGACAGAGTCTGGGTCACTCAGCAGTGACCAGGGTGGAACCAGGACGGAACCAGGCAATGTCGGGCGCAATCAGGTGGTCGTCGAGGCGCTTCTCTTCGCTGTCACGTGGGCTCTGGGGCATCTGCGACGTCCAGGAGCAGGTCACGATCTGTCCCACGCAGGCTCTCACCGTCGGTGCAGTCGGCTTCCGGTTTGGAGCAAACAAGCCTTGGTAAGAGCAATCCACGCGGGATTGGAAGATGGCGTCTCACTCGGACCAGGAAGGTCAGAGTCGGGGCTCCCTTTCAGGGGAGCTGGTGTGGATCTGGAGCAACCAGAATCACGAGTCTTCTTTTGTAGTTCGTCGGCACAGGGACCACAAGCCAGCTGGCAAGTGACCGGGCCAACGCGTTGAGCCAAATCGTGCCAAAGGGCCCCACGCAGCACTCGTCGAGTGTGGAGGGCTGAACTTCGGCTCAGGAGTAGCTCAGGGTGGGGGCTTCTCAAACCCCGGTGTACAGCTTCGAGGGTCACTCGTGGGCTGCACGGTCAGCGTCTCGTGGTCACTTCAAGATGGCGTGCCCCACGCTTCCGGTCGCCTCCACGGGTCTCAGCTTTGCAGGGACTGTGGATCGGGCTGTTAGAAGCTGGGCAGGCTTGATCTCGTCGATCTCAGTCGCTCGAGTTCCGGCGGGAACTGCAACTAAGTAGACGTCGAGGGCTGGATGGTGCCTGCTGCTGCAGGGTGGTCACTCCTTGACCACAAGGGAGATTCTTCGGGCTTCCACGTTGAGATGGAGGGCGAAGGGTCCAGAATATCATTTCAAATGTTTCTTCCAGGAAATCTGATGTGCATTGGCACTGCTCCCACTCTTATTCGAATCTGGTGGGCGTGATTACCTGCTAGGTCCCCTCCTATGGGTGGGACCCAGGAAGTGGGTGGATACACCCCCTTCCTTTGATCCAGGCCGCCCTGGCACGAGGGCTGGAGTGCCCCAGAACCGGTTTGGCCGGATTATGCAAGGGGCAGCCTTGTGCGCCCCAGGCAGTGTCTGGTTTCTTTCAAACCTCCCTGCTACAATACACTATCTCCTGTCTGGAGGGCGGTGACACCCTCCTGTGACAGGAAACCCTTTGTCCAGGACCCCCTTGACTGGGTTTCGGTCAGCTCCAGGGGTCCAGACATTTGTCTGTGGCAGAGGCATCCATTTTGTGGATCTTAAGGCCTTTGGAGAAATCAACCGCATTAAAGTGAAGTAACATGTCTTACCCCTCTAGAGGGGTGGAATGCCATCCCCGTCGCCAGAACTGGCGAGGGGATGGTATTCCAAAGCGTATGACACCTTACACGACATGTTTTGATAAAGCCAAACCAGAGTTGCTAAATAACCGCGAGGATTATAAGGCACTTAATAGTATATGGTATGGCATTATCCTGAAACAGCTTAGGGATTTGTTCCCGACGGCTGCAGACAGGCTCAGCTCATGCTAGAGCTCCATCTCACATAAAAACCATGCACCCAGCCTCCAGGATTGGTGAGGCCTGTCTATAGGAGTGGCTCACAGGTTTACATGTGTCCAGATATAGGTTTAGACATAGGTATACTATATCTAAGCAAGGGGTGTGTACACCACCTTACCCCAGCTGAGTGATCAGCCAGTTGTGTCAATTTAAGAACCAGCCAGGGGTGGCAAAAGATATGCTGCAGCCCCTGGTAGGCCTTAGTGGCCCCTATGCCCTGTGCACCTATAGTGCATTCTACAGGGGCTGACAAGGAGTCCATTTCCAATTGGTATGTACCTAGGGTACATGGAATCCATTTTACAGAGAGAGCAGATGGCCTGGGGCCCTGATTAGCAGGGAACCAGGTCAACTAAGTCAAAAAACCAGCTAAACACAGGCAAAAAATCTGGGGTAACCATAGTCAGGTAGCCACCTTCCTACATAACCCCCCCCCAAACGAAAGGAGATAAGGCTATCCTTGGCCAGGTAAGCCTATATTGCCTGAGTGGCCATATAAGGAAGTACCTGCACTAGCATGGGTACCCCCTGTCTCATGGTCCACTAAGCAGTCCCTCACCCCTTGGGTATTAGAGGGTCTCCACCATAGGGAATCACTACCTTGGGTGTGTTTATGCAAAGTTGAAGGCTGGTTTGGATATGGAGTATTGAAGTTAGGCTCTACTAAGTTAGGGCTTGGCTTCCTCCAATTATCTTCCACCAGGTGTGCCTTTCTTTCTTTAACTGAGTTGCACTGTGCTCTCAGGGTCAGCCTCTGGCTACCTAAAGCTGGAGGCTGGGTCCCTCTGTTTGGCTTGCTGGAGGGACAGTTCAGGTTTGGGCCCCTTGGGTCCCAGGTTTGGCTGTGCCCAACAGAATCCATCTGTGGGAGGTCCCTAACTGTTTTTAAGGGGGCTCCCTCAGGAGTTTTTAAAGTTTTCACCTTACTAGGGCTACTAGTTTTGGTGCACCTAATCTTTTGATGGGGGTGCTTTATTTGACAGGGGGCCCTCTGGGTCTCACTGTCCTTCTTGTCCTCTGCAGCCCTGGGCTGGCTAAGGCAAGGTAGAGAGGGGCAGGTTACCTGCTCCAGACTGGGTCCCACCTGAGAAGGTTCCACTGACATCAGAGGTTCTGTCAGGCTAGGCCCAACCACCTCTGGGGCAGTTCCTTCATCAGGGGTAAGATCAGTTCCCTGAGGAGGCTGATCCTGTCCTAAAGTCTGGTGAGGGGGAGATTTCTCTTCCTCCTCCATGCTCTCAGTTTGTGTGGAGTTATCCATCATTTCAGGTTTCACAACACACGTGTCAGTTTGAGTTTGGGCTGTGGCCATCACAGCCCCACCAACCTTTTCAGGAGGAGACTCAGTTTGGGTTTCTGCTGTTATCATAACAGCTTTGCTATTCTGTTCAGGAAGAGCTTTTGCTAAAGATGGGGCAGAGAGTTTCTCAGCCCTACCAACCTTTTCAGGAAGGACATCTTGAATTGGGGCTGTAGCCATTACAGCCCCACTAACCTTTCCATTGGAATGCACCATTCTAGAATGGGTTTCCTGTTCAACCTCAGCCCAGGCTGAGATCTCCAAATCATTACCAAGTAGGCAGTCTACAGGCAAGTTTGGTGACACTGCCACTCTCTTTGGGCCAATGACACCTCCCCAGCTGAGACTTACTACTGCCATGGGATGATTTGTTTGGATTCCATCAATGTTTGTAACCTGGTATGTGGCCCCAGGTAAAAGTTGCTTAGAGGGGACTAGGCCATCAGCCACCATGGTGATGCTAGCCCCTGTGTCTCTAAAAGCCTCAACTTTCAAACCATTGATGATGGGTTCTTGTCTATACTTGCTCAAAGTATTTGGGCAAGCAGAGAAGTTGGCAAACCCCATGCCAACCTCATAAACAAGATCATTGGGTGATGGGGACCTGGATAGGCCAGGGTCCACCTGATTTCCAAAAGTAAACCCACCCAGATTCCTGGGTGTGCTTCCACTTCCTGGGGGATTACTGCTGACAGTAACAGGAGGTGTTGAAGCTGGTTTTGGAGGTATATTTTCTTTATTGTTATTCTTGGGACAACAGTTGTCTGTTTTGTAATGCCCCACCTGTTTACAGGCATAACAATAAGGCTTTTTCTCAGTTGAAGAAGTGTCTTGGGACCCACCCCCATCCTTGGAGTTTTGGGGCCCTGGGGAAGTCTTTTCTTTATTTTTATCCCCACCCTTATCTTGAGGCTTGGTAGACTCCTTCTTCTGGTTACTGTCCTGATTCTTAGGCCTAATCCTGGTTCTGACCCATTTGTCTGCCTTCTTTCCCAATTCTTGGGGAGAGGTCAGATCAGAGTCTACCAGGTGCTGGTGTAAGAGCTGGTTCTGACAATTACTTAGGATCTGCTCCCTCATAATCAAATTATACAATCCTGTAAAGTCATGTACTTTGCTGCCATGTAGCCAACCCTCCAGAGCCTTAGTAGCACAATCTACAAAATCAGTCCAGTCCTGAGTCTGTGTCTTCTGGGTATCTCTGAACTTCAACCTGTACTGTTCAGTGGTTAAGCCAAACCCATCTATCAGAACACTCTTCAGGACTTTGTAATTGTTTGCATCCTCATGTCTAACAGTGAGGAGCTTGTCTCTCCCTTTCTCTGAAAAGGAGTACCATAAGATTGCTGCCCACTGTTCCTCAGGAACCTGCTGTACCATGCAGGCTCTCTCAAGAGCAGTCATCCATTTGTGGATGTCATCCCCTTCCTTGTAGGGGGGCACAATCTTTGTCAGGTTTCTACTATCATAGGACCTGGGTTTCTCTTTAGGAATATTGCTGCCACCAGTGGCACCTAAGCCACACAATTTTTGCTCTCTTGCCAAGGCAAGTCTAGCTTGAGCCAAGGCTACCTCCTCCCTCTCTATCTGGAGTTTGACAGCCCTCATTCTGGCCCTATGTTCTAGCTTTTGAGAAGCACCCATGCTTCTCTGTGATTCTCTGGAGGCACTAGAAATATGAGAGTCCCCTGAGGGAGATCTCACTCTTCTGTTGCCTGGGAGAATAACATGTTGGGTTCTGGGGAGGTGCTGGCCCTCTCCATTCCCCAGTAGGTCCAAGTTGGCCTGGCTAAGCCTACCAACTGGAACCTGGCTACCCTGATCCTGTACTTCTAAGTCCTCAACCTCTGAGTCCTCATCCAGGTCATCATCATCCTCCTCTTCAGGGGGATCAACTGCAGGGGGGTTCCCTCCAGTTCCTGTATCTAGGGAAGCTGCTTTTGCCCTCTCTAAGTCATCCTGTTCTAGGAGTCCTATCAGGATTAGGCAGGTGGGGCTTCTGCCCCTTTTTAACCCTCTTGCTTTGCACAAGACAATCAAGTCTCTGCGGGTTAGTTTGTCATATCCAGAAGTTGCCTGGGTAGGGTCAACTGTCACAGGACTAGACCCTGAGGCCTTTCCTGTGTCGGACATGGTTACTAGTGAGGTGTAAGTGGTGCACTTACCTACACTAAGTGTTTTCCTACTGGACCTTGCTAGTGAGTTGTAGTCAGGGGTGTGCTACTCCCTTCAACCTACAACTACTAAGTTCAGTAGAACTTAATATGCTAAGCTTTTGATTTTATATGTACCTAGAGGTACTTGATGTGATCTTTCAATTTGATATAAAGATTGCAATGGTAAAACAACAGCAAGCTCAAATCCGCACCGCTGCTCACCAATGTGAGAAGTTGGCCTGGTAGGGGATGTTTCCAATTCTGGAACCACCTACTACCTGACCAAACAATCCCCTTATGGTGTCTGGTTGTAAGTCAACCTTATTAGACAAGCTATCCTAGTGGTAGCATGGACTAAGCAGCCTAAAGGCTTAACTTAAGAGGTCGTGTTAAGCGAGCTGTTTTACCACATACAATCCTGTAATACCAAATGAAAGGACACCACACAAGTATATATTATAAAAATATATGTGTTTATTACTAAAAACAATCCCCAGTATTCTTTATGAATAAAGGGGCACAAGCGTTAAATCAAAAGCACTGTTTAAACATACAAAGTTGCACAATTATGGATGAGGGCAGGGGGCCACTCAAACCATATACTAAACAAGTGGTATAAGAGAGGCCACTCGAACAGTGGTTAGGCCTAGGGCCTAGGGAATCGCTGGGAGCAGTCAGGACAAGCAATGCTGAAGTCGGGAAAGGCCCTCGGGATTCGGGAGATGTGCGGAAAGCGCACGCATGCACCAATGTTAACCAATGGTGCGTAAAAGTCAAATAGTTAAAGTTTAAGGACACTTCCGCTGAACCTAGAGGAACAAAACTTAACACACAGACCCTAGAGGTGTGCACCAGTGTGGGAACACCGGCGGAGCAAAGTTACCTCACCCACAGGAAGTGGGTGCACAGGGTCGAAGTGGCGTCGGGTTTTGACACGCAGGCTCTTGGTGCTTGAAGCTGAAAGGGCTGCAGGCAGGGTGAAGACGAAGTGTCCGGTGGAGTCCAAGGGTGGACTCAAGTTGTAGAGTACCTGAAAGCAGAAGGGACAGAGTCTGGGTCACTCAGCAGTGACCAGGGTGGAACCAGGACGGAACCAGGCAATGTCGGGCGCAATCAGGTGGTCGTCGAGGCGCTTCTCTTCGCTGTCACGTGGGCTCTGGGGCATCTGCGACGTCCAGGAGCAGGTCACGATCTGTCCCACGCAGGCTCTCACCGTCGGTGCAGTCGGCTTCCGGTTTGGAGCAAACAAGCCTTGGTAAGAGCAATCCACGCGGGATTGGAAGATGGCGTCTCACTCGGACCAGGAAGGTCAGAGTCGGGGCTCCCTTTCAGGGGAGCTGGTGTGGATCTGGAGCAACCAGAATCACGAGTCTTCTTTTGTAGTTCGTCGGCACAGGGACCACAAGCCAGCTGGCAAGTGACCGGGCCAACGCGTTGAGCCAAATCGTGCCAAAGGGCCCCACGCAGCACTCGTCGAGTGTGGAGGGCTGAACTTCGGCTCAGGAGTAGCTCAGGGTGGGGGCTTCTCAAACCCCGGTGTACAGCTTCGAGGGTCACTCGTGGGCTGCACGGTCAGCGTCTCGTGGTCACTTCAAGATGGCGTGCCCCACGCTTCCGGTCGCCTCCACGGGTCTCAGCTTTGCAGGGACTGTGGATCGGGCTGTTAGAAGCTGGGCAGGCTTGATCTCGTCGATCTCAGTCGCTCGAGTTCCGGCGGGAACTGCAACTAAGTAGACGTCGAGGGCTGGATGGTGCCTGCTGCTGCAGGGTGGTCACTCCTTGACCACAAGGGAGATTCTTCGGGCTTCCACGTTGAGATGGAGGGCGAAGGGTCCAGAATATCGTTTCAAATGTTTCTTCCAGGAAATCTGATGTGCATTGGCACTGCTCCCACTCTTATTCGAATCTGGTGGGCGTGATTACCTGCTAGGTCCCCTCCTATGGGTGGGACCCAGGAAGTGGGTGGATACACCCCCTTCCTTTGATCCAGGCCGCCCTGGCACGAGGGCTGGAGTGCCCCAGAACCGGTTTGGCCGGATTATGCAAGGGGCAGCCTTGTGCGCCCCAGGCAGTGTCTGGTTTCTTTCAAACCTCCCTGCTACAATACACTATCTCCTGTCTGGAGGGCGGTGACACCCTCCTGTGACAGGAAACCCTTTGTCCAGGACCCCCTTGACTGGGTTTCGGTCAGCTCCAGGGGTCCAGACATTTGTCTGTGGCAGAGGCATCCATTTTGTGGATCTTAAGGCCTTTGGAGAAATCAACCGCATTAAAGTGAAGTAACATGTCTTACCCCTCTAGAGGGGTGGAATGCCATCCCCGTCGCCAGAACTGGCGAGGGGATGGTATTCCAAAGCGTATGACACCTTACACGACATGTTTTGATAAAGCCAAACCAGAGTTGCTAAATAACCGCGAGGATTATAAGGCACTTAATAGTATATGGTATGGCATTATCCTGAAACAGCTTAGGGATTTGTTCCCGACGGCTGCAGACAGGCTCAGCTCATGCTAGAGCTCCATCTCACATAAAAACCATGCACCCAGCCTCCAGGATTGGTGAGGCCTGTCTATAGGAGTGGCTCACAGGTTTACATGTGTCCAGATATAGGTTTAGACATAGGTATACTATATCTAAGCAAGGGGTGTGTACACCACCTTACCCCAGCTGAGTGATCAGCCAGTTGTGTCAATTTAAGAACCAGCCAGGGGTGGCAAAAGATATGCTGCAGCCCCTGGTAGGCCTTAGTGGCCCCTATGCCCTGTGCACCTATAGTGCATTCTACAGGGGCTGACAAGGAGTCCATTTCCAATTGGTATGTACCTAGGGTACATGGAATCCATTTTACAGAGAGAGCAGATGGCCTGGGGCCCTGATTAGCAGGGAACCAGGTCAACTAAGTCAAAAAACCAGCTAAACACAGGCAAAAAATCTGGGGTAACCATAGTCAGGTAGCCACCTTCCTACAGTCCCCCAGGCTGTGCTTGGTCCCCCTGGTTGCTCTTGGTCCCCCAGGCTGTGCTTTGTCCCCCAGGCTGTGCTTGGTCCCCCAGGCTGTGCTTGGTCCCCAGGCTGTGCTTGGTCCCCCTGGTTGCTCTTGGTCCCCCTGGCTGTGCTTGGTACCCCTGGCTGTGCTTGGTCCCCCTGGTTGCTCTTGGTCCCCCAGGCTGTGCTTGGTCCCCCAGGCTGTGCTTGGTCCCCCTAGTTGCTCTTAGTCCCCCAGGCTGTGCTTGGTACCCCAGGCTGTGCTTGGTCCCCCAGGCTCTGCTTGGTCCCCCTGGTTGCTCTTGGTCCCCCAGGGTGTGCTTGGTCCCCCAGACTGTGCTTGGTCCCCCAGGCTGTGCTTGGTCCCCCTTGTTGCTCTTGGTCCCCCAGGCTGTGCTTGGTCCCCCAGGCTGTGCTTGGTCCCCCTGGTTGCTCTTGGTCCCCCTGGCTGTGCGTGATACCCCTGGCTGTGCTTGGTCCCCCTGGTTGCTCTTGGTCCCCCAGGCTGTGCTTGGTCCCCCAGGCTGTGCTTGGTCCCCCTGGTTGCTCTTGGTCCCCCAGGCTGTGCTTGGTCCCCCAGGCTGTGCTTGGTCCCCCAGGCTGTGCTTGGTCCCACTGGTTGCTCTTGGTCCCCCAGGCTGTGCTTGGTACCCCGGCAGTGCTTGGTCCCCCTGGTTGCTCTTGGTCCCCCAGCCTGTGCTTGGTCCCCCAGGCTGTGTTTGGTCCCCCTGGTTGCTCTTGGTCCCCCTGGCTGTGCTTGGTCCCCCTGGTTGCTCTTGGTCCCCCAGGCTGTGCTTGGTCCCCCAGGCTGTGCTTGGTCCCCCTGGTTGCTCTTGGTCCCCCAGGCTGTGCTAGGTCCCCCAGGCTGTGCTTGGACCCCCAGGCTCTGCTTGGTCCCCCAGGCTCTGCTTGGTCCCCCTGGTTGCTCTTGGTCCTTCAGGCTGTGCTTGGTCCCCCAGGCTGTGCTTGGTCCCCCTGGTTGCTCTTGGTCCCCCAGGCTGTGCTTGGTCCCCCAGGCTGTGCTTGGTCCCCCTGGTTGCTCTTGGTCCCCCAGGCTGTGCTTGGTCCCCATGGCTGTGCTTGGTCCCCCAGGCTGTGCTTGGTCCCCCTGGTTGCTTTTGGTCCCCCAGGCTGTGCTTGGTCCCCCATGCTGTGCTTGGTCCCCCAGGCTGTGCTTGGTCCCCCAGGCTGTGCTTGGTCCCCCTGGTTGCTCTTGGCCCCCCAGGCTGTGCTTGGTCCCCCAGGCTGTGCTTGGTACCCCAGGCTGTGCTTGGTCCTCCTGGTTGCTCTTGGTCCCCCAGGCTGTGCTTGGTCCCCCAGGCTGTTCTTGGTCCCCCAGGCTGTGCTTGGTCCCCCAGGCTGTGCTTGGTCCCCCAGGCTGTGCTTGGTCCCTCCAGTTGCTCTTGGTCTCCCAGGCTGTGCTTGGTCCCCCAGGCTGTGCTTGGTCCCCCAGGCTGTGCTTGGTCCCCCAGGCTGTGCTTGGTCCCCCTGGTTGCTCTTGGTCCCCCAGGCTGTGCTTGGTCCCCCTGGTTGCTCTTGGTCCCCCTGGCTGTGCTTGGTACCCCTGGCTGTGCTTGGTCCCCCTGGTTGCTCTTGGTACCCCCGGCTGTGCTTGGTCCCCCAGGCTGTGCTTGGTCCCCCTGGTTGCTCTTGGTCCCCCAGGCTGTGCTTGGTACCCCAGGCTGTGCTTGGTCCCCCAGGCTCTGCTTGGTCCCCCAGGCTCTGCTTGGTCCCCCTGGTTGCTCTTGGTCCCTCAGGCTGTGCTTGGTCCCCCAGGCTGTGCTTGGTCCCCCGGGCTGTGCTTGGTCCCCCAGGCTGTGCTTGGTCCCCCTGGTTGCTCTTGGTCCCCCTGGCTGTGCATGGTACCCCTGGCTGTGCTTGGTCCCCCTGGTTGCTCTTGGTCCCCCAGGCTGTGTGTGAGAAGTTGGCCTGATAGGTGATGTTTCCAATTCTGGAACCACCTATTATCAGACCAAACAATCCCTTATGGTGTCTGGTTGTAAGTCAACCTTATTAGACAAGCTATCCTAGGGGTAGCATGGACTAAGCAGCCTAAAGGCTTAACTTAAGAGGTCGTGTTAAGCGAGCTGTTTTACCACATACAATCCTGTAATATCAAATGAAAGGACACCACACAAGTATATATTATAAAAATATATGTGTTTATTACTAAAAACAATCCCCAGTATTCTTTATGAATAAAGGGGCACAAGCGTTAAATCAAAAGCACTGTTTAAACATACAAGTTGCACAATTATGGATGAGGGCGGGTGGCCACTCAAACCATATACTAAACAAGTGGTATAAGAGATGCCACTCGAGCAGTGGTTAGGCCTAGGGCCTAGGGAATCGCTGGGAGCAGTCAGGACAAGCAATGCTACACAGGCAGTTCTCCTGTATGATGTGGACATTGAGTTGCCCACTGCAGTAAGCCCCAGTAACCTGGGCAAATACAGACAGACTCCCTTAATTAATGAGAAACTGGCTCAAGCTTACAGGGACACATGTGCCAGTGTCACAATGGTGACACCTGACTTTGTGGACCCTGGACAGATTGTACTAGGTGAGAGCTACCAAGTAACCAATGCAAGCAACTCCACTACTTCCCATAGTGTGGCAGTTGTGAACTTCTCCTGGGGAGGGGTTGATGGCCTAAAGAAGGTTGTGGTGAGTGCAGACCTACCAGTAGACTGTCTGTTAGGCAATGACCTTGAAAGCTCAGCATGGTCAGAAGTGGAGTACAGGACTCATGCAGAAATGCTAGGGATTTCAGAGCATGTCCTTGCCATGACAAGGGCTCAGGCTAAGAAGTGCCTTCCTGAACCAGTGGTGGATCTTGAAACAATAGACCAGCCACAACCCAAGAGAAGGAGCAAGAGAGGAAAGGCTCAGCCTTCCACCTTGCCCCAGGTTGAGGATCAGGTTTCAGAGGAAACTGATTCTGCAGTCCAAGAGGAGACTGTCTCTGAGGAGCTTGAACCTGACCAGGTTGAGTTTCTGGGGACAGAGGGACCCTCAAGGGCAGACCTGAGGCAGGCTCAATTAGATTGCCCTTCCCTTGAACCCCTCAGACAGCAGGCTGCTGCTGAGGCTGCTGGGGATGCCCAAGGTACCCATACTGTGTATTGGGATGATGGACTCCTTTACTCAGAGGCTAGAGCCCCCAAGCCTGGCATGACCAGGAGGTTGGTTATACCTCTGCAGTTTAGGGGGTTCCTCCTTACCTTGGCCCATGATATTCCCCTTGCAGGACACTTAGGCCAGAACAAGACGTGGGACAGGCTTGTTTCACACTTTCACTGGCCTCACATGTCAGAGGATGTCAAGGAGTTTTGTCGCTCCTGTGTCACTTGCCAAGCCAGTGGTAAGTCAGGTGGCACAACAAAGGCCCCCCTAATACCACTACCTGTGGTGGGAGTTCCCTTTGAAAGAGTTGGAATTGATATTGTGGGTCCAATGGACCCCCAAACAGCATCTGGGAACAGATTCATACTGGTGGTAGTGGATCATGCCACCAGGTATCCAGAGGCTATTCCCCTAAGGACCACCACAGCCCCTGTGGTGGCAAAGGCCCTCATTGCAGTTTTCTCAAGAGTGGGCTTTCCTAAGGAGGTACTATCAGATAGAGGCACGAATTTTATGTCTAGCTATCTGTAGGAGAGTAGGGTCTGCTATCCTATGGTCACCCCAAATTTTTGCTTTTTGCTTCACTGGTTTTCGACTACTGAGGCTGTGGGCCTGCTGATCAGACCCCCAGCCTGCTGTTCTCTCACTAAATTAATGACACATGTGCTATAGGCACATACCAATTGGAAATGGACTCCTTGTCAGCCCCTGTAGAATGCACTATAGGTGCACAGGGCACAGGAGCCACTAAGGCCTACCAGGGGCTGCAGCATATCTTTTGCCACCCCTGGCTGGTTCTTAAATTGACACAACTGGCTGATCACTCAGCTGGGGTAAGGTGGTGTACACACCCCTTGCTTAGATATAGTATACCTATGTCTAAACCTATATCTGGACACATGTAAACCTGTGAGCCACTCCTATAGACAGGCCTCACCAATCCTGGAGGCTGGGTGCATGGTTTTTATGTGAGATGGAGCTCTAGCGTGAGCTGAGCCTGTCTGCAGCCGTCGGGAACAAATCCCTAAGCTGTTTCAGGATAATGCCATACCATATACTATTAAGTGCCTTATAATCCTCGCGGTTATTTAGCAACTCTGGTTTGGCTTTATCAAAACATGTCGTGTAAGGTGTCATACGCTTTGGAATACCATCCCCTCGCCAGTTCTGGCGACGGGGATGGCATTCCACCCCTCTAGAGGGGTAAGACATGTTACTTCACTTTAATGCGGTTGATTTCTCCAAAGGCCTTAAGATCCACAAAATGGATGCCTCTGCCACAGACAAATGTCTGGACCCCTGGAGCTGACCGAAACCCAGTCAAGGGGGTCCTGGACAAAGGGTTTCCTGTCACAGGAGGGTGTCACCGCCCTCCAGACAGGAGATAGTGTATTGTAGCAGGGAGGTTTGAAAGAAACCAGACACTGCCTGGGGCGCACAAGGCTGCCCCTTGCATAATCCGGCCAAACCGGTTCTGGGGCACTCCAGCCCTCGTGCCAGGGCGGCCTGGATCAAAGGAAGGGGGTGTATCCACCCACTTCCTGGGTCCCACCCATAGGAGGGGACCTAGCAGGTAATCACGCCCACCAGATTCGAATAA
The DNA here is from genome assembly GCF_964261635.1 of Lissotriton helveticus. Taxonomy (NCBI): domain Eukaryota; kingdom Metazoa; phylum Chordata; class Amphibia; order Caudata; family Salamandridae; genus Lissotriton; species Lissotriton helveticus. The sequence continues at coordinate 1,321,607 of NW_027611658.1, read as the reverse complement.
GAGTGGGAGCAGTGCCAATGCACATCAGATTTCCTGGAAGAAACATTTGAAACGATATTCTGGACCCTTCGCCCTCCATCTCAACGTGGAAGCCCGAAGAATCTCCCTTGTGGTCAAGGAGTGACCACCCTGCAGCAGCAGGCACCATCCAGCCCTCGACGTCTACTTAGTTGCAGTTCCCGCCGGAACTCGAGCAACTGAGATCGACGAGATCAAGCCTGCCCAGCTTCTAACAGCCCGATCCACAGTCCATGCAAAGCTGAGACCCGTGGAGGCGACCGGAAGCGTGGGGCACGCCATCTTGAAGTGACCACGAGACGCTGACCGTGCAGCCCACGAGTGACCCTCGAAGCTGTACACCGGGGTTTGAGAAGCCCCCACCCTGAGCTACTCCTGAGCCGAAGTTCAGCCCTCCACACTCGACGAGTGCTGCGTGGGGCCCTTTGGCACGATTTGGCTCAACGCGTTGGCCCGGTCACTTGCCAGCTGGCTTGTGGTCCCTGTGCCGACGAACTACCAAAGAAGACTCGTGAATCTGGTTGCTCCAGATCCACACCAGCTCCCCTGAAAAGGAGCCCCGACTCTGACCTTCCTGGTCCGAGTGAGACGCCATCTTCCAATCCCGCGTGGATTGCTCTTACCAAGGCTTGTTTGCTCCAAACCGGAAGCCGACTGCACCGACGGTGAGAGCCTGCGTGGGACAGATCGTGACCTGCTCCTGGACGTCGCAGATGCCCCAGAGCCCACGTGACAGCGAAGAGAAGCGCCTCGACGACCACCTGATTGCGCCCGACATTGCCTGGTTCCGTCCTGGTTCCACCCTGGTCACTGCTGAGTGACCCAGACTCTGTCCCCTCTGCTTTCAGGTACTCTACAACTTGAGTCCACCCTTGGACTCCACCGGACACTTCGTCTTCACCCTGCCTGCAGCCCTTTCAGCTTCAAGCACCAAGAGCCTGCGTGTCAAAACCCGACGCCACTTCGACCCTGTGCACCCACTTCCTGTGGGTGAGGTAACTTTGCTCCGCCGGTGTTCCCACACTGGTGCACACCTCTAGGGTCTGTGTGTTAAGTTTTGTTCCTCTAGGTTCAGCGGAAGTGTCCTTAAACTTTAACTATTTGACTTTTACGCACCATTGGTTAACATTGGTGCATGCGTGCGCTTTCCGCACATCTCCCGAATCCCGAGGGCCATTCCCGACTTCAGCATTGCTTGTCCTGACTGCTCCCAGCGATTCCCTAGGCCCTAGGCCTAACCACTGTTCGAGTGGCCTCTCTTATACCACTTGTTTAGTATATGGTTTGAGTGGCCCCCTGCCCTCATCCATAATTGTGCAACTTTGTATGTTTAAACAGTGCTCTTGATTTAACGCTTGTGCCCCTTTATTCATAAAGAATACTGGGGATTGTTTTTAGTAATAAACACATATATTTTTATAATATATACTTGTGTGGTGTCCTTTCATTTGGTATTACAGGATTGTATGTGGTAAAACAGCTCGCTTAACACGACCTCTTAAGTTAAGCCTTTAGGCTGCTTAGTCCATGCTACCCCTAGGATAGCTTGTCTAATAAGGTTGACTTACAACCAGACACCATAAGGGGATTGTTTGGTCAGGTAGTAGGTGGTTCCAGAATTGGAAACATCCCCTACCAGGCCAACTTCTCACATTGGTGAGCAGCGGTGCGGATTTGAGCTTGCTGTTGTTTTACCATTGCAATCTTTATATCAAATTGAAAGATCACATCAAGTACCTCTAGGTACATATAAAATCAAAAGCTTAGCATATTAAGTTCTACTGAACTTAGTAGTTGTAGGTTGAAGGGAGTAGCACACCCCTGACTACAACTCACTAGCAAGGTCCAGTAGGAAAACACTTAGTGTAGGTAAGTGCACCACTTACACCTCACTAGTAACCATGTCTGACACAGGAAAAGCCTCAGGGTCTGCTCCTGTGACAGTTGACCCTACCCAGGCAACTTTTGGATATGACAAACTAACCCGCAGAGACTTGATTGCCTTGTGCAAAGCAAGAGGGTTAAAAAGGGGCAGAAGCCCCACCTGCCTAATCCTGGTAGAAATCCTAGAACAGGATGACTTAGAGAAGGCAAAAGCAGCTTCCCTAGATACAGGAACTGGAGGGAACCCCCCTGTAGTTGATCCCCCTGAAGAGGAGGATGATGATGACTTGGATGAGGACTCAGATGGTGGGGACTCACAAGTACAGGATCAGGGTAGCCAGGTTCCAGTTGGTAGGCTTAGCCAGGCCAACTTGGACCTACTGGGGAATGGAGAGGGCCAGCACCTCCCCAGAACCCAACATGTGATTCTCCCAGTGTAGGAAGGTGGCTACCTGACTATGGTTACCCCAGATTTTTTGCCTGTGTTTAGCTGGTTTTTTGACTTAGTTGACCTGGTTCCCTGCTAATCAGGGCCCCAGGCCATCTGCTCTCTCTGTAAAATGGATTCCATGTACCCTAGGTACATACCAATTGGAAATGGACTCCTTGTCAGCCCCTGTAGAATGCACTATAGGTGCACAGGGCACAGGAGCCACTAAGGCCTACCAGGGGCTGCAGCATATCTTTTGCCACCCCTGGCTGGTTCTTAAATTGACACAACTGGCTGATCACTCAGCTGGGGTAAGGTGGTGTACACACCCCTTGCTTAGATATAGTATACCTATGTCTAAACCTATATCTGGACACATGTAAACCTGTGAGCCACTCCTATAGACAGGCCTCACCAATCCTGGAGGCTGGGTGCTTGGTTTTTATGTGAGATGGAGCTCTAGCATGAGCTGAGCCTGTCTGCAGCCGTCGGGAACAAATCCCTAAGCTGTTTCAGGATAATGCCATACCATATACTATTAAGTGCCTTATAATCCTCGCGGTTATTTAGCAACTTTGGTTTGGCTTTATCAAAACATGTCGTGTAAGGTGTCATACGCTTTGGAATACCATCCCCTCGCCAGTTCTGGCGACGGGGATGGCATTCCACCCCTCTAGAGGGGTAAGACATGTTACTTTGCTTTAATGCGGTTGATTTCTCCAAAGGCCTTAAGATCCACAAAATGGATGCCTCTGCCACAGACAAATGTCTGGACCCCTGGAGCTGACCGAAACCCAGTCAAGGGGGTCCTGGACAAAGGGTTTCCTGTCACAGGAGGGTGTCACCGCCCTCCAGACAGGAGATAGTGTATTGTAGCAGGGAGGTTTGAAAGAAACCAGACACTGCCTGGGGCGCACAAGGCTGCCCCTTGCATAATCCGGCCAAACCGGTTCTGGGGCACTCCAGCCCTCGTGCCAGGGCGGCCTGGATCAAAGGAAGGGGGTGTATCCACCCACTTCCTGGGTCCCACCCATAGGAGGGGACCTAGCAGGTAATCACGCCCACCAGATTCGAATAAGAGTGGGAGCAGTGCCAATGCACATCAGATTTCCTGGAAGAAACATTTGAAACGATATTCTGGACCCTTCGCCCTCCATCTCAACGTGGAAGCCCGAAGAATCTCCCTTGTGGTCAAGGAGTGACCACCCTGCAGCAGCAGGCACCATCCAGCCCTCGACGTCTACTTGGTTGCAGTTCCCGCCGGAACTCGAGCGACTGAGATCGACGAGATCAAGCCTGCCCAGCTTCTAACAGCCCGATCCACAGTCCCTGCAAAGCTGAGACCCGTGGAGGCGACCGGATGCGTGGGGCACGCCATCTTGAAGTGACCACGAGACGCTGACCGTGCAGCCCACGAGTGACCCTCGAAGCTGTACACCGGGGTTTGAGAAGCCCCCACCCTGAGCTACTCCTGAGCCGAAGTTCAGCCCTCCACACTCGACGAGTGCTGCGTGGGGCCCTTTGGCACGATTTGGCTCAACGCGTTGGCCCGGTCACTTGCCAGCTGGCTTGTGGTCCCTGTGCCGACGAACTACAAAAGAAGACTCGTGATTCTGGTTGCTCCAGATCCACACCAGCTCCCCTGAAAGGGAGCTCCGACTCTGACCTTCCTGGTCCGAGTAAGACGCCATCTTCCAATCCCGCGTGGATTGCTCTTACCAAGGCTTGTTTGCTCCAAACCGGAAGCCGACTGCACCGACGGTGAGAGCCTGCGTGGGACAGATCGTGACCTGCTCCTGGACGTCGCAGATGCCCCAGAGCCCACGTGACAGCGAAGAGAAGCGCCTCGACGACCACCTGATTGCGCCCGACATTGCCTGGTTCCGTCCTGGTTCCACCCTGGTCACTGCTGAGTGACCCAGACTCTGTCCCCTCTGCTTTCAGGTACTCTACAACTTGAGTCCACCCTTGGACTCCACCGGACACTTCGTCTTCACCCTGCCTGCAGCCCTTTCAGCTTCAAGCACCAAGAGCCTGCGTGTCAAAACCCGACGCCACTTCGACCCTGTGCACCCACTTCCTGTGGGTGAGGTAACTTTGCTCCGCCGGTGTTCCCACACTGGTGCACACCTCTAGGGTCTGTGTGTTAAGTTTTGTTCCTCTAGGTTCAGCGGAAGTGTCCTTAAACTTTAACTATTTGACTTTTACGCACCATTGGTTAACATTGGTGCATGCGTGCGCTTTCCGCACATCTCCCGAATCCCGAGGGCCATTCCCGACTTCAGCATTGCTTGTCCTGACTGCTCCCAGCGATTCCCTAGGCCCTAGGCCTAACCACTGTTCGAGTGGCCTCTCTTATACCACTTGTTTAGTATATGGTTTGAGTGGCCCCCTGCCCTCATCCATAATTGTGCAACTTTGTATGTTTAAACAGTGCTTTTGATTTAACGCTTGTGCCCCTTTATTCATAAAGAATACTGGGGATTGTTTTTAGTAATAAACACATATATTTTTATAATATATACTTGTGTGGTGTCCTTTCATTTGGTATTACAGGATTGTATGTGGTAAAACAGCTCGCTTAACACGACCTCTTAAGTTAAGCCTTTAGGCTGCTTAGTCCATGCTACCCCTAGGATAGCTTGTCTAATAAGGTTGACTTACAACCAGACACCATAAGGGGATTGTTTGGTCAGGTAGTAGGTGGTTCCAGAATTGGAAACATCCCCTACCAGGCCAACTTCTCACATTGGTGAGCAGCGGTGCGGATTTGAGCTTGCTGTTGTTTTACCATTGCAATCTTTATATCAAATTGAAAGATCACATCAAGTACCTCTAGGTACATATAAAATCAAAAGCTTAGCATATTAAGTTCTACTGAACTTAGTAGTTGTAGGTTGAAGGGAGTAGCACACCCCTGACTACAACTCACTAGCAAGGTCCAGTAGGAAAACACTTAGTGTAGGTAAGTGCACCACTTACACCTCACTAGTAACCATGTCCGACACAGGAAAGGCCTCAGGGTCTAGTCCTGTGACAGTTGACCCTACCCAGGCAACTTCTGGATATGACAAACTAACCCGCAGAGACTTGATTGTCTTGTGCAAAGCAAGAGGGTTAAAAAGGGGCAGAAGCCCCACCTGCCTAATCCTGGTAGAACTCCTAGAACAGGATGACTTAGAGAAGGCAAAAGCAGCTTCCCTAGATACAGGAACTGAAGGGAACCCCCCTGCAGTTGATCCCCCTGAAGAGGAGGATGATGATGACTTGGATGAGGACTCAGAAGTTGAGGACTTAGAAGTACAGGATCAGGGTAGCCAGGTTCCAGTTGGTAGGCTTAGCCAGGCCAACTTGGACCTACTGGGGAATGGAGAGGGCCAGCACCTCCCCAGAACCCAACATGTGATTCTCCCAGGCAACAGAAGAGTGAGATCTCCCTCAGGGGACTCTCATCTTTCTAGTGCCTCCAGAGAATCAGAGAGAGGCATGAGTGCTTCTCAGAAAGCTGAGCATAGGGCTAGAATGAGGGCTGTCAGACTCCAGATAGAGAGAGAGGAGGTAGCCCTGAGTCAAGCTAAGCTTACCTTAGCTCAAGCTAAACTTGCCTTGGCAAGAGAGCAGAAATTGTGTGGCTTAGATGCCACTGGTGGCAGCAATATTCCTAAAGAGAAACCCAGGTCCTATGATAGTAGAAACCTGACAAAGATTGTGCCCCCCTTCAAAGAAGGGGATGACATCCACAAATGGATGACTGCTCTTGAGAGAGCCTGCATGGTACAGCAGGTTCCTGAGGAACAGTGGGCAGCAATCTTATGGTACTCCTTTTCAGAGAAAGGGAGGGACAAGCTCCTCACTGTCAGACATGAGGATGCAAACAATTACAAAGTCCTGAAGAGTGTTCTGATAGATGGGTTTGGCTTAACCACTGAACAGTACAGGTTCAAGTTCAGAGACACCCAGAAGACACAGACTCAGGACTGGACTGATTTTGTAGATTGTGCTACTAAGGCTCTGGAGGGTTGGCTACATGGCAGCAAAGTACATGACTTTACAGGATTGTATAATTTGATTATGAGGGAGCAGATCCTAAGTAATTGTCAGAACCAGCTCTTACACCAGCACCTGGTAGACTCTGATCTGACCTCTCCCCAAGAATTGGGAAAGAAGGCAGACAAGTGGGTCAGAACCAGGATTAGGCCTAAGAATCAGGACAGTAACCAGAAGAAGGAGTCTACCAAGCCTCAAGATAAGGGTTGGGATAAAAATAAAGAAAAGACTTCCCCAGGGCCCCAAAACTCCAAGGATGGGGGTGGGTCCCAAGACACTTCTTCAACTGAGAAAAAACCCTATTGTTATCCCTGTAAACAGGTGGGGCATTACAAAACAGACAGCTGTTGTCCCAAGAATAACAATAAAGAAAATATACCTCCAAAGCCAGCTTCAACACCTCCTGTTACTGTCAGCAGTAATCCCCCAGGAAGTGGAAGCACACCCAGGAATCTGGGTGGGTTTACTTTTGGAAATCAGGTGGACCCTGGCCTATCCAGGTCCCCATCACCCAATGATCTTGTTTATGAGGCTGGCATGGGGTTTGCCAACTTCTCTGCTTGCCCAAATACTTTGAGCAAGTATAGACAAGAACCCATCATCAATGGTTTAAGAGTTGAAGCTTTTAGAGACACAGGGGCTAGCATCACCATGGTGGCTGATGGCATAGTCCCCTCTAAGCAACTTTTACCTGGTGCCACATACCAGGTAATAAACATTGATGGCATCCAAACAAATCATCCCATGGCAGTAGTAAGTCTCAGCTGGGGAGGTGTCACTGGCCCAAAGAGAGTGGCAGTGTCCCCAAACTTGCCTGTAGACTGTCTACTGGGTAATGATTTAGAAATCTCAGCCTGGGCTGGGGTTGAACAGGAAATCCATTCTAGAATGGTAAATTCCAATGGAAAGGTTAGTGGGGCTGTAATGGCTACAGCCCCAATTCAAGATGTCCCTCCTGAAAAGGTTGGTAGGGCTGAGAAACTCTCTGCCCCATCTTTAGCAAAAGCTCTTCCTGAACAGAATAGCAAAGCTGTTATGATAACAGCAGAAACCCAAACTGAGTCTCCTCCTGAAAAGGTTGGTGGGGCTGTGATGGCCACAGCCCAAACTCAAACTGACACGTGTGTTGTGAAACCTGAAATGATGGATAACTCCACACAAACTGAGAGCATGGAGGAGGAAGAGAAATCTCCCCCTCACCAGACTTTAGGACAGGATCAGCCTCCTCAGGGAACTGATCTTACCCCTGATGAAGGAGCTGCCCCAGAGGTGGTTGGGCCTAGCCTGACAGAACCTCTGATGTCAGTGGACCCTTCTCAGGTGGGACCCAGTCTGGAGCAGGTAACCTGCCCCTCTCTACCTTGCCTTAGCCAGCCCAGGGCTGCAGAGGACAAGAAGGACAGTGAGACCCAGAGGGCCCCCTGTCAAATAAAGCACCCCCATCAAAAGATTAGGTGCACCAAAACTAGTAGCCCTAGTAAGGTGAAAACTTTAAAAACTCCTGAGGGAGCCCCCTTAAAAACAGTTAGGGACCTCCCACAGATGGATTCTGTTGGGCACAGCCAAACCTGGGACCAAAGGGGCCCAAACCTGAACTGTCCCTCCAGCAAGCCAAACAGAGGGGCCCAGCCTCCAGCTTTAGGTAGCCAGAGGTTGACCCTGAGAGCACAGTGCAACTCAGTTAAAGAGAGAAAGGCACACATGGTGGAAGATAATTGGAGGAAGCTAAGCCCTAAATTAGTAGAGCCTCGCTTCAATACTCCATATCCAAACCAGCCTTTAACTTTGCATAAACACACCCAAGGTAGTGATTCCCTATGGTGGAGACCCTCTAATACCCAAAGGGTGAGGGACTGCTTAGTGGACCATGAGACAGGGGGTACCCATGCTAGTGCAGGTACTTCCTTATATGGCCACTCAGGCAATATAGGCTTACCTGGCCAAGGATAGCCTTATCTCCTTTCGTTTGGGGGGGGGTTATGTAGGAAGGTGGCTACCTGACTATGGTTACCCCAGATTTTTTGCCTGTGTTTAGCTGGTTTTTTGACTTAGTTGACCTGGTTCCCTGCTAATCAGGGCCCCAGGCCATCTGCTCTCTCTGTAAAATGGATTCCATGTACCCTAGGTACATACCAATTGGAAATGGACTCCTTGTCAGCCCCTGTAGAATGCACTATAGGTGCACAGGGCACAGGAGCCACTAAGGCCTACCAGGGGCTGCAGCATATCTTTTGCCACCCCTGGCTGGTTCTTAAATTGACACAACTGGCTGATCACTCAGCTGGGGTAAGGTGGTGTACACACCCCTTGCTTAGATATAGTATACCTATGTCTAAACCTATATCTGGACACATGTAAACCTGTGAGCCACTCCTATAGACAGGCCTCACCAATCCTGGAGGCTGGGTGCTTGGTTTTTATGTGAGATGGAGCTCTAGCATGAGCTGAGCCTGTCTGCAGCCGTCGGGAACAAATCCCTAAGCTGTTTCAGGATAATGCCATACCATATACTATTAAGTGCCTTATAATCCTCGCGGTTATTTAGCAACTTTGGTTTGGCTTTATCAAAACATGTCGTGTAAGGTGTCATACGCTTTGGAATACCATCCCCTCGCCAGTTCTGGCGACGGGGATGGCATTCCACCCCTCTAGAGGGGTAAGACATGTTACTTTGCTTTAATGCGGTTGATTTCTCCAAAGGCCTTAAGATCCACAAAATGGATGCCTCTGCCACAGACAAATGTCTGGACCCCTGGAGCTGACCGAAACCCAGTCAAGGGGGTCCTGGACAAAGGGTTTCCTGTCACAGGAGGGTGTCACCGCCCTCCAGACAGGAGATAGTGTATTGTAGCAGGGAGGTTTGAAAGAAACCAGACACTGCCTGGGGCGCACAAGGCTGCCCCTTGCATAATCCGGCCAAACCGGTTCTGGGGCACTCCAGCCCTCGTGCCAGGGCGGCCTGGATCAAAGGAAGGGGGTGTATCCACCCACTTCCTGGGTCCCACCCATAGGAGGGGACCTAGCAGGTAATCACGCCCACCAGATTCGAATAAGAGTGGGAGCAGTGCCAATGCACATCAGATTTCCTGGAAGAAACATTTGAAACGATATTCTGGACCCTTCGCCCTCCATCTCAACGTGGAAGCCCGAAGAATCTCCCTTGTGGTCAAGGAGTGACCACCCTGCAGCAGCAGGCACCATCCAGCCCTCGACGTCTACTTGGTTGCAGTTCCCGCCGGAACTCGAGCGACTGAGATCGACGAGATCAAGCCTGCCCAGCTTCTAACAGCCCGATCCACAGTCCCTGCAAAGCTGAGACCCGTGGAGGCGACCGGAAGCGTGGGGCACGCCATCTTGAAGTGACCACGAGACGCTGACCGTGCAGCCCACGAGTGACCCTCGAAGCTGTACACCGGGGTTTGAGAAGCCCCCACCCTGAGCTACTCCTGAGCCGAAGTTCAGCCCTCCACACTCGACGAGTGCTGCGTGGGGCCCTTTGGCACGATTTGGCTCAACGCGTTGGCCCGGTCACTTGCCAGCTGGCTTGTGGTCCCTGTGCCGACGAACTACAAAAGAAGACTCGTGATTCTGGTTGCTCCAGATCCACACCAGCTCCCCTGAAAGGGAGCTCCGACTCTGACCTTCCTGGTCCGAGTAAGACGCCATCTTCCAATCCCGCGTGGATTGCTCTTACCAAGGCTTGTTTGCTCCAAACCGGAAGCCGACTGCACCGACGGTGAGAGCCTGCGTGGGACAGATCGTGACCTGCTCCTGGACGTCGCAGATGCCCCAGAGCCCACGTGACAGCGAAGAGAAGCGCCTCGACGACCACCTGATTGCGCCCGACATTGCCTGGTTCCGTCCTGGTTCCACCCTGGTCACTGCTGAGTGACCCAGACTCTGTCCCCTCTGCTTTCAGGTACTCTACAACTTGAGTCCACCCTTGGACTCCACCGGACACTTCGTCTTCACCCTGCCTGCAGCCCTTTCAGCTTCAAGCACCAAGAGCCTGCGTGTCAAAACCCGACGCCACTTCGACCCTGTGCACCCACTTCCTGTGGGTGAGGTAACTTTGCTCCGCCGGTGTTCCCACACTGGTGCACACCTCTAGGGTCTGTGTGTTAAGTTTTGTTCCTCTAGGTTCAGCGGAAGTGTCCTTAAACTTTAACTATTTGACTTTTACGCACCATTGGTTAACATTGGTGCATGCGTGCGCTTTCCGCACATCTCCCGAATCCCGAGGGCCATTCCCGACTTCAGCATTGCTTGTCCGGACTGCTCCCAGCGATTCCCTAGGCCCTAGGCCTAACCACTGTTCGAGTGGCCTCTCTTATACCACTTGTTTAGTATATGGTTTGAGTGGCCCCCCGCCCTCATCCATAATTGTGCAACTTTGTATGTTTAAACAGTGCTTTTGATTTAACGCTTGTGCCCCTTTATTCATAAAGAATACTGGGGATTGTTTTTAGTAATAAACACATATATTTTTATAATATATACTTGTGTGGTGTCCTTTCATTTGGTATTACAGGATTGTATGTGGTAAAACAGCTCGCTTAACACGACCTCTTAAGTTAAGCCTTTAGGCTGCTTAGTCCATGCTACCCCTAGGATAGCTTGTCTAATAAGGTTGACTTACAACCAGACACCATAAGGGGATTGTTTGGTCAGGTAGTAGGTGGTTCCAGAATTGGAAACATCCCCTACCAGGCCAACTTCTCACGTTGGTGAGCAGCGGTGCGGATTTGAGCTTGCTGTTGTTTTACCATTGCAATCTTTATATCAAATTGAAAGATCACATCAAGTACCTCTAGGTACATATAAAATCAAAAGCTTAGCATATTAAGTTCTACTGAACTTAGTAGTTGTAGGTTGAAGGGAGTAGCACACCCCTGACTACAACTCACTAGCAAGGTCCAGTAGGAAAACACTTAGTGTAGGTAAGTGCACCACTTACACCTCACTAGTAACCATGTCTGACACAGGAAAGGCCTCAGGGTCTAGTCCTGTGACAGTTGACCCTACCCAGGCAACTTTTGGATATGACAAACTAACCCGCAGAGACTTGATTGCCTTGTGCAAAGCAAGAGGGTTAAAAAGGGGCAGAAGCCCCACCTGCCTAATCCTGGTAGAAATCCTAGAACAGGATGACTTAGAGAAGGCAAAAGCAGCTTCCCTAGATACAGGAACTGGAGGGAACCCCCCTGTAGTTGATCCCCCTGAAGAGGAGGATGATGATGACTTGGATGAGGACTCAGATGGTGGGGACTCACAAGTACAGGATCAGGGTAGCCAGGTTCCAGTTGGTAGGCTTAGCCAGGCCAACTTGGACCTACTGGGGAATGGAGAGGGCCAGCACCTCCCCAGAACCCAACATGTGATTCTCCCAGGCAACAGAAGAGTGAGATCTCCCTCAGGGGACTCTCATCTTTCTAGTGCCTCCAGAGAATCAGAGAGAGGCATGAGTGCTTCTCAGAAAGCTGAGCATAGGGCTAGAATGAGGGCTGTCAGACTCCAGATAGAGAGAGAGGAGGTAGCCCTGAGTCAAGCTAAGCTTACCTTAGCTCAAGCTAAACTTGCCTTGGCAAGAGAGCAGAAATTAAGTGGCTTAGATGTCACTGGTGGCAGCAATTTTCCAAGAGAAAAAGACAGGGCCTATGACAATAGAAACCTGACCAAGATTGTGCCCCCCTTTAAAGAAGGGGATGACATCCACAAATGGATGACTGCTCTTGAGAGAGCCTGCATGGTACAGCAGGTTCCTGAGAATCAGTGGGCTGCAATTTTGTGGTACTCCTTTTCTGAGAAAGGGAGGGACAGGCTCCTCACAGTTAGACCTGAGGATGCCAAAAACTACTCTGTTTTGAAGAGTGCTCTCATTGAAGGGTATGGCCTAACCACTGAGCAATACAGGTTGTTGTTCAGAGACACCCAGAAAGCACAGACTCAAGACTGGACTGATTTTGTGGAGTGTGCCACTAAGGCTTTGGAGGGTTGGTTGCAGGGAAGTAAAGTTTCAGACTATACAGGATTGTACAATCTTATGATGAGAGAACAGATCCTTAATAACTGTACAAACCAGCTGTTGCATCAATACCTTATTGACTCTGATCTGACCTCTCCCCAAGAATTGGGAAAGAAGGCAGACAAATGGGTCAGAACAAGGATTAAGCAGAAACCCCAGAACCAAGGTGGTGACCAGAAGAAAACAGACCAGAAGGGTGGTAATCAGAATCAGAAAGATAAAGAAAAAGACCAGAAGTCTTCAGGCCCCCAAACTAATAGTAAGGAGGGTGGTTCCCAAAATGGTAACAAGAAGAAGAAGAACAAAGGTCCAAAGACACCTTGGTGTAATACCTGCAAATCAGTTTCACACTGGGGCAGTGTGAGAAGTTGGCCTGGTAGGGGATGTTTCCAATTCTGGAACCACCTACTACCTGACCAAACAATCCCCTTATGGTGTCTGGTTGTAAGTCAACCTTATTAGACAAGCTATCCTAGGGGTAGCATGGACTAAGCAGCCTAAAGGCTTAACTTAAGAGGTCGTGTTAAGCGAGCTGTTTTACCACATACAATCCTGTAATACCAAATGAAAGGACACCACACAAGTATATATTATAAAAATATATGTGTTTATTACTAAAAACAATCCCCAGTATTCTTTATGAATAAAGGGGCACAAGCGTTAAATCAAAAGCACTGTTTAAACATACAAAGTTGCACAATTATGGATGAGGGCAGGGGGCCACTCAAACCATATACTAAACAAGTGGTATAAGAGAGGCCACTCGAACAGTGGTTAGGCCTAGGGCCTAGGGAATCGCTGGGAGCAGTCAGGACAAGCAATGCTGAAGTCGGGAATGGCCCTCGGGATTCGGGAGGTGTGCGGAAAGCGCACGCATGCACCAATGTTAACCAATGGTGCGTAAAAGTCAAATAGTTAAAGTTTAAGGACACTTCCGCTGAACCTAGAGGAACAAAACTTAACACACAGACCCTAGAGGTGTGCACCAGTGTGGGAACACCGGCGGAGCAAAGTTACCTCACCCACAGGAAGTGGGTGCACAGGGTCGAAGTGGCGTCGGGTTTTGACACGCAGGCTCTTGGTGCTTGAAGCTGAAAGGGCTGCAGGCAGGGTGAAGACGAAGTGTCCGGTGGAGTCCAAGGGTGGACTCAAGTTGTAGAGTACCTGAAAGCAGAGGGGACAGAGTCTGGGTCACTCAGCAGTGACCAGGGTGGAACCAGGACGGAACCAGGCAATGTCGGGCGCAATCAGGTGGTCGTCGAGGCGCTTCTCTTCGCTGTCACGTGGGCTCTGGGGCATCTGCGACGTCCAGGAGCAGGTCACGATCTGTCCCACGCAGGCTCTCACCGTCGGTGCAGTCGGCTTCCGGTTTGGAGCAAACAAGCCTTGGTAAGAGCAATCCACGCGGGATTGGAAGATGGCGTCTTACTCGGACCAGGAAGGTCAGAGTCGGGGCTCCCTTTCAGGGGAGCTGGTGTGGATCTGGAGCAACCAGAATCACGAGTCTTCTTTTGTAGTTCGTCGGCACAGGGACCACAAGCCAGCTGGCAAGTGACCGGGCCAACGCGTTGAGCCAAATCGTGCCAAAGGGCCCCACGCAGCACTCGTCGAGTGTGGAGGGCTGAACTTCGGCTCAGGAGTAGCTCAGGGTGGGGGCTTCTCAAACCCCGGTGTACAGCTTCGAGGGTCACTCGTGGGCTGCACGGTCAGCGTCTCGTGGTCACTTCAAGATGGCGTGCCCCACGCTTCCGGTCGCCTCCACGGGTCTCAGCTTTGCAGGGACTGTGGATCGGGCTGTTAGAAGCTGGGCAGGCTTGATCTCGTCGATCTCAGTCGCTCGAGTTCCGGCGGGAACTGCAACTAAGTAGACGTCGAGGGCTGGATGGTGCCTGCTGCTGCAGGGTGGTCACTCCTTGACCACAAGGGAGATTCTTCGGGCTTCCACGTTGAGATGGAGGGCGAAGGGTCCAGAATATCGTTTCAAATGTTTCTTCCAGGAAATCTGATGTGCATTGGCACTGCTCCCACTCTTATTCGAATCTGGTGGGCGTGATTACCTGCTAGGTCCCCTCCTATGGGTGGGACCCAGGAAGTGGGTGGATACACCCCCTTCCTTTGATCCAGGCCGCCCTGGCACGAGGGCTGGAGTGCCCCAGAACCGGTTTGGCCGGATTATGCAAGGGGCAGCCTTGTGCGCCCCAGGCAGTGTCTGGTTTCTTTCAAACCTCCCTGCTACAATACACTATCTCCTGTCTGGAGGGCGGTGACACCCTCCTGTGACAGGAAACTCTTTGTCCAGGACCCCCTTGACTGGGTTTCGGTCAGCTCCAGGGGTCCAGACATTTGTCTGTGGCAGAGGCATCCATTTTGTGGATCTTAAGGCCTTTGGAGAAATCAACCGCATTAAAGCAAAGTAACATGTCTTACCCCTCTAGAGGGGTGGAATGCCATCCCCGTCGCCAGAACTGGCGAGGGGATGGTATTCCAAAGCGTATGACACCTTACACGACATGTTTTGATAAAGCCAAACCAAAGTTGCTAAATAACCGCGAGGATTATAAGGCACTTAATAGTATATGGTATGGCATTATCCTGAAACAGCTTAGGGATTTGTTCCCGACGGCTGCAGACAGGCTCAGCTCATGCTAGAGCTCCATCTCACATAAAAACCAAGCACCCAGCCTCCAGGATTGGTGAGGCCTGTCTATAGGAGTGGCTCACAGGTTTACATGTGTCCAGATATAGGTTTAGACATAGGTATACTATATCTAAGCAAGGGGTGTGTACACCACCTTACCCCAGCTGAGTGATCAGCCAGTTGTGTCAATTTAAGAACCAGCCAGGGGTGGCAAAAGATATGCTGCAGCCCCTGGTAGGCCTTAGTGGCTCCTGTGCCCTGTGCACCTATAGTGCATTCTACAGGGGCTGACAAGGAGTCCATTTCCAATTGTTATGTACCTAGGGTACATGGAATCCATTTTACAGAGAGAGCAGATGGCCTGGGGCCCTGATTAGCAGGGAACCAGGTCAACTAAGTCAAAAAACCAGCTAAACACAGGCAAAAAATCTGGGGTAACCATAGTCAGGTAGCCACCTTCCTACATAACCCCCCCCCAAACGAAAGGAGATAAGGCTATCCTTGGCCAGGTAAGCCTATATTGCCTGAGTGGCCATATAAGGAAGTACCTGCACTAGCATGGGTACCCCCTGTCTCATGGTCCACTAAGCAGTCCCTCACCCCTTGGGTATTAGAGGGTCTCCACCATAGGGAATCACTACCTTGGGTGTGTTTACGCAAAGTTAAAGGCTGGTTTGGATATGGAGTATTGAAGTTAGGCTCTACTAAGTTAGGGCTTGGCTTCCTCCAATTATCTTCCACCAGGTGTGCCTTTCTTTCTTTAACTGAGTTGCACTGTGCTCTCAGGGTCAGCCTCTGGCTACCTAAAGCCGGAGGCTGGGTCCCTCTGTTTGGCTTGCTGGAGGGACAGTTCAGGTTTGGGCCCCTTGGGTCCCAGGTTTGGCTGTGCCCAACAGAATCCATCTGTGGGAGGTCCCTAACTACTTTTAAGGGGGCTCCCTCAGGAGTTTTTAAAGTTTTCACCTTACTAGGGCTACTAGTTTTGGTGCACCTAATCTTTTGATGGGGGTGCTTTATTTGACAGGGGGCCCTCTGGGTCTCACTGTCCTTCTTGTCCTCTGCAGCCCTGGGCTGGCTAAGGCAAGGTAGAGAGGGGCAGGTTACCTGCTCCAGACTGGGTCCCACCTGAGAAGGGTCCACTGACATCAGAGGTTCTGTCAGGCTAGGCCCAACCACCTCTGGGGCAGTTCCTTCATCAGGGGTAAGATCAGTTCCCTGAGGAGGCTGATCCTGTCCTAAAGTCTGGTGAGGGGGAGATTTCTCTTCCTCCTCCATGCTCTCAGTTTGTGTGGAGTTAT
Organism: Lissotriton helveticus; assembly: GCF_964261635.1. Classification (NCBI taxonomy): domain Eukaryota; kingdom Metazoa; phylum Chordata; class Amphibia; order Caudata; family Salamandridae; genus Lissotriton; species Lissotriton helveticus. The sequence goes on along the minus strand of NW_027611658.1, from coordinate 1,305,267 downwards.
CCATCATTTCAGGTTTCACAACACACGTGTCAGTTTGAGTTTGGGCTGTGGCCATCACAGCCCCACCAACCTTTTCAGGAGGAGACTCAGTTTGGGTTTCTGCTGTTATCATAACAGCTTTGCTATTCTGTTCAGGAAGAGCTTTTGCTAAAGATGGGGCAGGGAGTATCTCCGCCCTACCAACCTTTTCAGGAAGGACATCTTGAATTGGGGCTGTAGCCATTACAGCCCCACTAACCTTTCCATTGGAATTTACCATTCTAGAATGGATTTCCTGTTCAACCCCAGCCCAGGCTGAGATTTCTAAATCATTACCCAGTAGACAGTCTACAGGCAAGTTTGGGGACACTGCCACTCTCTTTGGGCCAGTGACACCTCCCCAGCTGAGACTTACTACTGCCATGGGATGATTTGTTTGGATGCCATCAATGTTTATTACCTGGTATGTGGCACCAGGTAAAAGTTGCTTAGAGGGGACTATGCCATCAGCCACCATGGTGATGCTAGCCCCTGTGTCTCTAAAAGCTTCAACTCTTAAACCATTGATGATGGGTTCTTGTCTATACTTGCTCAAAGTATTTGGGCAAGCAGAGAAGTTGGCAAACCCCATGCCAGCCTCATAAACAAGATCATTGGGTGATGGGGACCTGGATAGGCCAGGGTCCACCTGATTTCCAAAAGTAAACCCACCCAGATTCCTGGGTGTGCTTCCACTTCCTGGGGGATTACTGCTGACAGTAACAGGAGGTGTTGAAGCTGGCTTTGGAGGTATATTTTCTTTATTGTTATTCTTGGGACAACAGCTGTCTGTTTTGTAATGCCCCACCTGTTTACAGGGATAACAATAGGGCTTTTTCTCAGTTGAAGAAGTGTCTTGGGACCCACCCCCATCCTTGGAGTTTTGGGGTCCTGGGGAAGTCTTTTCTTTATTTTTATCCCCACCCTTATCTTGAGGCTTGGTAGACTCCTTCTTCTGGTTACTGTCCTGATTCTTAGGCCTAATCCTGGTTCTGACCCATTTGTCTGCCTTCTTTCCCAATTCTTGGGGAGAGGTCAGATCAGAGTCTACCAGGTGCTGGTGTAAGAGCTGGTTCTGACAATTACTTAGGATCTGCTCCCTCATAATCAAATTATACAATCCTGTAAAGTCATGTACTTTGCTGCCATGTAGCCAACCCTCCAGAGCCTTAGTAGCACAATCTACAAAATCAGTCCAGTCCTGAGTCTGTGTCTTCTGGGTGTCTCTGAACTTGAACCTGTACTGTTCAGTGGTTAAGCCAAACCCATCTATCAGAACACTCTTCAGGACTTTGTAATTGTTTGCATCCTCATGTCTGACAGTGAGGAGCTTGTCCCTCCCTTTCTCTGAAAAGGAGTACCATAAGATTGCTGCCCACTGTTCCTCAGGAACCTGCTGTACCATGCAGGCTCTCTCAAGAGCAGTCATCCATTTGTGGATGTCATCCCCTTCTTTGAAGGGGGGCACAATCTTTGTCAGGTTTCTACTATCATAGGACCTGGGTTTCTCTTTAGGAATATTGCTGCCACCAGTGGCATCTAAGCCACACAATTTCTGCTCTCTTGCCAAGGCAAGTTTAGCTTGAGCCAAGGCTACCTCCTCCCTCTCTATCTGGAGTTTGACAGCCCTCATTCTGGCCCTATGCTCTAACTTTTGAGAAGCATTCATGCCTCTCTGTGATTCCCTGGAGGCACTAGAAAGATGAGAGTCTCCTGAGGGAGATCTCACTCTTCTGTTGCCTGGGGGAATCATATGTTGGGTTCTGGGGAGGTGCTGGCCCTCTCCATTCCCCAGTAGGTCCAAGTTGGCCTGGCTAAGCCTACCAACTGGAACCTGGCTACCCTGATCCTGTACTTCTAAGTCCTCAACCTCTGAGTCCTCATCCAAGTCATCATCATCCTCCTCTTCAGGGGGATCAACTGCAGGGGGGTTCCCTCCAGTTCCTGTATCTAGGGAAGCTGCTTTTGCCTTCTCTAAGTCATCCTGTTCTAGGAGTTCTATCAGGATTAGGCAGGTGGGGCTTCTGCCCCTTTTTAACCCTCTTGCTTTGCACAAGACAATCAAGTCTCTGCGGGTTAGTTTGTCATATCCAGAAGTTGCCTGGGTAGGGTCAACTGTCACAGGACTAGACCCTGAGGCCTTTCCTGTGTCGGACATGGTTACTAGTGAGGTGTAAGTGGTGCACTTACCTACACTAAGTGTTTTCCTACTGGACCTTGCTAGTGAGTTGTAGTCAGGGGTGTGCTACTCCCTTCAACCTACAACTACTAAGTTCAGTAGAACTTAATATGCTAAGCTTTTGATTTTATATGTACCTAGAGGTACTTGATATGATCTTTCAATTTGATATAAAGATTGCAATGGTAAAACAACAGCAAGCTCAAATCCCACCGCTGCCACCAATGTGAGAAGTTGGCCTGGTAGGGGATGTTTCCAATTCTGGAACCACCTACTACCTGACCAAACAATCCCCTTATGGTGTCTGGTTGTAAGTCAACCTTATTAGACAAGCTATCCTAGGGGTAGCATGGACTAAGCAGCCTAAAGGCTTAACTTAAGAGGTCGTGTTAAGCGAGCTGTTTTACCACATACAATCCTGTAATACCAAATGAAAGGACACCACACAAGTATATATTATAAAAATATATGTGTTTATTACTAAAAACAATCCCCAGTATTCTTTATGAATAAAGGGGCACAAGCGTTAAATCAAAAGCACTGTTTAAACATACAAAGTTGCACAATTATGGATGAGGGCAGGGGGCCACTCAAACCATATACTAAACAAGTGGTATAAGAGAGGCCACTCGAACAGTGGTTAGGCCTAGGGCCTAGGGAATCGCTGGGAGCAGTCAGGACAAGCAATGCTGAAGTCGGGAATGGCCCTCGGGATTCGGGAGGTGTGCGGAAAGCGCACGCATGCACCAATGTTAACCAATGGTGCGTAAAAGTCAAATAGTTAAAGTTTAAGGACACTTCCGCTGAACCTAGAGGAACAAAACTTAACACACAGACCCTAGAGGTGTGCACCAGTGTGGGAACACCGGCGGAGCAAAGTTACCTCACCCACAGGAAGTGGGTGCACAGGGTCGAAGTGGCGTCGGGTTTTGACACGCAGGCTCTTGGTGCTTGAAGCTGAAAGGGCTGCAGGCAGGGTGAAGACGAAGTGTCCGGTGGAGTCCAAGGGTGGACTCAAGTTGTAGAGTACCTGAAAGCAGAGGGGACAGAGTCTGGGTCACTCAGCAGTGACCAGGGTGGAACCAGGACGGAACCAGGCAATGTCGGGCGCAATCAGGTGGTCGTCGAGGCGCTTCTCTTCGCTGTCACGTGGGCTCTGGGGCATCTGCGACGTCCAGGAGCAGGTCACGATCTGTCCCACGCAGGCTCTCACCGTCGGTGCAGTCGGCTTCCGGTTTGGAGCAAACAAGCCTTGGTAAGAGCAATCCACGCGGGATTGGAAGATGGCGTCTTACTCGGACCAGGAAGGTCAGAGTCGGGGCTCCCTTTCAGGGGAGCTGGTGTGGATCTGGAGCAACCAGAATCACGAGTCTTCTTTTGTAGTTCGTCGGCACAGGGACCACAAGCCAGCTGGCAAGTGACCGGGCCAACGCGTTGAGCCAAATCGTGCCAAAGGGCCCCACGCAGCACTCGTCGAGTGTGGAGGGCTGAACTTCGGCTCAGGAGTAGCTCAGGGTGGGGGCTTCTCAAACCCCGGTGTACAGCTTCGAGGGTCACTCGTGGGCTGCACGGTCAGCGTCTCGTGGTCACTTCAAGATGGCGTGCCCCACGCTTCCGGTCGCCTCCACGGGTCTCAGCTTTGCAGGGACTGTGGATCGGGCTGTTAGAAGCTGGGCAGGCTTGATCTCGTCGATCTCAGTCGCTCGAGTTCCGGCGGGAACTGCAACTAAGTAGACGTCGAGGGCTGGATGGTGCCTGCTGCTGCAGGGTGGTCACTCCTTGACCACAAGGGAGATTCTTCGGGCTTCCACGTTGAGATGGAGGGCGAAGGGTCCAGAATATCGTTTCAAATGTTTCTTCCAGGAAATCTGATGTGCATTGGCACTGCTCCCACTCTTATTCGAATCTGGTGGGCGTGATTACCTGCTAGGTCCCCTCCTATGGGTGGGACCCAGGAAGTGGGTGGATACACCCCCTTCCTTTGATCCAGGCCGCCCTGGCACGAGGGCTGGAGTGCCCCAGAACCGGTTTGGCCGGATTATGCAAGGGGCAGCCTTGTGCGCCCCAGGCAGTGTCTGGTTTCTTTCAAACCTCCCTGCTACAATACACTATCTCCTGTCTGGAGGGCGGTGACACCCTCCTGTGACAGGAAACTCTTTGTCCAGGACCCCCTTGACTGGGTTTCGGTCAGCTCCAGGGGTCCAGACATTTGTCTGTGGCAGAGGCATCCATTTTGTGGATCTTAAGGCCTTTGGAGAAATCAACCGCATTAAAGCAAAGTAACATGTCTTACCCCTCTAGAGGGGTGGAATGCCATCCCCGTCGCCAGAACTGGCGAGGGGATGGTATTCCAAAGCGTATGACACCTTACACGACATGTTTTGATAAAGCCAAACCAAAGTTGCTAAATAACCGCGAGGATTATAAGGCACTTAATAGTATATGGTATGGCATTATCCTGAAACAGCTTAGGGATTTGTTCCCGACGGCTGCAGACAGGCTCAGCTCATGCTAGAGCTCCATCTCACATAAAAACCAAGCACCCAGCCTCCAGGATTGGTGAGGCCTGTCTATAGGAGTGGCTCACAGGTTTACATGTGTCCAGATATAGGTTTAGACATAGGTATACTATATCTAAGCAAGGGGTGTGTACACCACCTTACCCCAGCTGAGTGATCAGCCAGTTGTGTCAATTTAAGAACCAGCCAGGGGTGGCAAAAGATATGCTGCAGCCCCTGGTAGGCCTTAGTGGCTCCTGTGCCCTGTGCACCTATAGTGCATTCTACAGGGGCTGACAAGGAGTCCATTTCCAATTGTTATGTACCTAGGGTACATGGAATCCATTTTACAGAGAGAGCAGATGGCCTGGGGCCCTGATTAGCAGGGAACCAGGTCAACTAAGTCAAAAAACCAGCTAAACACAGGCAAAAAATCTGGGGTAACCATAGTCAGGTAGCCACCTTCCTACAGGCAGTGAGTGCACCAAGGCAAATCCAGTTCCCACCACTACAGCTCCTAAAGCAACTGCAACCCCAAGTACAGTAAGCAGTGGTGGAACACAGTCCAAGGGTGTAGCTGGGTTGACCCTGGGTATTGAAGTAGGATCTGGCCTAGTCAGAGTCCCTACACAGGCAGTTCTCCTGTATGATGTGGACATTGAGTTGCCCACTGCAGTAAGCCCCACTAACCTGGGCAAATACAGGCAGACTCCCTTAATAAATGAGAAACTGGCTCAAGCTTACAGGGACACATGTGCTAGTGTCACCATGGTGACCCCTGGCTTTGTGGACCCTGGACAGATTGTACTAGGAGAGAGCTACCTAGTAACCAATGCAAGCAACTCCACTACCTCCCATAGTGTGGCAGTTGTGAACTTCTCCTGGGGAGGGGTTGATGGCCTAAAGAAAGTTGTGGTGAGTACAGACCTACCAGTAGACTGTCTGTTAGGCAATGACCTTGAAAGCTCAGCATGGTCAGAAGTGGAGTACAGGACTCATGCAGAAATGCTAGGGATTTCAGAGCATGTCCTTGCCATGACAAGGGCTCAGGCTAAGAAGTGCCTTCCTGAACCAGTGGTGGATCTTGAGACAATAGACCAGCCACAACCCAAGAGAAGGAGCAAGAGAGGAAAGGCCTCGCCTTCCACCTTGCCCCAGGTTGAGGATCAGGTTTCAGAGGAAACTGATTCTGCAGTCCAAGAGGAGACTGTCTCTGAGGAGCTTGAACCTGACCAGGTTGAGTTTCTGGGGACAGGGGGACCCTCAAGGGCAGACCTGAGGCAGGCTCAATTAGATTGCCCTTCCCTTGAACCCCTCAGACAGCAGGCTGCTGCTGAGGCTGCTGGGGATGCCCAAGGTACCCATACTGTGTATTGGGATGAGGGACTCCTTTACTCAGAGGCTAGAGCCCCCAAGCCTGGCATGACCAGGAGGTTGGTGATACCTCTGCAGTTTAGGGGATTCCTCCTTACCTTGGCCCATGATATTCCCCTTGCAGGACACTTAGGCCAGAACAAGACGTGGGACAGGCTTGTTCCACACTTTCACTGGCCTCACATGTCAGAGGATGTCAAGGAGTTTTGTCGCTCCTGTGTCACTTGCCAAGCCAGTGGTAAGTCAGGTGGCACAACAAAGGCCCCCCTAATACCACTACCTGTGGTGGGGGTCCCCTTTGAGAGAGTTGGAATTGATATTGTGGGTCCAATGGACCCCCAAACAGCATCTGGGAACAGATTCATACTGGTGGTAGTGGATCATGCCACCAGGTACCCAGAGGCTATTCCCCTAAGGACCACCACAGCACCTGTGGTGGCAAAAGCCCTCATTGCAGTTTTCTCAAGAGTGGGCTTTCCTAAGGAGGTACTATCAGATAGAGGGACAAATTTTATGTCCAGCTATCTAAAAGCAATGTGGAAGGAATGTGGAGTAAACTATAAGTTTACCACCCCATATCATCCACAATGCAATGGGCTTGTGGAGAGATTTAACAAGACCCTTAAGGGCATGATAAAAGGATTACCAGAGAAGCTCAGGCGGAAATGGGACATTCTTTTACCCTGCCTGCTCTTTGCTTACAGAGAGGTCCCACAGAAGGGGGTTGGCTACAGCCCTTTTGAACTTTTGTTTGGCCACCCTGTGAGAGGTCCATTGTGTTTGGTGAAGGAAGGATGGGAGTTACCTCTCAAAAAGCCCAAACTAGACATAGTGGACTATGTACTTGGTCTCCGCTCCAGGATGGCTGAGTACATGGAAAGAGCATCCAAAAACCTGGAGGCCAGCCAAGAATTGCAGAAAGCTTGGCATGACCAAAAGGCTGTACTGGTAGAGTTCCAACCAGGACAGAAGGTATGGGTACTGGAGCCAGTGGCTCCAGCAGCACTCCAAGACAAATGGAGTGGACCCTATCCTATTATTGAGAAGAAAGGGGAAGTCACCTACTTGGTAGACTTTGGAACACCCAGGAGCCCTCACAGGGTAATCCATGTGAATCGCTTGAAAGCATTTGTAGACAGGGAGGACATGAGCTTGCTCATGGCCACAGATGGGGAACAGGAGGAAGAGAGTGACCCTCTCCCAGACCTGCTTTCCCAGAACCCTGATGATGGTTCAGTTGATGGAGTAGCCTTGGCAGGCAGCCTCACTGACCAGCAACAGAGGGACTGCAGACAAGTTTTGCAGGCTCACAGGCAAATGTTTTCACTCACACCCAGCCAAACTGACTGGTGTACCCATGTTGTGGACACTGGTGACAGTCTGCCTGTCAAGAATAAGATCTACAGGCAACCTGATCATGTCAGGGATTGCATCAAGGCTGAGGTGCAAAAGATGTTGGAGCTTGGGGTGATTGAGCCATCAGAGAGCCCATGGGCCAGCCCAGTAGTCCTGGTGCCAAAACCTCATACCCAAGATGGTAAGAGAGAAATGAGGTTTTGCGTGGATTACAGGGGTCTCAATGCTGTCACTAGGACAGATGCTCACCCCATTCCAAGAGCAGATGAGCTCATTGACAGATTGGCTTCTGCCAAGTTTCTGAGCACATTTGATCTGACAGCTGGCTACTGGCAAATCAGACTAGCTGAGGAGTCAAAGGCCAAGACAGCATTCTCTACCCCTAGTGGGCATTATCAGTTTGTGGTAATGCCCTTTGGTTTGAAGAATGCACCTGCCACTTTTCAAAGGTTGGTGAACCAAGTCCTTACTGGGTTGGATGACTTTTGTGCAGCTTATCTGGATGATATTGCTGTCTTTAGCTCCACCTGGGAGGATCACCTGATCCACCTGAAGAAAGTTTTGGAGGCCCTGCAAAAGGCAGGCCTAACTATCAAGGCCACAAAGTGCCAGATAGGGCAGAGTAAGGTTGTATACCTGGGCCACCTAGTAGGTGGAGGCCAGGTTCAGCCACTGGAAAGCAAAATCCAGGCCATACAGGACTGGGCTCCTCCAGTTACCCAGACACAAGTCAGAGCCTTCTTGGGCCTGACTGGGTATTACAGAAAGTTTGTGAAAAACTATGGGTCTATAGTGACACCATTAAATGACTTGACATCCAAGAAGATGCCAAAAAAGGTTCAGTGGACAGTTAGCTGTCAGAAGGCATTTGAAGACCTGAAGAAGGCCATGTGCTCTGCACCTATCCTAAAGAGTCCTGACTACTCCAAACAGTTCATTGTTCAGACAGATGCTTCTGAGTTGGGGGTGGGAGCTGTACTCTCACAACTTAATCAAGATGGTCAAGACCAGCCAATTGCTTTCATTAGCAGGAGGCTAACCCCAAGAGAAAAACGTTGGTCAGCCATTGAGAGGGAGGCCTTTGCTGTGGTTTGGGCATTAAAGAAGTTGAGGTCCTACTTGTTTGGAACTCACTTCCTGGTGCAAACAGACCATAAGCCCCTCTTATGGCTTAATCAGATGAAGGGTGAAAATCCCAAACTGCTCAGGTGGTCCATTTCCCTACAGGGGATGGACTTTACAGTGGAGCACCGCCCAGGGACTGACCATGGTAATGCAGATGGTCTCTCCAGGTACTTCCACTTAGAACATGAAGACTTATCTGGTCAAGGTTAGTTTAATGTCCCTGCGTTTGGGGGGGGGTTGTGTAGGAGAGTAGGGTCTGCTATCCTATGGTCACCCCAAATTTTTGCTTTTTGCTTCACTGGTTTTCGACAACTGAGTCTGTGGGCCTGCTGATCAGACCCCCAGCCTGCTGTTCTCTCACTAAATTAATGACACATGTGCTATAGGCACATACCAATTGGAAATGGACTCCTTGTCAGCCCCTGTAGAATGCACTATAGGTGCACAGGGCACAGGAGCCACTAAGGCCTACCAGGGGCTGCAGCATATCTTTTGCCACCCCTGGCTGGTTCTTAAATTGACACAACTGGCTGATCACTCAGCTGGGGTAAGGTGGTGTACACACCCCTTGCTTAGATATAGTATACCTATGTCTAAACCTATATCTGGACACATGTAAACCTGTGAGCCACTCCTATAGACAGGCCTCACCAATCCTGGAGGCTGGGTGCATGGTTTTTATGTGAGATGGAGCTCTAGCCTGAGCTGAGCCTGTCTGCAGCCGTCGGGAACAAATCCCTAAGCTGTTTCAGGATAATGCCATGCCATATACTATTAAGTGCCTTATAATCCTCGCGGTTATTTAGCAACTCTGGTTTGGCTTTATCAAAACATGTCGTGTAAGGTGTCATACCCTTTGGAATACCATCCCCTCGCCAGTTCTGGCGACGGGGATGGCATTCCACCCCTCTAGAGGGGTAAGACATGTTACTTCACTCTAATGCGGTTGATTTCTCCAAAGGCCTTAAGATCCACAAAATGGATGCCTCTGCCACAGACAAATGTCTGGACCCCTGGAGCTGACCGAAACCCAGTCAAGGGGGTCCTGGACAAAGGGTTTCCTGTCACAGGAGGGTGTCACCGCCCTCCAGACAGGAGATAGTGTATTGTAGCAGGGAGGTTTGAAAGAAACCAGACACTGCCTGGGGCGCACAAGGCTGCCCCTTGCATAATCCGGCCAAACCGGTTCTGGGGCACTCCAGCCCTCGTGCCAGGGCGGCCTGGATCAAAGGAAGGGGGTGTATCCACCCACTTCCTGGGTCCCACCCATAGGAGGGGACCTAGCAGGTAATCACGCCCACCAGATTCGAATAAGAGTGGGAGCAGTGCCAATGCACATCAGATTTCCTGGAAGAAACATTTGAAACGATATTCTGGACCCTTCGCCCTCCATCTCAACGTGGAAGCCCGAAGAATCTCCCTTGTGGTCAAGGAGTGACCACCCTGCAGCAGCAGGCACCATCCAGCCCTCGACGTCTACTTAGTTGCAGTTCCCGCCGGAACTCGAGCGACTGAGATCGACGAGATCAAGCCTGCCCAGCTTCTAACAGCCCGATCCACAGTCCCTGCAAAGCTGAGACCCGTGGAGGCGACCGGAAGCGTGGGGCACGCCATCTTGAAGTGACCACGAGACGCTGACCGTGCAGCCCACGAGTGACCCTCGAAGCTGTACACCGGGGTTTGAGAAGCCCCCACCCTGAGCTACTCCTGAGCCGAAGTTCAGCCCTCCACACTCGACGAGTGCTGCGTGGGGCCCTTTGGCACGATTTGGCTCAACGCGTTGGCCCGGTCACTTGCCAGCTGGCTTGTGGTCCCTGTGCCGACGAACTACAAAAGAAGACTCGTGATTCTGGTTGCTCCAGATCCACACCAGCTCCCCTGAAAGGGAGCCCCGACTCTGACCTTCCTGGTCCGAGTGAGACGCCATCTTCCAATCCCGCGTGGATTGCTCTTACCAAGGCTTGTTTGCTCCAAACCGGAAGCCGACTGCACCGACGGTGAGAGCCTGCGTGGGACAGATCGTGACCTGCTCCTGGACGTCGCAGATGCCCCAGAGCCCACGTGACAGCGAAGAGAAGCGCCTCGACGACCACCTGATTGCGCCCGACATTGCCTGGTTCCGTCCTGGTTCCACCCTGGTCACTGCTGAGTGACCCAGACTCTGTCCCCTCTGCTTTCAGGTACTCTACAACTTGAGTCCACCCTTGGACTCCACCGGACACTTCGTCTTCACCCTGCCTGCAGCCCTTTCAGCTTCAAGCACCAAGAGCCTGCGTGTCAAAACCCGACGCCACTTCGACCCTGTGCACCCACTTCCTGTGGGTGAGGTAACTTTGCTCCGCCGGTGTTCCCACACTGGTGCACACCTCTAGGGTCTGTGTGTTAAGTTTTGTTCCTCTAGGTTCAGCGGAAGTGTCCTTAAACTTTAATTATTTGACTTTTACGCACCATTGGTTAACATTGGTGCATGCGTGCGCTTTCCGCACATCTCCCGAATCCCGAGGGCCATTCCCGACTTCAGCATTGCTTGTCCTGACTGCTCCCAGCGATTCCCTAGGCCCTAGGCCTAACCACTGTTCGAGTGGCCTCTCTTATACCACTTGTTTAGTATATGGTTTGAGTGGCCCCCCGCCCTCATCCATAATTGTGCAACTTTGTATGTTTAAACAGTGCTTTTGATTTAACGCTTGTGCCCCTTTATTCATAAAGAATACTGGGGATTGTTTTTAGTAATAAACACATATATTTTTATAATATATACTTGTGTGGTGTCCTTTCATTTGGTATTACAGGATTGTATGTGGTAAAACAGCTCGCTTAACACAACCTCTTAAGTTAAGCCTTTAGGCTGCTTAGTCCATGCTACCCCTAGGATAGCTTGTCTAATAAGGTTGACTTACAACCAGACACCATAAGGGGATTGTTTGGTCAGGTAGTAGGTGGTTCCAGAATTGGAAACATCCCCTACCAGGCCAACTTCTCACAAAGGGCAATCTAATTGAGCCTGCCTCAGGTCTGCCCTTGAGGGTCCCCCTGTCCCCAGAAACTCAACCTGGTCAGGTTCAAGCTCCTCAGAGACAGTCTCCTCTTGGACTGCAGAATCAGTTTCCTCTGAAACCTGATCCTCAACCTGGGGCAAGGTGGAAGGCGAGGCCTTTCCTCTCTTGCTCCTTCTCTTGGGTTGTGGCTGGTCTATTGTCTCAAGATCCACCACTGGTTCAGGAAGGCACTTCTTAGCCTGAGCCCTTGTCATGGCAAGGACATGCTCTGAAATCCCTAGCATTTCTGCATGAGTCCTGTACTCCACTTCTGACCATGCTGAGCTTTCAAGGTCATTGCCTAACAGACAGTCTACTGGTAGGTCTGCACTCACCACAACTTTCTTTAGGCCATCAACCCCTCCCCAGGAGAAGTTCACAACTGCCACACTATGGGAGGTAGTGGAGTTGCTTGCATTGGTTACTAGGTAGCTCTCTCCTAGTACAATCTGTCCAGGGTCCACAAAGCCAGGGGTCACCATGGTGACACTAGCACATGTGTCCCTGTAAGCTTGAGCCAGTTTCTCATTTATTAAGGGAGTCTGCCTGTATTTGCCCAGGTTAGTGGGGCTTACTGCAGTGGGCAACTCAATGTCCACATCATACAGGAGAACTGCCTGTGTAGGGACTCTGACTAGGCCAGATCCTACTTCAATACCCAGGGTCAACCCAGCTACACCCTTGGACTGTGTTCCACCACTGCTTACTGTACTTGGGGTTGCAGTTGCTTTAGGAGCTGTAGTGGTGGGAACTGGATTTGCCTTGGTGCACTCACTGCCCCAGTGTGAAACTGATTTGCAGGTATTACACCAAGGTGTCTTTGGACCTTTGTTCTTCTTCTTCTTGTTACCATTTTGGGAACCACCCTCCTTACTATTAGTTTGGGGGCCTGAAGACTTCTGGTCTTTTTCTTTATCTTTCTGATTCTGATTACCACCCTTCTGGTCTGTTTTCTTCTGGTCACCACCTTGGTTCTGGGGTTTCTGCTTAATCCTTGTTCTGACCCATTTGTCTGCCTTCTTTCCCAATTCTTGGGGAGAGGTCAGATCAGAGTCAATAAGGTATTGATGCAACAGCTGGTTTGTACAGTTATTAAGGATCTGTTCTCTCATCATAAGATTGTACAATCCTGTATAGTCTGAAACTTTACTTCCCTGTAACCAACCCTCCAAAGCCTTAGTGGCACACTCCACAAAATCAGTCCAGTCTTGAGTCTGTGCTTTCTGGGTGTCTCTGAACAACAACCTGTATTGCTCAGTGGTTAGGCCATACCCTTCAATGAGAGCACTCTTCAAAACAGAGTAGTTTTTGGCATCCTCAGGTCTAACTGTGAGGAGCCTGTCCCTCCCTTTCTCAGAAAAGGAGTACCACAAAATTGCAGCCCACTGATTCTCAGGAACCTGCTGTACCATGCAGGCTCTCTCAAGAGCAGTCATCCATTTGTGGATGTCATCCCCTTCTTTAAAGGGGGGCACAATCTTGGTCAGGTTTCTATTGTCATAGGCCCTGTCTTTTTCTCTTGGAAAATTGCTGCCACCAGTGACATCTAAGCCACTTAATTTCTGCTCTCTTGCCAAGGCAAGTTTAGCTTGAGCTAAGGTAAGCTTAGCTTGACTCAGGGCTACCTCCTCTCTCTCTATCTGGAGTCTGACAGCCCTCATTCTAGCCCTATGCTCAGCTTTCTGAGAAGCACTCATGCCTCTCTCTGATTCTCTGGAGGCACTAGAAAGATGAGAGTCCCCTGAGGGAGATCTCACTCTTCTGTTGCCTGGGAGAATCACATGTTGGGTTCTGGGGAGGTGCTGGCCCTCTCCATTCCCCAGTAGGTCCAAGTTGGCCTGGCTAAGCCTACCAACTGGAACCTGGCTACCCTGATCCTGTACTTGTGAGTCCCCACCATCTGAGTCCTCATCCAAGTCATCATCATCCTCCTCTTCAAGGGGATCAACTGCAGGGGGGTTCCCTCCAGTTCCTGTATCTAGGGAAGCTGCTTTTGCCTTCTCTAAGTCATCCTGTTCTAGGATTTCTACCAGGATTAGGCAGGTGGGGCTTCTGCCCCTTTTTAACCCTCTTGCTTTGCACAAGGCAATCAAGTCTCTGCGGGTTAGTTTGTCATATCCAAAAGTTGCCTGGGTAGGGTCAACTGTCACAGGAGCAGACCCTGAGGCTTTTCCTGTGTCAGACATGGTTACTAGTGAGGTGTAAGTGGTGCACTTACCTACACTAAGTGTTTTCCTACTGGACCTTGCTAGTGAGTTGTAGTCAGGGGTGTGCTACTCCCTTCAACCTACAACTACTAAGTTCAGTAGAACTTAATATGCTAAGCTTTTGATTTTATATGTACCTAGAGGTACTTGATGTGATCTTTCAATTTGATATAAAGATTGCAATGGTAAAACAACAGCAAGCTCAAATCCCACCGCTGCTCACCAATGTGAGAAGTTGGCCTGGTAGGGGATGTTTCCAATTCTGGAACCACCTACTACCTGACCAAACAATCCCCTTATGGTGTCTGGTTGTAAGTCAACCTTATTAGACAAGCTATCCTAGGGGTAGCATGGACTAAGCAGCCTAAAGGCTTAACTTAAGAGGTCGTGTTAAGCGAGCTGTTTTACCACATACAATCCTGTAATACCAAATGAAAGGACACCACACAAGTATATATTATAAAAATATATGTGTTTATTACTAAAAACAATCCCCAGTATTCTTTATGAATAAAGGGGCACAAGCGTTAAATCAAAAGCACTGTTTAAACATACAAAGTTGCACAATTATGGATGAGGGCAGGGGGCCACTCAAACCATATACTAAACAAGTGGTATAAGAGAGGCCACTCGAACAGTGGTTAGGCCTAGGGCCTAGGGAATCGCTGGGAGCAGTCAGGACAAGCAATGCTGAAGTCGGGAATGGCCCTCGGGATTCGGGAGATGTGCGGAAAGCGCACGCATGCACCAATGTTAACCAATGGTGCGTAAAAGTCAAATAGTTAAAGTTTAAGGACACTTCCGCTGAACCTAGAGGAACAAAACTTAACACACAGACCGTAGAGGTGTGCACCAGTGTGGGAACACCGGCGGAGCAAAGTTACCTCACCCACAGGAAGTGGGTGCACAGGGTCGAAGTGGCGTCGGGTTTTGACACGCAGGCTCTTGGTGCTTGAAGCTGAAAGGGCTGCAGGCAGGGTGAAGACGAAGTGTCCGGTGGAGTCCAAGGGTGGACTCAAGTTGTAGAGTACCTGAAAGCAGAGGGGACAGAGTCTGGGTCACTCAGCAGTGACCAGGGTGGAACCAGGACGGAACCAGGCAATGTCGGGCGCAATCAGGTGGTCGTCGAGGCGCTTCTCTTCGCTGTCACGTGGGCTCTGGGGCATCTGCGACGTCCAGGAGCAGGTCACGATCTGTCCCACGCAGGCTCTCACCGTCGGTGCAGTCGGCTTCCGGTTTGGAGCAAACAAGCCTTGGTAAGAGCAATCCACGCGGGATTGGAAGATGGCATCTCACTCGGACCAGGAAGGTCAGAGTCGGGGCTCCCTTTCAGGGGAGCTGGTGTGGATCTGGAGCAACCAGAATCACGAGTCTTCTTTTGTAGTTCGTCGGCACAGGGACCACAAGCCAGCTGGCAAGTGACCGGGCCAACGCGTTGAGCCAAATCGTGCCAAAGGGCCCCACGCAGCACTCGTCGAGTGTGGAGGGCTGAACTTCGGCTCAGGAGTAGCTCAGGGTGGGGGCTTCTCAAACCCCGGTGTACAGCTTCGAGGGTCACTCGTGGGCTGCACGGTCAGCGTCTCGTGGTCACTTCAAGATGGCGTGCCCCACGCTTCCGGTCGCCTCCACGGGTCTCAGCTTTGCAGGGACTGTGGATCGGGCTGTTAGAAGCTGGGCAGGCTTGATCTCGTCGATCTCAGTCGCTCGAGTTCCGGCGGGAACTGCAACCAAGTAGACGTCGAGGGCTGGATGGTGCCTGCTGCTGCAGGGTGGTCACTCCTTGACCACAAGGGAGATTCTTCGGGCTTCCACATTGAGATGGAGGGCGAAGGGTCCAGAATATCGTTTCAAATGTTTCTTCCAGAAAATCTGATGTGCATTGGCACTGCTCCCACTCTTATTCGAATCTGGTGGGCGTGATTACCTGCTAGGTCCCCTCCTATGGGTGGGACCCAGGAAGTGGGTGGATACACCCCCTTCCTTTGATCCAGGCCGCCCTGGCACGAGGGCTGGAGTGCCCCAGAACCGGTTTGGCCGGATTATGCAAGGGGCAGCCTTGTGCGCCCCAGGCAGTGTCTGGTTTCTTTCAAACCTCCCTGCTACAATACACTATCTCCTGTCTGGAGGGCGGTGACACCCTCCTGTGACAGGAAACCCTTTGTCCAGGACCCCCTTGACTGGGTTTCGGTCAGCTCCAGGGGTCCAGACATTTGTCTGTGGCAGAGGCATCCATTTTGTGGATCTTAAGGCCTTTGGAGAAATCAACCGCATTAAAGTGAAGTAACATGTCTTACCCCTCTAGAGGGGTGGAATGCCATCCCCGTCGCCAGAACTGGCGAGGGGATGGTATTCCAAAGCGTATGACACCTTACACGACATGTTTTGATAAAGCCAAACCAGAGTTGCTAAATAACCGCGAGGATTATAAGGCACTTAATAGTATATGGTATGGCATTATCCTGAAACAGCTTAGGGATTTGTTCCCGACGGCTGCAGACAGGCTCAGCTCATGCTAGAGCTCCATCTCACATAAAAACCATGCACCCAGCCTCCAGGATTGGTGAGGCCTGTCTATAGGAGTGGCTCACAGGTTTACATGTGTCCAGATATAGGTTTAGACATAGGTATACTATATCTAAGCAAGGGGTGTGTACACCACCTTACCCCAGCTGAGTGATCAGCCAGTTGTGTCAATTTAAGAACCAGCCAGGGGTGGCAAAAGATATGCTGCAGCCCCTGGTAGGCCTTAGTGGCTCCTGTGCCCTGTGCACCTATAGTGCATTCTACAGGGGCTGACAAGGAGTCCATTTCCAATTGGTATGTGCCTATAGCACATGTGCCATTAATTTAGTGAGAGAACAGCAGGCTGGGGGTCTGATCAGCAGGCCCACAGCCTCAGTAGTCGAAAACCAGTGAAGCAAAAAGCAAAAATTTGGGGTGACCATAGGATAGCAGACCCTACTCTCCTACACCTTCCCTTGAACCCCTCAGACAGCAGGCTGCTGCTGAGGCTGCTGGGGATGCCCAAGGTACCCATACTGTGTATTGGGATGAGGGACTCCTTTACTCAGAGGCTAGAGCCCCCAAGCCTGGCATGACCAGGAGGTTGGTGATACCTCTGCAGTTTAGGGGATTCCTCCTTACCTTGGCCCATGATATTCCCCTTGCAGGACACTTAGGCCAGAACAAGACGTGGGACAGGCTTGTTCCACACTTTCACTGGCCTCACATGTCAGAGGATGTCAAGGAGTTTTGTCGCTCCTGTGTCACTTGCCAAGCCAGTGGTAAGTCAGGTGGCACAACAAAGGCCCCCCTAATACCACTACCTGTGGTGGGGGTCCCCTTTGAGAGAGTTGGAATTGATATTGTGGGTCCAATGGACCCCCAAACAGCATCTGGGAACAGATTCATACTGGTGGTAGTGGATCATGCCACCAGGTACCCAGAGGCTATTCC
Organism: Lissotriton helveticus; assembly: GCF_964261635.1. NCBI lineage: Eukaryota > Metazoa > Chordata > Amphibia > Caudata > Salamandridae > Lissotriton > Lissotriton helveticus. The sequence continues at coordinate 1,288,016 of NW_027611658.1, read as the reverse complement.
CCTAAGGACCACCACAGCACCTGTGGTGGCAAAAGCCCTCATTGCAGTTTTCTCAAGAGTGGGCTTTCCTAAGGAGGTACTATCAGATAGAGGGACAAATTTTATGTCCAGCTATCTAAAAGCAATGTGGAAGGAATGTGGAGTAAACTATAAGTTTACCACCCCATATCATCCACAATGCAATGGGCTTGTGGAGAGATTTAACAAGACCCTTAAAGGCATGATAAAAGGATTACCAGAGAAGCTCAGGCGGAAATGGGACATTCTTTTACCCTGCCTGCTCTTTGCTTACAGAGAGGTCCCACAGAAGGGGGTTGGCTACAGCCCTTTTGAACTTTTGTTTGGCCACCCTGTGAGAGGTCCATTGTGTTTGGTGAAGGAAGGATGGGAGTTACCTCTCAAAAAGCCCAAACTAGACATAGTGGACTATGTACTTGGTCTCCGCTCCAGGATGGCTGAGTACATGGAAAGAGCATCCAAAAACCTGGAGGCCAGCCAAGAATTGCAGAAAGCTTGGCATGACCAAAAGGCTGTACTGGTAGAGTTCCAACCAGGACAGAAGGTATGGGTACTGGAGCCAGTGGCTCCAGCAGCACTCCAAGACAAATGGAGTGGACCCTATCCTATTATTGAGAAGAAAGGGGAAGTCACCTACTTGGTAGACTTTGGAACACCCAGGAGCCCTCACAGGGTAATCCATGTGAATCGCTTGAAAGCATTTGTAGACAGGGAGGACATGAGCTTGCTCATGGCCACAGATGGGGAACAGGAGGAAGAGAGTGACCCTCTCCCAGACCTGCTTTCCCAGAACCCTGATGATGGTTCAGTTGATGGAGTAGCCTTGGCAGGCAGCCTCACTGACCAGCAACAGAGGGACTGCAGACAAGTTTTGCAGGCTCACAGGCAAATGTTTTCACTCACACCCAGCCAAACTGACTGGTGTACCCATGTTGTGGACACTGGTGACAGTCTGCCTGTCAAGAATAAGATCTACAGGCAACCTGATCATGTCAGGGATTGCATCAAGGCTGAGGTGCAAAAGATGTTGGAGCTTGGAGTGATTGAGCCATCAGAGAGCCCATGGGCCAGCCCAGTAGTCCTGGTGCCAAAACCTCATACCCAAGATGGTAAGAGAGAAATGAGGTTTTGCGTGGATTACAGGGGTCTCAATGCTGTCACTAGGACAGATGCTCACCCCATTCCAAGAGCAGATGAGCTCATTGACAGATTGGCTTCTGCCAAGTTTCTGAGCACATTTGATCTGACAGCTGGCTACTGGCAAATCAGACTAGCTGAGGAGTCAAAAGCCAAAACAGCATTCTCTACCCCTAGTGGACATTATCAGTTTGTGGTAATGCCCTTTGGTTTGAAGAATGCACCTGCCACTTTCCAAAGGTTGGTGAACCAAGTCCTTACTGGGTTGGATGACTTTTGTGCAGCTTATCTGGATGATATTGCTGTCTTTAGCTCCACCTGGGAGGATCACCTGATCCACCTGAAGAAAGTTTTGGAGGCCCTGCAAAAGGCAGGCCTAACTATCAAGGCCACAAAGTGCCAGATAGGGCAGAGTAAGGTTGTATACCTGGGCCACCTAGTAGGTGGAGGCCAGGTTCAGCCACTGGAAAGCAAAATCCAGGCCATACAGGACTGGGCTCCTCCAGTTACCCAGACACAAGTCAGAGCCTTCTTGGGCCTGACTGGGTATTACAGAAAGTTTGTGAAAAACTATGGGTCTATAGTGACACCATTAAATGACTTGACATCCAAGAAGATGCCAAAACAGGTTCAGTGGACAGTTAGCTGTCAGAAGGCATTTGAAGACCTGAAGAAGGCCATGTGCTCTGCACCTATCCTAAAGAGTCCTGACTACTCCAAACAGTTCATTGTTCAGACAGATGCTTCTGAGTTGGGGGTGGGAGCTGTACTCTCACAACTTAATCAAGATGGTCAAGACCAGCCAATTGCTTTCATTAGCAGGAGGCTAACCCCAAGAGAAAAACGTTGGTCAGCCATTGAGAGGGAGGCCTTTGCTGTGGTTTGGGCATTAAAGAAGTTGAGGTCCTACTTGTTTGGAACTCACTTCCTGGTGCAAACAGACCATAAGCCCCTCTTATGGCTTAATCAGATGAAGGGTGAAAATCCCAAACTGCTCAGGTGGTCCATTTCCCTACAGGGGATGGACTTTACAGTGGAGCACCGCCCAGGGACTGACCATGGTAATGCAGATGGTCTCTCCAGGTACTTCCACTTAGAACATGAAGACTTATCTGGTCAAGGTTAGTTTAATGTCCCTGCGTTTGGGGGGGGGTTGTGTAGGAGAGTAGGGTCTGCTATCCTATGGTCACCCCAAATTTTTGCTTTTTGCTTCACTGGTTTTCGACTACTGAGGCTGTGGGCCTGCTGATCAGACCCCCAGCCTGCTGTTCTCTCACTAAATTAATGACACATGTGCTATAGGCACATACCAATTGGAAATGGACTCCTTGTCAGCCCCTGTAGAATGCACTATAGGTGCACAGGGCACAGGAGCCACTAAGGCCTACCAGGGGCTGCAGCATATCTTTTGCCACCCCTGGCTGGTTCTTAAATTGACACAACTGGCTGATCACTCAGCTGGGGTAAGGTGGTGTACACACCCCTTGCTTAGATATAGTATACCTATGTCTAAACCTATATCTGGACACATGTAAACCTGTGAGCCACTCCTATAGACAGGCCTCACCAATCCTGGAGGCTGGGTGCATGGTTTTTATGTGAGATGGAGCTCTAGCGTGAGCTGAGCCTGTCTGCAGCCGTCGGGAACAAATCCCTAAGCTGTTTCAGGATAATGCCATACCATATACTATTAAGTGCCTTATAATCCTCGCGGTTATTTAGCAACTCTGGTTTGGCTTTATCAAAACATGTCGTGTAAGGTGTCATACGCTTTGGAATACCATCCCCTCGCCAGTTCTGGCGACGGGGATGGCATTCCACCCCTCTAGAGGGGTAAGACATGTTACTTCACTTTAATGCGGTTGATTTCTCCAAAGGTCTTAAGATCCACAAAATGGATGCCTCTGCCACAGACAAATGTCTGGACCCCTGGAGCTGACCGAAACCCAGTCAAGGGGGTCCTGGACAAAGGGTTTCCTGTCACAGGAGGGTGTCACCGCCCTCCAGACAGGAGATAGTGTATTGTAGCAGGGAGGTTTGAAAGAAACCAGACACTGCCTGGGGCGCACAAGGCTGCCCCTTGCATAATCCGGCCAAACCGGTTCTGGGGCACTCCAGCCCTCGTGCCAGGGCGGCCTGGATCAAAGGAAGGGGGTGTATCCACCCACTTCCTGGGTCCCACCCATAGGAGGGGACCTAGCAGGTAATCACGCCCACCAGATTCGAATAAGAGTGGGAGCAGTGCCAATGCACATCAGATTTCCTGGAAGAAACATTTGAAACGATATTCTGGACCCTTCGCCCTCCATCTCAACGTGGAAGCCCGAAGAATCTCCCTTGTGGTCAAGGAGTGACCACCCTGCAGCAGCAGGCACCATCCAGCCCTCGACGTCTACTTAGTTGCAGTTCCCGCCGGAACTCGAGCGACTGAGATCGACGAGATCAAGCCTGCCCAGCTTCTAACAGCCCGATCCACAGTCCATGCAAAGCTGAGACCCGTGGAGGCGACCGGAAGCGTGGGGCACGCCATCTTGAAGTGACCACGAGACGCTGACCGTGCAGCCCACGAGTGACCCTCGAAGCTGTACACCGGGGTTTGAGAAGCCCCCACCCTGAGCTACTCCTGAGCCGAAGTTCAGCCCTCCACACTCGACGAGTGCTGCGTGGGGCCCTTTGGCACGATTTGGCTCAATGCGTTGGCCCGGTCACTTGCCAGCTGGCTTGTGGTCCCTGTGCCGACGAACTACCAAAGAAGACTCGTGAATCTGGTTGCTCCAGATCCACACCAGCTCCCCTGAAAAGGAGCCCCGACTCTGACCTTCCTGGTCCGAGTGAGACGCCATCTTCCAATCCCGCGTGGATTGCTCTTACCAAGGCTTGTTTGCTCCAAACCGGAAGCCGACTGCACCGACGGTGAGAGCCTGCGTGGGACAGATCGTGACCTGCTCCTGAACGTCGCAGATGCCCCAGAGCCCACGTGACAGCGAAGAGAAGCGCCTCGACGACCACCTGATTGCGCCCGACATTGCCTGGTTCCGTCCTGGTTCCACCCTGGTCACTGCTGAGTGACCCAGACTCTGTCCCCTCTGCTTTCAGGTACTCTACAACTTGAGTCCACCCTTGGACTCCACCGGACACTTCGTCTTCACCCTGCCTGCAGCCCTTTCAGCTTCAAGCACCAAGAGCCTGCGTGTCAAAACCCGACGCCACTTCGACCCTGTGCACCCACTTCCTGTGGGTGAGGTAACTTTGCTCCGCCGGTGTTCCCACACTGGTGCACACCTCTAGGGTCTGTGTGTTAAGTTTTGTTCCTCTAGGTTCAGCGGAAGTGTCCTTAAACTTTAACTATTTGACTTTTACGCACCATTGGTTAACATTGGTGCATGCGTGCGCTTTCCGCACATCTCCCGAATCCCGAGGGCCATTCCCGACTTCAGCATTGCTTGTCCTGACTGCTCCCAGCGATTCCCTAGGCCCTAGGCCTAACCACTGTTCGAGTGGCCTCTCTTATACCACTTGTTTAGTATATGGTTTGAGTGGCCCCCTGCCCTCATCCATAATTGTGCAACTTTGTATGTTTAAACAGTGCTCTTGATTTAACGCTTGAGCCCCTTTATTCATAAAGAATACTGGGGATTGTTTTTAGTAATAAACACATATATTTTTATAATATATACTTGTGTGGTGTCCTTTCATTTGGTATTACAGGATTGTATGTGGTAAAACAGCTCGCTTAACACGACCTCTTAAGTTAAGCCTTTAGGCTGCTTAGTCCATGCTACCCCTAGGATAGCTTGTCTAATAAGGTTGACTTACAACCAGACACCATAAGGGGATTGTTTGGTCAGGTAGTAGGTGGTTCCAGAATTGGAAACATCCCCTACCAGGCCAACTTCTCACACTATCTGAAAGCAATGTGGAAGGAATGTGGAGTAAACTATAAGTTTACCACCCCATATCATCCCCAATGCAATGGTGTGAGAAGTTGGCCTGGTAGGGGATGTTTCCAATTCTGGAACCACCTACTACCTGACCAAACAATCCCTTATGGTGTCTGGTTGTAAGTCAACCTTATTAGACAAGCTATCCTAGGGGTAGCATGGACTAAGCAGCCTAAAGGCTTAACTTAAGAGGTCGTGTTAAGCGAGCTGTTTTACCACATACAATCCTGTAATACCAAATGAAAGGACACCACACAAGTATATATTATAAAAATATATGTGTTTATTACTAAAAACAATCCCCAGTATTCTTTATGAATAAAGGGGCACAAGCGTTAAATCAAAAGCACTGTTTAAACATACAAGTTGCACAATTATGGATGAGGGCGGGTGGCCACTCAAACCATATACTAAACAAGTGGTATAAGAGAGGCCACTCGAACAGTGGTTAGGCCTAGGGCCTAGGGAATCGCTGGGAGCAGTCAGGACAAGCAATGCTGAAGTCGGGAATGGCCCTCGGGATTCGGGAGATGTGCGGAAAGCGCACGCATGCACCAATGTTAACCAATGGTGCGTAAAAGTCATAGAGTTAAAGTTTAAGGACACTTCCGCTGAACCTAGAGGAACAAAACTTAACACACAGACCCTAGAGGTGTGCACCAGTGTGGGAACACCGGCGGAGCAAAGTTACCTCACCCACAGGAAGTGGGTGCACAGGGTCGAAGTGGCGTCGGGTTTTGACACGCAGGCTCTTGGTGCTTGAAGCTGAAAGGGCTGCAGGCGGGTTAAAGATGAAGTGTCCGGTGGAGTCCAAGGGTGGACTCAAGTTGTAGAGTACCTGAAAGCAGAGGGGACAGAGTCTGGGTCACTCAGCAGTGACCAGGGTGGAACCAGGACGGAACCAGGCAATGTCGGGCGCAATCAGGTGGTCGTCGAGGAGCTTCTCTCCGCTGTCACGTGGGCTCTGGGGCATCTGCGACGTCCAGGAGCAGGTCACGATCTGTCCCACGCAGGCTCCCACCGTCAGTGCAGTCGGCTTCAAGTTTGGAGCAAACAAGCCTTGGCAAGAGCAATCCACGCGGGATCGGAAGATTGCTTCTCACTCGGACCAGGAAGGTCAGAGTCGGGGCTCCTTTTCAGGGGAGCTGGTGTGGATCTAGAGCAACCAGATTCACGAGTCTTCTTAGGTAGTTCGTCAGCACAGGGACCACTAGCCAGCTGGCAAGTGACCGGGCCAACGCGTTGAGCCAAATAGAGCCAAAGGGCCCCACGCAGCACTCGTCGAGTGTGGAGGGCTGAACTTCGGCACAGGAGCAGCTCAGGGTGGGGGCTTCTCAAACCCCGGTGCACAGCTTCAAGGGTCACTCGTGGGCTGCACGGTCAGCGTCTCGTGGTCAATTCAAGATGGCGTGCCCCACGCTTCCGGTCGCATCCACGGGTCTCAGCTTTGCAGGGACTGTGGATCGGGCTGTTAGAAGCTGGGCAGGCTTGATCTCGTCGATCTCAGTCGCTCGAGTTCCGGCGGGAACTGCAACTAAGTAGACGTCGAGGGCTGGATGGTGCCTGCTGCTGCAGGGTGGTCACTCCTTGACCACAAGGGAGATTCTTCGGGCTTCCACGTTGAGATGGAGGTCCAAGGGTCCAGAGTTTCGTTTCTAATGTTTCTTCCAGGAAATCTGATGTGCATTGGCACTGCTCCCACTCTTATTCCAATCTGGGGGGCGTGATTACCTGCCAGGTCCCCTCCTATGGGTGGGACCCAGGAAGTGGGTGGATACACCCCCTTCCTTTGATCCAGGCCGCCCTGGCACGAGGGCTGGAGTGCCCCAGAACCGGTTTGGCCGGATTATGCAAGGGGCAGCCTTGTGCGCCCCAGGCAGTGTCTGGTTTCTTTCAAACCTCCCTGCTACAATCCACTATCTCCTGTCTGGAGGGTGGTGACACCCTCCTGTGACAGGAAACCCTTTGTCCAGGCCCCATCTGCTGAGTTTCGGTCAACTGCAGGGGTCCAGACATTTGTCTGTGGCAGAGGCATCCATTTTGTGGATCTTAAGGTCTTTGGAGAAATTAACCGCATTTAGTAAAGGAACATGTCTTACCCCTCTAGAGGGGTGGAATGCCATCCCCGTCGCCAGAACTGGCGAGGGGATGGTATTCCAAATCGTATGACACCTTACACGACATGTTTTGATAAAGCCAAACCAAAGTTGCTATATAACCGCGAGGATTATAAGGCACTTAAGAGTATATGGTATGGCATTATCCTGAAACAGCTTAGGGAGTTATTCCCGACAGCTGCAGACAGGCTCAGCTCATGCTATAGCTCCATCTCACATAAAACCACGCACCCTGCCTCCAGGATTGATGAGGCCTTCCATAGGAGTGGCTCACAGGTTTACATGTGTCCAGATATAGGTTTAGATATAGGTATACTATACCTAAGCAAGGGGTGATTACACCACCTTACCCCAGCTGAGTGATCAGCCAGTTGTGTCAATTTAAGAACCAGCCAGGGGTGGCAAAAGATATGCTGCAGCCCCTGGTAGGCCTTGGTGGCCCCTATGCCCTGGGCACCTATAGTGCATTATACAGGGGCTGACAAGGAGTCCATTTCCAATTGTGGTATGTACCTAGGGTACATGGAATCCATTTTACAGAGAGAGCAGATGGCCCGGGGCCCTGATTAGCAGGGAACCAGGTCAACTAAGTCAAAAAACCAGCTAAACAATGGCAAAAAATCTGGGGTAACCATAGTCAGGTAGCCACCTTCCTACATAACCCCCCCCCAAACGAAAGGAGATAAGGCTATCCTTGGCCAGGTAAGCCTATATTGCCTGAGTGGCCATATAAGGAAGTACCTGCACTAGCATGGGTACCCCCTGTCTCATGGTCCACTAAGCAGTCCCTCACCCTTTGGGTATTAGAGGGTCTCCACCATAGGGAATCACTACCTTGGGTGTGTTTATGCAAAGTTAAAGGCTGGTTTGGATATGGAGTATTGAAGTGAGGCTCTACTAAGTTAGGGCTTGGCTTCCTCCAATTATCTTCCACCATGTGTGCCTTTCTTTCTTTAACTGAGTTGCACTGTGCTCTCAGGGTCAACCTCTGGCTACCTAAAGCTGGAGGCTGGGTCCCTCTGTTTGGCTTGCTGGAGGGACAGTTCAGGTTTGGGCCCCTTGGGTCCCAGGTTTGGCTGTACCCAACAGAATCCATCTGTGGGAGGTCCCTAACTGTTTTTAAGGGGGCTCCCTCAGGAGTTTTTAAAGTTTTCACCTTACTAGGGCTACTAGTTTTGGTGCACCTAATCTTTTGATGGGGGTGCTTTATTTGACAGGGGGCCCTCTGGGTCTCACTGTCCTTCTTGTCCTCTGCAGCCCTGGGCTGGCTAAGGCAAGGGAGAGAGGGGCAGGTTACCTGCTCCAGACTGGGTCCCACCTGAGAAGGGTCCACTGACATCAGGGGTTCTGTCAGGCTAGGCCCAACCACCTCTGGGGCAGTTCCTTCATCAGGGGTAAGATCAGTTCCCTGAGGAGGCTGATCCTGTCCTAAAGTCTGGTGAGGGGGAGTTTTCTCTTCCTCCTCCATGCTCTCAGTTTGTGTGGAGTTATCCATCATTTCAGGTTTCAAAACACACATATCAGTTTGAGTTTGGGCTGTGGCCATCACAGCACCACCAACCTTTTCAGGAGGAGACTCAGTTTGGGTTTCTGCTGTTATCATAACAGCTTTGCTATTCTGTTCAGGAAGAGCTTTTGCTAAAGATGGGGCAGAGAGTTTCTCAGCCCTACCAACCTTTTCAGGAAGGACATCTTGAATTGGGGCTGTAGCCATTACAGCCCCACTAACCTTTCCATTGGAATTCACCATTCTAGAATGGGTTTCCTGTTCAACCTCAGCCCAGGCTGAGATCTCCAAATCATTACCAAGTAGGCAGTCTACAGGCAAGTTTGGTGACACTGCCACTCTCTTTGGGCCAATGACACCTCCCCAGCTGAGACTTACTACTGCCATGGGATGATTTGTTTGGATTCCATCAATGTTTGTAACCTGGTATGTGGCACCAGGTAAAAGTTGCTTAGAGGGGACTATGCCATCAGCCACCATGGTGATGCTAGCCCCTGTGTCTCTAAAAGCTTCAACTTTCAAACCATTGATGATGGGTTCTTGTCTATACTTGCTCAAAGTATTTGGGCAAGCAGAGAAGTTGGCAAACCCCATGCCAGTCTCATAAACAAGATCATTGGGTGATGGGGACCTGGATAGGCCAGGGTCCACCTGAGCTCCAACAGTAAACCCACCCAGATTCCTGGGTGTGCTTCCACTTCCTGGGGGAGTACTGCTGACAGTAACAGGAGGTGTTGAAGCTGGCTTTGGAGGTATATTTTCTTTATTGTTATTCTTGGGACAACAGTTGTCTGTTTTGTAATGCCCCACCTGTTTACAGGCATAACAATAAGGCTTTTTCTCTGTTGAAGAAGTGTCTTGGGACCCACCCCCATTCTTGGAGTTTTGGGGCCCTGGGGAAGTCTTTTCTTTATTTTTATCCACACCCTTATCTTGAGGCTTGGTAGACTCCTTCTTCTGGTTACTGTCCTGATTCTTAGGCCTAATCCTGGTTCTGACCCACTTGTCTGCCTTCTTTCCCAATTCTCGGGGAGAGGTCAGATCAGAGTCCACCAGGTGCTGGTGTAAGAGCTGGTTCTGACAATTACTTAGGATCTGCTCCCTCATAATCAAATTATACAATCCTGTAAAGTCATGTACTTTGCTGCCATGTAGCCAACCCTCCAGAGCCTTAGTAGCACAATCTACAAAATCAGTCCAGTCCTGAGTCTGTGTCTTCTGGGTATCTCTGAACTTCAACCTGTACTGTTCAGTGGTTAAGCCAAACCCATCTATCAGAACACTCTTCAGGACTTTGTAATTGTTTGCATCCTCATGTCTAACAGTGAGGAGCTTATCTCTCCCTTTCTCTGAAAAGGAGTACCATAAGATTGCTGCCCACTGTTCCTCAGGAACCTGCTGTACCATGCAGGTTCTCTCAAGAGCAGTTATCCACTTGTGGATATCATCCCCTTCCTTGTAGGGGGGCACAATCTTTGTCAGGTTTCTACTATCATAGGACCTGGGTTTCTCTTTAGGAATATTGCTGCCACCAGTGACATCTAAGCCACTTAATTTCTGCTCTCTTGCCAAGGCAAGTTTAGCTTGAGCTAAGGTAAGTTTAGCTTGACTCAGGGCTACCTCCTCTCTCTCTATCTGGAGTCTGACAGCCCTCATCCTAGCCCTATGCTCAGCTTTCTGAGAAGCAGTCATGCCTCTCTCTGATTCTCTGGAGGCACTAGAAATATGAGAGTCCCCTGAGGGAGATCTCACTCTTCTGTTGCCTGGGAGAATCCCATGGTGGGTTCTGGGGAGGTGCTGGCCCTCTCCATTCCCCAGTAGGTCCAAGTTGGCCTGGCTAAGCCTGGCAACTGGAACCTGGCTACCCTGATCCTGAACTTCTAAGTCCTCAACATCTGAGTCCTCATCTAAGTCATCATCATCCTCCTCCTCCTGAGGGGGATCAGTTTCAGGGGGGTTCCCTCCATTTCCTGTGTCTAGGGAAGCTGCCTTTGCCTTCTCTAAGTCATCCTGTTCTAGGATTTCTACCAGGATTTGGCAGGTGGGGCTTCTGCCCCTTTTTAACCCTCTTGCTTTGCACAAGGCAATCAAGTCTCTACGGGTTAACTTGTCATATCCAAAAGTTGCCTGGGTAGGGTCAACTGTCACAGGATTAGACCCTGAGGCTTTTCCTGTGTCAGACATGGTTACTAGTGAGGTGTAAGTGGTGCACTTACCTACACTAAGTGTTTTCCTACTGTACCTTGCTAGTGAGTTGTAGCCAGGGTGTGCTAATCCCTTTTATCTACAACTACTAAGTTCAGTAGAACTTAATATGCTAAGCTTTTGATTTATATGTACCTAGAGGTACTTGATGTGATCTTTCAATTTGATATAAAGATTGCAATGGTAAAACAACAGCAAGCTCAAATCCGCACCGCTGCCACCAATGTGAGAAGTTGGCCTGGTAGGGGATGTTTCCAATTCTGGAACCACCTACTACCTGACCAAACAATCCCTTATGGTGTCTGGTTGTAAGTCAACCTTATTAGACAAGCTATCCTAGGGGTAGCATGGACTAAGCAGCCTAAAGGCTTAACTTAAGAGGTCGTGTTAAGCGAGCTGTTTTACCACATACAATCCTGTAATACCAAATGAAAGGACACCACACAAGTATATATTATAAAAATATATGTGTTTATTACTAAAAACAATCCCCAGTATTCTTTATGAATAAAGGGGCACAAGCGTTAAATCAAAAGCACTGTTTAAACATACAAGTTGCACAATTATGGATGAGGGCGGGTGGCCACTCAAACCATATACTAAACAAGTGGTATAAGAGAGGCCACTCGAACAGTGGTTAGGCCTAGGGCCTAGGGAATCGCTGGGAGCAGTCAGGACAAGCAATGCTGAAGTCGGGAATGGCCCTCGGGATTCGGGAGATGTGCGGAAAGCGCACGCATGCACCAATGTTAACCAATGGTGCGTAAAAGTCATAGAGTTAAAGTTTAAGGACACTTCCGCTGAACCTAGAGGAACAAAACTTAACACACAGACCCTAGAGGTGTGCACCAGTGTGGGAACACCGGCGGAGCAAAGTTACCTCACCCACAGGAAGTGGGTGCACAGGGTCGAAGTGGCGTCGGGTTTTGACACGCAGGCTCTTGGTGCTTGAAGCTGAAAGGGCTGCAGGCGGGTTAAAGATGAAGTGTCCGGTGGAGTCCAAGGGTGGACTCAAGTTGTAGAGTACCTGAAAGCAGAGGGGACAGAGTCTGGGTCACTCAGCAGTGACCAGGGTGGAACCAGGACGGAACCAGGCAATGTCGGGCGCAATCAGGTGGTCGTCGAGGAGCTTCTCTCTGCTGTCACGTGGGCTCTGGGGCATCTGCGATGTCCAGGAGCAGGTCACGATCTGTCACACGCAGGCTCTCACCGTCAGTGCAGTCGGCTTCAAGTTTGGAGCAAACAAGCCTTGGCAAGAGCAATCCACGCGGGATCGGAAGATTGCTTCTCACTCGGACCAGGAAGGTCAGAGTCGGGGCTCCTTTTCAGGGGAGCTGGTGTGGATCTGGAGCAACCAGATTCACGAGTCTTCTTAGGTAGTTCGTCGGCACAGGGACCACTAGCCAGCTGGCAAGTGACCGGGCCAACGCGTTGAGCCAAATAGAGCCAAAGGGCCCCACGCAGCACTCGTCGAGTGTGGAGGGCTGAACTTCAGCACAGGAGCAGATCCGGGTGGGGGCTTCTTAAACCCCGGTGCACAGCTTCGAGGGTCACTCGTGGGCTGCACGGTCAGCGTCTCGTGGTCAATTCAAGATGGCGTGCCCCACGCTTCCGGTCGCATCCACGGGTCTCAGCTTTGCAGGGACTGTGGATCGGGCTGTTAGAAGCTGGGCAGGCTTGATCTCGTCGATCTCAGTCGCTCGAGTACCGGCGGGAACTGCAACTAAGTAGACGTCGAGGGCTGGATGGTGCCTGCTGCTGCAGGGTGGTCACTCCTTGACCACAAGGGAGATTCTTCGGGCTTCCACGTTGAGATGGAGGTCCAAGGGTCCAGAGTTTCGTTTCTAATGTTTCTTCCAGGAAATCTGATGTGCATTGGCACTGCTCCCACTCTTATTCCAATCTGGGGGGCGTGATTACCTGCTAGGTCCCCTCCTATGGGTGGGACCCAGGAAGTGGGTGGATACACCCCCTTCCTTTGATCCAGGCCGCCCTGGCACGAGGGCTGGAGTGCCCCAGAACCGGTTTGGCCGGATTATGCAAGGGGCAGCCTTGTGCGCCCCAGGCAGTGTCTGGTTTCTTTCAAACCTCCCTGCTACAATCCACTATCTCCTGTCTGGAGGGTGGTGACACCCTCCTGTGACAGGAAACCCTTTGTCCAGGCCCCATCTGCTGAGTTTCGGTCAACTGCAGGGGTCCAGACATTTGTCTGTGGCAGAGGCATCCATTTTGTGGATCTTAAGGTCTTTGGAGAAATTAACCGCATTTAGTAAAGGAACATGTCTTACCCCTCTAGAGGGGTGGAATGCCATCCCCGTCGCCAGAACTGGCGAGGGGATGGTATTCCAAATCGTATGACACCTTACACGACATGTTTTGATAAAGCCAAACCAAAGTTGCTATATAACCGCGAGGATTATAAGGCACTTAAGAGTATATGGTATGGCATTATCCTGAAACAGCTTAGGGAGTTGTTCCCGACAGCTGCAGACAGGCTCAGCTCATGCTATAGCTCCATCTCACATAAAACCACGCACCCTGCCTCCAGGATTGATGAGGCCTTCCATAGGAGTGGCTCAGAGGTTTACATGTGTCCAGATATAGGTTTAGATATAGGTATACTATACCTAAGCAAGGGGTGATTACACCACCTTACCCCAGCTGAGTGATCAGCCAGTTGTGTCAATTTAAGAACCAGCCAGGGGTGGCAAAAGATATGCTGCAGCCCCTGGTAGGCCTTGGTGGCCCCTATGCCCTGGGCACCTATAGTGCATTATACAGGGGCTGACAAGGAGTCCATTTCCAATTGTGGTATGTACCTAGGGTACATGGAATCCATTTTACAGAGAGAGCAGATGGCCTGGGGCCCTGATTAGCAGGGAACCAGGTCAACTAAGTCAAAAAACCAGCTAAACACAGGCAAAAAATCTGGGGTAACCATAGTCAGGTAGCCACCTTCCTACAAATGGGCTTGTGGAGAGATTTAACAAGACCCTAAAAGGCATGATAAAAGGATTACCAGAGAAGCTCAGGCGGAAATGGGACATTCTTTTACCCTGCCTGCTCTTTGCTTACAGAGAGGTCCCACAGAAGGGGGTTGGCTACAGCCCTTTTGAACTTTTGTTTGGCCACCCTGTGAGGGGTCCATTGTGTTTGGTGAAGGAAGGATGGGAGTTACCTCTCAAAAAGCCCAAACTAGACATAGTGGACTATGTACTTGGTCTCCGCTCCAGGATGGCTGAGTACATGGAAAGAGCATCCAAAAACCTGGAGGCCAGCCAAGAATTACAGAAAGCTTGGCATGACCAAAAGGCTGTGCTGGTAGAGTTCCAACCAGGACAGAAGGTGTGGGTACTGGAGCCAGTGGCTCCAGCAGCACTCCAAGACAAATGGAGTGGACCCTATCCTATTATTGAGAAGAAGGGGGAAGTCACCTACTTGGTGGACTTTGGAACACCCAGGAGCCCTCACAGGGTAATCCATGTGAATCGCTTGAAAGCATTTGTGGACAGGGAGGACATGAGCTTGCTCATGGCCACAGATGGGGAACAGGAGGAAGAGAGTGACCCTCTCCCAGACCTGCTTTCTCAGAACCCTGATGATGGTTCAGTGGATGGAGTAGCCTTGGCAGGCAGCCTCACTGACCAGCAACAGATGGACTGCAGACAAGTTTTGCAGGCCCACAGGCATTTGTTTTCACTCACACCCAGCCAGACTGACTGGTGTACCCATGTAGTGGACACTGGTGACAGTCTGCCTGTCAAGAATAAGATCTACAGGCAACCTGACCATGTCAGGGATTGCATCAAGGCTGAGGTGCAAAAGATGTTGGAGCTTTAAGTGATTGAGCCATCAGAGAGCCCATGGGCCAGCCCAGTAGTCCTGGTGCCAAAACCTCATACCCAAGATGGAAAGAGAGAAATGAGGTTTTGCGTGGATTACAGGGGTCTCAATGCTGTCACTAGGACAGATGCTCACCCCATTCCAAGAGCAGATGAGCTCATTGACAGATTGGCTTCTGCCAAGTTTCTGAGCACATTCGATCTGACAGCTGGCTACTGGCAAATCAGACTAGCTGAGGAGTCAAAAGCCAAAACAGCATTCTCTACCCCTAGTGGTCATTATCAGTTTGTGGTAATGCCCTTTGGTTTGAAGAATGCACCTGCCACTTTCCAAAGGTTGGTGAACCAAGTCCTTACTGGGTTGGATGACTTTTGCGCAGCATATCTAGATGATATTGCTGTCTTTAGCTCCACCTGGGAGGATCACCTGATCCACCTGAAGAAAGTTTTGGAGGCCCTGCAGAAGGCAGGTGTAGGAGAGTAGGGTCTGCTATCCTATGGTCACCCCAAATTTTTGCTTTTTGCTTCACTGGTTTTCGACTACTGAGGCTGTGGGCCTGCTGATCAGACCCCCAGCCTGCTGTTCTCTCACTAAATTACTGACACATGTGCTATAGGCACATACCAATTGGAAATGGACTCCTTGTCAGCCCCTGTATAATGCACTATAGGTGCCCAGGGCATAGGGGCCACCAAGGCCTACCAGGGGCTGCAGCATATCTTTTGCCACCCCTGGCTGGTTCTTAAATTGACACAACTGGCTGATCACTCAGCTGGGGTAAGGTGGTGTAATCACCCCTTGCTTAGGTATAGTATACCTATGTCTAAACCTATATCTGGACACATGTAAACCTGTGAGCCACTCCTATGGAAGGCCTCATCAATCCTGGAGGCAGAGTGCGTGGTTTTATGTGAGATGGAGCTCTAGCATGAGCTGAGCCTGTCTGCAGCTGTCGGGAACAACTCCCTAAGCTGTTTCAGGATAATGCCATACCATATACTCTTAAGTGCCTTATAATCCTCGCGGTTAAATAGCAACTTTGGTTTGGCTTTATCAAAACATGTCGTGTAAGGTGTCATACGATTTGGAATACCATCCCCTCGCCAGTTCTGGCGACGGGGATGGCATTCCACCCCTCTAGAGGGGTAAGACATGTTACTTCACTTAAATGCGGTTAATTTCTCCAAAGACCTTAAGATCCACAAAATGGATGCCTCTGCCACAGACAAATGTCTGGACCCCTGCAGTTGACCGAAACTCAACCAAATGGGTCCTGGACAAAGGGTTTCCTGTCACAGGAGGGTGTCACCGCCCTCCAGACAGGAGATAGTGGATTGTAGCAGGGAGGTTTGAAAGAAACCAGACACTGCTTGGGGCGCACAAGGCTGCCCCTTGCATAATCCGGCCAAACCGGTTCTGGGGCACTCCAGCCCTCGTGCCAGGGCGGCCTGGATCAAAGGAAGGGGGTGTATCCACCCACTTCCTGGGTCCCACCCATAGGAGGGGACCTAGCAGGTAATCACGCCCCCCAGATTCGAATAAGAGTGGGAGCAGTGCCAATGCACATCAGATTTCCTGGAAGAAACATTTGAAACGAAATTCTGGACCCTTCGCCCTCCATCTCAACGTGGAAGCCCGAAGAATCTCCCTTGTGGTCAAGGAGTGACCACACTGCAGCAGCAGGCACCATCCAGCCCTCGACGTCTACTTAGTTGCAGTTCCCGCCGGAACTCGAGCGACTGAGATTGACGAGATCAAGCCTGCCTGCCTTCTAACAGCCCGATCCACAGTCCCTGCAAAGCTGAGACCCGTGGAGGCGACCGGAAGCATGGGGCACGCCATCTTGAATTGACCACGAGACGCTGACCGTGCAGCCCACGAGTGATCCTCGAAGCTGTGCACCGGGGTTTGAGAAGCTTCCACCCTGAGCTGCTCCTGAGCCGAAGTTCAGCCCTCCACACTCGACGAGTGCTGCGTGGGGCCCTTTGGCTCTATTTGGCTCAACGCGTTGGCCCGGTCACTTGCCAGCTGGCTAGTGGTCCCTGTGCCGACGAAACGACTAAGAAGACTCGTGAATCTGGTTGCTCCAGATCCACACCAGCTCCCCTGAAAAGGAGCCCCGACTCTGACCTTCCTGGTCCGAGTGAGAAGCAATCTTCTGATCCCGCGTGGATCGCTCTTGCCAAGGCTTGTTTGCTCCAAACTTGAAGCTGACTGCACCGACGGTGAGAGCCTGCGTGGGACAGATCGTGACCTGCTCCTGGACGTCGCAGATGCCCCAGAGCCCACGTGACAGCGGAGAGAAGCTCCTCGACGACCACCTGATTGCGCCCGACATTGCCTGGTTCCGTCCTGGTTCCACCCTGGTCACTGCTGAGTGACCCAGACTCTGTCCCCTCTGCTTTCAGGTACTCTTCGACTTGAGTCCACCCTTGGACTCCACCGGACACTTCATCTTTAACCCGCCTGCAGCCCTTTCAGCTCCAAGCACCAAGAGCCTGCGTGTCAGAACCCGACGCCACTTCGACCCTGTGCACCCACTTCCTGTGGGTGAGGTAACTTTGCTCCGCCGGTGTTCCCACACTGGTGCACACCTCTAGGGTCTGTGTGTTAAGTTTTGTTCCTCTAGGTTCAGCGGAAGTGTCCTTTAACTTTAACTTTACAACTTTTACGCACCATTGGTTAACATTGGTGCGTGCGTGCGCTTCCCGCACCTCTCCCGAATCCCGAGGGCCATTCCCGACTTCAGCATTGCTTGTCCTGACTGCTCCCAGCGATTCCCTAGGCCCTAGGCCTAACCACTGCTCGAGTGGCCTCTCTTATACCACTTGTTTAGTATATGGTTTGAGTGGCCCCCTGCCCTCATTCATAATTGTGCAACTTTGTATGTTTAAACAGTGCTTTTGATTTAACGCTTGTGCCCCTTTATTCATAAAGAATACTGGGGATTGTTTTTAGTAATAAACACATATATTTTTATAATATATACTTGTGTGGTGTCCTTTCATTTGATATTACAGGATTGTATGTGGTAAAACAGCTCGCTTAACACGACCTCTTAAGTTAAGCCTTTAGGCTGCTTAGTCCATGCTACCCCTAGGATAGCTTGTCTAATAAGGTTGACTTACAACCAGACACCATAAGGGATTGTTTGGTCAGGTAGTAGGTGGTTCCAGAATTGGAAACATCCCCTACCAGGCCAACTTCTCACATTGGTGAGCAGCGGTGCGGATTTGAGCTTGCTGTTGTTTTACCATTGCAATCTTTGTATCAAATTGAAAGATCACATCAAGTACCTCTAGGTACATATAAAATCAAAAGCTTAGCATATTAAGTTCTACTGAACTTAGTAGTTGTAGGTTGAAGGGATTAGCACACCCTGACTACAACTCACTAGTAAGGTACAGTAGGAAAACACTTAGTGTAGGTAGGTGCATCACTTACACCACACTAGAGTCATGTCTGACACAGGAAAAGCCTCAGGGTCTGCTCCTGTGACAGTTGACCTTACCCAGGCAACTTCCAGCTATGACAAACTAACCCGAAGGGACTTGATTGCCTTGTGCAAATCAAGAGGGTTAAAAAGGGGCAGAAGTCCCACTTGCCAAATCCTGATAGACATCCTAGAACAGGATGACTTAGAGAAGGTGAATGGAATTCCCTTACAGTCAGGAAGTGGAGAGAAACCCCCTGTAACTGACACCCCTCAGGAGGAAGATGGAGAGGAGGGGGAGGAGGACTCAGATGTTGAGGACACCGAAGATCAGGATCAGAGGGGTAGCCAGGTCCTAGTTGCCAGGCTTAACCAGGCCAACTTAGACCTACTGGGAAATGGAGAGGGCCAGCACCTCCCCAGATCCCACAGTCTTATTCTCCCAGGCAACAGAAGAGTGAGATCTCCCTCAGGGGACTCTCATATTTCTAGTGCCTCCAGAGAATCTGAGAGAGGTATGACTGCCTCTCAAAAGACTGAGCATAGGGCCAGAATGAGGGCTGTCAGACTCCAAATAGAGAGGGAGGAGGTAGCCCTGGCTCAAGCTAAACTTACCTTGGCTCAAGCTAGATTTACCTTGGCAAGAGAGCAGAAATTAAGTGGCTTAGATGCCACTGGTGGCAGCAATTTTCCAAGAGAAAAAGACAGGGGCTATGACAATAGAAACCTGACAAAAATTGTGCCCCCCTTTAAAGAAGGGGATGACATCCACAAATGGATGACTGCTCTGGAGAGAGCCTGCATGGTACAGCAGGTTCCTCAAGATCAGTGGGCTGCAATTTTATGGTACTCCTTTTCTGAGAAAGGGAGGGACAGGCTCCTCACAGTTAGACCTGAGGATGACAAAAACGACTCTGTTTTGAAGAGTGCTCTTATTGAAGGGTTTGGCCTAACCACTGAGCAATACAGGTTGTTGTTCAGAGACACCCAAAAAGCACAGACTCAAGACTGGACTGATTTCGTTGAGTGTGCCACTAAGGCTTTGGAGGGTTGGTTGCAGGGAAGTAAAGTTTCAGACTATACAGGATTGTACAATCTTATAATGAGAGAACAGATCCTTAATAACTGTACAAACCAGCTGTTGCATCAATACCTTATTGACTCTGATCTGACCTCTCCCCAAGAATTGGGAAAGAAGGCGGACAAATGGGTCAGAACAAGGATTAAGCAGAAACCCCAGAACCAAGGTGGTGACCAGAAGAAAACAGACCAGAAGGGTGGTAATCAGAAAGATAAAGAAAAAGACCAGAAGTCTTCAGGCCCCCAAACTAATAGTAAGGAGGGTGGTTCCCAAAATGGAAACAAGAAGAAGAAGAACAAAGGTCCAAAGACACCTTGGTGTAATACCTGCAAATCAGTTTCACACTGGGGCAGTGAATGCACCAAGGCAAATCCAGTCCCCACCACTCCAGCTCCTAAAGCAACTGCAACCCCAAGTACAGTAAGCAGTGGTGGAACACAGTCCAAGGGTGTAGCTGGGTTGACCCTGGGTATTGAAGTAGGATCTGGCCTAGTCAGAATCCCTACACAGGCAGTTCTCCTGTATGATGTGGACATTGAGTTGCCCACTGCAGTAAGCCCCAGTAACCTGGGCAAATACAGACAGACTCCCTTAATAAATGAGAAACTGGCTCAAGCTTACAGGGACACATGTGCCAGTGTCACAATGGTGACACCTGACTTTGTGGACCCTGGACAGATTGTACTAGGTGAGAGCTACCTAGTAACCAATGCAAGCAACTCCACTACTTCCCATAGTGTGGCAGTTGTGAACTTCTCCTGGGGAGGGGTTGATGGCCTAAAGAAGGTTGTGGTGAGTGCAGACCTACCAGTAGACTGTCTGTTAGGAAATGACCTTGAAAGCTCAGCATGGTCAGAAGTGGAGTACAGGACTCATGCAGAAATGCTAGGGATTTCAGAGCATGTCCTTGCCATGACAAGGGCTCAGGCTAAGAAGTGCCTTCCTGAACCAGTGGTGGATCTTGAAACAATAGACCAGCCACAACCCAAGAGAAGGAGCAAGAGAGGAAAGGCTCAGCCTTCCACCTTGCCCCAGGTTGAGGATCAGGTTTCAGAGGAAACTGATTCTGCAGTCCAAGAGGAGACTGTCTCTGAGGAGCTTGAACCTGACCAGGTTGAGTTTCTGGGGAAAGGGGGACCCTCAAGGGCAGACCTGAGGCAGGCTCAATTAGATTGCCCTTCCCTTGAACCCCTCAGACAGCAGGCTGCTGCTGAGGCTGCTGGGGATGCCCAAGGTACCCATACTGTGTATTGGGATGATGGACTCCTTTACTCAGAGGCTAGAGCCCCCAAGCCTGGCATGACCAGGAGGTTGGTTATACCTCTGCAGTTTAGGGGGTTCCTCCTTACCTTGGCCCATGATATTCCCCTTGCAGGACACTTAGGCCAGAACAAGACGTGGGACAGGCTTGTTTCACACTTTCACTGGCCTCACATGTCAGAGGATGTCAAGGAGTTTTGTCGCTCCTGTGTCACTTGCCAAGCCAGTGGTAAGTCAGGTGGCACAACAAAGGCCCCCCTAATACCACTACCTGTGGTGGGAGTTCCCTTTGAAAGAGTTGGAATTGATATTGTGGGTCCAATGGACCCCCAAACAGCATCTGGGAACAGATTCATACTGGTGGTAGTGGATCATGCCACCAGGTATCCAGAGGCTATTCCCCTAAGGACCACCACAGCCCCTGTGGTGGCAAAGGCCCTCATTGCAGTTTTCTCAAGAGTGGGCTTTCCTAAGGAGGTACTATCAGATAGAGGCACGAATTTTATGTCTAGCTATCTGAAAGCAATGTGGAAGGAATGTGGAGTAAACTATAAGTTTACCACCCCATATCATCCACAATGCAATGGGCTTGTGGAGAGATTTAACAAGACCCTAAAAGGCATGATAAAAGGATTACCAGAGAAGCTCAGGCGGAAATGGGACATTCTTTTACCCTGCCTGGTCTTTGCTTACAGAGAGGTCCCACAGAAGGGGGTTGGCTACAGCCCTTTTGAACTTGTTGAACCTGTTTACAGACATGACAATAAGGCTTTTTCTCTGTTGAAGAAGTGTCTTGGGACCCACCCCCATTCTTGGAGTTTTGGGGCCCTGTGGAAGTCTTTTCTTTATTTTTATCCCCACCCTTATCTTGAGGCTTGGTAGACTCCTTCTTCTGGTTACTGTCCTGATTCTTATGCCTAATCCTGGTTCTGACCCACTTGTCTGCCTTCTTTCCCAATTCTTGGGGAGAGGTCAGATCAGAGTCCACCAGGTGCTGGTGTAAGAGCTGGTTCTGACAATTACTTAGGATCTGCTCCCTCATAATCAAATTATACAATCCTGTAAAGTCATGTTCTTTGCTGCCATGTAGCCAACCCTCCAGAGCCTTAGTTGCACAATCAACAAAATCAGTCCAGTCCTGAGTCTGTGTCTTCTGGGTGTCTCTGAACTTCAACCTGTACTGTTCAGTGGTTAAGCCAAACCCATCTATTAGGACACTCTTCAGGACTGTGAGAAGTTGGCCTGATAGGTGATGTTTCCAATTCTGGAACCACCGGTTATCAGACCAAACAATCCCTTATGGTGTCTGGTTGCAAGTCAACCTTATTAGACAAGCTATCCTAGGGGTAGCATGGACTAAGCAGCCTAAAGGCTTAACTTAAGAGGTCGTGTTAAGCGAGCTGTTTTACCACATACAATCCTGTAATATCAAATGAAAGGACACCACACAAGTATATATTATAAAAATATATGTATTTATTACTAAAAACAATCCCCAGTATTCTTTATGAATAAAGGGGCACAAGCGTTAAATCAAAAGCACAGTTTAAACATACAAAGTTGACAATTATGGATGAGGGCGGGGGGCCACTCAAACCATATACTAAACAAGTGGTATAAGAGATACTAATCAAACAGTGGTTAGGCCTAGGGCCTAGGGAATCGCTGGGAGCAGTCGGGACAAGCAGTGCTGAAGTCAGGAAAAGCCCGCGGGATTCGGGTGCAGTGCGGAAAGCGCACGCATGCACCAATGTTAACCAATGGTGCGTAAAAGTTGTAGAGTTAAAGTTTAAGGACACTTCCGCTGAACCTAGAGGAACAAAACTTAAGACACAGACCCTAGAGATGTGTACCAGTGTGGGAACACCGGCGGAGCAAAGTTACCTCACCCACAGGAAGCGGGTGCACAGGGTCGAAGTTGAGTCGGGTTTCGTCACGCAGGCTCTTGGTGCTTGAAGCTGAAAGGGCTGCAGGCGGGGTGAAAGAGAAGTGTCCGGTGGAGTCCAAGGGTGGATTCGAGTCGAAAAGTACCTGAAAGCAGAGGGGACAGAGTCTGGGTCACTCAGCAGTGACCAGGGTGGAACCAGGACGGAACCAGGCAATGTCGGGCTCAATCAGGTGGTCGTCGAGGAGCTTCTCTCCGCTGTCACGTGGGCTCTGGGGCATCTGCGACGTCCAGGAGCGGGTCACGATCTGTCCCATGAGGGCTCTCACCGTCGGCGCAGTCGGCTTCAAGTTTGGAGCAAACAACACTTGGCAAGAGCAATCCACGCGGAACCGGGAGATTGCTTCTCACTCGAACCAGGAGGGTCAGAGTGGGGGCTCCTTTTCAGGGGAGCTGGTGCAGATCTGGAGCAACCAGAGTTGCAGGTCGAATTTCAAAGTTCGTCGGTATAGCCGGCTGGCAAGTGACCGGGCCAACGTGTTGAGCCAAATGGAGCAGAAGGGCCCCACGCAGCACTCGTCGAGTGTGGAGGGCTGAACTTCGGTGCAAGAGTGGCTCAGGGTTGGGGCTTCTCAAACCCCGGTGTACAACTTCGAGGGTCACTCGTGGGCTGCACGGTCAGCGTCTTGTGGTCAATTCAAGATGGCATGCCCCACGCTTCTGGTCGCCTCCACGGGTCTCAGCTCTGCAGGGACTGTGGATCGGGCTGTTGGAAGGCAGGCAAGTTTGATCTCGTCGATCTCTGTCGCTTGAGTTCCGGCAGGAACTGCGACAAAGCAGACGTCGATGGCTGGATGGTGCCTGTTTGCACAGGGTGGTCACTCCTTGACCACAAGGGAGATTCTTCAGTCTTCTACGTTGAGTAGGATGTCGAAGGGTCCAGAGTTTCGTTTCTTATGTTTCATCAGGAAATCTGAAGTGCATTGGCACTGCTCCCAGTCTTATACTAATTTTGGGGGCTGGATTACCTGCTAGGTCCCCTCCTATGGGTGGGACCCAGGAAGTGGGTGGATACACCCCCTTCCTTTGATCCAGGCCGCCCTGGCATGAGGGCTGGAGTGCCCCAGAACCGGTTTGGCCTGATTATACAAGGGGCAGCCTTGTGCGCCCCAGGCAGTGTCTGGTTTCTTTCAGACCTCCCTGCTACAATCCACTATCTCCTGTCTGGAGGGTGGTAACACCCCCCTGCGACAGGAAACCCTTTGTCCAGGCCCCATTTGGCTGAGTTTCGGTCAGCTTCAGGGGGTCAGACTCTTGTCTGTGGCAGAGGCATCCATTTTGTGGATCTAAGGTCCTTTTAGAAATTAACCGCATTTAAGTAAAGTAACATGTCTTACCCCTCTAGAGGGGAGGAATGCTATCCCCATCACCAGAACTGGCGAGGGGATAGTATTCCAAATCGTATTACACCTTACACGACATGTTTTGATAAAGCCAAACCAGAGTTGCTATATAACCGCAAGGATTATAATGCACTTAAGAGTATATGGTATGGCATTATCCTGAAACAGCTTAGGGAGTTGTTCCCGACAGCTGCAGACAGGCTCAGCTCATGCTAGAGCTCCATCTCACATTAAACCACGCACTCTGCCTCCAGGATTGATGAGGCCTTCCATAGGAGTGGCTCACAGGTTTATATGTGTCCAGATATAGGTTTAGATATAGGTATACTATATCTAAGTAAGGGGTGATTACACCACCTTACCCCAGCTGAGTGATCAGCCAGTTGTGTCAATTTAAGAACCAGCCAGGGGTGGCAAAATATATGCTGCAGCCCCTGGTAGGCCTTGGTGGCCCCTATGCCCTGGGCACCTATAGTGCATTATACAGGGGCTGACAAGGAGTCCATTTCCAATTGTGGTATGTACCTAGGGTACATGGAATCCATTTTACAGAGAGAGCAGATGGCCTGGGGCCCTGATTAGCAGGGAACCAGGTCAACTAAGTCAAAAAACCAGCTAAACACAGGCAAAAAATCTGGGGTAACCATAGTCAGGTAGCCACCTTCCTACAAGGACTTTGTAATTGTTTGCATCCTCATGTCTAACAGTGAGGAGCTTATCTCTCCCTTTCTCTGAAAAGGAGTACCATAAGATTGCTGCCCACTGTTCCTCAGGAACCTGCTGTACCATGCAGGCTCTCTCAAGAGCAGTTATCCACTTGTGGATGTCATCCCCTTCCTTGTAGGGGGGCACAATCTTTGTCAGGTTTCTACTATCATAGGACCTGGGTTTCTCTTTAGGAATATTGCTGCCACCAGTGGCATCTAAGCCACACAATTTTTGCTCTCTTGCCAAGGCAAGTCTAGCTTGAGCCAAGGCTACCTCCTCCCTCTCTATTTGGAGTTTGACAGCCCTCATTCTGGACCTATGCTCTATCTTCTGAGAGGCAGTCATACCTCTCTGAGATTCTCTTGAGGCACTAGAAATATGAGAGTCCCCTGAGGGAGATCTCACTCTTCTGTTGCCTGGGAGAATGATATGGTGGGATCTGGGGAGGTGCTGGCCCTCTCCATTTCCCAGTAGGTCTAAGTTGGCCTGGTTAAGCCTGGCAACTAGGACCTGGCTACCCCTCTGATCCTGATCTTCTGGGTCCTCTACATCTGAGTCCCCCTCCTCCTCTTCTTCCTCCTCTTCTCCTTCCTCTGGAGGGGTATCAGTTACAGGGGGGTTCACTCCATCTCCTGACTCTAAGGGAACTTCATTCGCCTTCTCTAAGTCATCCTGTTCTAGAATGGCTATCAGGATAGGACATGTGGGACTTCTGCCCCTTTTTAACCCTCTTGATATGCACAAGGCAATCAAGTCCTTTCGGGTTAATTTGTCATAGCTGGAAGTTGCCTTGGTAAGGTCAACTGTCACAGGAGCAGACCCTGAGGCTTTTCCTGTGTCAGACATGACTACTAGTGAGGTGTAAGTGGTGCACTTACCTACACTAAATGTTTTCCTACTGTACCTTGCTAGTGAGTTGTAGTCAGGGTGTGCTAATCCCTTTAATCTACAACTACTAAGTTCAGTAGAACTTAAATATGCTAAGCTTTTGATTTATATGTACCTTGAGGTACTTGATGTGATCTTTCAATTTGATAAAAGATTGCAATGGTAAAACAACAGCAAGCTCAAATCCCACCGCTGCCACCAATGTGAGAAGTTGGCCTGATAGGTGATGTTTCCAATTCTGGAACCACCGGTTATCAGACCAAACAATCCCTTATGGTGTCTGGTTGTAAGTCAACCTTGTTAGACAAGCTATCCTAGGGGTAGCATGGACTAAGCAGCCTAAAGGCTTAACTTAAGAGGTCGTGTTAAGCGAGCTGTTTTACCACATAGAATCCTGTAATATCAAATGAAAGGACACCACACAAGTATATATTATAAAAATATATGTATTTATTACTAAAAACAATCCCTAGTATTCTTTATGAATAAAGGGGCACAAGCGTTAAATCAAAAGCACAGTTTAAACATACAAAGTTGCACAATTATGGATGAGGGCGGGGGGCCACTCTAACCATATACTAAACAAGTGGTATAAGAGATACCAATCGAACAGTGGTTAGGCCTAGGGCCTAGGGAATCGCTGGGAGCAGTCGAGACAAGCAATGCTGAAGTCGGAAGAGGCCCACGGGATTCGGGAGCAGTGCGGAAAGCGCACGCGTGCACCAATGTTAACCAATGGTGCGTAAAAGTTGTAAAGTTAAAGTTTAAGGACACTTCCGCTGAACCTAGAGGAACAAAACTTAAGACACAGACCCTAGAGATGTGTACCAGTGTGGGAACACCGGCGGAGCAAAGTTACCTCACCCACAGGAAGCGGGTGCACAGGGTCGAAGTTGAGTCGGGTTTCGTCACGCAGGCTCTTGGTGCTTGGAGCTGAAAGGGCTGCAGGCGGGGTGAAAGAGAAGTGTCCGGTGGAGTCCAAGGGTGGACTCGAGTCGAAAAGTACCTGAAAGCAGAGGGGACAGAGTCTGGGTCACTCAGCAGTGACCAGGGTGGAACCAGGACGGAACCAGGCAATGTCGGGCGCAATCAGGTGGTCGTCGAGGAGCTTCTCTCCGCTGTCACGTGGGCTCTGGGGCATCTGCGACGTCCAGGAGTGGGTCACGATCTGTCCCACAAGGGCTCTCACCGTCGGCGCAGTCGGCTTCAAGTTTGGAGCAAACAACACTTGGCAAGAGCAATCCATGCGGAACCGGGAGATTGCTTCTCACTCGAACCAGGAGGGTCAGAGTGGGGGCTCCTTTTCAGGGGAGCTGGTGCAGATCTGGAGCAACCAGATTTGCAGGTCGAATTTCAAAGTTCGTCGGTACAGGGGCCACTAGCCGGCTGGCAAATGACCGGGCCAACGCGTTGAGCCAAATGGAGCAGAAGGGCCCCACGCAGCACTCGTCGAGTGTGGAGGGCTGAACTTCAGTGCAAGAGTGGCTCAGGGTTGGGGCTTCTCAAACCCCGGTGTACAGCTTCGAGGGTCACTCACGGGCTGCACGGTCAGCGTCTCGTGGTCAATTAAAGATGGCGTGCCCCACGCTTCCGGTCGCCTCCACGGGTCTCTGCTCTGCAGGGACTGTGGATCGGGCTGTTGGAAGGCAGGCAAGCTTAATCTCGTCGATCTCTGTCGCTCGGGTTCCGGCGGGAACTGCGACAAAGCAGATGTCGATGGCTGGATGGTGCCTGTTTGCACAGGGTGGTCACTCCTTGACCACAAGGGAGATTCTTCAGTCTTCTACGTTGAGTAGGATGTCGAAGGGTCCAGAGTTTCGTTTCTTATGTTTCATCAGGAAATCTAAAGTGCATTGGCACTGCTCCCAGTCTTATACTAATTTGGGGGGCTGGATTACCTGCTAGGTCCCCTCCTATGGGTGGGACCCAGGAAGTGGGTGGATACACCCCCTTCCTTTGATCCAGGCCGCCCTGGCACGAGGGCTGGAGTGCCCCAGAACTGGTTTGACCGGATTATGCAAGGGGCAGCCTTGTGCGCCCCAAGCAGTGTCTGGTTTCTTTCAAACCTCCCTGCTACAATCCACTATCTCCTGTCTGGAGGGTGGTAACACCCCCCTGCGACAGGAAACCCTTTGTCCAGGCCCCATTTGGCTGAGTTTCGGTCAGCTGCAGGGGGTCAGACTCTTGTCTGTGGCAGAGGCATCCATTTTGTGGATCTAAGGTCCTTTTAGAAATTAACCGCATTTAAGTAAAGTAACATGTCTTACCCCTCTAGAGGGGTGGAATGCTATCCCCGTCGCCAGAACACCTTACACAACATGTTTTGATAAAGCCAAACCAGAGTTGCTATATAACCGCGAGGATTATAAGGCACTTAAGAGTATATGGTATGGCATTATCCTGAAACAGCTTAGGGAGTTGTTCCCGACAGCTGCAGACAGGCTCAGCTCATGCTAGAGCTCCATCTCACATTAAACCACGCACTCTGCCTCCAGGATTGATGAGGCCTTCCATAGGAGTGGCTCACAGGTTTATATGTGTCCAGATATAGGTTTAGATATAGGTATACTATATCTAAGTAAGGGGTGATTACACCACCTTACCCCAGCTGAGTGATCAGCCAGTTGTGTAAATTTAAGAACCAGCCAGGGGTGGCAAAAGATATGCTGCAGCCCCTGGTAGGCCTTGGTGGCTCCTATGCCCTGGGCACCTATAGTGCATTATACAGGGGCTGACAAGGAGTCCATTTTCAATTGTGGTATGTACCTAGGGTACATGGAATCCATTTTACAGAGAGAGCAGATGGCCTGGGGCCCTGATTAGCAGGGAACCAGGTCAACTAAGTCAAAAAACCAGCTAAACACAGGCAACAAATCTGGGGTAACCATAGTCAGGTAGCCACCTTCCTACAGTGTCTAGTGGGGAAGTACCACTTCTAGACATGGCTGTACGTGTGCTGTTATGTTATGTTATGTTGTTATGTTAAGTAGCTTTTATATAGCGTACGGCTACATCCAGCAATTTGGCCGCAACAGGGTCGTCCGCCGTGTCAAGGTGGAAGTTGAAATCACCGGCCACAACACAATGCTGTGTGGTCAGCGCCAGCTCAGAGACGGCTGTCTGCAGATCCTCCAAAAAGGAATCCACCGGGCCTGGTGGTCTATAAACCAACAACCCCTTCAAGGCCTGACCTGGGGACAGTCTGAGCGTGAAGGCGAGCGACTCGGCATTCCCAATGGAGTTCAGGGGAAGCACCGAGCAGGAGACGCTCTTTTTCACCACAACCGCCACTCCCCCTCCCCTGCCCTTAACTCTGTCCTGCCGGAAGATATTGTACGCAGGAGGAATGGCTGAGAAGACGTCCGGATTGGAAGCCTCTCCCAGCCAAGTTTCGGTCAGTAGCAAGCACAGGGGATTTTCCCTGACCAGAAGATCGTAAATGTGCAGGGCGTGGCGCCCTACCGACCTCGTGTTCAGCAGCAGGCAAAGATGCTTCACGCCAGCTGTTGCCGGGTGAGGAACCGTAGCACAAATCCAGGAAGGCGTCCAACCACAGCCCGGACAGCGTCGTTTGCCCCTAAACCGCCCCGGGAAAATGGAGCGGCAAGAGCTAGAATAGCCCCGCATGTCCCGCAATGACGCAGAGGAATAGCAAATCATCTCAGCCAGAGTATTGCCGGACCGGGGTCCCCCGCCGCCCCGACGCCTCCGGGACGCTGACGGGCGCAGACGGGCAGGACTCCGGCACGACTCAGGCTAAGCGAGGGCGTCCACCTGCGCGTCACGCTGCGCGTGAGGGAGCGACTTTAAGTAGGCGCTCCAATCAAGCCTGAGCGTGCGAGTCCGCTCCAAGATGGCGGCCGCCGCTGGCTGAAGTAGCCCAAACAAAGATGGCGCCCAAAATGACCCCCAGGACCCGGACCCACCAAAGTGGTGGTGCTTGGCAGGCAGAAAATGCCGTTTTTAAGGTGCAGGTAAGGGGAGAAGGGGGCGCTGGCAGCAAGCAGGCAGGCTAAAATCAGGGAAGAATGAAACAGAAAAACGAACCCAAATGCCAAACAGGATGTTTAAAAAGTACTCGGCGCTAGTAGCAGCGCGAGCGCGGCGAAGTGGTAGATGGTCTAACCAGCACCATGCTAGAGCCTGCCTTAAGTAGGCGCTCCAATCAAGCCTGAGCGTGCGAGTCCGCTCCAAGATGGCGGCCGCCGCTGGCTGAAGTAGCCCAAACAAAGATGGCGCCCAAAATGACCCCCAGGACCCGGACCCACCAAAGTGGTGGTGCTTGGCAGGCAGAAAATGCTGTTTTTAAGGTGCAGGTAAGGGGAGAAGGGGGCGCTGGCAGCAAGCAGGCAGGCTAAAATCAGGGAAGAATGAAACAGAAAAACGAACCCAAATGCAAAACAGGAAGTTTTAAAAAGTACTCGGCGCTAGTAGCAGCGCGAGCGCGGCGAAGTGGTAGATGGTCTAACCAGCACCACGCTAGAGCCCGCCTTAAGTAGGCGCTCCAATCAAGCCTGAGCGTGCGAGTCCGCTCCAAGATGGCGGCCGCCGCTGGCTGAAGTAGCCCAAACAAATATGGCGCCCAAAATGACCCCCAGGACCCGGACCCACCAAAGTGGTGGTGCTTGGCAGGCAGAAAATGCCGTTTTTAAGGTGCAGGTAAGGGGAGAAGGGGGCGCTGGCAGCAAGCAGGCAGGCTAAAATCAGGGAAGAATGAAACAGAAAAACGAACCCAAATGCAAAACAGGAAGTTTTAAAAAGTACTCGGCGCTAGTAGCAGCGCGAGCGCGGCGAAGTGGTAGATGGTCTAACCAGCACCACGCTAGAGCCCGCCTTCAGTAGGCGCTCCAATCAAGCCTGAGCGTGCGAGTCCGCTCCAAGATGGCGGCCGCCGCTGGCTGAA
Source organism: Lissotriton helveticus (assembly GCF_964261635.1). Lineage (NCBI taxonomy): Eukaryota > Metazoa > Chordata > Amphibia > Caudata > Salamandridae > Lissotriton > Lissotriton helveticus. Next base: position 1,257,687 of record NW_027611658.1, on the reverse strand, counting down.
GTAGCCCAAACAAAGATGGCGCCCAAAATGACCCCCAGGACCCGGACCCACCAAAGTGGTGGTGCTTGGCAGGCAGAAAATGCCGTTTTTAAGGTGCAGGTAAGGGGAGAAGGGGGCGCTGGCAGCAAGCAGGCAGGCTAAAATCAGGGAAGAATGAAACAGAAAAACGAACCCAAATGCAAAACAGGAAGTTTTAAAAAGTACTCGGCGCTAGTAGCAGCGCTAGTAGCAGCGCCAGCGCGGCGAAGTGGTAGATGGCTGTGAGGGTGCTGGTGTGTGATTGGCTGGAGTTGGCTGGGATACCAGGATCCAGGATGTCTGGATGGGTCTGCCCAGTGGTGAGTGCTCAGATCAGCATGCTGATGTGAGGGGAGGGCTGCACCTGGTTCCTGATGGGGCTGGGCTTTCCCCACACAATGCTGGCCCCGCCCCCTGTGGTGCGTCTAACAACCCTAGCCCTGCCAGTGAATAGAGTGAGGTGATGAGCACATCAAGGGTGCTCCAAAACCAGCTGTGACTGTTTTCTCCCCCACCCTGCACCTACAGACAAAGGAATGTGGTGCATAAAAATGGGGCTGTGTCGCCACACAAACTGTTCTCTGCCAGGATCCTGCCTGAGGGGGCTGCTGCTGTTGCTGGGGCCAGGAAGACCGCCACTTGGATTATCTCCCTGCCTGGAGACCCAGTGAGCTGGCTCTGGGCCCAGCCTTGCCCCCTGCCTGCTTTAAGGAACTTTGCTGTGCCCCTAGCGCTTGGGAGCACTGTGCCTGCACCCCTAGCGCTGAGAGCGCTGCGAATCGTCTTTGAGCGCTGGGAGCGCTTTACTTTCCCTTTTCGTGGCTGCCCACGCCACTTTTTGCCGATTTGACAGTCCCCTGGCAGGTGCCCACCCTGCCAAGGACCTTGTGCTTTACCCTGTCACGAGCGCTTTGGGAGCGCTTCATTGAGCTTAAGGCCGGTGCCCACCCGGCATTGCCCTGTGAAGTTTTCCCCGTCGCCGCCCGGCCGTACAGGAAGTCAGGCAGGCCGTGACCTCATTCCCCAGGCCGCGCTCTGATTGGCTGCCAGCCCGGGACAGGAAGGAGGGAGCCGGAAGCTACCGGGAGCCGACCCTGGGATCCGGTGCACTCACCCAGGAGAGAGAGAAGCCTTCTGTCCAGCAGCGGGGCAACCGTGGTGTGGGGAGAGCCCCGCAGCTGCCGAGGAAGAGAAGGAGCCTGGAGACCCTGGGAGCGCCCACCAGAAACCGGGTAAGTGGGGCTCGGTGTTCCCGTCTAGGGAGGAGGGCGTCGGGGCACATTGCCGGCGCCCGCCCTCCCCTCCAGTACCAGGGCTTTGTTGTCAAAGAGCCTGAGAGGCCCCAGGGGGGCCTCCCTGCAGATTTGAGCCCTGGGCGGGCTCCTACGTTACTGGGGCATTTCTTCAGGGCCGCGAGAGGCTCTGGGTGGCATCATTTCCTTTCGAGTCCCCCAAAGAGGGACTCCAACGCCCAGAGCCATTTGTTCTCTTGAGTCCCGGAGGGACTCCAACGGCCGTATTTTGTGTATGAGCCTGAAAGGCTCAAGGGGGCATTTTGATTTACTGAGAGCCCACGAGGGGCTCAGGCGCCACAACTATCTTTGAGAGCCCAGAGATTCTCAGGGGCCATTTGTTTATTCAGAGCCCAGCGAGGCTCCAAAAAGGGGACAGTCATTTCTACAGAGCCTGTGACACTCAGTAACACCAGCAAGTAGCAAACACAGTAAAACATTTTGGCCTGTATCTTTCCGCCGTCTTTGTAAGCCTGTGACACTGTGAGTTTCAGGAATTCCACAAGCAGCACTATAGGTGGACTCACTACTAGTACATACATAGTCAGATAGTACTAAAAAATGCCTTTTTACTTTTTTCTCTTGTTTTGCAAAAGAAATTACTGGTACGTGAACTTGTGGTAGCCGCCATAATGGCAGCTCACTCAGCTTTAACCCAAGAAATACAGACACAGGCCATGATGATGCAGACTCGCAGTACTTTAAGCAGTACATGCAGGTGGGAATAGGAATGTCTTACTTTTCTATAGGGGTGGCACTGCCACTGGCCATACTTCATCCACTCAGCGTCTGCGCTACTACATCATACACCTCTGCTATCGACGAGGAGGATAAAGAAGATAACATCCAGGCTTACAAAGTACGTCTATGATTCTTCTTAATGTCTCAAATGTACCAAAATTTCTTTTTGTTAACAACCAACTTACACCCTTTTCATTATATTTTGGAAACCGCTGTATTCTTTCTTATGTTGAATTGCATTCAACAAAACAATTTTTTACAGTCATAAATAAATATTAAGACTCGCTCGTCCTTCGTTTCACTCTTCTTTAGCTTTTCGTTCTTCACATCCCTAAACTACATCTGATCTGATATGACTTGGCTTTAAAATAAAAATTGGCCAGCTGAGTTCAAGTAAAAATAGAGGGGACCATTGGTTACCAGAGAAGTACAGCCACTAATGCTATTACAAGTCAAGGTTGACTGTCTTCTCCGTGATAGCCCAAAAAGTAGTTATAAATTAGTAAATGTTCTTGACAGTACAGTGTACTTATACTAGTGTACTGTGTACTACTGTACAGTACATCATACACTCCTTTACGAGCCTACTCAAAAAAAATATAATAAGTAAGTAGTATAATAACTTACCACCATCCGCCGCCGCTGAGCCTTCCCCCCCAGCTCCTCCTGTTGGCACCGCCGCATCCAGAGTGGACCCCTCCGCACTGCTGGCCCCAGCACGGATGGTCATCTGTGCCGCATCAGATGTTGTGACGTCTAGGAAAAACATGTCATATTTTCAGATGCCATACACAACCCCCTATTTTGTCTCGTAATGGAAGGAAATGTTACATAACACATTTTGTATTACTGGGATTGAAAAAATGTTACGGTTTTGGGGAGGGTGTTAACCTTTTAGATGCTTATTCCATTAAATGCTACACTTCTTCTTTTGACAACTGATTAATGCTTGCTTAACGTGCACCATTTTTCTCATTACAGAAAGAAGATTCCATTGCCCTTCAGCCAGACGATTCACCAACTACTACTGAGTCACCACCAGCAGTACTTAAGTACTTTAAAGAAGGTGGGGGCTCACACACAGTTATTCTACTAATTTCCTGTGTCTGTTAGTGTTAACTATTTTTAAGTTTGAGTCATACTAATTTCATTCATGGGAATGTTGTTTAAAGTAAACTTTAACGTCATCTTCATCCATAAGAATACTACGCTATTAAAAAAAAAGAAATAATGTTTTCATTTCTCAATTGAAAATAAAAATTAAAAACTAACAAACACTGTGTGGTTTTTGTTCACGAGTGAGTGAGCGGAATGGTTTGAACTACTGCACTTGGCAGTCATGTTTCAGTAACTCAGATAGGCCAGGACTCGGAGGTAGTCTCTCTTCTTCTGTTCTTCTGGGTCGTAAAATCATTGGTCAGACATTCTAGATAGTCGGTCAGGGGAATGGGGGTTCAACTTCTGTTCGGACTGAGGTATGTCGAAAGTCGAACTGCACCTATCATCAACAATGTCCTATTTATCTTGTTCATACTTCTTTGTGTGAAGAATAGTCCCTGAAACAGTAGCGGTATGGGATGTGCTCCTCTCAAATCAAAAAGGCAACTGCTACCTTTTACTTGGTGTAAACAATGACATTTTGTTGTTGGAAATTGTCAAAGCACTTACATTAAGAAGACTGGAATAGACAGCAAGGGCAACCCAGAGGACTGCACTCAGTGCCTAGAGCTATTGCTGTATCAGAGTTTTGTTTCACACCGTTTGCCGAATGGACAAGCTTAGCTACCTACACAGACCGACTCATAATTGTAAATAGTAGTAGCACAGAGAGTGATGGTAGAGGCAGGATAAGAATGTAGAAAGTAGTCCACATTAGAAGAAGATCAAAGACTATTTTGTAAAACATAGAATTATTAGGAACCAGTTTGTAATGAATAGGAGCTGTAAAAGTTAGGGAAGTATAAGTATTAATATAACAATAGAACAACTTACTGGGGCCAGCAGAAGAGCCTGCAAGGGACTGCTCCTGTTCACCTTCTGCCACCGGAGTCTCTGTCGCCGTCGCCTTGCCCCTGGGAGGTCCTGGTGATCATGAAATAATGAAACACAACATGGATGATTGTTTTTTGGGAAATATTTGATTTCTTTGTACTCAATCTAAAATTATGTCAGGGAAACAAATTGCATCTGATCTGGTCAAGTCCCCCATTCACACCTTCATTCATACTACCGTGCTTCCCATTAGACTCACAGACATTCCGCACCCCGCTCCAGATAGGGGCGGTGCCAGAGTTCTTGGAGCGAAAGGCAAAATTCAATTTGCCTGCAAAGAGAACCCCAGGAATTGCTATTAAAAGTTGTTTACTGCAACTACACGGAACCTCATAAGGCCTTCCCACACCTTATGGAAAGCTCCGTCCCCCCCCACCTCAAAGTGCATCTCTCTGGTGGTCTGCGAGGTGCTGCCTGTTTTCTCCCACTGAACAACCAAACAACACATGGCAGAGGCCTTGAGAGGCAGAACTGCCGCGGCCATCCTGTGAGTCTGATGTTAGCTCAGTGCCCCCAAGTCCCCCATTCACACCTTCATTCATACTACCGTGCTTCCCATTAGACCCACAGACATTCCGCACCCAGCTCCAGATAGGGGCGGTGCCAAAGTTCCTGGCGCTCAAGGCAAAATTCAATTCACCTGCAAAGAGAACCCCAGGAATTGCTATTAAAAGCTGTTTACTGCAACGACAAGGAACCTCATAAGCCCTTACCACACCTTATGGAAGGCTCCGCCCCCACCTCAAAGTGCATCTCTCTGGCGGTCTGCGAGGTGCTGCCTGTTTTCTCCCACTGAACGACCAAACAACACATGGCAGAGGCCACGAGAAGCAAAACTGCCGCGGCCATCCTGTGAGTCTGATGTTAGCTCGGTGCCCCCAAGTCCCCCATTCACCCCTCTTTCACACCATTCATAGCCCAGTCCACAGACTGCACACACACTGCAGGCATCCCCGACTATGCCTCTATATATAGCAAAGAGGTGAATGATGTCATAAAGCCTGCGAGACCCAGGGGTGTGATGTAGTACATGATGTCACAAACCTGCCAGGGTCAGGGGTGTGGTGTAGGAGATGACATCACAACCGATTGATGGGATATGCTGATAACACTCAAGGCTGCCTTTGGGGACCAGTGATACATTATGTTGGTAGATATAGGTCCATCTTTCGCATAACATCACGGAAGCAGAAGATTGAGCGAAGGAAGTCAGTTACAATAATCGTATTATTAAGGTTTCCTGTTTTCTCTTTATTGCATACATGTTAACAGAATCTGTAAAATCGATGGTGAGATGGGCCTAGTGTACTGCACAGGAATGCACAGCTTGTCATTCTGTTTCTTCCTATCTGCTCTGCCCATTTCACAGGTGTGATTCAGGTATTCAAATGGCAGGGTGGCATCTAAGGGTTAGAAGACACCTTACATCAGTCTTCTGCACTGACTAGCAGAGCCTGGCAGCGGTCTTATGGCTGGGCTCTGAGTCTTCGTCTGTGTTAGCCTGTCTGCTGGCCTGGCCTCCCATAGACTCCTTCTTGTGTAACTATGCACGGCTTCAAGAGCATTGCACACACACATGCATTCAATAGAAGGTAGTTCTGGATACCCTGGGGGGTCAAGGTGCACAAGGAATATGTAGTCTTGGGATGTACTGTTTTCTACTCCCAAAATCAAGATACCACACAAAGCTGCTGGTTGCTTCAACCTTAAAAAAATGAATGTTTTGTGCAAGAGGCATTCCAAATGTAGAATTTGCATTCCATACATAGTTCGAACGTTCCAAATTAGAAGCGCTGTTCCAATCTACATTCTAAAGGAATTCTTTCAATTCCAAATTAGAACTCTCATTCCAAACTTAGAACATCCTTTACAAAATAGAACTGTCAATCTTAGAACTCAAATGTTATTTGAGCAAAAAGCCTGGACATTACATCATGCCTTCATTGTGACACCAAAAACACCTTCATTAACTCTATATATACCAAAGAGGTGAATGATGTCATAAAGCCTGCCAGACCCAGGGGTGTGATGTAGTACATGATGTCACAAACCTGCCAGGGTCAGGGGTGTGGTGTAGGAGATGACATCACAACCGATTGATGGGAAATGCTGATAACACTCAAGGCTGCCTTTGGGGACCAGTGATACATTATGTTGGTAGATATAGGTCCATCTTTCGCATAACATCACGGAAGCAGAAGATTGAGCGAAGGAAGTCAGTTACAATAATCTTATTATTAAGGTTTCCTGTTTTCTCTTTATTGCATACATGTTAACAGAATCTGTAAAGGCGATGGTGAGATGGGCCTAGTGTACTGCACAGGAATGCACAGCTTGTCATTCTGTTTCTTCCTATCTGCTCTGCCCATTTCACAGGTGTGATTCAGGTATTCAAATGGCAGGGTGGGATCTAAGGGTTAGAAGACACCTTACATCAGTCTTCTGCACAGACTAGCAGAGCCTGGCAACGGTCTTATGGCTGGGCTCTGAGTCTTCGTCTGTGTTAGCCTTTCTGCTGGCCTGGCCTCCCATAGACTCCTTCTTGTGTAACTACACACGGCTTCAAGAGCATTGCACACACACATCCATTCAATAGAAGGTAGTTCTGGGTACCCTGGGGGGTCATGGTGCCCAAGGAATATGTAGTCTTGGGATGTACTGTTTCCTACTCCCAAAATTAAGATATCACACATAGCTGCTGGCTGCTTCAACCTTAAAAAAACATGTATGTTTTGTGCAAGAGGCATTCCAAATGTAGAATTTGCATTCCATACATAGTTCGAACGTTCCAAATTAGAAGCGGTGTTCCAATCTACATTCTAAAGGAATTCTTTCAATTCTAAATTAGAACTCTCATTCCAAACTTAGAACATCCTTTACAAAATAGAACTGTCAATCTTAGAACTCAAATGTTATTTGAGCAGAAAGCCTTGACATTACATCATGCCTTCATTGTGACACCAAAAACACCTTCATTACAAGTTTGTAAATTCGATTTTGCGCAGAAACTGGAGTTTCTGATCTAAGGGGTGTTGCAAAAAGAGTAACAGTACTGCACTTTGTGGGTTTCTCATGGACACATTTGGTCAGGTAAAACCTTATGAAACTTGTCCATGGAAAACAGCTCTGTGCTTGGGAAAAACCCAACAAAATCTGGGCAGAAAGGTGGACATCAGCTATAATTCTCCCGTGCTGAGAGGTAATTGCCTAGCAGTGCAATATTCTGCAACGTTGAATGTTTAAACACTACAGTATCGTCGATTGAAGTTATGACATTTCTGATGAGCTGGGCCTTCCTGCGTGCTGTCTGGGCAAGACTGGTCTAGAGCCAGGCATGAGCACCAACATCATATTTAACCTTGACAGCCTCCATGCTCAATAATGGACCCCATAATATATCTCAGATTATATAAGAAGAGTGGCTAGGGCTCATTTCCAGCCTCCAGGTACATGTCTGACTCCTATTTGTGACATTTTGAGGTGTTTGGTGTCAAATTCTTTTTTTTCCATTATAGCTTCTAGCTATCAGAGTCACATCAGATTTCTAGTTCTGGACCCAAGAAGACCATAGTATACCTCAGATGACATACCAAGAGTGTCTAAGACCCATTTCTGGCCTCCAGGGGTGACTTTTTGAAGTTTTTGGGTTTAAGGGGGCAAAGTGACTTTTTCCACCCAGCCCAATGGTCTCAAAATCGGGTACGATATCAGGTGTTTCCCTTGGCTGGTAGCGGAAAAAAAACTTTATATAATATCAAAGTTATATATATCACATGAAAGCATCAGAGCTGACCTTTCTAACAAGTGTATTCGTATCTTGCGCACTCAAACAGTGTCTCTGATATCCATTCTGAGCTATTTGGAAAATTAGCAAATCTTGTCAAAAAAATGTTTTGGACGATTTTTGCTAATTTTCAGTATCAACCCACCTGACTGTTTTTGGGTCCCTGTGGCCACCAGGACCCTATATTATATCTCAGGTGATATAGCAAGAGTGTCTAGGGCTCATTTCCAGCCTCCAGGTACATGTCTGAGTCCTATTTCAGACATTTTGAGGTGTTTGGTGTCAAATTCATTTTTTCCATTATAGGCCTTAGATATCAGAGTCACATCACATTTCTAGTTCTGGACCCAAGAACACCATAGTATACCTCAGATGACATACCAAGAGTGTCTAAGACCCATTTCTGGCCTCCAGGGGTGACTTTTTGAAGTTTTTGGGTTTAAGGGGGCAAAGTCACTTTTTCCACCCGAGGTCGTGGAACTCGGAGCTGGGTAAAAGTTTAGCTTGAGTGCCCTCCCCATGGAGGTCAAAAATGTTATTGCATCAAAATCATTTAAAAACTATATAGGTGTAATTGTAGTGCCCTGAATTCTATATGGCTGCATTTGCACCGTTCTAGGTATTTACAAAATGAATTTCTAACACTTTTGAAGTCTCCATGAAGTGAAAAATGACCAAGTCCTAAAACTTCACTGGTGCATCAAAGTGGTCAAAAAAGGTCAACATTGGGTTAAAATTAACAAAACATAGTGCTGCAGTGGTCCAATAGCAGGCTAAAGACATAACGAATGACACAGAATGAACAGTTTTACTAAACACTTTGAAAATTCGATTTTCAATTTCAGGGGGACAAGGTCATGGAAGTCATGGAACTCCGAGCTGGGTAAAAGTTCAGCTTAAGGGCCCTCCCCATGGAGGTCAAAAATGTTATTACATCAAAATCTTTTAAAAACTATATAGGTGTAATTGCAGTGTCCTGAATGCTATGTAACTGCATTTGCACTGTTCTGTGTGCCTCCAAAATGAATTTCTAACACTTTTGAAGTCTCCATGAAGTGAAAAATGACGAAGTACAAAGACATCATTGGTGCATGAAAGTGTTTAAAAACGGTCACAAATGCATAAAAATGAAAAAAACAAAGTGCTACACTGGCCCAATAGCAAGCTAAACACACAATGAATGACCCAGAATGAATATATTTACAAATTACTTGGAAAATGCTATTTTAAATTTCAGGGGGACGAGGTCACAGAAGTCATGGAACTCCGAGCGGGGTAAAAGTTCAAACTTTCCACCCCTCATGGAGGTCAACATTTTTAATCCATCAAAATCATTTAAAAACTATATAGGTGTGATTGGAGTGTCCTGATTGCTATATAGGTGCATTTGCACTGTCCTGTGTGCCTCCAAAGTGACTTTCTAACACTTTTGAAGTCTCCATGAAGCAAAAAGTGACTAAGTCCAAAGACCATTTGGAGCATCAAAGTGTTCAAAAACGGTCAAAAATGCATAAAAACGAAAAAAAACAAGTGCTACAGTGGCCCAATAGCATGCTAAACACACAATGAATGACACAGAATGAATAGTTGTACACATTACTTTGAAAATGCAATTTTAAATTTCAGGGGGACAAGGTCACGAAAGTCATGGAACTCCGAGCGGGGTAAAAGTTCAACCTTTCCCCCCTTAAGGAGGTCAAAATTTTAATACATCAAAATCATTTAAAAACTATATAGGTGTGATTGCAGTGTCTTGGATACATCCCACATGAATTTTAAACACATTAGGAGCATCTCTGATCAAAATAACCATAAAAATCCCAAAGCTGCATCAGTGCTTCAAAGTGCTCCAAAACGGTCAAAAATGGACGAAAATGAAAAATATTCTCCATATCTGAGTTTTTATAACATTCCTTAGATAATGTATATCTTGAATTAGTTTTAAATCCTTTTATTAAAAAGTTTCTTTTCTATGCTGCACTGGTGCAACGCCTCAAGTCTGAGAAGCTGCACCAGTGCAGCCGAAGCAGCACTGGTGCAGCCGAAGCAGACCTTTGACCAATCCGAGAAAAAAAGGTGTTTTTTTCCCTGGGCCCCTCCCCCAAACGAAAACACATTGACCTGAAGCCTAAGTGTATTCTGAGTCATAAAAAGTTTATTAGATGAAAAAATATTGTACGGGCACTTTTTTGCACAAAAAGTCACTTTTTGGCACTTTTTTGAGAGAAATAAAATAGTTCGCAAAATGGCGTCTGGGTCCGCTGGAAGGCGGGTCTCGGCCGCTAGAGTAACTTTGAACAGCAATGTAACTCGGTCGCTTGCCCACCGGGACACGAGCCCCCACCTCCGACAACATCTCCACAGCCTTGAAGAGTCTGCAAAGGTACCCGGCGGAGCCCTCGGCCCCTGCAGGCTTCCGGTAAGGGACAACTGCCTTGATCGCCAACAAAATAAACATGACATTGCCACTCCTTCTGTTAGCATGAATTCTTGAACTGCCGAAAAGGACTCTGGTCCAACTGCCGGTTGTAGGAAACTTTTTCCTGATGCTACTTCCGGACTGACCCGGCCCCGCCCAAAATGGCGCCGGTATCAATAGAAACTTACGAACACCTCGTGGTGTTTCTTTTTGCTAAACAAAAAAAAACTTGATGTTCTGAGACATGTATATGATCCTTTGTACACTTGACAAGAAGAAAGGAGAGCTCACTCGATGAACATGTAAAAAGGATCCCGTTAAAAATGATGATTACAAATGTACAATGTATTATATTTTTTATATATATATAGCTGATGTATAACCTCGCTTATGACGCACGCACACGGTATGCATATAGGAAATCTGATTGCAACTAGTCTGACTATGCTTCTAAATTATTAAATAAATGCCCCCGAACCCCCCCAGCCAGTTGATAGACGTTTTAGTTTGCTACAAATGAATTGATAAAACTTTCTAATGTTTTTTATTGCTGCAAAACAACACCCCCCACTGTACGCACTTTAGCCATTGCCGTGTCCGGCCAAATACGACTGCACCCTCATAAATCCACGTACTATGATTTTGCAAAAATAAAGGTTTTCGAAATTATGAACGGGTATTGCATGCTTTATTTGAAATATGGGATCGGCGGGAGAGTTCTTTTCTGTGCACCCTACCCTGCTCTCTCTTTAAGGTTATTAGAAGATGGTTGCCCAGCCCCGGAGGAAGGATCGGATCTACGACACGATACTCTGCCTTCAAGGTACGCGACTGACTCATGAACTCTCGCGTGGAGAAAAGACCTCGACTTCTGAGGATGGGTAAAACGAAACGGTATAAATAATGGAATGTAAAAGAAGGGTAAAATAAAACGATGTAAATGTTATAAAGTACGACGCTCAAAGGTATTAGGGAACAGAGCTGACCAAAGAACTGAAGAACCTTAGAACGTCACAGCATTGAAGGAGATTTAAGGATCCCGATAGTGAGATACATCTACTAACTAGATACCTCGCACTAGGTACCTCTGGTTTCCTTTTTACGTTTCCCTGCACACGACCTATAAGGACACACTGCCCCCCCCCGACTCCAGAAACCATACCCCAGGGATTCTACCCCGAGGAGGAAAGACGAGTATGAGGTAAGTAAAGGACTCTCGAATCCATGTATTTGATATGCGCGAATGTTGTCCCCCTCCCTTCCCCTCTTTTCCCTCCCTCTACAGGTTACATCAGGGGCCGCAACCGAGGTATGGCGAAGATCTGAAGCCTTGCCCCGTCTGATACGCGAAGCGGACCAACGCTGCAAGGTGGCGCCTAAGCACGCCCACAAACTACTCACGTAGCAAACGAGCCCATAAATTTAGTATGATCTGATGAAAAATGATCACCCTTAACCCATGCTGCACGAATGAACCCATGTCACGTATGATTCGAAACTATGAGAGAATGTGTGTGTGTGACTGAAGCGTTGACTCAACTGGTCGAAGGACCAAGAATGCAAGAAAGTGCGACACAGTGGTACCCGTTTTCCTTTTTCTCAAAGCATGTCCCCTCTACCCTGTCTAATGCTCGTCCACCTCAAACTGCATGCTTTCAAGATTCTAACGCAGACCCGTAAATGTCCTTTGCTGTGTAATGCACTAAATAGCCTTTCTTAAATACACTGCCACTCTCCATGTCGCACGTGTACTATTTAGCCTGCTGTTGCACTCTCTCTCTCTCTCTCTCTCTCTCTCTCTCTCTCTCTCTCTCTCTCTCCTTCACACTCCCACTCTTCCGAGCGATTAGCTCCGAAATTGGCAGACTGCCACCCCTAGCGCACCACCCAATTGGCTCCAAATACCGCCAGTATTTGCACAAAACTTGTCTTTAATAAAATCACCATGAGACCGTGTCACTACCTCTCCTTTCTGCTAAATTGACGAAACCGAGAATTGGCCATAAGGGAAAGGACAGGTAAGACGACTGAGGTTCCCTAATCTGACCCGTAATGAGGGAACTACATGTCAGCGGCTCCTATTATGAGATAAAATGCCTCAGATGACGCGACCTTCCCCGTTCCGAATTGTCGCAATACCCAAACCGTAAAGGTAATCGAAACCTCCCCATCTTCCCAGGACGCACCCAGTATTGCGTTCAGTTGCCCCCGATAAGAGTTTTTAACTATCCTTCACCCCCCGATCGTAAGAGATGGGTCGACTTGCGACTAACGCAGGCCAGCTGTGGTCCCTAGAAATGATTTTTTCGATAGGCAAATTTCAGAGTTTGGAATTCGAGAAATGCCACTGAACGCTCACCAACTGAACTGTGGCCTTCTGCCGATAGTACCCTTATAACCCAAAGTAAGATGATGCCCCCCCATCACAGTTTTCTATGTCCCTAGTTATTTTCCCATGAGACCCCTGTCTTTTCTAATTTAGTAATCAGGCCGCGAGAGGCTGCATAGGAACCAGAATGATGTTTTACAAAGTTAAAGATTAGACCGAAGCGAAGAAAACCATTACAATGAACCTTGTCGAAAGCGAAAATGTTTAGTTAAAAGGCAGGATGCATTGATAAAATGAAAGATGTTTAGCCTATGTTCGTCCCTCAGCGAGATACCTATTAGTACCATGTTGATAGCTCACAACACCCTTTTGTAAATATAAACCCCTAGAGAACGGTATAGCTTTGTCAGGCTTGTATTACGAAGGTGGGTCTCCATCAGATGAACTGTCGTGACTATAGTAAACAGTTGTGAAGGAAAGTCATAGTAAATCCAGCAGGCCCACCATCGATCATTTTTATGTCAGTTGTGAACCCTAATATAACGGACGTTTCTATTGTCATTTACCTGGAGCTGGGAGAGAAATAGACTTGTGTGATTACCTTCCTCTGCCCATTCTCTAAAGACTGTCTTTTCAAACTCCTTCAAGGGTACAGCTGTCGGAGGAAAGAAGGACCGGATGTGGGAGCACGTGGCCTGACTACAGACTATGGAACGTCTGCGGCATGGGCCAAGGCGAGACCGCGACAGAACGGAGCTGCAGGACGAGGCACTATTTCCGACAAAACAAGAGGAGAGGGCTGACCTGATGCCCCTGTCCAATGTTCAAATGTGTGCCGAAAGGTCCCCGCTCCCTAAACTCGGTCATAAGCCCGCCTACCTGAAATCTCTCGTTCCCCTAGTTTGTTCCCGACCTGGCCATTGCTCCACCCCCCTTTTTCTCCGACCTACCCTATGGACTATTTGTACACTCTTCTTCCACCTGAACTTTTTGACTATCGACTCCGAAAGACACAGGGCGAAAAAGACCTTTTCGACCAGAAACGCGAGGAAAAGGTCGTGCCCTGCAACACGGGACCTAGAATAGAGCTGGACCCTTAGCTCCACCGCCGGTGCTCCACAGCGCCAACAAAGGACTGAGAACTCAGTAACTTCGAACATTGACACCCTCAATCATCGTTTCTGCTACGTCTCGTTTCTCTCCCAGCCACCATTGTATTGATTATGCTCCAACCAAATATATACGGAGCCTGTATATAATAACCTGTATGCAATGTACTGACTGCTCGCTACAGAATCATTTTTTGTATTACCTTACTATGACTTTCCTGCTAACAAGTTTATCAAAGTTTATCAATAGGCCCGCCTCCTAAAACTAGAGATCTTAAATGTAGTGTTTACGACTCCTTCACCTGGGGTCCTACTGCTTTTTCTTATGCCCACCATAATAGACTTGAATAGGAAATAGATCAGCAAGATGTCTTGAATATGTTAAAGGGAGGACTGTGGAAAATTAGTACGGTTTGGTAAACATTATCTGCGCCATCTTGCCTTTTCCCCTGATGCCACACTTTTGTCGTGCGCGCCCGCCATTTTTTTAGGTGCCTCGATCAGGACCATCCCTTTTGCACGCCACTGGCCCCCAACATAGCCCTTCGCCCTCGCCAAGCCTGCACGCTGACCAACCCCCCCTCGCTCGCACATGCTTTGAGTCATAAACCCCTCTTCAGCGCAGTTCTGCCTCAAAGCCCCATCCTGTTCCCAGCGCGACCCCTCCCTTCATTCTTTTCATAGTCCCCGGCCCTTTGATACAAAAAAAACCCTTTTCCTGTGCCCGTTTGTCTTCCTTGTTCCCAGGCCGACACCTAGCTCTGCCGATACTATTCCTACCTGCCCCCACCCCACGAGATCCGATCGAACCCCCCACACTCCATGAATCGGCGGAATATCCAGCTGCGCGATAACCATCACCTGTTGTGACCGGGGTGGGGACTTCTACTGTAAATGTGTGTGGGAACGGGCCCGAAGGGGAGATTCCGGGAATGTCTTTCCGTACATCAAAGCATTGCCATGAATATGTAAACTGTAATAAAGCCACAAAAACCTGTATATAAGGGGCCAGGCCTCAGAAATAAGTTAGAGCACCTCATGACGATACCTGCTGTCTGATTTGTCGTGTTCTCCTCCGGAGAGAATAAACCTTGTTTCCTGCCTTCCAGTCTCCAGCGCCTGCCTCTTCATTGATTAATGTTTCGTGGGTTAAAGAGGCGATACCGCCGGGCAAATACCGATTGTCCCCGACCTTAGTTTCTACACTAGCACCATTGGTTTTGCAAATGCTTGCTTGATCTTGTTATTAGCTACTGTTGGTAAGAACTCCTGCAGCAAGCTAGAGCCTCGAAGGGCGGCATGAATCGAGGGATTTGTTATTTGTAGACGTGCAATGAAGTCTGTGCTGGCCAGCCTGTGGCATGTTTATGCAGACTCGAGGTGGCGCTTTTCCTATAGTCCCCACTTTGTTTCTGGAACTCAGAGTTTGTTGCTTCGGCCTGCATGGGGGGGCTCTCAGGGGGCACTGTGGATGGTAATCCCCACCCCAGGTGACCCCTAAATGTACATCATTCAAGGTGATCAGTAAAAGGCGATGTTGATGAGATGATGTCTGAAGGGTGTGATCGTAACCTTGGCTTCCCCACTTGACCACGATTGCATGAACCTGTGACACGAATGTCTCGTCCTGCACCTCTCGCTCTCTACCTGGCGAGCACCGGCAGCAGACTGAACCTCAACATCAAGAGTATCTGTTTGGGACCAGCCATGCCTAGAAGTGTCTCCCTTGCCTTATATTGTACTAGTCTCACTATTCACCATCTGGTGAAGTGAGACCACGAGAGCTGTCTCGTCTGCTACAATAATAACCTTTATGAAGTGCTACGCCGGCGTCTAGGCGCTGTTCATCGGGTGAGGTGCATGCTATGTGGAGGCCACGATCATGAAAGGCTTCTGCTGTGTCTTAAGAGGTTGGCGAGATGCTGCTTGCTTGCGCTGCCGCAGTCCACAGGTGACCGGTCACTTCGACATGTACAGTGGAGTTGTAGTCCGTGTGTGCTGTGCGGTGCATCCTGCTTTTTCCTTCCACACCGGCTGTTTTTGAGTGGAGTTGGAGTTGTAGTCCGTGTTTGCTGTGCGGTGCATCCTGCTTTTTCCTTCCACACCGGCTGTTTTTGAGTGGAGTGGGAGTTGTAGTCCATGTGTGCTGTGCGGTGCATCCTGCTTTTTCCTTTCACACTGGCTGTTTTTGAAAGGAGTGGGAGTTGTAGGCCGTGCGTGCTGTACGGTGCATCCTGCTTTTTCCTTCCCCACCGGCTGTTTTTGAGTGGAGTGGGAGTTGTAGGCCGTGTGTGCTGTGCTGTGCATCCTGCTTTTTCCTTCCCCACTGGCTGTTTTGAGTGGAGTGGGAGTTGTAGGCCGTGTGTGCTGTGCAGTGCATCCTGCTTTTTCCTTCCACACCGGCTCTTTTTGAGTGGATTGGGAGTTGTAGTCTGTGTGTATTGTACGGTGCATCCTGCTTTGTCCTTCCACACCCGCTGCTTTTCAGTGGAGTGGGAGTTGTAGTCTGTGTGTGCTGTGCAGTGCATCCTGCTTTTTCCTTCCACACCGGCTGTTTTTGAGTGGAGTGGGAGTTGTAGTCCGTGTGTGCTGTGCAGTGCATCCTGCTTTTTCCTTCCACACCGGCTGCTTTTGAGTAGAGGGGGAGTTGTAGTCCGTGTGTACTGTGCAGTGCATCCTGCTTTTTCCTTCCACACCGGCTGCTTTTGAGTGGAGTGGGAGTTGTAGTCCGTGTGTGCTGTGCGGTGCATCCTGCTTTTTCCTTCACACCGGCTGCTTTTGAGTGGAGTGGGAGTTGTAGTCCGTGTGTGCTGTGCGGTGCATCCTGCTTTTTCCTTCCACACCGGCTGTTTTTGAGTGGAGTGGGTGTTGAAGGCCTTGTAGCTACCTGCTGGTGTCCCTTCTATCCACCTGGCCCACCCCCTCCCATGCATACTGTTTGCACTACGCGCCTGCACCACTGAAATCCTTGCACTGCCCCTACCTGCCCGCCACTGCCAGGGCGTTGAGCTCTGGTGTCTGTTGAATGGCAGAAAGGCAAATTCCTCTTCTTGCCATTACATCTTCGCTGGATGGGGCTTGGAATAAAGCAGATCCTTCTCTGCACCCCTCTTCCAAGTCAGTCATCTATTAAACTTTACTCCTCCCAGAGCAGGGTCTGCTATCCACCCCTGCTAGGGGAGCTCCTGTTGCTCCGGGGTGGACCTTACAAAGCATGTTAACAAATTGCTGTATTTTGTGCATGCCTTCGGGTCCCTCACCTCTGTCCTGAGTAGACTCGGCCTTGGATGCTGTATCCTGTCCTTGCCGTTGGGTGGACAGAGTAGAGAATTTACCGTCTGTAGCCTGTCCCTGTAGAGGGTGCTTCACCGTCACGCCGGTGTGGCCCCGGTACAGCTTTACTGGCTGTCTGTAGTTAGTGTATGACATGGGTTAGTGGAGTTGTTGTTTTTTCTTTACTCCTGGGTGGAGTAAACCGGAGCAATGAAATTCTGACATTCCCATTTCACTTATAATTGGTGATCATAACTAACTCACTCTCAATAACTCACTCGCTAACTCTCTCACTCTCACTAACTAAATCTCACTCACTCTCACTAACTCAATAACTCTCTCTCACTAACTAACTCACTCGCTAACTCTCTCACTCTCACTAACTCTCTCACTAATTTCATCACTCTTACTAACTCTCTCAATCTCTCACTAACTATCTCCCACTAATTAACTCACTAAATCTATCACTCTCAATAACAAAGTAAGTAACCTTCACTCTCCTGTTATTTATACCCACCCCTTTGTGGAAAAGTAAATTTTGCCATGTTGTATGTGCCTACGTGTTCCCTATGTTATGTTATATGTGCATGATCGATATGCATGTATTCCCCTATGATCGATTAAAGACGCAATTATAGTTGTGTCCATCTCTAGTATGCCAGTTTCCAGTTTTCGTGAATACAACGAATATCGGGCCTATGTAAAGCTACGTTGCCACGTTTTACAGTGTGCACGTTAATTCATTGAATTATCCCCGTTTTTAGGCCTCAAAAGGGCCCGGACTTAGATTCAGCGCCTGTTTTCTGAACCCTCTCCAAGGAGTGATACAGCCCCCACCTGTATCCCTGACTCTTAGCTTACTTTCATGCCTCGCAGTGCCCGGCTCGGCCTGGCTCTGCCTCCCAGTCTGCCAAGAATATGTTATGTTTCTAGTTATCAGTCCAGCCCTCCTTCTCTGCATTCCTAAGCTACTGAATCGCATCAATAGTTTCCGTCATGGTCTAGCCTTTATGTCTCCATGTAAGAGAAATACTGTATTAATATTTATAGAATATTCCCCGCACACGCACTACATGTAGAATTATGCATGCACCAGTCTTAATGTCTGTTAGCCTTTACTCTGATAACTTTTGGATTCTATCAACATGTACTCTAAACACCAGATACTAGATATGCCTGGGTACATGTCGCTCTGACACTCCAGACTTTAGTCTCCTCTTCTAGCGCAGAAGTCATAGCCCCCCAGTTCTCCCTGGTAACACGTCATTGTCAGTTTGCGCGCACCACTAGGTTAGAGGTCCCAGCTGCTCAGGTAGCCCCCTCCATGTTTCCGCCCCGTTTATGACATATTCTGTTACGTTTACATCACATGTCTGTGTATACGCCCTGTACACGCCTTCTTGTTACCTCATTTTGCCCTTATCTTTCGCGACTGCTACAAACTCCGCCTACTGCTACGCCTACTGTATTGAATGCAATGTATTTTGTTTAACTATATATACTAATGTTCTGTTATTAAAAGTTATGCGCATCATTCCCAGATCCTGCCCCCGGCAGCTGTCGGGCCCTGCCATCCCATTCCCATGCAGGCTGTCCTGTTCCTGTCCTTTTATGCCTGATTAAAGCCTGTACACTCTAGCTACCTCGAATCTTGACTCTTATTTATTGAGCTATCTGTTTGTATGAGTATCCCGAAAAATAGAACCGGTAATTAATTATTTATTTACCACATAATGGCGCCCGAATAGGGACTTGCCCTTTCCCCACGCGCCGGAGAAGCCACGCAGGCCCCCTGATCCTCTGCAGCCGTGACGGAACCATACCGTGCACGTGCAGATATTTCTGCTTCAAGTATCCCTCAGGCCCACGGAGGAGACGGAGGTTGCGGTCCAGCGTCCAGACGAGGTGGTGGAGGAACGCGGCGAGTCCCGACCAGAGCCCAAGCCGAGAGTCCAAGGTCCGAGGTATCCGGAGGCCCACCTGTAACTAAAGTCCGAGGTTCGTCCGTCCGTCGTCGTAGCAGTCCAGTCCAGTCCGAGGCCTTCCGTTCTTGCTGCCCGGTGAGTACCATTGCTGGGGTAGTATCTAGACAGGGTCAATTGATTTATCTCTGGTCCGTGGGTTTGGGTACACAGATCCAACACGAAGTGTCCACTTAGGTGGATGCGGGTCCTGACGTGTCTCTTTATGGGACCGGTAAGTTTCGTACTGTTTTAGCAGTGCATCTAGTCATTCTAGTAAGTTTCTGTTCCAGTAAGTTCTGTTTTTGAGAAATTCATGTATTCTGTTTTCAGTATTTCAGGTAATATTCTGTCCAAAATGTTATTTCATGTGTTTTCAATGTCGTGGTATGAATGATTCGTTTTTCAGTTATTATTGTGTTTATCGTGTATTGTATTGTGTCCAGACTCCAGCCTAGTTATGCCTCTGTTCTCAAAGTTACGTCAGTTAAAAACTAGAAAATGTCTGCTCAAGGAAGCAGTTCCTGTCCCGCCTAGGGACAGTCCAGGTCATTTTATGTATCAAAAGCATGGCATAAGTGCCATATTATATCTAGATTTATGGGTGGAGTACACCAAGGAATTAGAGGAAAAGTATAGATGGCCCGTATCAGGTACGTGGGATGCCGAGTGCATCATGCGAGTAGAAGAAGCATTATGGAAAAAGAAAGCCAGACAGTCCCAGAGAGACTGTGGAAAAGTAAATTTTGCCATGTTCTGTGTCCCTACGTGTCATCCATCATATGTTATGTGTGCATGATCAATATGCATATGTTATTCCCCATGTCCGATTCAAGACGCAATTATAGTTGTGTCCACCTCTGGTATGTCATTCCACAGTCCCCGTGAATACTACGAATATCAGGCCTATGCAAAGTTATGTTGCCACGTTTCTCAGTGTGCACGTTATTCTATTATAAAGTCCCCGTTTCCAGGCCTCAACAGGGCCCGGACATCAGATTCAGCTCCTGTCTCCTGAGCCTCGCTGAGGAGCGATACAGCCCCCACCTGTATCCTTGACCTTTCACTTACTTCCTGCCTCGCAGTGCCCGGTGCAGCTTGGCTCTGCCTCTGAGTCTGCCAAGACTATGTTATGATTCCAGTTATCAGTTTAGTCCTCCTTCTCTGCATTCCTAAGCTACTGAACTGCATCAATAGTTTCCGTCATTGTCTAGCCTATGCGGCTCCATGTTAAGAGAAATACTGCATTTAATGGTCATTTAATATTCTTAATCACGCACTACATGTAGAATAAATGCATGCTCCAGTCTTAGAGTCAGTTAGCTTTTCCCCTCATGACTTCTAGTTTATATCAACATGTTCCCTAAACATCAGATACTAGATAGGGTTTAGGTACATGTCGCTCCGACCCTCCAGACTTTAGTCTCTGCTCCTAGCACAGAGTTCATAGCCCCCAGCTTCTCCTAGTAACACGTCATTGCCAGTTTGCGCGCACCACCAGGTTAGAGGTCCCGGCTCCTTAGGTAGCCCCCTCCAAGGTTTCCGCCCATTCATGACATATTCTGTTACGTTTGCATCACATGTCTATGTATACGCCCTGTTACACCTTCTTTTTACTCTTATCTTTCGCGACTGCTACGCGTCACGCCTTCTGCTCCACCCACTGCTACGCCTACTGCAATGTAATGCTATGTGTTTGCGTTATGTATATATGCTCGTGTATTGTTATTAAATGTTAGCGCGCTCATCCCAGACCCAGCCCCAGCAGCTGCTGGGCCCCTGTTGCCCTACTGGGCCCTGTCGCCCTGTCATCCTATTCCTATGCAGGTTGTCCTGTTCCTGTCCTTATGCTGTATTAAACCTGCAAAACTCCTACTACCTCGAATCTTGACTCTTATTTATTGAGCTATCTGTTATGATATATGTCTAGTCAAAAATAGGGTATTATTTATTTATTTACCACATAATGGCGCCCGAACAGGGACTTGCCCTTTCCCCACGCGTCGGTGAAGCCACGCCGACCCCCTGACCCTCTGCAGTCGTGACGGAACCATACCGGCCACGTGCAGATATTTCTGCTCAAGTATCCCTCAGGCCCACGGAGGAGACGGAGGAGGCGGTCCAGCATCCAGACGAGACGGTGGAGGAACGCGGCGAGTCCCGACCAGAGCCCAAGCCGAGAGTCCAAGGTCCGAGGTATCCGGAGGTCCACCCGTAACTGAAGTCCGAAGTCCGAAGTCGTAGCAGTCCAGTCCAGTCCGAGGCCTTCCGTTCTTGCTGCCCGGTGAGTACCGTTACTGGGGTGGTATCTAGACAGGGTCAATTTAATTGACTCTGGTCTGTGGGTTGGTGGTACACAGTCCCACAAACGAAGTGTCCACTTCGGTGGATGCGGGTCCTGACGTGTCTCTTTAAGAGACCGGTAAGTTTCGTACTGTTTCAGCAGTGCATCTAGTTTCTGTTCTAGTCAGTTCTGTTCTCGAGAAATTTCAAGTATTTTCAGGTGGTATTCTGTTCGAACTGTTATTCATAATGTTCTTCATGTATTTTAATGTTGTGGTATGAGTGCGACGTGATTTCGTGTTTTCATTGTGTATTGTATTGTATTATGTCCAGATTATAGTCCAGTCATGCCGCTCTTCTCAAAGTTACGTCAGTTAAAAACTAGAAAGGGTCTGCTGGAAGCAGCAGTTCCCGTCCCGCCCAGGGACAGTCCAGGTCATTTTATGTATCAGAAACATGGCATAAGCGCCATATTGTATCTAGATTTATGGGTAGAGTATACCAAACAGTTAGAAGAAAAGTATAGATGGCCCGTATCGGGTACATGGGATGCCGAATGCATCATGCGAGTAGAAGAAGCATTATGGAAAAAGAAAGCCAGACAATCACAGAAAGACGCCATCGAGCTATGGCGCAAAGAAGCTCATAAAAGAACCGAAAAAGAAATCAGAAAGTCAGAACTAAGTAGAGAATCCCAAGAACGAGCCCAAGAAAGAGAATTAATCGAGATAGGTGAACAAGTCAAAGCCGAACAGTCAGACAGACAGAGGCATGCCCTTATTAAGGGTATGTATCCTCTTCTTGCCGAGGGCTTGCCAAAAGCGACCCCGGAGGCATCCAGTAATTTCCCGCCACCACTAGTTCCGACCAAGCTACGTCACAAACAGACCGCAGCTGATATTTTTATTTCGTCCTATTTGGACGACACCGTCCCTGAATATGCAAATCCTGTTCGCGCTCCGCCAGTCCCTGTAAATCAGGCACTTCCCGCTCCTCCAGACACCGGAGTACCTGTTACGGTACCCCCGGTCCAGCCCGCCATACAAGTCCAGCCTGCATTTCCATTTCCCACTTTGCCAGGACGAAGAGCCTCAGTAGACGACTCTAGTTTAGGGGCCGCAGGAGGAGGCCTTCCTCAAACCCCGCCGCCACACAAGCGTTTATCAGCACTCGAATTACATGCTCAAGCATCACAGCGTACTCCTAAAAGTAATAAGTCTGTTGCAGAAATCAGGCAAACCCTTGGCGAATGTGTCTATGACCCAGTTCCAGGCGAGTTTAATATGGTTTTATATTCCGTACGCGTAAGGAGAGTGACCGAGTATCTAGTCACCCTACCAAACATGAAAGAAGATCTAGACAGAATATATCGTTTCATCCGTACAGGGGATGATCCAGGAAGTATTAGTGATGCCATGTCTCAAAGGAAAGCTGAGATTCAGCGCATGATATTAAAGTTCTTAATTAACTGTCTAATAAGAGAACAGGATTACCCGTCTAAAGACCCGGAAGAAATGAAAACTCTAACAAAGTGGAGTGATAATATAGCCGAAGGAAAGCACAATACCATTAGTGCCATGGAAAGTATGTACAAGAAAATCCGTAGAGAAATAATAAAGATACACGAACAGCGTAAAGCAGCACAAGTAAGCGAGAAAGAAAGTATCTCTGATCCTGAAGAGGAAGACGACGAGAATACTGCCAGAATAGCGTATGTAGGAAAACCTAGATTTCCAGATCGCCATTTACGTCTAGAACCCAAGTCTACTTTCCATCATTCAGCACCAGAACAAGGTTCCCTAGAACAAGTATTTCAAGCTACCGATCACATTCTGAAATCACGAATCGGTTATAGTGAGTTAAGTACTATGCATGAACAAGAACTAGTCCGATCAGCAGTCCGATGGATTACTGATTCTACCACTTTCCCAGACGAAATAGTGGCACAAATGTTTCTGAAAATGCCCCCAGCCGAGCAGCGACTGGTGGGTATGTATATGATCCAGTACCTCATTACTCTGTATGAGGGTCAGCACTCTGATCCAGGTCCGTTACATGATATCCTGAACGAGTTACTCCAGTATAGATGGAGAGGTCTAGGTACCGATTTAATTAGTGTCATTCTAGAACAACGCCACAAATATAGAACGTTTCTGAATCCGCATTTTGTTCATGTCTCACCCCCAGAAAGTAAATCATTCTACATAGACAGACAGAATCCGTTACGAGAAGTCCACCCAGTCAGAGGAACGGGTGGCGAAATGCAGCGAGTGTTTGTATACACTCCGATTACAAAGATGGAACTTCTAGAGATGAAGAAATTAATTCCCTGTCATGACAAAGATCCAGCAGGGTTCCATAGAGAATTAAAAGACATGCTCCGTATGGGAGAATACACTTACCCAGATATCATTAAGATGTTAAAGGTCCTGTTGCCCGCAGGGGTGTATGAAAAGCTAAAGGAAAAAGAATGGGAGGTGGGAGAGAAAAAGATAGACTGGGCAGTTCTAGAAGCAGAAGACAAGGCACGAGTACCAGGTACTGGTCTTGGAGAGAAATGTAAAGAATTACCAGAATTATTGATTCAAGTTTTACCCAGATTATTGACAACTAGAAAAGAAGACTGGGATGCAATCTCAGCCTGTAAACAGAAACAAGACGAAGATATTAGTGATTTTTATTCTAGGTTTGAAAAGTGCTTTAGTATCAACAGTGGTCTCAAGACAAGTAGTGAGTCATACCCTCACCTTTTCGTTACTAAATTAGTCGAGAATTCAAGCCCACAAGTTAAAAATCGAGTTTTGAAAGTCGAAAGCACCTGGCAAGCAAATACTCCGTCCCAGATGCTCCAGATGCTCCAGTACCACCAGAATAGAATCAGGGAAGAGCAAGAACACGAGAGAAAACGTATGAAGGACACGAAAATGAAAGTACTAGTTGCACAATCTGTTCCTCAAGACAGTCAGAAGAGGGGTCCAAATCAAGCCAGTCATCCTGCAGCACCCGTTAAAGGGAACTGCAATTATTGTAAACAGCCAGGTCATTTTATAAATGAGTGTGCAGTTCTGAAACACAACATAGCTACTGGTAAGACTAAAGAAAGACCACGTCCGCCTAGACAGGAACAAGTTTCACAGATTCCTCAGCCACAGAATGCACCACAGACAGTTACAGCACCGCAGCCTATTGCTGCAACACAGCATGTTACATCGCAGATGTACCAGTATGCACAGTCTGAGTATCCAGAGTACCAGCCATATTCATGAAACAGCCTAGAGAGGGAGGTAGGCTTGCCTCTCATCGAGATACCTGTAGATCAAGAAGGTCCCTATGTTCACAGTCAAGTATTAGGGAAAGACAGAAAGTTTTTGATTGATACAGGGGCAAGTAGGACCACAATTAGTCATGCCGAAGTTCCAGGGGCTCCGCTCTCAGGCTCTAGAAATGTTTCCCTTGGATTTTCAGGAAAGCCTATCGTGAATGAGATTTCAAAACCAGTCACTCTAGAAGTAGGTCCATTGTCCCGCACTACTGATCTGTTACTTACTAAATCATGTCCAGAAAATCTATTAGGCATTAAAACACTGAAAGAATTGGGTGCAGTCATATGCTGTTCCCCAGAGGGAATACGATTGTTCCTACGTGACTTTAAGGGTCACTACGTATTACGAGATTTTGATTCCAGACTGTCTAATGTCCCGCAGCATTTATGGGCGCAAGGTCCAACTGATGTAGGTTATATGCAAATCACACCCCATCGTGTGACTCTCAAACCAGGTGTAGTGTTACCACGAATCAGGCAGTATAGATTGCCACCTGAGGCCGTAGCAGCCTTATCCAAAATTATTGACGAGCTCATGGCTCAAGGAGTAGTTGTAGAAACTGACTCCAATGTATGCAATTCTCCGATCATTCCAGTCATGAAACGTACTGATCCAAATGCACCCCCAGTATATCGATTAGTGATTGATTTACGGGAGCTTAACAAATGTATTATTCCTCAGTACCCAGTTGTCCCAGATATCTCTTCCCTATTGACAGCCATTGATTCCGAAGCCACGTTCTTCACTGTCATAGATCTTAAGAATGCATTTTTTAGTGTTCCCATCCATCCAGACAGCCAGTTTCTTTTCGGATTCTGTTTAAATGGAAGGAGCTATATGTTTACACGAGCTCCTCAAGGTTTCACAGAAAGTCCTAGTATTTACAGTCAAGCACTCAAGAGACAACTAGACAATATTCACATGCCAACTGACACTGCCCTGCTCCAGTATGTCGATGATCTACTGATCACAGCCCGTTCTGAACGTGACTGCGAGCGGGCGTCACTTACAGTTCTGTATTTCCTAGCCGAGATGGGACACAAGGTGTCCCCTTCGAAGCTTCAATTCTGTGTCCAGCAAGTGGTCTACTTAGGACACTTACTGTCCAAGAGGGGTAGGCAGTTGACACCAGACCGTATCCAGTTAATAGCGAGTCTTCCCCAGCCCAGAACCCAGAAGGAGGTACGTGCTTTTATTGGCCTTACTTCTTACTGCAGACAATGGATTCCTCAGTATGCATTTCTAGCCAAGCCACTGATACAGTTAACGACACAGGAGGCAGCCGTATCGACTGTCCTCCCTTGGACATCTGAACATACACTTAGTTTCAATGAGTTAAAGAAAGCTTTATGCCAAGCTCCAGTTCTAGCAACACCGAACTACAGTAAGCCTTTTACACTTTTCGTTACAGAACGTGAAGGTACAGCATTATCTGTTCTTACACAAGATCAAGCAGGACAATACAAGCCCTGTGCTTACTTTTCTAGCACACTAGATCCAGTCGCCCAGGCGTTGCCTGCGTGCCTCAAGTCAGTTGCAGCCACAGCACTAGCTATCAGACAAAGTGATTCCATAGTTTTAGGACACTCCTTGACAGTACAAGTCCCACACTCCGTAGAAGTTCTTTTAAACCGAACACAAACACAGCACTTGACAATTGCACGATTAACAGGTTATGAATTGACACTGTTTCAGCCACACATAGAAATCAGACGCTGCAACGTTCTGAACCCTGCTACACTGTTACCATCAGTTAATTCAAATCCTGACACACATGACTGTGTGGAAGTAGTTAACATTACGACAAAGCCAAGACAAGATCTGACAGACATTCCGTTACCAGATCCCGACCTGACACTTTATGTGGATGGGTCATGTATGAGAACAAGTACAGGAGAACTAGTCGCCGCGTATGCAGTGACTACTGACACTGAAGTTATTGAAACACACCGTATTGACACCCTGTCCGCTCAAGCAGCAGAGCTAGTTGCTCTGACACAAGCCTGTATACATGCCAAGAACCTGAAAGTTAATATTTACACAGATTCACGCTACGCATTTGGAGTTGTACACGACTTTGGAGTGCTCTGGCAGGAGAGAGGTTTCATGACTTCTCATGGAACCAAGATTCAGCATGGTCTCCTTATTCAAGCTCTGTTAGATGCCATACATTTACCGACATCTATCGCTATCATGAAGTGCAAAGCACATACGAAAGTTACTGACATTATTTCTCAAGGTAACGATCTAGCAGATCGCACAGCCAAGCTTACAGCACAGACTCTAGACATTCCAGTTAACATGACACACACTCCAGATCCGACTACATGTATGACAGTTAAGGACCCCACCCAAGATGTCATAGACATCCAGTTACATGCTACTCCCGATGAAATCAAGAAATGGTCCGAACAAGGAGGGGTCCAGACAGATCAAGGATGGTTAACAAAGGGTAGAGCCACATGGTTTCTCCCCGACTCTATGGTTCAAGTCATCATTAATACCGCACATAGTCCAGCACATCTAGGAGAAAAAGCTATGTTAGACAGTATCCAGAACATTTGGTTCAACAAGCATTTACGAGCTGCAGCCAAGCAGAAAGTCCGTACCTGTATGATATGTTGTCAGTTTAATCCAGGTAAAAGTGTCCCGGTGGAACAAGGTGGATTCCAGCCCCCTGACCACCCTTTTGAGGTCCTCCAGATGGATTATATTCAGATGGAGCGATGTCGAGGTTTCAAGTATGTCCTTGTAGTTGTATGCGCTTTGTCCAGGTGGACAGAAGCATATCCAGTTCCAGATTACACAGCCGCGACCACTGCCAAGCAGTTGGTTCGTGAGTTTTTCCCTCGATATGGACTCCCTAGAGTCGTATATTCTGATAACGGTCAGCCATTCTCATCTGAGTTGATGAAGCACGTTTCCCTGTTGTTGGGGTACCAGTGGAAGTTTCATTGTGTACGCCATCCTGAAGCAGCCGGTCTGGTCGAGAGACATAATCAGACTCTGAAAATCCGTATTGCAAAAGTGTGTAAAGATAAGGGTGTGGACTGGTTAGTAGCTCTGCCAGTCGCTTTGTTTTATATGCGCATGGTCGCACATTCCAGATCAGGTCTGTCCCCGTATGAGGTCGTTTTCGGCCGCCCCCCTAACATGTGGGGTACTCCTAGACCCCGAAGTATTACTGATGTTTCATGTAATATGCTGACAGATTACCTAGCTTCCTTGATGTCTGCCCTCAACTCATGTCGTTCACAGGTTGCCGCCGCATTTCCAGACAATACCGAGGTGGCACCGCACGAAATCGTTCCAGGTTCGATGGTGATGGTCCGAAACTTTGACAGAATAAGTCCGCTGGAGCCTCGTTGGAAAGAGCCCCGACAGGTCCTCCTCACCACCCGTACAGCCGTGAAGTTGGAAGGACGTAAAGGATGGATACACCTTTCTCATGTTAAACTTTTTAAAGGATTGAAACCGGTCTTCAAGAACATTTCCCAGGATATCAAGACTTGTCAAAACATTGTTCCTAAGGACTGTCCCGCAAATGACATT
Source organism: Lissotriton helveticus (assembly GCF_964261635.1). Lineage (NCBI taxonomy): Eukaryota > Metazoa > Chordata > Amphibia > Caudata > Salamandridae > Lissotriton > Lissotriton helveticus. Next base: position 1,229,551 of record NW_027611658.1, on the reverse strand, counting down.
GACACAACCCTTCCCCTGTTAGAGAAAACTCCGCAACAGGAGTATAAGCAAAAGTTAAGGTCTAGTAAAATAAGTCAGTCAGTTTGATTGTATAAGTCCTCCCCTAGGTGAAACGGTTAGACTGTTTCTGACATGTATAAAATAGACCCCCATAGTGAGAGAGTCAGTGAAAACTCAATTCGATGTATCGTTTTTCTAAGTTTCATATTATTCATCAGCATAATGATTTCCTGCACCAGTTATGCATTCTATCTGTATTTTCCAGTTTCTCATGTATATGAGCCTTTTAATGTTACAGTAGAGCACACGTTTAGTGATCTGCCTCCTCACGAATATTCATACCGCCTCGCTATGCGTAATAACTCATTTATCCGCATGTTACATTATTCACACCAGACCAGCAATGCCACTAATTGTTGGGTGTGTGCTCGACTGCCCCCTTTCCAGACGTCAAAGGGAGTTCTGCCACTCTTTCCGTATCCTTTTTCACATAATGGTTCGTGTGGAGCATGGTCCACGTTAACGTCATCTTCGACAGATATGTCCTTTCTTAACAGCACATGTTTCCCAGACAAGCAAGGTTTCCCCCACAGAACAGGTTTAGATCTAGAAAATGAAGTGTACAATTTAGGTAACTATTCTTCGAATTTCATGGTTCTGAATGTTCAGTCTGATACTACTCCAGACTCACCTGCTATTTCAGTATTACCAGTCAAAGGCGAATTATGTGTCCGAAATAATGGTTCTGTACACGTAGGACATAGTGATTGTACTACTATTATCAAGTATAGTGACAGTGGGAAATCTATTTTTAAAGCTTCACGTCATTCTTATTTCGTTTGTGGTCAAACTGCATATGTTCGTCTGCCCCTCGATTGGGAGGGAACCTGTTACATTGCCTTCCTACTGCCACCTGTTTTCCTAGCCCCACCTGATTATCATAGAAATTCCTTCCTAGTACATGCTAGACACAAGAGAAATCTCCCGATTGTCGATTATACTGAAACTGCTGCAGAGCAATTCATTGATATTGATAAAGGTGTTTTCCCTTATTTAGGTACAGTTGTAAATAGTAAGCTAATCCGTAGGTTAACAAGAACCCTTGAAGCAGTAGTAGATGAGACTGCCTCCGCTCTAGGTAACTTAACCGAAGAGCAATCCTTTATGAGAATTGTTGTGCTCCAGAATCGTCTCGTCCTTGACGTCATACTGGCCGATAGGGGCGGGGCCTGTAGAGTCATCGGATCTAGTTGTTGCATTTTTATTCCAAATAACGCGCCGTCTGTTTATTCAGCTATAACCAGACTCCATAAAATTGCCCATCTGATACACCAAGATCCAGGCACCTGGACATGGTCCGGTTGGTTCTGGAATATAATTTCCGCCTGGGGATGGAAAGTCCTGTCCTTTCTAGGTATCGCAGTAGCGATCATATTCAGCTGCTGCCTCTGTATACAATGTGGCCCTGCGATTTGCGGCATGTGTGCTACCTCTTGTATTCCTAGTCCCAAGCCCCGTTCTAAATCTCGTTCCAAGACAATTCGAGATGAACAAATGGTACTGTATGAAATGATAGATGGTATCATGAATATTAATGTTTCCTGATGGAAACGTAGTGACAAGGAGGGAATGTGGAAAAGTAAATTTTGCCATGTTCTGTGTCCCTACGTGTCATCCATCATATGTTATGTGTGCATGATCAATATGCATATGTTATTCCCCATGTCCGATTCAAGACGCAATTATAGTTGTGTCCACCTCTGGTATGTCATTTCCCAGTCCCCGTGAATACTACGAATATCAGGCCTATGTAAAGTTATGTTGCCACGTTTCTCAGTGTGCACGTTATTCTATTATAAAGTCCCCGTTTCCAGGCCTCAACAGGGCCCGGACATCAGATTCAGCTCCTGTCTCCTGAGCCTCGCTGAGGAGCGATACAGCCCCCACCTGTATCCTTGACCTTTCACTTACTTCCTGCCTCGCAGTGCCCGGTGCAGCTTGGCTCTGCCTCTGAGTCTGCCAAGACTATGTTATGATTCCAGTTATCAGTTTAGTCCTCCTTCTCTGCATTCCTAAGCTACTGAACTGCATCAATAGTTTCCGTCATTGTCTAGCCTATGCGGCTCCATGTTAAGAGAAATACTGCATTTAATGGTCATTTAATATTCTTAATCACGCACTACATGTAGAATAAATGCATGCTCCAGTCTTAGAGTCAGTTAGCTTTTCCCCTCATGACTTCTAGTTTATATCAACATGTTCCCTAAACATCAGATACTAGATAGGGTTTAGGTACATGTCGCTCCGACCCTCCAGACTTTAGTCTCTGCTCCTAGCACAGAGTTCATAGCCCCCAGCTTCTCCTAGTAACACGTCATTGCCAGTTTGCGCGCACCACCAGGTTAGAGGTCCCGGCTCCTTAGGTAGCCCCCTCCAAGGTTTCCGCCCAATTATGACATATTCTGTTACGTTTGCATCACATGTCTATGTATACGCCCTGTTACACCTTCTTTTTACTCTTATCTTTCGCGACTGCTACGCGTCACGCCTTCTGCTCCACCCACTGCTACGCCTACTGCAATGTAATGCTATGTGTTTGCGTTATGTATATATGCTTGTGTATTGTTATTATATGTTAGCGCGCTCATCCCAGACCCAGCCCCAGCAGCTGCTGGGCCCCTGTTGCCCTACTGGGCCCTGTCGCCCTGTCATCCTATTCCTATGCAGGTTGTCCTGTTCCTGTCCTTATGCTGTATTAAACCTGCAAAACTCCTACTACCTCGAATCTTGACTCTTATTTATTGAGCTATCTGTTATGATATATGTCTAGTCAAAAATAGGGTATTATTTATTTATTTACCACAAGACGCCATCGAGTTATGGCGCAAAGAATCTCATAAAAGAACAGAAAAAGAAATCATAAAGTCTGAATTAAGTAGAGAATCCTCAGAAAGAGCCCAAGAAAGGGAATTAATTGAAGTAGGTGAACGAGTTAAAGCCGAACAGTCAGACAGACAGAGAAATGCCCTCATTAAGGGTATGTATCCTCTTCTTGCCGAGGGTTTGCCAAAAGCAACCCCGGAAGCACCATGTAATTTTCCGCCGCCATTAGTTCCGATTAAGCTACGTCACAAACCGACCGCAGCTGATATTTTTCTCTCGTCCTATTTGGACGACACAGTCCCAGAATATGCGAATCCTGCTCCGCCAGCTCCGGTAAATAATGTAATTCCTGTTCCTCCAGCCACCGGGGCACCTGTTACAGCACCTGTTACGGTACCCCCGGTCCAGTCCATAGTACAAGTTCCCGCTACATCGGTCACTCTGCCAGCACGAAGAGTATCAGTCGACGATTCCAGTTTAGGGGCCGCGGGAGGAGGTCCTCCGGGTACCCCGCCGCCACACAAACGTATAACGTTAGTCGAGTTACATGAACGTGCGTTACAGCGTACGCCCAAACATCAGTCCGTTGCAGATATCAGGCGAGCTCTCACCGAATGCCGTTATGATCCAGTCCCAGGCGATGATAATATGGTTATATATTCATTGCGCGCAAGACGGGTGACCGAGTATTTGGACACCCTACCGAATATGAAAGAAGATCTAGACAGAATATATCGTTTCATCCGTACAGGAGAAGATCCAGAAAGTATTGGCGAAATCATGTCTCTAAGGAAAGCTGAGACTCAGCTCATGCTATTAAAGTTTCTAATCAATTGTTTAATAAGGGAACAAGATTATCCAGACAAAGATCCAATCGAAATGAAAGTCCTGACAAAGTGGAGTGATCATATAGCCGAGGGAAGACACAAGACACTCAGTAGTATAGACAGTATGTACAAGAAAATTCGTAAGGAAATAATAAGGTTACACGAGAAACGCAAAACAGCACAAGTAAGCGAGAAAGAAGATAACTCTGATACTGAAGAAGTAGAAGACGAGAATACCGCCAGAATAGCGTATGTAGGTAAATCTAGATTTCCAGACCGACATTCACGCCTAGAACACAAGAAAGTCTTTCATCTTCCAGCACCAGAACAATATTCTCTAGAACAAGTATTTCAAGCTACCGATCACATTCTGAAATCACGAATCGGTTATAGTGAACTTAGTACCATGCATGAACAAGAACTAGCCCGATCAGCAGTCCGATGGATTACTGATTCTACCACTTTTCCAGACGAAATAGTGGCACAAATGTTTCTGAAACTGCCCCCAGCCGAGCAACGACTGGTGGGTATGTATATGATCCAGCGGGGAACATCACTTACAACGAATTTTTTACAACGCACTACCATTACATCGCAACCATTACAACGCAAACCATTACAACGCAATGCGCTGGGGGGCGCTCTAGGATAGGGAATGTATTTAATATACTATCCAACACCTTCCCTGCTATCCACGGGGACTGGAGTTGGAATAGTAAATTAAATAATTCACTCTCCAGCGCCTAAAAGCATTATGCGTTGTAATGGTATGCGATGTAAAAACCGCGTTGTAAAGGCATGCGATGTAAAAGCATGCGTTGTAGTGACACCAATCCGATCCAGCACCTCATTACACTATATGAAGGACAACATTCTGATCCAGATCCGTTACATGATATTCTGAACGAGTTACTCCAGTATAAATGGAAAGGTTTAGGTACCGATTTAAGTAGTGTCATTCTAGAACAGCGCCACAAATATAGAACGTTTCTGAACCCGCATTTTGTTCACGTCTCACCTCCAGAAAGTAAACCATTTTACATAGATAGACAGCATCCGTTACGAGAAGTACACCCAGTTAGGACACCGGGTGGTGAAATGCAACGAGTATTTGTTTACACCCCTATCACATAGATGGAACTCTTAGAGATGAAGAAATTAATTCCCTGTCACGACAAAGATCCAGCAGGGTTCCATCGAGAATTAAAAGACATGCTCCGTATGGGAGAATACACGTATCCAGATATCATTAAAATGTTAAAGGTCCTGTTGCCCGCAGGGGTATATGAAAAACTCAAGGAAAAGGAATGGGAGGTGGGAGAGAAAAAGATTGATTGGACAGCTCTAGAAGCTGAAGATAAAATACGAGTACCAGGTACCGGTCTTGGGGACAAATGTAAAGAATTGCCCGAGTTATTGATACAAGTTTTGCCAAGGTTATTAGCCACGAAAAAGGAAGATTGGGATGCAATCTCAGCATGTAAACAGAAACAGGATGAAGATACTAGTGATTTTTATTCTAGATTTGAAAAATGTTTTATTATTAACAGTGGTTTGAAGACAGGTAGCGAGTCATACCCTCATCTTTTTGTTACTAAACTAGTCGAGAATTCAAGCCCACAAGTTAAAAATCGAGTTTTGAAAGTCGAAAGTACCTGGCAAGCTAGTACCCCGTCACAAATGTTACAGATGCTCCAGTATCACCAGAATAGAATCAGGGAAGAGCAAGAACACGAAAGGAGACGTATGAAAGACACGAAAATGAAAGTACTAGTTGCACAATCTGTTCCACAAGACAGTCAGAAGAGGGGTCCGAATCAAGCCAGTCATCCTGCAGCTCCCGTTAAAGGGACATGCAATTATTGTAAACAACCAGGTCATTTTATAAACGAGTGTGCAGTTCTGAAACACAACATAGCAACTGGTAAGACTAAAGAAAGACCACGTCCGCCTAGACAAGAACAAGTTTCACAGACTTCCCAGACACCACAGAATGCACAACAGACAGTTCCAGCACCGCAGCCTATTGCTGCAACACAGCATGTTACACAGCAGATGTACCAGTATGCCCAGACAGAGTATCCAGAGTATCAACCGTATTCATGAAACAGCCTAGAGAGGGAGGTAGGCTTGCCTCTCATCGAGATACCTGTAGATCAAGAGGGTCCCTATGTACATAGTCAAGTATTGGGGAAAGACAGAACGTTTTTGATTGATACAGGGGCAAGTAGGACTACTATCAGTCATGACGAGGTTCCAGGGGCTCCGCTCTCAGGCTCTAGAAATGTTTCCCTTGGATTTTCAGGAAAGCCTATTGTTAACGAGATTTCAAAGCCAGTTACTCTAGAAGTTGGTCCATTGTCCCGAACTACTGATTTGTTACTTACGAAGTCATGTCCAGAAAATTTGTTAGGCATTAAAACATTAAAAGAATTAGGTGCAGTTATTTGCTGCTCTCCAGAAGGAATACGATTGTTTTTAAGAGACTTTAAAGGTCATTATGTATTACGTGATTTTGATCCAAGATTGTCCAATGTTCCACAGCATTTATGGGCGCAAGGTCCAACTGATGTAGGTTTTATGCGAATCACACCCCATTGTGTGACCCTCAAGCAAGGTATAGTCTTGCCACGGATCAGACAGTACAGATTGCCACCTGAGGCTGTAGCAGCCTTATCCAAAATGTTTGACGAGCTCATTGCTCAAGGAGTAGTCGTAGAAACTGACTCCAATGTATGTAATTATCCTATCATTCCAGTCATGAAACGTACTGATCCAAATGCACCTCCAGTATATCGATTAGTGATTGACCTTCGAGAACTTAATAAATGTATCATACCCCAGTATCCAGTAGTCCCAGATATTTCATCTCTATTGACAGCTATTGATTCTGAAGCTACATTTTTTACTGTTATAGACCTCAAGAATGCATTTTTCAGTGTCCCGATTCATCCAGACAGCCAGTACCTTTTCGGTTTTTGTTTAAATGGAAGGAGCTATAAATTCACACGAGCTCCTCAAGGTTTCACAGAAAGCCCTAGTATTTACAGTCAAGCACTTAAAAGACAACTAGACAATATTCACATGCCAACTGACACTGCCCTGCTCCAGTATGTAGATGATCTACTGATCACAGCCCGTTCTGAACGTGACTGCGAGCGAGCGTCACTTACAGTTCTGTATTTCCTAGCCGAGATGGGGCACAAGGTGTCCCCTTCGAAGCTTCAATTCTGTGTCCAGCAAGTGATCTACTTAGGCCACTTACTGTCCAAGTGGGGTAGGCAGTTGACACCAGACCGTATCCAGTTAATAGCGAGTCTTCCACAGCCCAAGACACAGAAGGAGGTACGTGCTTTTATTGGCCTCACTTCTTATTGCAGACAATGGATTCCTCAGTATGCATTTCTAGCAAAGCCACTGATACAGTTAACGACACAGGAGGCAGCCATATCGACTGTCCTCCCTTGGACATCTGAACATACACTTAGTTTTAATGAGTTAAAGAAAGCTTTATGCCAAGCACCTGTTCTAGCTACACCGAACTACAGTAAGCCTTTTACACTTTTTGTCACAGAACGTGATGGTACTGCATTATCTGTTCTCACACAAGATCAAGCCGGACAGTACAAGCCTTGTGCTTTTTTTTCGAGCACATTAGATCCAGTAGCCCAGACTTTGCCTGCGTGCCTCAAGTCAGTTGCAGCCACAGCTCTAGCAATCAGACAAAGTGATTCCATAGTATTAGGACACTCCCTGACAGTACAAGTTCCACACTCCGTGGAAGTTCTTTTAAACCGAACACAGACTCAGCACTTGACCATTGCACGTTTAACAGGTTATGAACTGACACTGTTCCAGCCACACATAGAAATCAGACGCTGCAACGTTCTAAATCCTGCTACTCTGTTACCGTCAGTTACTTAAAATCCTGCCACACATGACTGTGTGGAAGTCATTAACACTATGACTAAGCCAAGACAAGACCTGACAGACATTGCATTACCTGATCCCGACCTGACACTTTATGTGGATGGTTCATGTATGAGAACGAGTACAGGAGAACTAGTAGCCGCGTATGCAGTGACTACTGACACTGAAGTAATTGAAACACACCGTATTGACACACTGTCTGCTCAAGCAGCAGAGCTAGTTGCTCTGACCCAAGCCTGCATACGTGCCAAGAACCTGAAAGTAAACATATATACAGATTCACGTTACGCATTCGGAGTTGTACACGACTTCGGAGTGCTCTGGCAGGAGAGAGGTTTCATGACTTCTCATGGAACCAAGATTCAGCATGGTCTCCTCATTCAAGCTCTGTTAGATGCAATACATTTACCGACAGCTATCGCTATCATGAAGTGCAAGGCACATACGAAAGTTACTGACATCATTTCCCAAGGTAATGATCTAGCAGACCGAACAGCCAAGCTTACAGCTCAGACACCAGACATTCCAGTTAACAAGACACAGACATCCACTCCAGAACAGATTACTTGTATGACAGTTAAGGACCCTACACAAGATGTCATAGACATACAGTTACATGCTACTCCTGAAGAAATCAAGAAATGGTCCGAACAAGGAGGGGTCCAGACAGATCAGGGATGGTTGACGAAGGTGTGAGAAGTTGGCCTGGTAGGGGATGTTTCCAATTCTGGAACCACCTACTACCTGACCAAACAATCCCTTATGGTGTCTGGTTGTAAGTCAACCTTATTAGACAAGCTATCCTAGGGGTAGCATGGACTAAGCAGCCTAAAGGCTTAACTTAAGAGGTCGTGTTAAGCGAGCTGTTTTACCACATACAATCCTGTAATACCAAATGAAAGGACACCACACAAGTATATATTATAAAAATATATGTGTTTATTACTAAAAACAATCCCCAGTATTCTTTATGAATAAAGGGGCACAAGCGTTAAATCAAAAGCACTGTTTAAACATACAAAGTTGCACAATTATGGATGAGGGCGGGGGGCCACTCAAACCATATACTAAACAAGTGGTATAAGAGGGGCCACTCGAACAGTGGTTAGGCCTAGGGCCTAGGGAATCGCTGGGAGCAGTCAGGACAAGCAATGCTGAAGTCGGGAATGGCCCTCGGGATTCGGGAGAAGTGCGGAAAGCGCACGCATGCACCAATGTTAACCAATGGTGCGTAAAAGTTGTAAAGTTAAAGTTTAAGGACACTTCCGCTGAACCTAGAGGAACAAAACTTAAGACACAGACCCTAGAGATGTGTACCAGTGTGGGAACACCGGCAGAGCAAAGTTACCGGCACTTAAGAGTATATGGTATGGCCTTATCCTGAAACAGCTTAGGGAGTTGTTCCCGACAGCTGCAGACAGGCTCAGCTCATGCTAGAGCTCCATCTCACATTAAACCACGCACTCTGCCTCCAGGATTGATGAGGCCTTCCATAGGAGTGGCTGACAGGTTAATATGTGTCCAGATATAGGTTTAGATATAGGTAGGTATACTATATCTAAGCAAGGGGTGATTACACCACCTTACCCCAGCTGAGTGATCAGCCAGTTGTGTCAATTTAAGAACCAGCCAGGGGTGGCAAAAGATATGCTGCAGCCCCTGGTAGGCCTTGGTGGCTCCTATGCCCTGGGCACCTATAGTGCATTATACAGGGGCTGACAAGGGGTGGAGAAGTGTGGCTCACTGGTTAGAGGAGGCAGACCTGGAAGCAGAGGTCAGCCCGGGACCAGGGTTCAATTCCCGGCTCGGCGGGGTCTTGAGTCCTAAAATGTCCATGGACTCGACAATTCTCGTTTCGGTGCCTACTCGATTCACGGGTTCACACTCTGCGACTCTGGGCAATAGCTTGCTTAATCTCCACAACGGCCCCTCGCGGCGGGATGCCTGGCTTTCACCTTGTGGATACCCTACTGGGGTTATCTCACAGGGGAATACCAGGACGGGTTCCCTAAGCAAGCGCTTAGAAACCGCTCGGTGATTTGCGCTATATAAATTCCTGTACATTTACATTTACATTTACATTTACATTTACATTTACAAGGAGTCCATTTCCAATTGTGGTATGTACCTAGGGTACATGGAATCCATTTTACAGAGAGAGCAGATGGCCTGGGGCCCTGATTAGCAGGGAACCAGGTCAACTAAGTCAAAAAACCAGCTAAACACAGGCAAAAAATCTGGGGTAACCATAGTCAGGTAGCCACCTTCCTACAGAAGGGAAAAGCCACATGGTTTCTCCCCGACTCTATGGTTCAAGTCATTATCAATACCGCACATAGTCCAGCACACCTAGGAGAAAAAGCCATGTTAGACAGTATTCAGAACCTTTGGTTTAACAAGCACTTACGAGCTGCAGCCAAGCAGAAAGTCCGTACTTGTATGATATGTTGTCAATTCAATCCAGGTAAAAGTGTCCCGGTGGAACAAGGTGGATTCCAACCTCCTGACCACCCTTTCGAAGTCCTCCAGATGGATTATATTCAGATGGAACGATGTCGAGGTTTCAAGTATGTCCTTGTAGTTGTATGCGCTTTGTCCAGGTGGACAGAAGCATATCCAGTTCCAGATTACACAGCAGCGACCACTGCCAAGCAGTTGGTTCGTGAATTCTTCCCCCGTTATGGACTCCCTAGGGTGGTGTATTCTGATAACGGCCAGCCATTCTCATCCGAGTTAATGAAACATGTTTCCCTCTTGTTAGGGTACCAGTGGAAGTTCCATTGTGTGCGCCATCCTGAAGCAGCCGGTCTCGTAGAGAGACATAATCAGACCCTGAAAATCCGTATTGCCAAGACATGTAAAGAGAAAGGTGTAGACTGGCTAGTTGCCCTGCCAGTTGCTTTATTCTTTATGCGAATGGTCGCACACTCAAGATCAGGTCTGTCCCCTTATGAGGTCGTATTCGGCCGCCCCCCAAACATGTGGGGTACACCTAGACCCGCAGTATTACAGATGTTTCCAGTAATATGTTGACAGATTACCTAGCTTCCTTGATGTCTGCCCTACACTCTTGTCGTTCACAGGTTGCCGCTACATTCCCAGACAATACTGAAGTGAAACCGCATGAGGTCATTCCAGGCGACCTCGTCCTTGTAAGGAATTTTGATCGTTCAAGTCCGCTGGAGCCTCGTTGGAAGGAGCCACGACTTGTCCTTCTGACCACCCGTACGGCCGTGAAGTTGGAGGGCCGCAAGGGTTGGGTCCATCTGTCCCATATCAAGAAGTTCCATGGAGTCCGGAAAAAGACATTTTTAAAGGACATTTCTAAAGACTGTCTGAAAGACTGCCTGAAACCAGACATTGATCTGAATCCTGAACTGAAAGTTCCTCTGTTAGAGAAAACTCAGCAACAGGAGTATAAGTTAAAGCTCCGGTCTAGTAAAATAAGTCAGCCAGTTTAATTGTCTAAGTCCCTCTCGGGTGAAACGGTTAGACAGGTATCTGACATGTATGAGATAGACCCCCATAGTGAGAGAGTTAGTCAAAACTCTATCCGATGTATCGTTTTTCTAAGTTTTCTATTGTTTCTAAGTTTGATGGTTACCTGCACAAGTTATGCATTGCATTTATGTTTTCCAATTTCTCATGTAAATAAGTTTTCTAATGCTACAGTAGAGCACACATTTAGTGATCTGCCTCCTCACGAGTTATCCTATCGTCTTGCTATGAGAAATAACACATTTGTAAGAATGTTGCACTATTCACACCAGACCAGCAATGCTACTAATTGTTGGGTGTGTGGTCGACTCCCCCCTTTCCAGACACCGAAGGGAGTTCTGCCACTCTTTCCTTATCCGTTTTCACATAATGGTTCGTGTGGAGCATGGTCCATGTTAACGTCATCTTCAAATGATGTGTCCCTTCTGAATAGAACATGTTTTCCAGACAAGCAAGGTCTCCCCCATAGAACAGGGTTAGATCTAGAAAATGAAGTTTACAATTTAGGTAATTATTCTTCGAATTTTATGGTCCTGAATGTTCAGTCTGATACTACTCCAGACTTACCTGCTATTTCAGTACTACCAGTCAAAGGCGAATTATGTGTCCGAAAGAATGGTTCCGCACATGTAGGACATAGTGATTGTACTACTACTGTCGAGTATAGTGACAGTGGGAAATCTATTTTCAAAGCTTCACGTCATTCTTATTTTGTTTGTGGTCAGACCGCATATGTTCGTCTGCCCCTCGATTGGGATGGAACATGTTATATTGCCTTCCTACTGCCACCAGTTTTTCTAGCCCCATCTGATTATCACAGAAACACACATCTAGTACACGTCAGAAATAGACGGGAGATTGAGTCCCCAATTGTCGATCAAACTGAAACTGCTCTAGAACAGTATACAGATTTCAATAGAGGTTTCTTTTTCTTTATAGGACCTGTCCAGAATAGTAAGTCAATCCGTAGGTTAACCAGAACCCTTGAAGCAGTAGTGAATGAGACTACTTCTGCTCTAGGTAACTTAACCGAAGAGCAATCTGCTATGAGATTTGTCGTGCTCCAAAATCGTCTCGTTCTTGACGTCATACTGGCCGATAGAGGAGGAGCATGTAGAGTCATCGGATCTAGTTGCTGCATTTTCATTCCTAATAACGCGCCGTCTGTTTATTCAGCTATAACCAGACTTCATAAAAGTGCCCATCAGTTACACCAGAATCCAGGCTCCTGGACATGGTCCGGTTGGCTCTGGAGTATCATATCTGCCTGGGGATGGAAAGTATTGTCATTCCTAGGTATTGCAGTAATGATCATATTCAGTTGCTGCCTCTGTATACAATGTGGCCCTGCGATTTGCTGCATTTGTGCTACCTCTTGTATTCCTAGGCCTAAGTCCCGTTCCAGGACAATTCGAGACGAGCAAATGATGCTGTATGAAATGATAGATGGTATCATGAATATAGATGTTTCCTGATGGAAACGTAGGGCACAAGGAGGGAATGTGGAAAAGTAAATTTTGCCATGTTGTATGTGCCTACGTGTTCCCTATGTTATGTTATATGTGCATGATCGATATGCATGTATTCCCCTATGATCGATTAAAGACGCAATTATAGTTGTGTCCATCTCTAGTATGCCAGTTTCCAGTTTTCGTGAATACAACGAATATCGGGCCTATGTAAAGCTACGTTGCCACGTTTTACAGTGTGCACGTTAATTCATTGAATTATCCCCGTTTCTAGGCCTCAAAAGGGCCCGGACTTAGATTCAGCTCCTGTTTTCTGAACCCTCTCCAAGGAGCGATACAGCCCCCAACTGTATCCCTGACTCTTAGCTTACTTTCATGCCTCGCAGTGCCCGGCTCGGCCTGGCTCTGCCTCCCAGTCTGCCAAGAATATGTTATGTTTCTAGTTATCAGTCCAGCCCTCCTTCTCTGCATTCCTAAGCTACTGAATCGCATCAATAGTTTCCGTCATGGTCTAGCCTTTATGTCTCCATGTAAGAGAAATACTGTATTAATATTTATAGAATATTCCCCGCACACGCACTACATGTAGAATTATGCATGCACCAGTCTTAATGTCTGTTAGCCTTTACTCTGATAACTTTTGGATTCTATCAACATGTACTCTAAACACCAGATACTAGATATGCCTGGGTACATGTCGCTCTGACACTCCAGACTTTAGTCTCCTCTTCTAGCGCAGAAGTCATAGCCCCCCAGTTCTCCCTGGTAACACGTCATTGTCAGTTTGCGCGCACCACTAGGTTAGAGGTCCCAGCTGCTCAGGTAGCCCCCTCCATGTTTCCGCCCCGTTTATGACATATTCTGTTACGTTTACATCACATGTCTGTGTATACGCCCTGTACACGCCTTCTTGTTACCTCATTTTGCCCTTATCTTTCGCGACTGCTACAAACTCCGCCTACTGCTACGCCTACTGTATTGAATGCAATGTATTTTGTTTAACTATATATACTAATGTTCTGTTATTAAAAGTTATGCGCATCATTCCCAGATCCTGCCCCCGGCAGCTGTCGGGCCCTGCCATCCCATTCCCATGCAGGCTGTCCTGTTCCTGTCCTTTTATGCCTGATTAAAGCCTGTACACTCTAGCTACCTCGAATCTTGACTCTTATTTATTGAGCTATCTGTTTGTATGAGTATCCCGAAAAATAGAACCGGTAATTAATTATTTATTTACCACACCTTTAACAATAAACACCATAAAAAGGCAACGATTAGAACAGGCAGATACAAGGTGCCAGCATTCAAACATAAAAAAACACAAATCATTACTTCTAATTAATAGTTTTTTATCATCGTCATTTTGTTGTACATTATACATCATAAGTAACAAAAATGCTTCTCACACTTCTTTATTATAACATTTCAGCATACTGCAGACTTCTGCACAACACAGCTTAAAAACAAACACAAACTCAATATCTCTGCCTTAACACTTATTAGTTCCCAAAGGCAAGACCTATTGGCTATGCCAATGCTTGTTTTGTTTATTTCAGCAGGATTACTTTTTGTCACTATTAAATTAGCTTCACACATTCCCTTTATTGCTGGATTTTGAGACCCTTCACCAGGGCTCAAGTCCTAAAAAAAGAAGTGGGGGGACTCATCCGAAAAAGAGGTGCTACAGAGTATGTGACTACGGGCCAGCGATGCAGTAACACTGGCAGTAAAAACTGCTTGCAGTTTGATACCAGTGTTGATTTATATCATCTTGTTTACATACTAATAGGTTAGTTCACAAAATGCTAATTTGGAGTAGGTCCCAATCCTGCCTACCTCATTAATATTTATGAGATTAGTTTCACATTGTGACGCACTCTGACTGGCCACAATCATGGGGCTGGTGGCCTGTGCAAGATTCTTCCTACTTGCTGAAATAAAGCTTGAATTCCGCGGACAGGAGATGTGCACGTGTACGGACAGGAGATGTGCACTCTGTACGCATGCACATCTCCTGTTCCCTCCCCCTGTCGGCTCCACGGAGCCAGCTTGTTCATTTTTGCAATTGTGCAACAATCTTGCTGTAGCATGGACTGAAACAAAAAAATATGTTTGCTCCATTTCATTATTACACAAAAAGCAAAACGATGCTAATGTATTTCACAAGCCAAGTGGAGTTTGCTACCACCAGCAGTAACTGTTCCAGCACGAAGTGTTCTGCACACCACAGACTTTCAGAAATGGGGGCCTAAGTTTTTAAAGGGAAGACTTCTTTACAAAACACGCACAGGTCAAACCTTCAAAGGGACAATACGATGAAGGGAATGATATTATTAATTCCAGTTTCTTGCCTTTGCTTAGACTGCATTCCAGGTCATTGTTTTTCACACACTATGCCATTCCAGACAGAGACCACACATATGCAAAGCAGTCTTGCCAAACACATGTTAGAGGCTAGAATGTTTGACAAAATAATATGTTCAATGAACCTGTCCAGAAGCGACTAAAGCAGAGAGAATATCTAAGATTTTATTTGGGGGCATTGGTGATTAAACTGGTCAGCAGATGTAACTGATCACCGGAAGTCAAGGATGTAAAAATATATTAATATATTTTTTGGGATTTTAGACATCTTGCCAACGGATATAATGGAATTCAATCCAAACTTTTGTAAAATATGTTCCTGTGTTGCATGGTCTAAGTCTTCCTCAAAAGCAAACATACAAGTTTATACTTTGCGAAGTCTAACGTCATTAAACCTGCAAGCTTTAATGACATAAGGAAAGATGGAAGCTTCCTCTTCAGGCAGAGAGACTGTGAAACACAGGGACAGTACTGCACACGTGGGATTTCGGATAAGGGGTAGGGAAAGGGTTGCATGATACTCCCTCCATCAGAACTCCTCACCTGATTGAATAAGACATTATTTGTGAACGAGTCAATTAACGCAATCAATTGTAATATTTTATAAACTTGCACTGTGTATGTATAATTTGCTTTTGAATGTCTGTGGTTGAAGTCTTAGAAAAAAACAGTGTTCAAGTTTGTCACTTTATCAGCTGAGGGCACAGCTACGCAGTCCCCGTCTTTTGTGATATAGACATATTAATACAAAATAATAAGGAACGCGTAATGTTTCACACAGTCGTGTTGTGTTTTAGTCTTAGCGATCCTCGCTCAAAAGGGTATGTGGTAATCTGGATGAGAAGGCTGACTTCAAAGAAGTTGTTTTATTATTCAAAGATGCTCCTGGCAAGTACTGTTCTCGAAGATCTTAAAATTGGTCTGGCCAAAGGTTTCAGCTCACTTGACTCCACGAGAAGGCAAGTACTTGGGGTCTCATTTATAAGGCTATGCCTCACTTTTACGCCACCGATGCATAAAAAATGCGCCTTGTTGAGTCATATTTACAAAGAGACGCATCTAGGTAGAATCGTCTCTTTGTAAACCCCTGCGCCACATTATACCTGCGCCAGGTATATGTATGCAAGGGTGGTGTATTGACGCAAGGAAGGGTCGTAAAAGTGACGCAGTGAAATTATGAGATTTCACTGCGTCACTTTTAGGACACCGTTGCGTCAAATTCTTGAGCCTGCCTCACAGCAGGCGTAAGACTGACGCAGGCCCTTTCACATGGGGTTTGCCCCATGTGAAAGGACGCATTGCTGGAGTTGCGTCACTTTTGTGACACACTCTAGCAATGCTTCACTTTTGCGCTTACAGATACGTCAGAAATACTGACGTATCTGTAACTCCTTGCGACATGATGCATCATACATTAAATATGACGCATCAGGAATGTCGCAAGGAGTGCGCACTGAAAAGTGACGCATCGCTGCTTTCACGCAGCGTTGCGTCATTTCTCATAAATGAGGCCCCTGCAATGGAACTCAGAATGTACACAAGACAACAGCAGTATTTCATAGACCCTAAACCTTATCTGCAGATGAACGGGACCCCTCACTGAGTGGTACTGTTCATCTGCAGATAAGGTTTAGGGTCTATGCAACATCCATTGGGCTCACGGGGCTTCAGCCCCCCCCGTCGTGTCTGTCAGCCCGGGCAGAGACAGCTTCGGGGGCTGGTGACCATCTCGTTGCAGCCGCACCCGAGGACTTAACAGGTCTTTAAAAGACCATTTACTTGTAAATGAGGCTTTTGTTGTGTTTTCGCCCCTTCTTTCAGTCACTCTGTCTATGGTTGGAAGAATTAGCCCCCCCCCTGAAATGTAGCTCTAGTTGCCTGCCTGCCGCTCAGTATCAAGAATATAATTAGGGCTCCTGGTTTATGGTTTTGATATTTTTTAAAGGTAGTAAAAACGAGGTTTGACCAATCCGAGAAAAAAAAGGTGTTTTTTTCCCTGGGCCCCTCCCCCAAACGAAAACACATTGACCTGAAGCCTAAGTGTATTCTGAGTCATAAAAAGTTTATTAGATGAAAAAATATTGTACGGGCACTTTTTTGCACAAAAAGTCACTTTTTGGCACTTTTTTGAGAGAAATAAAATAGTTCGCAGATTTTTTTTAAATCGACCGAATTAAAAAAAAAATGCTCTTGTTGGATGGCTTTGGACATAAGGCCGCAGTCCAGGGATGACTTCTGGCCTCCTGGGATGACTTTTTGAAGTTTTGGGGTTTAAGGGGGCATAGTCACTTCTTCCATCCAGGCTACGTTGCTCAAAATCGGGTACGATGTCAGGTTCTTCCCTTGGCTGGAAGCTGAAAAAAAAACTTCAGATAATAGCAAACGTAGATAGATCAAATGAAAGCATCAGATCTGAGCTTTCTAACAAGTATATTTAGGTCATGGGTACTCACGAAGTGACTGTGATATCCATTCTGAGCTATTTGTTAAATTAGCAAATCTTGTCAAAAAAACTTTTTGGGACGATTTTTGCTAATTTTCGGTATCAACCCTCATGACTGTTTTCGGGTCCCTGTAGCCACCAGGACCCCATAATATATCTCAGATGATATAACAAGAGTGGCTAGGGCTCATTTCCAGCCTCCAGGTACATGTCTGACTCCTATTTGTGACATTTCGAGGTGTTTGGGGTCAAACTCATTTTTTCCATTATAGGCCATATAGCTCAGAGTCACATCACATTGAGCTCAGAGTCACATCAAATTTCTAGTTCTGGACCTAAGGACCCCTTAGTATACCTCAGATGACATACCAGGAGTGTCTAAGACCCATTTCTGGCATCCAGGGATGACTTTTTGAAGTTTTGGGGTTTAAGGGGGCAAAGTCACTTCTTCCATCCAGCCTAAGGTGCTCAAAATCGGGTACAATGTCAGGTTTTTCCCATGGCTGGAAGCTGAAAAAAAAACTTCAGATAATAGCAAAGGTAGATAGATCAAATGAAAGCATCAGATCTGAGCTTTCTAACAAGTATATTTAGGTCCTGGGTACTCACAAAGTGACTGTGATATCCATTCTGAGCTATTTGGAAAATTAGCAAATCTTGTCAAAAAAACTTTTTTTGACGATTTTTGCTAATTTTCGGTATCAACCCTCATGACTGTTTTCAGGTCCCTGTAGCCACCAGGACCCCATAATATATCTCAGATTATATAACAAGAGTGGCTAGGGCTCATTTCCAGCCTCCAGGTACATGTCTGACTCCTATTTGTGACATTTTGAGGTGTTTGGTGTCAAATTCATTTTTTTCCATTATAGCTCCTAGATATCAGAGTCACATCAGATTTCTAGTTCTGGACCCAAGAAGACCATAGTATACCTCAGATGACATACCAAGAGTGTCTAAGACCCATTTCTGGCCTCCAGGGGTGACTTTTTGAAGTTTTGGGGTTTAAGGGGGCAAAGTGACTTTTTCCACCCAGCCCAATGTTCTCAAAATCGGGTACGATATCAGGTGTTTCCCTTGGTTGGTAGCGGAAAAAAAACTTTATATAATATCAAAGTTATATATATCACATGAAAGCATCAGAGCTGACCTTTCTAACAAGTGTATTCATATCTTGCGCACTCAAACAGTGTCTCTGATATCCATTCTGAGCTATTTGGAAAATTAGCAAATCTTGTCAAAAAAAATTTTGGGACGATTTTTGCTAATTTTCAGTATCAACCCACCTGACTGTTTTTGGGTCCCTGTGGCCACCAGGACCCTATATTATATCTCAGGTGATATAGCAAGAGTGTCTAGGGCTCATTTCCAGCCTCCAGGTACATGTCTGAGTCCTATTTCAGACATTTTGAGGTGTTTGGTGTCAAATTCATTTTTTCCATTATAGGCCCTAGATATCAGAGTCACATCACATTTCTAGTTCTGGACCCAAGAACACCATAGTATACCTCAGATGACATACCAAGAGTGTCTAAGACCCATTTCTGGCCTCCAGGGGTGACTTTTTGAAGTTTTTGGGTTTAAGGGGGCAAAGTCACTTTTTCCACCCGAGGTCGTGGAACTCGGAGCTGGGTAAAAGTTTAGCTTGAGTGCCCTCCCCATGGAGGTCAAAAATGTTATTGCATCAAAATCATTTAAAAACTATATAGGTGTAATTGTAGTGCCCTGAATGCTATATGGCTGCATTTGCACCGTTCTAGGTATTTACAAAATGAATTTCTAACACTTTTGAATTCTCCATGAAGTGAAAAATGACTAAGTCCAAAAACTTCACTGGTGCATCAAAGTGGTCAAAAAAGGTCAACATTGGGTTAAAATTAACAAAACATAGTGCTGCAGTGGTCCAATAGCAGGCTAAAGACATAATGAATGACACAGAATGAACAGTTTTACTAAACACTTTGAAAATTCGATTTTCAATTTCAGGGGGACAAGGTCATGGAACTCCGAGCTGGGTAAAAGTTCAGCTTAAGGGCCCTCCCCATGGAGGTCAAAAATGTTATTACATCAAAATCTTTTAAAAACTATATAGGTGTAATTGCAGTCTCCTGAATGCTATGTAACTGCATTTGCACTGTTCTGTGTGCCTCCAAAATGAATTTCTAACACTTTTGAAGTCCCCATGAAGTGAAAAATGACGAAGTACAAAGACATCATTGGTGCATGAAAGTGTTTAAAAACGGTCACAAATGCATAAAAATGAAAAAAACAAAGTGCTACACTGGCCCAATAGCAAGCTAAACACACAATGAATGACCCAGAATGAATATATTTACAAATTACTTGGAAAATGCTATTTTAAATTTCAGGGGGACGAGGTCACAGAAGTCATGGAACTCCGAGCGGGGTAAAAGTTCAAACTTTCCACCCCTCATGGAGGTCAAAATGTTTAATTCATCAAAATCATTTAAAAACTATATAGGTGTGATTGGAGTGTCCTGATTGCTATATAGGTGCATTTGCACTGTCCTGTGTGCCTCCAAAGTGACTTTTTAACACTTTTGAAATCTCCATGAAGCAAAAAGTGACTAAGTCCAAAGACCATTTGGAGCATCAAAGTGTTCAAAAACGGTCAAAAATGCATAAAAACGAAAAAAAACAAGTGCTACAGTGGCCCAATAGCATGCTAAACACACAATGAATGACACAGAATGAATAGTTGTACACATTACTTTGAAAATGCAATTTTAAATTTCAGGGGGACAAGGTCACGAAAGTCATGGAACTCCGAGCGGGGTAAAAGTTCAACCTTTCCCCCCTTATGGAGGTCAAAATTTTAATACATCAAAATCATTTAAAAACTATATAGGTGTGATGGCAGTGTCTTGGATACATCCCACATGAATTTTAAACACATTAGGAGCATCTCTGATCAAAATAACCATAAAAATCCCAAAGCTGCATCAGTGCTTCAAAGTGCTCCAAAACGGTCAAAAATGGACGAAAATGAAAAATATTCTCCATATCTGAGTTTTTATAACATTCCTTAGATAATGTATATCTTGAATTAGTTTTAAATCCTTTTATTAAAAAGTTTCTTTTCTATGCTGCACTGGTGCAACGCCTCAAGTCTGAGAAGCTGCACCAGTGCAGCCGAAGCAGCACTGGTGCAGCCGAAGCAGACCTTTGACCAATCCGAGAAAAAAAGGTGTTTTTTTCCCTGGGCCCCTCCCCCAAACGAAAACACATTGACCTGAAGCCTAAGTGTATTCTGAGTCATAAAAAGTTTATTAGATGAAAAAATATTGTACGGGCACTTTTTTGCACAAAAAGTCACTTTTTGGCACTTTTTTGAGAGAAATAAAATAGTTTGCAGATTTTTTTTAAATCGACCGAATAAAAAAAAATGCTCTTGTTGGATGGCTTTGGACATAAGGCCGCATAAACAAAAGGAATTTTTCAAATATCTGTTTTTCTCACTTTTTTATTGCTGTTTGAAATTTCTGACTTCACTTTTTGCATCATTGGTGATGCATGTGTTTAACATTGAGCTTGAGAAAATTGAAAAAAATTAAAAATAGACTTTGGGGATTGTTTACTAGGGCAAGTGATACATCAAATTAAGACTCATATTAAACTGAACCTCAAGCTGAAAAAAAAAACAAAATAGCATTTACGATCACTTTTTTATAAGCGACTTTAACAATTGTTTTTTTAGCTGTATTAAAAAACAAGGTAACGCCGTAAATTTTAGAAAAGAGATTTTTTCAAAGTAAAACATAGTTGTGACCTGCCTTCACATTAGGCTTCATAAACAAAAGAAAAAACATCTCTATGTGTTATATTCACTTTTTAATAACACATTTTCGTTTTAGGCACAAGCAAAAAGCAGCATTGGTGATGCATGTGTTTTTCAATGGGGTTTTTTAAAGTCTACCAAAATACGGTTTACCAATACATTTTCATTATTTTCTCTTTGGTATCTCATTATGCACATGTTAATAAACAGGTTCATGCATTATTAGCTAAATAGCATAAAAACACACTGAATTATTAACAATAATCTTTGAGATTTGGGTGACCAGATGGCCGGAAATCGAAAATCGCCTCGTATGGATTCAACTTCCATTTCGTGCACTTTCTATGTGGGCCACATGCATAAGAATTGGTACAATAATGCATACGAATCTTAGCTAGAATCTGCAATTGAAATTAAGTCTTTAACTTATATGCTTCAAGAATTATAGGGCACATTCTGCTATGTATAATATCCTATCCATTTCAATGGGACGACCAGATGGCCGCAAATTGAAAATCGCGTCGTATGGATTCATATTGCGTTGTATGTACCTTACGTGTAAGCCACATGCATTTAAAATGACACAATGTAGTAGGGTATGCTATAGAATGTGTTGCAGTTGGAAATCAAGCTCTATCTAGTATGGATCATGACTGATGACACAATATACGTGACTCATTTTGCAAAAAATGGAGGCAAATTTTATAAAACATGCGTTTAATCACTGAATGATTCTCACCACTTCTAAGCATGGCACAGGCATGACAATGACCACAGGGCAGTGGCATGATGGTAACTGTATGCTGCACTCAGAATTATGGATCCAGATTGTATGGTTTTAGAATTATGGGCCACAACGTAAGGCATATTTTTTCACACATGTGACGTTATTGAAAAACATCATACATTCAACTTCACATTTTGTAGCCAAAAGCATAAAGTGTTCTTCAACACACATGAAAGTGAAAAATAAAAACTTTTCCTGAAGATTACACTTGATTTGTACCTTGTCCCTATAAGCCACAAATATGAGAGTTACCACTATAAAGTGTAGATGTCTTAGCTACATACTGTGATTGAAATTAGGTCAGTACCTCATATGGTTCAAGATTTATAGTGCACCACATACTATGTAATATATCCTATCCATTTCAATGGGTGACCAGATGGCCGCAAATTAAAAATCGCCTCGTATGGATTCAAATTGCTTTGTATGCACCTTGTGTGTGAGCCACATGCATATACAATGGCACACTGTAGTAGGCTATGTTATAGAATGTGTTGCAGTTGGAAATCAAGCTCTATCTAATATGGATCTTGACTGATGACATAACATACGTGACACATTTTGCAAAAGCTGGAGGAATTTTTTAAAAAATATGTGTTTAATCGCTGAAAGATTCACACCACTTTGAAGCTTTCCACATGCATGAAAATGAACACAAGACAGTGGCATCATGTTAGCTTAATGCTGCACTTCCAATTATGGATCCAGATTGTATGGTTTTAGAAGTATGGGACAAAATGTAAGGCATACTTTTTCGTACATGCGACGGTATTGAAAAACGTCATACATTCAACCTCAAATTTTGACAACTTTACAATACGCCACACACATAATAATTCACATGGGTAAGATGCGCATCACTAGGAACAAAGTGCTGTTTAAATTATGTCTCTATAATGTACAGACTATGAATTATAGCCAAAAGTATAAAGTGTTCTACAACACACATGAAAGTGAAAAATAAAAACTTACCTGAAGGTTACACTTGATTTGTACCTTGTCCCTATAAGCCACAACCATGAGAGTTACCACTATGAATTGTAAATGTCTTAGCTACATACTGCAATTGAAATTAAGTCAGTACATCATATGCTTCAAGAAATAGAGTGCACTACATCCTCTGTAGTATATCCTATCCATTTCAAAGGGTGACCAGATGGCCGCAAATTAAAAATTGCCTCGTATGGATTGAAATTGCTTTGTATGACTGTTTTCAGGTCCCTGTCGCCACCAGGACCCCATAATATATCTCAGATGATATAACAAGAGTGGCTAGGGCTCATTTCCAGCCTCCAGGTACATGTCTGACTCCTATTTGTGACATTTCGAGGTGTTTGGGATCAAACACATTTTTCCCAATATAGGCCATAGAGCTCAGAGTCACATCACATTGAGCTCAGAGTCACATCAAATTTCTAGTTCTGGACCTAAGGACCCCTTAGTATACCTCAGATGACATACCAGGAGTGTCTAAGACCCATTTCTGGCCTCCAGGGATGACTTTTTGAAGTTTTGGGGTTTAAGGGGGCATAGTCACTTCTTCCATCCAGGCTACGTTGCTCAAAATCGGGTACGATGTCAGGTTCTTCCCTTGGCTGGAAGCTGAAAAAAAACCTTCAGATAATAGCAAAGGTAGATAGATCAAATGAAAGCATCAGATCTGAGCTTTCTAACAAGTATATTTAGGTCATGGGTACTCACAAAGTGACTGTGATATCCATTCTGAGCTATTTGGAAAATTAGCAAATCTTGTCCAAAAAACTTTTTTTGACGATTTTTGCTAATTTTCGGTATCAACCCTCATGACTGTTTTCGGGTCCCTGTAGCCACCAGGACCCCATAATATATCTCAGATGATATAACAAGAGTGGCTAGGGCTCATTTCCAGCCTCCAGGTACATGTCTGACTCCTATTTGTGACATTTCGAGGTGTTTGGGGTCAAACTCATTTTTTCCATTATAGGCCATATAGCTCAGAGTCACATCACATTGAGCTCAGAGTCACATCAAATTTCTAGTTCTGGACCTAAGGACCCCTTAGTATACCTCAGATGACATACCAGGAGTGTCTAAGACCCATTTCTGGCCTCCAGGGATGACTTTTTGAAGTTTTGGGGTTTAAGGGGGCAAAGTCACTTCTTCCATCCAGCCTAAGGTGCTCAAAATCGGGTACAATGTCAGGTTTTTCCCATGGCTGGAAGCTGAAATAAAAACTTCAGATAATAGCAAAGGTAGATAGATCAAATGAAAGCATCAGATCTGAGCTTTCTAACAAGTATATTTAGGTCCTGGGTACTCACAAAGTGACTGTGATATCCATTCTGAGCTATTTGGAAAATTAGCAAATCTTGTCAAAAAAACTTTTTTTGACGATTTTTGCTAATTTTCGGTATCAACCCTCATGACTGTTTTCAGGTCCCTGTAGCCACCAGGACCCCATAATATATCTCAGATTATATAACAAGAGTGGCTAGGGCTCATTTCCAGCCTCCAGGTACATGTCTGACTCCTATTTGTGACATTTTGAGGTGTTTGGTGTCAAATTCATTTTTTTCCATTATAGCTCCTAGATATCAGAGTCACATCAGATTTCTAGTTCTGGACCCAAGAAGACCATAGTATACCTCAGATGACATACCAAGAGTGTCTAAGACCCATTTCTGGCCTCCAGGGGTGACCTTTTGAAGTTTTTGGGTTTAAGGGGGCAAAGTGACTTTTTCCACCCAGCCCAATGTTCTCAAAATCGGGTACGATATCAGGTGTTTCCCTTGGTTGGTAGCGGAAAAAAAACTTTATATAATATCAAAGTTATATATATCACATGAAAGCATCAGAGCTGACCTTTCTGACAAGTGTATTCATATCTTGCGCACTCAGACAGTGTCTCTGATATCCATTCTGAGCTATTTGGAAAATTAGCAAATCTTGTCAAAAAAATTTTGGGACGATTTTTGCTAATTTTCAGTATCAACCCACCTGACTGTTTTTGGGTCCCTGTGGCCACCAGGACCCTATATTATATCTCAGGTGATATAGCAAGAGTGTCTAGGGCTCATTTCCAGCCTCCAGGTACATGTCTGAGTCCTATTTCAGACATTTTGAGGTGTTTGGTGTCAAATTCATTTTTTCCATTATAGGCCCTAGATATCAGAGTCACATCACATTTCTAGTTCTGGACCCAAGAACACCATAGTATACCTCAGATGACATACCAAGAGTGTCTAAGACCCATTTCTGGCCTCCAGGGGTGACTTTTTGAAGTTTTTGGGTTTAAGGGGGCAAAGTCACTTTTTCCACCCGAGGTCGTGGAACTCGGAGCTAGGTAAAAGTTTAGCTTGAGTGCCCTCCCCATGGAGGTCAAAAATGTTATTGCATCAAAATCATTTAAAAACTATATAGGTGTAATTGTTGTGCCCTGAATGCTATATGGCTGCATTTGCACCGTTCTAGGTATTTACAAAATGAATTTCTAACACTTTTGAAGTCACCATAAAGTGAAAAATGACTAAGTCCAAAAACTTCACTGGTGCATCAAAGTGGTCAAAAAAGGTCAACATTGGGTTAAAATTAACAAAACATAGTGCTGCAGTGGTCCAATAGCAGGCTAAAGACATAATGAATGACACAGAATGAACAGTTTTACTAAACACTTTGAAAATTCGATTTTCAATTTCAGGGGGACAAGGTCATGGAACTCCGAGCTGGGTAAAAGTTCAGCTTAAGGGCCCTCCCCATGGAGGTCAAAAATGTTATTACATCAAAATCTTTTAAAAACTATATAGGTGTAATTGCAGTCTCCTGAATGCTATGTAACTGCATTTGCACTGTTCTGTGTGCCTCCAAAATGAATTTCTAACACTTTTGAAGTCCCCATGAAGTGAAAAATGACGAAGTACAAAGACATCATTGGTGCATGAAAGTGTTTAAAAACGGTCACAAATGCATAAAAATGAAAAAAACAAAGTGCTACACTGGCCCAATAGCATGCTAAACACACAATGAATGACCCAGAATGAATATATTTACAAATTACTTGGAAAATGCTATTTTAAATTTCAGGGGGACGAGGTCACAGAAGTCATGGAACTCCGAGCGGGGTAAAAGTTCAAACTTTCCACCCCTCATGGAGGTCAAAATGTTTAATTCATCAAAATCATTTAAAAACTATATAGGTGTGATTGGAGTGTCCTGATTGCTATATAGGTGCATTTGCACTGTCCTGTGTGCCTCCAAAGTGACTTTCTAACACTTTTGAAATCTCCATGAAGCAAAAAGTGACTAAGTCCAAAGACCATTTGGAGCATCAAAGTGTTCAAAAACGGTCAAAAATGCATAAAAACGAAAAAAAAACAAGTGCTACAGTGGCCCAATAGCATGCTAAACACACAATGAATGACACAGAATGAATAGTTGTACACATTACTTTGAAAATGCAATTTTAAATTTCAGGGGGACAAGGTCACGAAAGTCATGGAACTCCGAGCGGCGTAAAAGTTCAACCTTTCCCCCCTTATGGAGGTCAAAATTTTAATACATCAAAATCATTTAAAAACTATATAGGTGTGATGGCAGTGTCTTGGATACATCCCACATGAATTTTAAACACATTAGGAGCATCTCTGATCAAAATAACCATAAAAATCCCAAAGCTGCATCAGTGCTTCAAAGTGCTCCAAAACGGTCAAAAATGGACGAAAATGAAAAATATTCTCCATATCTGAGTTTTTATAACATTCCTTAGATAATGTATATCTTGAATTAGTTTTAAATCCTTTTATTAAAAAGTTTCTTTTCTATGCTGCACTGGTGCAACGCCTCAAGTCTGAGAAGCTGCACCAGTGCAGCCGAAGCAGCACTGGTGCAGCCGAAGCCCGAGGGCCATTCCCGACTTCAGCATTGCTTGTCCTGACTGCTCCCAGCGATTCCCTAGGCCCTAGGCCTAACCACTGCTCGAGTGGCATCTCTTATACCACTTGTTTAGTATATGGTTTGAGTGGCCACCCGCCCTCATCCATAATTGTGCAACTTGTATGTTTAAACAGTGCTTTTGATTTAACGCTTGTGCCCCTTTATTCATAAAGAATACTGGGGATTGTCTTTAGTAATAAACACATATATTTTTATAATATATACTTGTGTGGTGTCCTTTCATTTGATATTACAGGATTGTATGTGGTAAAACAGCTCGCTTAACACGACCTCTTAAGTTAAGCCTTTAGGCTGCTTAGTCCATGCTACCCCTAGGATAGCTTGTCTAATAAGGTTGACTTACAACCAGACACCATAAGGGATTGTTTGGTCTGATAATAGGTGGTTCCAGAATTGGAAACATCACCTATCAGGCCAACTTCTCACATTAGGCCTTCCATAGGAGTGGCTCACAGGTTGATATGTGTCCAGATATAGGTTTAGTTATAGGTATACTATATCTAAGTAAGGGGTGGTTACACCACCTTACCCCAGCTGAGTGATCAGCCAGTTGTGTCAATTTAAGAACCAGCCAGGGGTGGCAAAAGATATGCTGCAGCCCCTGGTAGGCCTTGGTGGCTCCTATG
This sequence comes from Lissotriton helveticus, assembly GCF_964261635.1. Lineage (NCBI taxonomy): Eukaryota > Metazoa > Chordata > Amphibia > Caudata > Salamandridae > Lissotriton > Lissotriton helveticus. The sequence goes on along the minus strand of NW_027611658.1, from coordinate 1,201,996 downwards.
CCCTTGGCACCTATAGTGCATTATACAGGGGCTGACAAGGAGTCCATTTCCAATTGTGGTATGTACCTAGGTGTAGGAAGGTGGCTACCTGACTATGGTTACCCCAGATTTTTTGCCTGTGTTTAGCTGGTTTTTTGACTTAGTTGACCTGGTTCCCTGCTAATCAGGGCCCCAGGCCATCTGCTCTCTCTGTAAAATGGATTCCATGTACCCTAGGTACATACCAATTGGAAATGGACTCCTTGTCAGCCCCTGTAGAATGCACTATAGGTGCACAGGGCACAGGAGCCACTAAGGCCTACCAGGGGCTGCAGCATATCTTTTGCCACCCCTGGCTGGTTCTTAAATTGACACAACTGGCTGATCACTCAGCTGGGGTAAGGTGGTGTACACACCCCTTGCTTAGATATAGTATACCTATGTCTAAACCTATATCTGGACACATGTAAACCTGTGAGCCACTCCTATAGACAGGCCTCACCAATCCTGGAGGCTGGGTGCATGGTTTTTATGTGAGATGGAGCTCTAGCATGAGCTGAGCCTGTCTGCAGCCGTCGGGAACAAATCCCTAAGCTGTTTCAGGATAATGCCATACCATATACTATTAAGTGCCTTATAATCCTCGCGGTTATTTAGCAACTCTGGTTTGGCTTTATCAAAACATGTCGTGTAAGGTGTCATACGCTTTGGAATACCATCCCCTCGCCAGTTCTGGCGACGGGGATGGCATTCCACCCCTCTAGAGGGGTAAGACATGTTACTTCACTTTAATGCGGTTGATTTCTCCAAAGGCCTTAAGATCCACAAAATGGATGCCTCTGCCACAGACAAATGTCTGGACCCCTGGAGCTGACCGAAACCCAGTCAAGGGGGTCCTGGACAAAGGGTTTCCTGTCACAGGAGGGTGTCACCGCCCTCCAGACAGGAGATAGTGTATTGTAGCAGGGAGGTTTGAAAGAAACCAGACACTGCCTGGGGCGCACAAGGCTGCCCCTTGCATAATCCGGCCAAACCGGTTCTGGGGCACTCCAGCCCTCGTGCCAGGGCGGCCTGGATCAAAGGAAGGGGGTGTATCCACCCACTTCCTGGGTCCCACCCATAGGAGGGGACCTAGCAGGTAATCACGCCCACCAGATTCGAATAAGAGTGGGAGCAGTGCCAATGCACATCAGATTTCCTGGAAGAAACATTTGAAACGATATTCTGGACCCTTTGCCCTCCATCTCAACGTGGAAGCCCGAAGAATCTCCCTTGTGGTCAAGGAGTGACCACCCTGCAGCAGCAGGCACCATCCAGCCCTCGACGTCTACTTAGTTGCAGTTCCCGCCGGAACTCGAGCGACTGAGATCGACGAGATCAAGCCTGCCCAGCTTCTAACAGCCCGATCCACAGTCCCTGCAAAGCTGAGACCCGTGGAGGCGACCGGAAGCGTGGGGCACGCCATCTTGAAGTGACCACGAGACGCTGACCGTGCAGCCCACGAGTGACCCTCGAAGCTGTACACCGGGGTTTGAGAAGCCCCCACCCTGAGCTACTCCTGAGCCGAAGTTCAGCCCTCCACACTCGACGAGTGCTGCGTGGGGCCCTTTGGCACGATTTGGCTCAACGCGTTGGCCCGGTCACTTGCCAGCTGGCTTGTGGTCCCTGTGCCGACGAACTACAAAAGAAGACTCGTGATTCTGGTTGCTCCAGATCCACACCAGCTCCCCTGAAAGGGAGCCCCGACTCTGACCTTCCTGGTCCGAGTAAGACGCCATCTTCCAATCCCGCGTGGATTGCTCTTACCAAGGCTTGTTTGCTCCAAACCGGAAGCCGACTGCACCGACGGTGAGAGCCTGCGTGGGACAGATCGTGACCTGCTCCTGGATGTCGCAGATGCCCCAGAGCCCACGTGACAGCGAAGAGAAGCGCCTCGACGACCACCTGATTGCGCCCGACATTGCCTGGTTCCGTCCTGGTTCCACCCTGGTCACTGCTGAGTGACCCAGACTCTGTC